>NW_026947499.1:73646077-74846077 GCF_034190915.1 Cavia porcellus | reverse complement strand
ACCTATCCTACATTGCCACTGCACGTTCTCTGACCTATCCATGCTGACCACCCCGCGGTGCTTTTCTCCATCCTACATTGCCACTCACTGCCTATCCTAATTCAGACCCTCCGATTCCCAACACCCCGTGATGTTTTTCTCACTGCTACTAGTGAATGTAATGTAACACACACCCATACAATGCACACCACCCCGCGACGTTTTTCAGAAACCTATCCTACTTTGCCACTGCATGTTCCCTTACCTCCCCATGCTGACCACCCCGCGGTGCTTTTCTCCATCCTACATTGATACTCACTGCCTATCCTAATTCAGACCGTCCTATTCACACAACCCCGTGATGTTTTTCTCACTCCTACTAGTGAATGTAATGTAACGCACACCCATTCAATGCGCACCACCCCGCGAAGTTTTTCAGAAACCTATCCTACATTGCCCCTGCATGTTCCCTGACCTCCCCATGCTGACCACCCCGCGGTGCTTTTCTCCATCCTACATTGCCACTCACTGCCTATCCTAATTCAGACCCTCCGATTCAACACCACCCCGTGATGTTTTTCTCACTCCTACTAGTGAATGTAATGTAACACACACCCATACAATGCGCACCACCCCGTGATGTTTTTCTCTGTCCTACTAGTGAATGTAATGTAACACACACCCATACAATGCGCACCACCCCGCGATGTTTTTCTCACTCCTACTAGTGAATGTAATGTAACACACACCCATACACTGCGCACAACACCGCGATGTTTTTCAGAAACTTATCCTACATTGCCACTGCATGTTCCCTGACCTCCCCATGCTGACCACCCCGCGGTGCTTTTCTCCATCCTATATTGCCACTCACTGCCTATCCTAATTCAGACCCTCCTATTCACACCACCCCGTGATGTTTTTCTCACTCCTACTAGTGAATGTAATGTAACACACACACATACAATGCGCACCACCCCGTGATGTTTTTCTCACTCCTACTAGTGAATGTAATGTAACACACACCCATACACTGCGCACCACACCGCGATGTTTTTCAGAAACCTATCCTACATTGCCACTGCACGTTCTCTGACCTATCCATGCTGACCACCCCGCGGTGCTTTTCTCCATCCTACATTGCCACTCACTGCCTATCCTAATTCAGACCCTCCGATTCCCAACACCCCGTGATGTTTTTCTCACTCCTACTAGTGAATGTAATGTAACACACACCCATACAATGCGCACCACCCCGTGATGTTTTTCTCATTCCTACTAGTGAACGTAATGTAACACACACCCATACAATGCGCACCACCCCGTGATGTTTGTCTCACTCCTACTAGTGAATGTAATGTAACACACACCCATACAATGCGCACCACCCCGTGATGTTTTTCTCACTCCTACTAGTGAATGTAATGTAACACACACCCATACAATGCGCACCACACCGTGATGTTTTCTCACTCCTACTTGTGAATGTAATGTAACACACACCCATACAATGCGCAGCACCCCGTGATGTTTTTCTCACTGCTACTAGTGAATGTAATGTAACACACACCCATAAAATGCACACCACCCCGCGACGTTTTTCAGAAACCTATCCTACTTTGCCACTGCATGTTCCCTTACCTCCCCATGCTGACCACCCCGCGGTGCTTTTCTCCATCCTACATTGCTACTCACTGCCTATCCTAATTCAGACCGTCCTATTCACACCACCCCGTGATGTTTTTCTCACTCCTACTAGTGAATGTAATGTAACGCACACCCATTCAATGCGCACCACCCCGCGAAGTTTTTCAGAAACCTATCCTACATTGCCTCTGCATATTCCCTGACCTCCCCATGCTGACCACCCCGCGGTGCTTTTCTCCATCCTACATTGCCACTCACTGCCTATCCTAATTCAGACCCTCTGATTCACACCACCCCGTGATGTTTTTCTCACTCCTACTAGTGAATGTAATGTAACACACACCCATACAATGCGCACCACCCCGTGATGTTTTTCTCACTCCTACTAGTGAATGTAATGTAACACACACCCATACAATGCGCACCACCCCGCGATGTTTTTCTCACTCCTACTAGTGAATGTAATGTAACACACACCCATACACTGCGCACCACCCCGCGAAGTTTTTCAGAAACCTATCCTACATTGTCACTGCACGTTCTCTGACCTATCCATGCTGACCACTCCTCGTTGCTTTTCTCCATCCTACATTGCCACTCACGCCTATCCTAATTCAGACCCTCCTATTCACACCACCCCGTGATGTTTTTCTCACTCCTACTAGTGAATTTAATGTAACACACACCCATACAATGCGCACCACCCTGTGATATTTTTCTCACTCCTACTAGTGAATGTAATGTAACACAGACCCATACAATGCGCACCACCCCGTGATGTTTTTCTCACTCCTACTAGTGAATGTAATGTAACACACACCCATACAATGCGCACCACCCCGTGATGTTTTTCTAAGTCCTACTAGTGAATGCAATGTAGCACACACCCATACATGCGCACCACCCCGCGATGTTTTTCAGAAACCTATCCTACATTGCCACTGCTAGTTCCCTGACCTCCCCATGCTGACCACCTCGCGGTGCTTTTCTCCATCCTACATTGCCACTCACTGCCTATCCTAATTCAGACCCTCCGATTCACACCACCCCGTGATGTTTTTCTCACTCCTACTAGTGAATGTAATGTAACACACACCCATACAATGCGCACCACCCCGCGATGTTTTTCAGAAACCTATCCTACATTGCCACTGCATGTTCCCTGACCTCCTCATGCTGACCACCCCGCGGGGCTTTTCTCCATCCTACATTGCCACTCACTGCCTATCCTAATTCAGACCTTCCGATTCACACCACCCCGTGATGTTTTTCTCACTCCTACTAGTGAATGTAATGTAACACACACCCATACAATGCGCACCACCTCGTGATGTTTTTCGCACTCCTACTAGTGAATGTAATGTAACACACACCCATACAATGCGCACCACCCCGTGATGCTTTTCTCACTCCTACTTGTGAATGTAATGTAACACACACCCATACAATGCGCAGCACCCTGTGATGTTTTTCTCACTGCTACTAGTGAATGTAATGTAACACACACACATACAATGTGCACCACCCCGCGATGTTTTTCAGAAACCTGTCCTACATTGCCACTGCATGTTCCCTGACCTACCCATGCTGACCACCCCGCGGTGCTTTTCTCCATCCTACATTGCCACTCACTGCCTATCCTAATTCAGACCCTCCGATTCACACCACCCCGTGATGTTTTTCTCACTCCTACTAGTGAAAGTAATGTAACACACACCCATACAATGCTCACCAACCCGTGATGTTTTTCTCACTCCTACTAGTGAATGTAATGTAACACACACACATACAATGCGCACCACCCCGCGATGTTTTTCCGAAACGTATCCTAAATTGCCACTGCACGTTCCCTGACCTCCCCATGCTGACCAACCCGCGGTGCTTTTCTCCATCCTACATTGCCACTCACTGCCTATCCTAATTCAGACGCCCTGCGATTCACACCACCCCGTGATGTTTTTCTCACTCCTACTAGTGAATGTAATGTAACACACACCCATAGAATGCTCACCACCCCGGGATGTTTTTCTCACTCCTACTAGTGAATGTAATGTAACACACACACACATACAATGCGCACCACCCCGCGATGTTTTTCCGAAACCTATCCTAGATTGCCACTACACGTTCTCTGACCTATCCATGCTGACCACCCCGCGGTGCTTTTCTCCATCCTACATTGCCACTCACTGCGTATCCTAATTCAGACCCTCTGATTCACACCACCCCGTGATGTTTTTCTCACTCCTAATAGTGAATGCAATGAATCACACTCCCATTCAATGCGCACCACCCCCTGATGTTTTTCTCACTCCTACTAGTGAATGTAATGTAACACACACCCATACAATGCGCACCACCCCGTGATGTTTGTCTCACTCCTACTAGTGAATGTAATGTAACACACACCCATACAATGCGCACCACCCCGTGATGTTTTTCTCACTCCTACTAGTGAATGTAATGTAACACACATCCATGCAATGCGCACCACCCCGCGATGTTTTTCAGAAACCTATCCTACATTGCCACTGCATGTTCCCTGACCTCCCCATGCTGACCATCCGGCGGTGCTTTTCTCCATCCTACATTGCCACAAACTGCCTATCCTAATTCAGACCCTCCGATTCACACCACCCCGTGATGTTTTTCTCACTCCTACTAGTGAATGTAATGTAACACACACCCATACACTCGCAGCACCCCACAATGTTTTTCAGAAACCTATCCTACATTGCCACTGCACGTTCTCTGACCTATCCATGCTGACCACCCCGCGGTGCTTTTCTCCATCCTACATTGCCACTCACTGCCTATCCTAATTCAGACCCCCCGATTCACACCACCCCGTGCTTTTTTTCTCACTCCTACTAGTGAATGTAATGTAACACACACCCATACAATGCGCACCACCCCGTGATGTTTTTCTCACTCCTACTAGTGAACGTAATGTAACACACACCCATACAATGCGCACCACCCCGTGATGTTTGTCTCACTCCTACTAGTGAATGTAATGTAACACACACCCATACAATGCGCACCACCCCATGATGTTTTTCTCACTCCTACTAGTGAATGTAATGTAACACACACCCATGCAATGCGCACCACCCCGCGATGTTTTTCAGAAACCTATACTACATTGCCACTGCATGTTCCCTGACCTCCCCATGCTGACCACACCGCGGTGCTTTTCTCCATCCTACATTGCCACTCACTGCCTATCCTAATTCAGACCCTCCGATTCACACCACCGCCTGATGTTTTTCTCACTGCTACTAGTGAATGTAATGTAACACACACCCATACAATGCGCACCATCCCGCGATGTTTTTCAGAAACCTATCCTACATTGCCAATGCATGTTCCCTGACCTCCTCATGCTGACCACCCCGCGGTGCTTTTCTCCATCCTACATTGCCACTCACTGCCTATCCTAATTCAGACCCTCCGATTCACACCACCCCATGATGTTTTTCTCACTCCTAATAGTGAATGTAATGTAACACACACCCACACAATGCGCACCACCCCGTGATGTTTTCTCACTCCTACTTGTGAATGTTATGTAACACACACCCATACAATGCGCAGCACCCCGTGATGTTTTTCTCACTCCTACTAGTGAATGTAATGTAACACACACCCATACACTGCGCACCACCCCGCGATGTTTTTCTCACTCCTACTGGTGAATGTAATGTAACACACATCCATAAAATGCGCACCACCCCGTGATGTTTTTCTCACTCCTACTAGTGAATGTAATGTAACACACACCCATACAATGCGCACCACCCCGTGATGTTTTTCTCACTCCTACTAGTGAATGTAATGTAACACACACCCATACACTGCGCACCACCCCGCGATGTTTTTCAGAAACCTATCCTCCATTGCCACTGCACGTTCTCTGACCTATCCATGCTGACCACCCAGTGGTGCTTTTCTCCATCCTACATTGCCACTCACGCCTATCCTAATTCAGACACTCCGATTCACACCACCCCGTGATGTTTTTCTCACTCCTACTAGTGAATGTAATGTAACATACACCCATACAATGCGCACCACCCTGTGATATTTTTCTCACTCCTACTAGTGAATGTAATGTAACACACACCCATACAATGCGCACCACCCCGTGATGTTTTTCTCACTCCTACTAGTGAATGTAATGTAACACACACCCATACAATGCGCACCACCCCGTGATGTTTTTCTAACCCCTACTAGTGATTGTAATGTAACACACACCCATACAATGCGCACCACCCCGCGATGTTTTTCAGAAACCTATCCTACATTGCCACTGCATGTTCCCTGACCTCCCCATGCTGACCACCTCGCGGTACTTTTCTCCATCCTACATTGCGACTCACTGCCTATCCTAATTCAGACCCTCCGATTCACACCACCCCGTGATGTTTTTCTCACTCCTACTAGTGAATGTAATGTAAGACACACCCATACAATGCGCACCACCACGCGATGTTTTTCAGAAACCTATCCTACATTGCCACTGCATGTTCCCTGACCTCCCCATGCTGATCAACCCTCGGTGCTTTTCTGCATCCTACATTGCCACTCACTGCCTATCCTAATTCAGACCCTCCGATTCACACCACCCCGTGATGTTTTTCTCACTCCTACTAGTGAATGTAATGTAACACACACCCATACAATGCGCAGCACATCGTGATGTTTTTCGCACTCGTACTAGTGAAAGTAATGTAACACACACCCATACAATGCGAACCACCCCGTGATGCTTTTCTCACACCTACTTGTGAATGTAATGTAACACACACCCATACAATGCGCAGCACCCCGTGATGTTTTTCTCACTGGTACTAGTGAATGTAATGTAACACACAGACATACAATGTGCACCACCCCGCTATGTTTTTCAGAAACCTATCCTACATTGCCACTGCATGTTCCCTGACCTCCCCATGCTGACCACCCCGCGGTGCTTTTCTCCATCCTACATTGCCACTCACTGCCTATCCTAATTCAGACCCTCCGATTCACACCACCCCGTGATGTTTTCCACACTCCTACTAGTGAATGTAATGTTACACACACCCAAACAATGCTCACCACCCCATGATGTTTTTCTCACTCCTACTAGTGAATGTAATGTAACACACACACATACAATGCGCACCACCCCGCGATGTTTTTCCGAAACCTATCCTAGATTGCCACTGCACGTTCCCTGAACTCCCCATGCTGACCAACCCGCGGTGCTTTTCTCCATCCTACATTGCCACTCACTGCCTATCCTAATTCAGACTCTCCGATTCACACCACCCCGTGATGTTTTTCTCACTCCTACTAGTGAATGTAATGTAACACACACGCATACAATGTGACCACCCCGTGATGTTTTTCTCTCTCCTACTAGTGAATGTAATGTAACACACACCCATACAATGCGCACCACCGCCTGATGTTTTTCTCACTGCTACTAGTGAATGTAATGTAACACACACCCATACAATGCGCACCATCCCGCGATGTTTTTCAGAAACCTATCCTACATTGCCAATGCATGTTCCCTGACCTCCTCATGCTGACCACCCCGCGGTGCTTTTCTCCATCCTACATTGCCACTCACTGCCTATCCTAATTCAGACCCTCCGATTCACACCACCCCATGATGTTTTTCTCACTCCTAATAGTGAATGTAATGTAACACACACCCACACAATGCGCACCACCCCGTGATGTTTTCTCACTCCTACTTGTGAATGTTATGTAACACACACCCATACAATGCGCAGCACCCCGTGATGTTTTTCTCACTCCTACAAGTGAATGTAATGTAACACACACCCATACACTGCGCACCACCCCGCGATGTTTTTCTCACTCCTACTGGTGAATGTAATGTAACACACACCCATAAAATGCGCACCACCCCGTGATGTTTTTCTCACTCCTACTAGTGAATGTAATGTAACACACACCCATACAATGCGCACCACCCCGTGATGTTTTTCTCGCTCCTACTAGTGAATGTAATGTAACACACACCCATACACTGCGCACCACCCCGCGATGTTTTTCAGAAACCTATCCTCCATTGCCACTGCACGTTCTCTGACCTATCCATGCTGACCACCCAGTGGTGCTTTTCTCCATCCTACATTGCCACTCACGCCTATCCTAATTCAGACACTCCGATTCACACCACCCCGTGATGTTTTTCTCACTCCTACTAGTGAATGTAATGTAACATACACCCATACAATGCGCACCACCCTGTGATATTTTTCTCACTCCTACTAGTGAATGTAATGTAACACACACCCATACAATGCGCACCACCCCGTGATGTTTTTCTCACTCCTACTAGTGAATGTAATGTAACACACACCCATACAATGCGCACCACCCCGTGATGTTTTTCTAACCCCTACTAGTGATTGTAATGTAACACACACCCATACAATGCGCACCACCCCGCGATGTTTTTCAGAAACCTATCCTACATTGCCACTGCATGTTCCCTGACCTCCCCATGCTGACCACCTCGCGGTACTTTTCTCCATCCTACATTGCGACTCACTGCCTATCCTAATTCAGACCCTCCGATTCACACCACCCCGTGATGTTTTTCTCACTCCTACTAGTGAATGTAATGTAAGACACACCCATACAATGCGCACCACCACGCGATGTTTTTCAGAAACCTATCCTACATTGCCACTGCATGTTCCCTGACCTCCCCATGCTGATCAACCCTCGGTGCTTTTCTGCATCCTACATTGCCACTCACTGCCTATCCTAATTCAGACCCTCCGATTCACACCACCCCGTGATGTTTTTCTCACTCCTACTAGTGAATGTAATGTAACACACACCCATACAATGCGCACCACATCGTGATGTTTTTCGCACTCGTACTAGTGAAAGTAATGTAACACACACCCATACAATGCGCACCACCCCGTGATGCTTTTCTCACACCTACTTGTGAATGTAATGTAACACACACCCATACAATGCGCAGCACCCCGTGATGTTTTTCTCACTGGTACTAGTGAATGTAATGTAACACACAGACATACAATGTGCACCACCCCGCTATGTTTTTCAGAAACCTATCCTACATTGCCACTGCATGTTCCCTGACCTCCCCATGCTGACCACCCCGCGGTGCTTTTCTCCATCCTACATTGCCACTCACTGCCTATCCTAATTCAGACCCTCCGATTCACACCACCCCGTGATGTTTTCCACACTCCTACTAGTGAATGTAATGTTACACACACCCAAACAATGCTCACCACCCCATGATGTTTTTCTCACTCCTACTAGTGAATGTAATGTAACACACACACATACAATGCGCACCACCCCGCGATGTTTTTCCGAAACCTATCCTAGATTGCCACTGCACGTTCCCTGAACTCCCCATGCTGACCAACCCGCGGTGCTTTTCTCCATCCTACATTGCCACTCACTGCCTATCCTAATTCAGACTCTCCGATTCACACCACCCCGTGATGTTTTTCTCACTCCTACTAGTGAATGTAATGTAACACACACGCATACAATGTGCACCACCCCGTGATGTTTTTCTCTCTCCTACTAGTGAATGTAATGTAACACACACCCATACAATGCGCACCACCCCATGATGTTTTTCTCACTCCTACTAGTGAATGTAATGTAACACACACCCATACAATGCGCACCACCCCGTGATGTTTTTCTCACTCCTACTAGTGAATGTAATGTAACACACACCCATACAATGCGCTCCACCCCGCGATGTTTTTCAGAAACCTATCCTACATTGCCACTGCACGTTCTCTGACCTATCAATGCTGACCACCCCGTGGTGCTTTTCTCCATCCTACATTGCCACTCACGCCTATCCTAATTCAGACCCTCCGATTCACACCACCCCGTGATGTTTTTCTCACTCCTACTAGTGAATGTAATGTAACACACACCCATACAATGCGCACCACCCCGTGATGTTTTTCTCACTCCTACTAGTGAATGTAATGTAACACACACCCATACAATGCGCACCACCCCGTGATGTTTTTCTCACTCCTACTAGTGAATGTAATGTAACACACACCCATACAATGCGCACCACCCCGTGATGTTTTTCTAACTCCTACTATTGAATGTAATGTAACACACACCCATACAATGCGCACCACCCCGCGATGTTTTTCAGAAACCTATCCTACATTGCCACTGCATGTTCCCTGACCTCCCCATGCTGACTACCTCGCGGTACTTTTCTCCATCCTACATTGCCACTCACTGCCTATCCTAATTCAGACCCTCCGATTCACACCACCCCGTGATGTTTTTCTCACTCCTACTAGTGAATGTAATGTAACACACCCCCATGCAATGCGCACCACCGCGCGATGTTTTTCAGAAACCTATCCTACATTGCCACTGCGTGTTCCCTGACCTCCACATGCTGATCAACCCGCGCTGCTTTTCTCCATGCTACATTGCCACTCACTGCCTATCCTAATTCAGACCCTCCGATTCACACCACCCCGTGATGTTTTTGTCACTCCTACTAGTGAATGTAATGTAACACACACCCATACAATGCGCACCACATCGTGGTGTTTTTCGCACTCGTGCTAGTGAATGTAATGTAACACACACCCATACAATGCGCACCACCCCGTGATGCTTTTCTCACTCCTACTTGAGAATGTAATGTAACACACACCCATACAATGCGCAGCACCCCGTGATGTTTTTCTCACTGCTACTAGTGAATGTAATGTAACACACAGAGATACAATGTGCACCACCCCGCTATGTTTTTCAGAAACCTATCCTACATTGCCACTGCATGTTCCCTGACCTCCCCAAGCTGACCACCCCGCGGTGCTTTTCTCCATCCTACATTGCCACTCACTGCCTATCCTAATTCAGACCCTCCGATTCCCACCACCCCGTGATGTATTTCTCACTCCTACTAGTGAATGTAATGTAACACACACCCATACAATGCGCACCACCCCGTGGTGTTTTTCTCACTCCTACTAGTGAATGTAATGTAACACACACCCATACAATGCGCACCACCCCGCGATGTTTTTCCGAAACCTATCCTAGATTGCCACTGCACGTTCCCTGACCTCCCCATGCTGACCAACCCGCGGTGCTTTTCTCCATCCTACATTGCCACTCACTGCCTATCCTAATTCAGACTCTCCGATTCACACCACCCCGTGATGTTTTTCTCACTCCTACTAGTGAATGTAATGTAACACACACCCATACAATGCTCACCACCCCGTGATGTTTTTCTCACTCCTACTAGTGAATGTAATGTAACACACACACGTACAATGCGCACCACCCCGTGATGATTTTCTCACTCCTACTAGTGAATGTAATGTAACACACACCCATACAATGCGCACCACCCCGTGATGTTTTTGAAACCTATCCTAGATTGCCACTGCACGTTCTCTGACGTATCCATGCTGACCACCCCGCGGTGCTTTTCTCCATCCTACATTGCCAATCACTGCCTATCCTAATTCAGACCCTCCGATTCACACCACCCCGTGATGTTTTTCTCACTCCTACTAGTGAATGTAATGAAACACACACCCATACAATGTGCACCACCTCGTGATGTTTTTCTCACTCCTACTAGTGAATGTAATGTAACACACACCCATACAATGCGCACCACCCCGTGGTGTTTTTCTCACTCCTACTAGTGAATGTAATGTAACACACACCCATACAATGCGCACCACCCCGCGATGTTTTTCCGAAACCTATCCTAGATTGCCACTGCACGTTCCCTGACCTCCCCATGCTGACCAACCCGCGGTGCTTTTCTCCATCCTACATTGCCACTCACTGCCTATCCTAATTCAGACTCTCCGATTCACACCACCCCGTGATGTTTTTCTCACTCCTACTAGTGAATGTAATGTAACACACACCCATACAATGCTCACCACCCCGTGATGTTTTTCTCACTCCTACTAGTGAATGTAATGTAACACACACACGTACAATGCGCACCACCCCGTGATGATTTTCTCACTCCTACTAGTGAATGTAATGTAACACACACCCATACAATGCGCACCACCCCGTGATGTTTTTGAAACCTATCCTAGATTGCCACTGCACGTTCTCTGACGTATCCATGCTGACCACCCCGCGGTGCTTTTCTCCATCCTACATTGCCAATCACTGCCTATCCTAATTCAGACCCTCCGATTCACACCACCCCGTGATGTTTTTCTCACTCCTACTAGTGAATGTAATGAAACACACACCCATATAATGCGCACCACCCCGTGATGTTTGTCTCACTCCTACTAGTGAATGTAATGTAACACACACCCATACAATGCGCACCACCCCGTGATGTTTTTCTCACTGCTACTAGTGAATGTAATGTAACACACACCCATATAATGCGCACCACCCCGCGATGTTTTTCAGAAACCTATCCTACATTGCCACTGCATGTTCCCTGACCTCCCCATGCTGACCACCCCGCGGTGCTTTTCTCCATCCTATATTGCCACTCACTGCCTATCCTAATTCAGACCCTCCGATTCCCACCACCCCGTGATGTTTTTCTCACTCTAACTAGTGAATGTAATGTAACACACACCAATACAATGCGCACCACCCCGTGATGTTTTCTCACTCCTACTTGTGAATGTAATGTAACACACACCCATACAATGCCAGCACCCCGTGATGTTTTTCTCACTGCTACTAGTGAATGTAATGTAACACACACCCATATAATGCGCACCACCCCGCGATGTTTTTCAGAAACCTATCCTACATTGCCACTGCATGTTCCCTGACCTCCCCATGCTGACCACCCCGCGGTGCTTTTCTCCATCCTACATTGCCACTCACTGCCTATCCTAATTCAGACCCTCCGATTCACACCACCCCGTGATGTTTTTCTCACTCCTACTAGTGAATGTAATGTAACACACACCCATACACTCGCAGCACCCCACAATGTTTTTCAGAAACCTATCCTACATTGCCACTGCACGTTCTCTGACCTATCCATGCTGACCACCCCGCGGTGCTTTTCTCCATCCTACATTGCCACTCACTGCCTATCCTAATTCAGACACCCCGATTCACACCACCCCGTGCTTTTTTTCTCACTCCTACTAGTGAATGTAATGTAACACACACCCATACAATGCGCACCACCCCGTGATGTTTTTCTCACTCCTACTAGTGAACGTAACGTAACACACACCCATACAATGCGCACCACCCTGTGATGTTTGTCTCACTCCTACTAGTGAATGTAATGTAACACACACCCATACAATGCGCACCACCCCGTGATGTTTTTCTCACTCCTACTAGTGAATGTAATGTAACACACACCCATGCAATGCGCACCACCCCGCGATGTTTTTCAGAAACCTATACTACATTGCTACTGCATGTTCCCTGACCTCCCCATGCTGACCACCCCGCGGTGCTTTTCTCCATCCTACATTGCCACTCACTGCCTATCCTAATTCAGACCGTCCGATTCACACCACCGCGTGATGTTTTTCTCACTGCTACTAGTGAATGTAATGTAACACACACCCATACAATGCGCACCATCCCGCGATGTTTTTCAGAAACCTATCCTACATTGCCAATGCATGTTCCCTGACCTCCTCATGCTGACCACCCCGCGGTACTTTTCTCCATCCTACATTGCCACTCACTGCCTATCCTAATTCAGACCCTCCGATTCACCCCACCCCATGATGTTTTTCTCACTCCTAATAGTGAATGTAATGTAACACACACGCACACAATGCGCACCACCCCGCGATGTTTTTCAGAAACCTATCCTACATTGCCACTGCATGTTCCATGACCAACCCATGCTGACCACCCCGCGGTTCTTTTCTCCATCCTACATTGCCACTCACTGCCTATCCTAATTCAGACCCTCCGATTCACACCACCCCGTGATGTTTTTCTCACTCCTACTAGTGAATGTAATGTAACACACACCCATACAATGCGCACCACCCCGTGATGTTTTTCTCACTCCTACTAGTGAATGTAATGTAACACACACCCATACACTGCGCACCACCCTGTGATATTTTTCTCACTCCTACTAGTGAATGTAATGTAACACACACCCATACAATGCGCACCACCCCGTGATGTTTTTCTCACTCCTACTAGTGAATGTAATGTAACACACACCCATACAATGCGCACCACCCCGTGATGTTTTTGTAACTCCTACTAGTGAATGTAATGTAACACACACCCATACAATGCGCACCACCCCGCGATGTTTTTCAGAAACCTATCCTCCATTGCCACTGCACGTTCTCTGACCTATCCATGCTGACCACCCAGTGGTGCTTTTCTCCATCCTACATTGCACCTCACGCCTATCCCAATTCAGACACTCCGATTCACACCACCCCGTGATGTTTTTCTCACTCCTACTAGTGAATGTAATGTAACACACACCCATACAATGCGCACCACCCTGTGATATTTTTCTCACTCCTACTAGTGAATGTAATGTAACACACACCCATACAATGCGCACCACCCCGTGATGTTTTTCTCACTCCTACTAGTGAATGTAATGTAACACACACCCATACAATGCGCACCACCCCATGATGTTTTTCTAACTCCTACTAGTGAATGTAATGTAACACACACCCATACAATGCGCACCACCCCGCGATGTTTTTCAGAAACCTATCCTACATTGCCACTGCATGTTCCCTGACCTCCCCATGCTGACCACCTCGCGGTACTTTTCTCCATCCTACATTGCCACTCACTGCCTATCCTAATTCAGACCCTCCGATTCACACAACCCCGTGATGTTTTTCTCACTCCTACTAGTGAATGTAATATAACACACACCCATACAATGCGCACCACCACGCGATGTTTTTCAGAAACCTATCCTACATTGCCACTGCATGTTCCCTGACCTCCCCATGCTGATCAACCCTCGGTGCTTTTCTGCATCCTACATTGCCACTCACTGCCTATCCTAATTCAGACCCTCCGATTCACACAACCCCGTGATGTTTTTCTCACTCCTACTAGTGAATGTAATGTAACACACACCCATACAATGCGCACCACATCGTGATGTTTTTCGCACTCGTACTAGTGAATGTAATGTAACACACACCCATACAATGCGCACCACCCCGTGATGCTTTTCTCACACCTACTTGTGAATGTAATGTAACACACAGCCATACAATGCGCAGCACCCCGTGATGTTTTTCTCACTGCTACTAGTGAATGTAATGTAACACACAGACATACAATGTGCACCACCCCGCTATGTTTTTCAGAAACCTATCCTACATTGCCACTGCATGTTCCCTGACCTCCCCATGCTGACCACCCCGCGGTGCTTTTCTCCATCCTACATTGCCACTCACTGCCTATCCTAATTCAGACCCTCCGATTCACACCACCCCGTGATGTTTTCCACACTCCTACTAGTGAATGTAATGTAACACACACCCAAACAATGCTCACCACCCCGTGATGTTTTTCTCACTCCTACTAGTGAATGTAATGTAACACACACACATACAATGCGCACCACCCCGCGATGTTTTTCTCACTCCTACTAGTGAATGTAATGTAACACACACACATACAATGCGCACCACCCCGCGATGTTTTTCCGAAACCTATCCTAGATTGCCACTGCACGTTCCCTGACCTCCCCATGCTGACCACCCCGCGGTGCTTTTCTCCATCCTACATTGCCACTCACTGCCTATCCTAATTCAGACTCTCCGATTCACACCACACCGTGATGTTTTTCTCACTCCTACTAGTGAATGTAATATAACACACACGCATACAATGCGCACCACCCCGTGATGTTTTTCTCACTCTAACTAGTGAATGTAACGTAACACACACCAATACAATGCGCACCACCCCGTGATGTTTTCTCACTCCTACTTGTGAATGTAATGTAACACACACCCATACAATGCCAGCACCCCGTGATGTTTTTCTCACGGCTACTAGTGAATGTAATGTAACACACACCCATACAATGCGCACCACCCCGCGATGTTTTTCTCACTCCTACTAGTGAATGTAATGTAACACACACCCATACAATGCTCACCACCCCGTGATATTTTTCTCACTCCTACTAGTGAATGTAATGAAACACACACCCATACAATGCGCACCACCCCGTGATGTTTTTCTCACTCCTACTAGTGAACGAAATGTAACACACACCCTTACAATGCGCACCACCCAGTGATGTTTGTCTCACTCCTACTAGTGAATGTAATGTAACACACACCCATACAATGCGCACAACCCCGTGATGTTTTTCTCACTCCTACTAGTGAATGTAATGTAACACACACCCATACAATGCGCACCACCCCGTGATGTTTTTCTCACTCTAACTAGTGAATGTAATGTAACACACACCCATACAATGCGCACCACCCCGTGATGCTTTTCTCACACCTACTTGTGAATGTAATGTAACACACACCCATACAATGCGCAGCACCCCGTGATGTTTTTCTCACTGCTACTAGTGAATGTAATGTAACACAAAGACATACAATGTGCACCACCCCGCTATGTTTTTCAGAAACCTATCCTACATTGCCACGGCATGTTCCCTGACCTCCCCATGCTGACCACCCCGCGGTGCTTTTCTCCATCCTACATTGCCACTCACTGCCTATCCTAATTCAGACCCTCCGATTCACACCACCCCGTGATGTTTTCCACACTCCTACTAGTGAAAGTAATGTAACACACACCCAAACAATGCTCACCACCCCGTGATGTTTTTCTCACTCCTACTAGTGAATGTAATGTAACACACACCCATACAATGCGCACCGCCCCGTGATGTTTTTCTCCCTCCTACTAATGAATGTAATGTAACACACAACCATACAATGCGCGCCACCCCGTGATGTTTTTCTCACTCCTACTAGTGAATGTAAAGTAACACACACCCATACAATGCGATCCACCCCGCGATGTTTTTCAGAAACCTATCCTACATTGCCACTGCATGTTCCCTGACCTCCCCATGCTGACCACCCCGCGGTGCTTTTCTCCATCCTACATTGCCACTCACTGCCTATCCTAATTCAGACCCTCCGATTCACACCACCGCGTGATGTTTTTCTCACTGCTACTAGTGAATGTAATGTAACACACACCCATTCAATGCGCACCATCCCGCGATGTTTTTCAGAAACCTATCCTACATTGCCAATGCATGTTCCCTGACCTCCTCATGCTGACCACCCCGCGGTACTTTTCTCCATCCTACATTGCCACTCACTGCCTATCCTAATTCAGACCCTCCGATTCACCACACCCCATGATGTTTTTCTCACTCCTAATAGTGAATGTAATGTAACACACACCCACACAATGCGCACCACCCCGCGATGTTTTTCAGAAACCTATCCTACATTGCCACTGCATGTTCCATGACCTCCCCATGCTGACCACCCCGCGGTTTTTTTCTCCATCCTACATTGCCACTCACTGCCTATCCTAATTCAGACCCTCCGATTCACACCACCCCATGATGTTTTTCTCACTCCTACTAGTGAATGTAATGTAACACACACCCATACAATGCGCACCACCCCGTGATGTTTTTCTAACTCCTACTAGTGAATGTAATGTAACACACACCCATACAATGCGCACCACCCCGCGATGTTTTTCAGAAACCTATCCTCCACTGCCACTGCACTTTCTCTGACCTATCCATGCTGACCACCCAGTGGTGCTTTTCTCCATCCTACATTGCCACTCACGCCTATCCTAATTCAGACACTCCGATTCACACCACCCCGTGATGTTTTTCTCACTCCTACTAGTGAATGTAATGTAACACACACCCATACAATGCGCACCACCCTGTAATATTTTTCTCACTCCTACTAGTGAATGTAATGTAACACACACCCATACAATGCGCACCACCCCGTGATGTTTTTCTCACTCCTACTAGTGAATGTAACGTAACACAGACGCATACAATGCGCACCACCCCTTGATGTTTTTCTAACTCCTACTAGTGAATGTAATGTAACACACACCCATACAATGCGCACCACCCCGCGATGTTTTTCAGAAACCTATCCTACATTGCCACTGCATGTTCCCTGACCTCCCCATGCTGACCACCTCGCGGTACTTTTCTCCATCCTACATTGCCACTCACTGCCTATCCTAATTCAGACCCTCCGATTCACACCACCCCGTGATGTTTTTCTCACTCCTACTAGTGAATGTAATGTAACACACACCCATACAATGCGCACCACCACGCGATGTTTTTCAGAAACCTATCCTACATTGCCACTGCATGTTCCCTGACCTCCCCATGCTGATCAACCCTCGGTGCTTTTCTGCATCCTACATTGCCACTCACTGCCTATCCTAATTCAGACCCTCCGATTCACACCACCCCGTGATGTTTTTCTCACTCCTACTAGTGAATGTAATGTAACACACACCCATACAATGCGCACCACATCGTGATGTTTTTCGCACTCGTACTAGTGAATGTAATGTAACACACACCCATACAATGCGCACCACCCCGTGATGCTTTTCTCACACCTACTTGTGAATGTAATGTAACACACACCCATACAATGCGCAGCACCCCGTGATGTTTTTCTCACTGCTACTAGTGAATGTAATGTAACACACAGACATACAATGTGCACCACCCCTCTATGTTTTTCAGAAACCTATCCTACATTGCCACTGCATGTTCCCTGACCTCCCCATGCTGACAACCCCGCGGTGCTTTTCTCCATCCGACATTGCCACTCACTGCCTATCCTAATTCAGACCCTCCGATTCACACCACCCTGTGATGTTTTCCACACTCCTACTAGTGAATGTAATGTAACACACACCCAAACAATGCTCACCACCCCGTGATGTTTTTCTCACTCCTACTAGTGAATGTAATGTAACAAACACACATACAATGCGCACCACCCCGCGATGTTTTTCTCACTCCTACTAGTGAATGTAATGTAACACACACACATACAATGCGCACCACCCCGCGATGTTTTTCCGAAACCTATCCTAGATTGCCACTGCACGTTCCCTGACCTCCCCATGCTGACCAACCCGCGGTGCTTTTCTCCATCCTACATTGCCACTCACTGCCTATCCTAATTCAGACTCTCCAATTCACACCACCCCGTGATGTTTTTCTCACTCCTACTAGTGAATGTAATGTAACACACACCCATACAATGCGCACCACATCGTGATGTTTTTCGCACTCGTACTAGTGAATGTAATGTAACACACACCCATACAATGCGCACCACCCCGTGATGCTTTTCTCACACCTACTTGTGAATGTAATGTAACACACAGCCATACAATGCGCAGCACCCCGTGATGTTTTTCTCACTGCTACTAGTGAATGTAATGTAACACACAGACATACAATGTGCACCACCCCGCTATGTTTTTCAGAAACCTATCCTACATTGCCACTGCATGTTCCCTGACCTCCCCATGCTGACCACCCCGCGGTGCTTTTCTCCATCCTACATTGCCACTCACTGCCTATCCTAATTCAGACCCTCCGATTCACACCACCCCGTGATGTTTTCCACACTCCTACTAGTGAATGTAATGTAACACACACCCAAACAATGCTCACCACCCCGTGATGTTTTTCTCACTCCTACTAGTGAATGTAATGTAACACACACACATACAATGCGCACCACCCCGCGATGTTTTTCTCACTCCTACTAGTGAATGTAATGTAACACACACACATACAATGCGCACCACCCCGCGATGTTTTTCCGAAACCTATCCTAGATTGCCACTGCACGTTCCCTGACCTCCCCATGCTGACCACCCCGCGGTGCTTTTCTCCATCCTACATTGCCACTCACTGCCTATCCTAATTCAGACTCTCCGATTCACACCACACCGTGATGTTTTTCTCACTCCTACTAGTGAATGTAATATAACACACACGCATACAATGCGCACCACCCCGTGATGTTTTTCTCACTCTAACTAGTGAATGTAATGTAACACACACCAATACAATGCGCACCACCCCGTGATGTTTTCTCACTCCTACTTGTGAATGTAATGTAACACACACCCATACAATGCCAGCACCCCGTGATGTTTTTCTCACGGCTACTAGTGAATGTAATGTAACACACACCCATACAATGCGCACCACCCCGCGATGTTTTTCTCACTCCTACTAGTGAATGTAATGTAACACACACCCATACAATGCTCACCACCCCGTGATATTTTTCTCACTCCTACTAGTGAATGTAATGAAACACACACCCATACAATGCGCACCACCCCGTGATGTTTTTCTCACTCCTACTAGTGAACGAAATGTAACACACACCCTTACAATGCGCACCACCCAGTGATGTTTGTCTCACTCCTACTAGTGAATGTAATGTAACACACACCCATACAATGCGCACAACCCCGTGATGTTTTTCTCACTCCTACTAGTGAATGTAATGTAACACACACCCATACAATGCGCACCACCCCGTGATGTTTTTCTCACTCTAACTAGTGAATGTAATGTAACACACACCCATACAATGCGCACCACCCCGTGATGCTTTTCTCACACCTACTTGTGAATGTAATGTAACACACACCCATACAATGCGCAGCACCCCGTGATGTTTTTCTCACTGCTACTAGTGAATGTAATGTAACACAAAGACATACAATGTGCACCACCCCGCTATGTTTTTCAGAAACCTATCCTACATTGCCACGGCATGTTCCCTGACCTCCCCATGCTGACCACCCCGCGGTGCTTTTCTCCATCCTACATTGCCACTCACTGCCTATCCTAATTCAGACCCTCCGATTCACACCACCCCGTGATGTTTTCCACACTCCTACTAGTGAAAGTAATGTAACACACACCCAAACAATGCTCACCACCCCGTGATGTTTTTCTCACTCCTACTAGTGAATGTAATGTAACACACACCCATACAATGCGCACCGCCCCGTGATGTTTTTCTCCCTCCTACTAATGAATGTAATGTAACACACAACCATACAATGCGCGCCACCCCGTGATGTTTTTCTCACTCCTACTAGTGAATGTAAAGTAACACACACCCATACAATGCGATCCACCCCGCGATGTTTTTCAGAAACCTATCCTACATTGCCACTGCATGTTCCCTGACCTCCCCATGCTGACCACCCCGCGGTGCTTTTCTCCATCCTACATTGCCACTCACTGCCTATCCTAATTCAGACCCTCCGATTCACACCACCGCGTGATGTTTTTCTCACTGCTACTAGTGAATGTAATGTAACACACACCCATTCAATGCGCACCATCCCGCGATGTTTTTCAGAAACCTATCCTACATTGCCAATGCATGTTCCCTGACCTCCTCATGCTGACCACCCCGCGGTACTTTTCTCCATCCTACATTGCCACTCACTGCCTATCCTAATTCAGACCCTCCGATTCACCACACCCCATGATGTTTTTCTCACTCCTAATAGTGAATGTAATGTAACACACACCCACACAATGCGCACCACCCCGCGATGTTTTTCAGAAACCTATCCTACATTGCCACTGCATGTTCCATGACCTCCCCATGCTGACCACCCCGCGGTTTTTTTCTCCATCCTACATTGCCACTCACTGCCTATCCTAATTCAGACCCTCCGATTCACACCACCCCATGATGTTTTTCTCACTCCTACTAGTGAATGTAATGTAACACACACCCATACAATGCGCACCACCCCGTGATGTTTTTCTAACTCCTACTAGTGAATGTAATGTAACACACACCCATACAATGCGCACCACCCCGCGATGTTTTTCAGAAACCTATCCTCCACTGCCACTGCACTTTCTCTGACCTATCCATGCTGACCACCCAGTGGTGCTTTTCTCCATCCTACATTGCCACTCACGCCTATCCTAATTCAGACACTCCGATTCACACCACCCCGTGATGTTTTTCTCACTCCTACTAGTGAATGTAATGTAACACACACCCATACAATGCGCACCACCCTGTAATATTTTTCTCACTCCTACTAGTGAATGTAATGTAACACACACCCATACAATGCGCACCACCCCGTGATGTTTTTCTCACTCCTACTAGTGAATGTAACGTAACACAGACGCATACAATGCGCACCACCCCTTGATGTTTTTCTAACTCCTACTAGTGAATGTAATGTAACACACACCCATACAATGCGCACCACCCCGCGATGTTTTTCAGAAACCTATCCTACATTGCCACTGCATGTTCCCTGACCTCCCCATGCTGACCACCTCGCGGTACTTTTCTCCATCCTACATTGCCACTCACTGCCTATCCTAATTCAGACCCTCCGATTCACACCACCCCGTGATGTTTTTCTCACTCCTACTAGTGAATGTAATGTAACACACACCCATACAATGCGCACCACCACGCGATGTTTTTCAGAAACCTATCCTACATTGCCACTGCATGTTCCCTGACCTCCCCATGCTGATCAACCCTCGGTGCTTTTCTGCATCCTACATTGCCACTCACTGCCTATCCTAATTCAGACCCTCCGATTCACACCACCCCGTGATGTTTTTCTCACTCCTACTAGTGAATGTAATGTAACACACACCCATACAATGCGCACCACATCGTGATGTTTTTCGCACTCGTACTAGTGAATGTAATGTAACACACACCCATACAATGCGCACCACCCCGTGATGCTTTTCTCACACCTACTTGTGAATGTAATGTAACACACACCCATACAATGCGCAGCACCCCGTGATGTTTTTCTCACTGCTACTAGTGAATGTAATGTAACACACAGACATACAATGTGCACCACCCCTCTATGTTTTTCAGAAACCTATCCTACATTGCCACTGCATGTTCCCTGACCTCCCCATGCTGACAACCCCGCGGTGCTTTTCTCCATCCGACATTGCCACTCACTGCCTATCCTAATTCAGACCCTCCGATTCACACCACCCTGTGATGTTTTCCACACTCCTACTAGTGAATGTAATGTAACACACACCCAAACAATGCTCACCACCCCGTGATGTTTTTCTCACTCCTACTAGTGAATGTAATGTAACAAACACACATACAATGCGCACCACCCCGCGATGTTTTTCTCACTCCTACTAGTGAATGTAATGTAACACACACACATACAATGCGCACCACCCCGCGATGTTTTTCCGAAACCTATCCTAGATTGCCACTGCACGTTCCCTGACCTCCCCATGCTGACCAACCCGCGGTGCTTTTCTCCATCCTACATTGCCACTCACTGCCTATCCTAATTCAGACTCTCCAATTCACACCACCCCGTGATGTTTTTCTCACTCCTACTAGTGAATGTAATGTAACACACACCCATACAATGCTCACCCCCCCGTGATGTTTTTCTCACTCCTACTAATGAATGTAATGTAACACACACACATACAATGCGCACCACCCCGTGATGTTTTTCTCACTCCTACTAGTGAATGTAATGTAACACACACCCATACAATGCGCACCACCCCGTGATGTTTTTCTCACTCCTACTAGTGAATGTAATGTAACACACACCCATACAATGGGTTCCACCACGGGATGTTTTTCAGAAACCTATCCTACATTGCCACAGCATGTTCCCTGACCTCCCCATGCTGACCACCCCGCGGTGCTTTTCTCCATCCTACATTGCCACTCACTGCCTATCCTAATTCAGACCGTCCGATTCACACCACACCGTGATGTTTTTCTCACTCCTACTAGTGAATGTAATATAACACACACGCATACAATGCGCACCACACCGTGATGTTTTTCTCTCTCTAACTAGTGAATGTAATGTAACACACACCAATACAATGCGCACCACCCCGTGATGTTTTCTCACTCCTACTTGTGAATGTAATGTAACACACACCCATACAATGCCAGCACCCCGTGATGTTTTTCTCACTGCTACTAGTGAATGTAATGTAACACACACCCATACAATGCGCACCACCCCGCGATGTTTTTCTCACTCCTACTAGTGAATGTAATGTAACACACACCCATACAATGCTCACCACCCCGTGATGTTTTTCTCACTCCTACTAGTGAATGTAATGTAACACACACCCATACAATGCGCACTGCCCCGTGATGTTTTTCTCCCTACTACTAATGAATGTAATGTAACACACAACCATACAATGCGCGCCACCCCGTGATGTTTTTCTCACTCCTACTAGTGAATGTAAAGTAACACACACCCATACAATGCGATCCACCCCGCGATGTTTTTCAGAAACCTATCCTACATTGCCACTGCATGTTCCCTGACCTCCCCATGCTGACCACCCCGCGGTGCTTTTCTCCATCCTACATTGCCACTCACTGCCTATCCTAATTCAGACCCTCCGATTCACACCACCGCGTGATGTTTTTCTCACTGCTACTAGTGAATGTAATGTAACACACACCCATACAATGCGCACCATCCCGCGATGTTTTTCAGAAACCTATCCTACATTGCCAATGCATGTTCCCTGACCTCCTCATGCTGACCACCCCGCGGTACTTTTCTCCATCCTACATTGCCACTCACTGCCTATCCTAATTCAGACCCTCCGATTCACCCCACCCCATGATGTTTTTCTCACTCCTAATAGTGAATGTAATGTAACACACACCCACACAATGCGCACCACCCCGCGATGTTTTTCAGAAACCTATCCTACATTGCCACTGCATGTTCCATGACCTCCCCATGCTGACCACCCCGCGGTTTTTTTCTCCATCCTACATTGCCACTCACTGCCTATCCTAATTCAGACCCTTCGATTCACACCACCCCGTGATGTTTTTCTCACTCCTACTAGTGAATGTAATGTAACACACACCCATACAATGCGCACCACCCCGTGATGTTTTTCTCACTCCTACTAGTGAATGTAATGTAACACACACCCATACACTGCGCACCACCCTGTGATATTTTTCTCACTCCTACTAGTGAATGTAATGTAACACACACCCATACAATGCGCACCACCCCGTGATGTTTTTCTCACTCCTACTAGTGAATGTAATGTAACACACACCCATACAAAGCGCACCACCCCGTGATGTTTTTCTAACTCCTACTAGTGAATGTAATGTAACACACACCCATACAATGCGCACCACCCCGCGATGTTTTTCAGAAACCTATCCTCCATTGCCACTGCACGTTCTCTGACCTATCCATGCTGACCACCCAGTGGTGCTTTTCTCCATCCTACATTGCCACTCACGCCTATCCTAATTCAGACACTCCGATTCACACCACCCCGTGATGTTTTTCTCACTCCTACTAGTGAATGTAATGTAACACACACCCATACAATGCGCACCACCCTGTGATATTTTTCTCACTCCTACTAGTGAATGTAATGTAACACACACCCATACAATGCGCACCACCCCGTGATGTTTTTCTCACTCCTACTAGTGAATGTAATGTAACACACACCCATACAATGCCCACCACCCCGTGATGTTTTTCTAACTCCTACTATTGAATGTAATGTAACACACACCCATACAATGCGCACCACCCCGCGATGTTTTTCAGAAACCTATCCTACATTGCCACTGCATGTTCCCTGACCTCCCCATGCTGACCACCTCGCGGTACTTTTCTCCATCCTACATTGCCACTCACTGCCTATCCTAATTCAGACCCTCCGATTCACACCACCCCGTGATGTTTTTCTCACTCCTACTAGTGAATGTAATGTAACACACACCCATACAATGCGCACCACCACGCGATGTTTTTCAGAAACCTATCCTACATTGCCACTGCATGTTCCCTGACCTCCCCATGCTGATCAACCCTCGGTGCTTTTCTGCATCCTACATTGCCACTCACTGCCTATCCTAATTCAGACCCTCCGATTCACACCACCCCGTGATGTTTTTCTCACTCCTACTAGTGAATGTAATGTAACACACACCCATACAATGCGCACCACATCGTGATGTTTTTCGCACTCGTACTAGTGAATGTAATGTAACACACACCCATACAATGCGCACCACCCCGTGATGCTTTTCTCACACCTACTTGTGAATGTAATGTAACACACACCCATACAATGCGCAGCACCCCGTGATGTTTTTCTCACTGCTACTAGTGAATGTAATGTAACACACAGACATACAATGTGCACCACCCCGCTATGTTTTTCAGAAACCTATCCTACATTGCCACTGCATGTTCCCTGACCTCCCCATGCTGACCACCCCGCGGTGCTTTTCTCCATCCTACATTGCCACTCACTGCCTATCCTAATTCAGACCCTCCGATTCACACCACCCCGTGATGTTTTCCACACTCCTACTAGTGAATGTAATGTAACACACACCCAAACAATGCTCACCACCCCGTGATGTTTTTCTCACTCCTACTAGTGAATGTAATGTAACACACACACATACAATGCGCACCACCCCGCGATGTTTTTCTCACTCCTACTAGTGAATGTAATGTAACACACACACATACAATGCGCACCACCCCGCGATGTTTTTCCGAAACCTATCCTAGATTGCCACTGCACGTTCCCTGACCTCCCCATGCTGACCAACCCGCGGTGCTTTTCTCCATCCTACATTGCCACTCACTGCCTATCCTAATTCAGACTCTCCGATTCACACCACCCCGTGATGTTTTTCTCACTCCTACTAGTGAATGTAATGTAACACACACCCATACAATGCTCACCCCCCCGTGATGTTTTTCTCACTCCTACTAATGAATGTAATGTAACACACACACATACAATGCGCACCACCCCGTGATGTTTTTCTCACTCCTACTAGTGAATGTAATGTAACACACACCCATACAATGCGCACCACCCCGTGATGTTTTTCTCACTCCTACTAGTGAATGTAATGTAACACACACCCATACAATGGGTTCCACCACGGGATGTTTTTCAGAAACCTATCTTACATTGCCACAGCATGTTCCCTGACCTCCCCATGCTGACCTGCCCGGCGGTGCTTTTCTCCATCCTACATTGCCACTCACTGCCTATCCTAATTCAGACCGTCCGATTCACACCACACCGTGATGTTTTTCTCACTCCTACTAGTGAATGTAGTATAACACACACGCATACAATGCGCACCACCCCGTGATGTTTTTCTCACTCTAACTAGTGAATGTAATGTAACACACACCAATACAATGCGCACCACCCCGTGATGTTTTCTCACTCCTACTTGTGAATGTAATGTAACACACACCCATACAATGCCAGCACCCCGTGATGTTTTTCTCACTGCTACTAGTGAATGTAATGTAACACACACCCATACAATGCGCACCACCCCGTGATGTTTTTCTCACTCCTACTAGTGAATGTAATGTAACACACACCCATACAATGCTCACCACCCCGTGATGTTTTTCTCACTCCTACTAGTGAATGTAATGAAACACACACCCATACAATGCGCACCACCCCGTGATGTTTTTCTCACTCCTACTAGTGAACGAAATGTAACACACACCATTACAATGCGCACCACCCAGTGATGTTTGTCTCACTCCTACTAGTGAATGTAATGTAACACACACCCATACAATGCGCACAACCCCGTGATGTTTTTCTCACTCCTACTAGTGAATGTAATGTAACACACACCCATACAATGCGCACCACCCCGTGATGTTTTTCTCACTCTAACTAGTGAATGTAATGTAACACACACCCATACAATGCGCACCACCCCGTGATGCTTTTCTCACACCTACTTGTGAATGTAATGTAACACACACCCATACAATGCGCAGCACCCCGTGATGTTTTTCTCACTGCTACTAGTGAATGTAATGTAACACACAGACATACAATGTGCACCACCCCGCTATGTTTTTCAGAAACCTATCCTACATTGCCACGGCATGTTCCCTGACCTCCCCATGCTGACCACCCCGCGGTGCTTTTCTCCATCCTACATTGCCACTCACTGCCTATCCTAATTCAGACCCTCCGATTCACACCACCCCGTGATGTTTTCCACACTCCTACTAGTGAAAGTAATGTAACACACACCCAAACAATGCTCACCACCCCATGATGTTTTTCTCACTCCTACTAGTGAATGTAATGTAACACACACCCATACAATGCGCGCCGCCCCGTGATGTTTTTCTCCCTCCTACTAATGAATGTAATGTAACACACAACCATACAATGCGCGCCACCCCGTGATGTTTTTCTCACTCCTACTAGTGAATGTAAAGTAACACACACCCATACAATGCGATCCACCCCGCGATGTTTTTCGGAAACCTATCCTACATTGCCACTGCATGTTCCCTGACCTCCCCATGCTGACCACCCCGCGGTGCTTTTCTCCATCCTACATTGCCACTCACTGCCTATCCTAATTCAGACCCTCCGATTCACACCACCCCGTGATGTTTTTCTAACTCCTACTAGTGAATGTAATGTAACACACACGCATACAATGTGCACCACCCCGTGATGTTTTTCTCTCTCCTACTAGTGCATGTAATGTAACACACACCCATACAATGCGCACCACCCCATGATATTTTTCTCACTCCTACTAGTGAATGTAATGTAACACACACCCATACAATGCGCACCACCCCGTGATGTTTTTCTCACTCCTACTAGTGAATGTAATGTAAAAACACCCATACAATGCGCTCCACCCCGCGATGTTTTTCAGAAACCTATCCTACATTGCCACTGCACGTTCTCTGACCTATCAATGCTGACCATCCCGTGGTGCTTTTCTCCATCCTACATTGACACTCACGCCTATCCTAATTCAGACCCTCCGATTCACACCACCCCGTGATGTTTTTCTCACTCCTACTAGTGAATGTAATGTAACACACACCCATACAATGCGCACCACCCCGTGATGTTTTTCTCACTCCGACTAGTGAATGTAATGTAACACACACCCATACAATGCGCACCACCCCGTGATGTTTTTCTCACTCCTACTAGTGAATGTAATGTAACACACACCCATACAATGCGCACCACCCCGTGATGTTTTTCTAACTCCTACTAGTGAATGTAATGTAACACACACCCATACAATGCGCACCACCCCGCGATGTTTTTCAGAAACCTATCCTACATTGCCACTGCATGTTCCCTGACCTCCCCATGCTGACTACCTCGCGGTACTTTTCTCCATCCTACATTGCCACTCACTGCCTATCCTAATTCAGACCCTCCGATTCACACCACCCCGTGATGTTTTTCTCACTCCTACTAGTGAATGTAATGTAACACACCCCCATACAATGCGCACCACCCCGCGATGTTTTTCAGAAACCTATCCTACATTGCCACTGCATGTTCCCTGACCTCCACATGCTGATCAACCCGCGCTGCTTTTCTCCATCCTACATTGCCACTCACTGCCTATCCTAATTCAGACCCTCCGATTCACACCACCCCGTGATGTTTTTGTCACTCCTACTAGTGAATGTAATGTAACACACACCCATACAATGCGCACCACATCGTGGTGTTTTTCGCACTCGTACTAGTGAATGTAATGTGACACACACCCATACAATGCGCACCACCCCGTGATGCTTTTCTCACTCCTACTTGAGAATGTAATGTAACACACCCATACAATGCGCAGCACCCCGTGATGTTTTTCTCACTGCTACTAGTGAATGTAATGTAACACACAGAGATACAATGTGCACCACCCCGCTATGTTTTTCAGAAACCTATCCTACATTGCCACTGCATGTTCCCTGACCTCCCCAAGCTGACCACCCCGCGGTGCTTTTCTCCATCCTACATTGCCACTCACTGCCTATCCTAATTCAGACCCTCCGATTCCCACCACCCCGTGATGTATTTCTCACTCCTACGAGTGAATGTAATGTAACACACACCCATACAATGCGCACCACCCCGTGGTGTTTTTCTCACTCCTACTAGTGAATGTAATGTAACACACACCCATACAATGCGCACCACCCCGCGATGTTTTTCCGAAACCTATCCTAGATTGCCACTGCACGTTCCCTGACCTCCCCATGCTGACCAACCCGCGGTGCTTTTCTCCATCCTACATTGCCACTCACTGCCTATCCTAATTCAGACTCTCCGATTCACACCACCCCGTGATGTTTTTCTCACTCCTACTAGTGAATGTAATGTAACACACACCCATACAATGCTCACCACCCCGTGATGTTTTTCTCACTCCTACTAATGAATGTAATGTAACACACACACGTACAATGCAAACCACCCCGTGATGATTTTCTCACTCCAACTAGTGAATGTAATGTAACACACACCCATACAATGCGCACCACCCCGTGCTGTTTTTGAAACCTATCCTAGATTGCCACTGCACGTTCTCTGACGTATCCATGCTGACCACCCCGCGGTGCTTTTCTCCATCCTACATTGCCAATCACTGCCTATCCTAATTCAGACCCTCCGATTCACACCACCCCGTGATGATTTTCTCACTCCTACTAGTGAATGTAATGAAACACACACCCATACAATGTGCACCACCTCGTGATGTTTTTCTCACTCCTACTAGTGAACGTAATGTAACACACACCCATACAATGCGCACCACCCCGTGATGTTTGTCTCACTCCTACTAGTGAATGTAATGTAACACACACCCATACAATGCGCACCAACCCGTGATGTTTTTCTCACTCCTACTAGTGAATGTAATGTAACACACACCCATGCAATGCGCCCTACCACGCGATGTTTTTCAGAAACCTATCCTACATTGCCACTGCATGTTCCCTGACCTCCCCATGCTGACCACCCCGCGGTGCTTTTCTCCATCCTATATTGCCACTCACTGCCTATCCTAATTCAGACCCTCCGATTCACACCACCCCTTGATGTTTTTCTCACTGCTACTAGTGAATGTAATGTAACACACACCCATACAATGCGCTCCACCCCGCGATGTTTTTCAGAAACCTATCCTACATTGCCACTGCACGTTCTCTGACCTATCCATGCTGACCACCCCGTGGTGCTTTTCTCCATCCTACATTGCCACTCACGCCTATCCTAATTCAGACCCTCCGATTCTCACCACCCCGTGATGTTTTTCTCACTCCTACTAGTGAATGTAATGTAACACACACCCATACAATGCGCACCACCCTGTGATATTTTTCTCACTCCTACTAGTGAATGTAATGTAACACACACCCATACAATGCGCACCACCCCGTGATGTTTTTCTCACTCCTACTAGTGAATGTAATGTAACACACACCCATACAATGCGCACCACCCCGTGATGTTTTTCTAACTCCTACTAGTGAATGTAATGTAACACACACCCATACAATGCGCACCACCCCGCGATGTTTTTCAGAAACCTATCCTAAATTGCCACTGCATGTTCCATGACCTCCCCATGCTTACTACCTCGCGGTACTTTTCTCCATCCTACATTGCCACTCACTGCCTATCCTAATTCAGACCCTCCGATTCACAGCACCCCGTGATGTTTTTCTCACTCCTACTAGTGAATGTAATGTAACACACACCCATACAATGCGCACCACATCGTGATGTTTTTCGCACTCGTACTAGTGAATGTAATGTAACACACACCCATACAATGCGCACCACCCCGTGATGCTTTTCTCACACCTACTTGTGAATGTAATGTAACACACACCCATACAATGCGCAGCACCCCGTGATGTTTTTCTCACTGCTACTAGTGAATGTAATGTAACACACAGACATACAATGCGCACCACCCCGCTATGTTTTTCAGAAACCTATCCTACATTGCCACTGCATGTTCCCTGACCTCCCCATGCTGACCACCCCGCGGTGCTTTTCTCCATCCTACATTGCCACTCACTGCCTATCCTAATTCAGACCGTCCGATTCCCACCACCCCGTGATGTATTTCTCACTCCTACTAGTGAATGTAATGTAACACACACCCATACAATGCGCACCACCCCGTGGTGTTTTTCTCACTCCTACTAGTGAATGTAATGTAACACACACCCATACAATGCGCACCACCCCGCGATGTTTTTCAGAAACCTATCCTACATTGCCACTGCACGTTCCCTGACCTCCCCATGCTGACCAACCCGCGGTGCTTTTCTCCATCCTACATTGCCACTCACTGCCTATCCTAATTCAGACTCTCCGATTCACACCACCCCGTGATGTTTTTCTCACTCCTACTAGTGAATGTAATGTAACACACACCCATACAATGCTCACCCCCCCGTGATGTTTTTCTCACTCCTACTAATGAATGTAATGTAACACACACACATACAATGCGCACCACCCCGTGATGTTTTTCTCACTCCTACTAGTGAATTTAATGTAACACACACCCATACAATGCGCACCACCCCGTGATGTTTTTCTCACTCCTACTAGTGAATGTAATGTAACACACACCCATACAATGGGTTCCACCACGGGATGTTTTTCAGAAACCTATCCTACATTGCCACAGCATGTTCCCTGACTTCCCCATGCTGACCACCCCGCGGTGCTTTTCTCCATCCTACATTGCCACTCACTGCCTATCCTAATTCAGACCGTCCGATTCCCACCACCCCGTGATGTATTTCTCACTCCTACTAGTGAATGTAATGTAACACACACCCATACAATGCGCACCACCCCGTGGTGTTTTTCTCACTCCTACTAGTGAATGTAATGTAACACACACCTATACAATGCGCACCACCCCGCGATGTTTTTCGGAAGCCTATCCTAGATTGCCACTGCACGTTCCCTGACCTCCCCATGGTGACCAACCCGCGGTGCTTTTCTTCATCCTACATTGCCACACACTGCCTATCCTAATTCAGAGTCTCCGATTCACACCACCCCGTGATGTTTTTCTCACTCCTACTAGTGAATGTAATGTAACACACACCCATACAATGCTCCCCCCCCCGTGATGTTTTTCTCACTCCTACTAATGAATGTAATGTAACACACACACATACAATGCGCACCACCCCGTGATGTTTTTCTCACTCCTACTAGTGAATGTAATGTAACACACACCCATACAATGCGCACCACCCCGTGATGTTTTTCTCACTCCTACTAGTGAATGTAATGTAACACACACCCATACAATGGGTTCCACCACGGGATGTTTTTCAGAAACCTATCCTACATTGCCACAGCATGTTCCCTGACCTCCCCATGCTGACCACCCCGCGGTGCTTTTCTCCATCCTACATTGCCACTCACTGCCTATCCTAATTCAGACCGTCCGATTCACACCACACCGTGATGTTTTTCTCACTCCTACTAGTGAATGTAATGTAACACACACCCATACAATGCGCACCACCCCGCGATGTTTTTCTCACTCCTACTAGTGAATGTAATGTAACACACACCCATACAATGCTCACCACCCCGTGACGTTTTTCTCACTCCTACTAGTGAATGTAATGAAACACACACCCATACAATGCGCACCACCCCGTGATGTTTTTCTCACTCCTTCTAGTGAACGAAATGTAACACACACCCTTACAATGCGCACCACCCAGTGATGTTTGTCTCACTCCTACTAGTGAATGTAATGTAACACACACCCATACAATGCGCACCACCCCGTGATGTTTTTCTCACTCCTACTAGTGAATGTAATGTAACACACACCCATGCAATGCGCACCACACCGCAATGTTTTTCAGAAACCTATCCTACATTGCCACTGCATGTTCCCTGATCTCCCGATGCTGACCACCCCGCGGTGCTTTTCTCCATCCTACATTGCCACTCACTGCCTATCCTAATTCAGACCCTCCGATTCACACCACCCCGAGATGTTTTTCTCACTCCTACTAGTGAATGTAATGTAACACACACCCATACAATGCGCACCACCCCGCGATGTTTTTCAGAAACCTATCCTACATTGCCACTGCAAGTTCCATGACCTCCCCAGGCTGACCACCCCGCGGTGCTTTTCTCCATCCTACATTGCCACTCACTGCCTATCCTAATTCAGACCGTCCGATTCACACCACCCCGTGATGTTTTTCTCACTCCTACTAGTGAATGTAATGTAACACACACCCATACAATGCGCACCACCCCGTGATGTTTTTCTCACTCCTACTAGTGAATGTAATGTAACACACACCCATACAATGCACACCACCCCGTGATGTTTTTCTCGCTCCTACTAGTGAATGTAATGAAACACACACCCATTCAATGCGCACCGCCCCGTGATGTTTTTCTCACTCCTACTAATGAATGTAATGTAACACACAACCATACAATGCGCTCCACCCCGCGATGTTTTTCTCACTCCTACTAGTGAATGTAATGTAACACACACCCATACAATGCGCTCCACCACGCGATGTTTTTCAGAAACCTATCCTACATTGCCACTGCATGTTCCCTGACCTCCCCTTGCTGACCACCACGCAGTGCTTTTCTCCATCCTACATTGCTACTCACTGCCTATCCTAATTCAGACCCTCCGATTCACACCACCTCGTGATGTTTTTCTCACTCCTACTAGTGAATGTAATGTTACACACCATACAATGCGCTCCACCCCGCGATGTTTTTGAGAAACCTATTCTACATTGCCACTGCATGTTCCCTTACCTCCTCATGCTGACAACCACGCGGTGCTTTTTTCCATCCTACATTGCCACTCACTGACTATCCTAATTCAGACCCTCCCATTCACACCACCCAGTGATGTTTTTCTCACTCCTACTAGTGAATGTAATGTTACACACCGATTCCATGCGCACCACCCTGTGATGTTTTTCTCACTCATACTAGTGAATGTAATGTTACACACCCATACAATGCGCACCACCCCGCGATGTTTTTCAGAAACCTATCCTACATTGCCACTGCATGTTCCCTGACCACCCCATGCTGACCACCCCGCGGTGCTTTTCTCCATCCTACATTGCCACTCACAGCCTATCCTACTTCACACCCTCTGATTCACACCACCCCGTGATATTTTTCTCACTTCTACTAGTGAATGTAATGTTACACACCCATAAAATGCGCACCACCCTGCGATGTTTTTCAGAAACCTATCCTACATTGCCACTGCATGTTCTCTGATCTCCCCATGCTGACCACCCCGCCTTGCTTTTCTCCACCCTACATTGCCACTCACTGCCTATCCTAATTCAGAACCTCCGATTCACACCAAGCTGTGATGTTTTCTCACTCCTACTAGTGAATGTAGTGCTACGCACCCATACAATGCGCACCACCCCGCGATGTTTTTCAGAAACCAATCCTACAGTGCCACTGCATGTTCCGTGACCTCCCCATGCTGCCCACCCCGAGGTGCTTTTCTCCAACCTACATTGCCACTCACTGCCTATCCTAATTCAGACCCTCCGATTCACACCACCCCGTGATGTTTTTCTCACTCCTACTAGTGAATGTAATGTTACACACCCATACAATGCGCACCACCCCGTGATGTTTTTCTCACTCCTACTAGTGAATGTAATGTAACACACACCCATACAATGCGCACCACCCCGTGATGTTTTTCTCACTCCTACTAGTGAATGTAACACACACCCATACAATGGGTTCCACCACGCGATGATTTTCAGAAACCTATCCAACATTGCAACAGCATGTTCCCTGACCTCCACATGCTGACCACCCCGCGGTGCTTTTCTCCATCCTACATTGCCACTCACTGCCTATCCTAATTCAGACCGTCCGATTCACACCACACCGTGATGTTTTTCTCACTCCTACTAGTGAATGTAATGTAACACACACCCATACAATGCGCACCATCCCGCGATGTTTTTCAGAAACCTATCCTACATTGCCACTGTATCTTCCCTGACCTCCCCATTCTGACCACTCCGCGGTGCTTTTCTCCATCCTACATTGCCACTCACTGCCTATCCTAATTCAGACCGTCCGATTCACACCACACCGTGATGTTTTTCTCACTCCTACTAGTGAATGTAATATAACACACAAGCATACAATGCGCACCACCCCGTGATGTTTTTCTCACTCTAACTAGTGAATGTAATGTAACACACACCCATACAATGCGCACCACCCCGTGATGTTTTCTCACTCCTACTTGTGAATGTAATGTAACACACACCCATACAATGCCAGCACCCCGTGATGTTTTTCTCACTGCTACTAGTGAATGTAATGTAACACACACCCATACAATGCGCACCACCCCGCGATGTTTTTCTCACTCCTACTAGTGAATGTAATGTAACACAAACCCATACACTGCGCACCACCCCGCGATGTTTTTCAGAAACCTATCCTACATTGCCACTGCACGTTCTCTGACCTATCCATGTTGACCACGCCGCGGTGCTTTTCTCCATCCTACATTGCCACTCACGCCTATCCTAATTCAGACCCTCCGATTCACACCACCCCGTGATGTTTTTCTCACTCCTACTAGTGAATGTAATGTAACACACACCCATACAATGCGATCCACACCGTGATGTTTCTCTCACTCCTACTAGTGATTGTAATGTAACACACACCCTTACAATGCGCACCACCCCGTGATGTTTTTCTAACTCCTACTAGTGAATGTAATGTAACACACACCCATACAATGCGCACCACCCCGCGATGTTGTTCAGAAACCTATCCTACATTGCCACTGCATGTTCCCTGACCTCCCCATGCTGACCACCACACAGTGCTTTTTTCCATCCTACATTGCCACTCACTGCCTATCCTAATTCAGACCGTCCGATTCACACCACACCGTGATGTTTTTCTCACTCCTACTAGTGAATGTAATGTAACACACACCCATACAATGCGCACCATCCCGCGATGTTTTTCATAAACCTATCCTACATTGCCACTGCATCTTCCCTGACCTCCCCATTCTGACCACTCCGCGGTGCTTTTCTCCATCCTACATTGCCACTCACTGCCTATCCTAATTCAGACCGTCCGATTCACACCACACCGTGATGTTTTTCTCACTCCTACTAGTGAATGTAATATAACACACACGCATACAATGCGCACCACCCCATGATGTTTTTCTCACTCTAACTAGTGAATGTAATGTAACACACACCCATACAATGCGCACCACCCCGTGATGTTTTCTCACTCCTACTTGTGAATGTAATGTAACACACACCCATACAATGCCAGCACCCCGTGATGTTTTTCTCACTGCTACTAGTGAATGTAATGTAACACACACCCATACAATGCGCACCACCCCGCGATGTTTTTCTCACTCCTACTAGTGAATGTAATGTAACACAAACCCATACACTGCGCACCACCCCGCGATGTTTTTCAGAAACCTATCCTACATTGCCACTGCACGTTCTCTGACCTATCCATGTTGACCACGCCGCGGTGCTTTTCTCCATCCTACATTGCCACTCACGCCTATCCTAATTCAGACCCTCCGATTCACACCACCCCGTGATGTTTTTCTCACTCCTACTAGTGAATGTAATGTAACACACACCCATACAATGCGAACCACACCGTGATGTTTCTCTCACTCCTACTAGTGATTGTAATGTAACACACACCCTTACAATGCGCACCACCCCGTGATGTTTTTCTCACTCCTACTAGTGAATGTAATGTAACACACACCCATACAATGCGCACCACCCCGTGATGTTTTTCTAACTCCTACTAGTGAATGTAATGTAACACACACCCATACAATGCGCACCACCCCGCGATGTTGTTCAGAAACCTATCCTACATTGCCACTGCATGTTCCCTGACCTCCCCATGCTGACCACCACACAGTGCTTTTTTCCATCCCACATTGCCACTCACTGCCTATCCTAATTCAGACCCTCCGATTCACACCACCTCGTGATGTTTTTCTCACTCCTACTAGTGAATGTAATGTTACACACCCATGCAATGCGCACCACCCCGCGATGTTTTTCAGAAACCTATCCTACATTGCCACTGAATGTTCCCTGACCTCCCCATGCTGACCACCCCGCGGTGCTTTTCTCCATCCTACAGTGCCACTCACTGCCTATCCTAAATCAAACCCTCAGATTCACACCACCCCGTGATGTTTTTCGCACTCCTACTAGTGAATGTAATGTTACACACACATTCAATGCGCACCACCCTGTGATGTTTTTGTCACTCCTACTAGTGAATGTAATGTTACACACCCATACAATGCGCACCACCCCACGATGTTTTTCAGAAACCTATCCTACATTGCCAGTGCATGTTCCCTGACCTCCCCATGCTGACCACCCCGCGGTACTATTCTCCATCCTAAATTCCCACTCACTGCCTATCCTAATTCAGACCCTCCGATTCACACCACCCCGTGATGTTTTTCTCACTCCTACTAGTGAATGTAATGTTACACACCCATACAATGGGCTCCACCCCGCAATGTTTTTCAGAAACCTATCCTACATTGCCACTGCATGTTCCCTGACCTCCCCATGCTGACCACCACGCGGTGCTTTTCTCCATCCTACATTGCCACTCACTGCCTATCCTTATTCAGACCCTCCGAATCACACCACCTCGTGATGTTTTTCTCACACCTACTAGTGAATGTAATGTTACACACCATACAATGCACTCCACCCCACGATGTTTTTGAGAATCCTATTCTACATTGCCACTGCATGTTCCCTGACCTCACCATGCTGACCACCACGCGGTGCTTTTCTCCATCCTACTTTGCCACTCACTGCCTAACCTAATTCAGACCCTCCGATTCACACCACCCCGGGATGTTTTTCTCACTCCTACTAGTGAATGTAATGGTACACACCCATTCAATGCGCACCACCCTGTGATGTTTTTCTCACTCATACTAGTGTATGTAATGTTACACACCCATACAATGCGCACCACCCCGCGATGGTTTTCAGAAACCTATCCTACATTGCCACTGCATGTTCCCTGACCTCCACATGCTGATCAACCCGCGCTGCTTTTCTCCATCCTACATTGCCACTCACTGCCTATCCTAATTCAGACCCTCCGATTCACACCACCCCGTGATGTTTTTGTCACTCCTACTAGTGAATGTAATGTAACACACACCCATACAATGCGCACCACATCGTGGTGTTTTTCGCACTCGTGCTAGTGAATGTAATGTAACACACACCCATACAATGCGCACCACCCCGTGATGCTTTTCTCACTCCTACTTGAGAATGTAATGTAACACACCCATACAATGCGCAGCACCCCGTGATGTTTTTCTCACTGCTACTAGTGAATGTAATGTAACACACAGAGATACAATGTGCACCACCCCGCTATGTTTTTCAGAAACCTATCCTACATTGCCACTGCATGTTCCCTGACCTCCCCAAGCTGACCACCCCGCGGTGCATTTCTCCATCCTACATTGCCACTCACTGCCTATCCTAATTCAGACCCTCCGATTCCCACCACCCCGTGATGTATTTCTCACTCCTACGAGTGAATGTAATGTAACACACACCCATACAATGCGCACCACCCCGTGGTGTTTTTCTCACTCCTACTAGTGAATGTAATGTAACACACACCCATACAATGCGCACCACCCCGCGATGTTTTTCCGAAACCTATCCTAGATTGCCACTGCACGTTCCCTGACCTCCCCATGCTGACCAACCCGCGGTGCTTTTCTCCATCCTACATTGCCACTCACTGCCTATCCTAATTCAGACTCTCCGATTCACACCACCCCGTGATGTTTTTCTCACTCCTACTAGTGAATGTAATGTAACACACACCCATACAATGCTCACCACCCCGTGATGTTTTTCTCACTCCTACTAGTGAATGTAATGTAACACACACCCATACAATGCGATCCACACCGTGATGTTTCTCTCACTCCTACTAGTGATTGTAATGTAACACACACCCTTACAATGCGCACCACCCCGTGATGTTTTTCTAACTCCTACTAGTGAATGTAATGTAACACACACCCATACAATGCGCACCACCCCGCGATGTTGTTCAGAAACCTATCCTACATTGCCACTGCATGTTCCCTGACCTCCCCATGCTGACCACCACACAGTGCTTTTTTCCATCCTACATTGCCACTCACTGCCTATCCTAATTCAGACCGTCCGATTCACACCACACCGTGATGTTTTTCTCACTCCTACTAGTGAATGTAATGTAACACACACCCATACAATGCGCACCATCCCGCGATGTTTTTCATAAACCTATCCTACATTGCCACTGCATCTTCCCTGACCTCCCCATTCTGACCACTCCGCGGTGCTTTTCTCCATCCTACATTGCCACTCACTGCCTATCCTAATTCAGACCGTCCGATTCACACCACACCGTGATGTTTTTCTCACTCCTACTAGTGAATGTAATATAACACACACGCATACAATGCGCACCACCCCATGATGTTTTTCTCACTCTAACTAGTGAATGTAATGTAACACACACCCATACAATGCGCACCACCCCGTGATGTTTTCTCACTCCTACTTGTGAATGTAATGTAACACACACCCATACAATGCCAGCACCCCGTGATGTTTTTCTCACTGCTACTAGTGAATGTAATGTAACACACACCCATACAATGCGCACCACCCCGCGATGTTTTTCTCACTCCTACTAGTGAATGTAATGTAACACAAACCCATACACTGCGCACCACCCCGCGATGTTTTTCAGAAACCTATCCTACATTGCCACTGCACGTTCTCTGACCTATCCATGTTGACCACGCCGCGGTGCTTTTCTCCATCCTACATTGCCACTCACGCCTATCCTAATTCAGCCCCTCCGATTCACACCACCCCGTGATGTTTTTCTCACTCCTACTAGTGAATGTAATGTAACACACACCCATACAATGCGAACCACACCGTGATGTTTCTCTCACTCCTACTAGTGATTGTAATGTAACACACACCCTTACAATGCGCACCACCCCGTGATGTTTTTCTCACTCCTACTAGTGAATGTAATGTAACACACACCCATACAATGCGCACCACCCCGTGATGTTTTTCTAACTCCTACTAGTGAATGTAATGTAACACACACCCATACAATGCGCACCACCCCGCGATGTTGTTCAGAAACCTATCCTACATTGCCACTGCATGTTCCCTGACCTCCCCATGCTGACCACCACACAGTGCTTTTTTCCATCCCACATTGCCACTCACTGCCTATCCTAATTCAGACCCTCCGATTCACACCACCTCGTGATGTTTTTCTCACTCCTACTAGTGAATGTAATGTTACACACCCATGCAATGCGCACCACCCCGCGATGTTTTTCAGAAACCTATCCTACATTGCCACTGAATGTTCCCTGACCTCCCCATGCTGACCACCCCGCAGTGCTTTTCTCCATCCTACAGTGCCACTCACTGCCTATCCTAAATCAAACCCTCAGATTCACACCACCCCGTGATGTTTTTCGCACTCCTACTAGTGAATGTAATGTTACACACACATTCAATGCGCACCACCCTGTGATGTTTTTGTCACTCCTACTAGTGAATGTAATGTTACACACCCATACAATGCGCACCACCCCACGATGTTTTTCAGAAACCTATCCTACATTGCCAGTGCATGTTCCCTGACCTCCCCATGCTGACCACCCCGCGGTACTTTTCTCCATCCTAAATTCCCACTCACTGCCTATCCTAATTCAGACCCTCCGATTCACACCACCCCGTGATGTTTTTCTCACTCCTACTAGTGAATGTAATGTTACACACCCATACAATGGGCTCCACCCCGCAATGTTTTTCAGAAACCTATCCTACATTGCCACTGCATGTTCCCTGACCTCCCCATGCTGACCACCACGCGGTGCTTTTCTCCATCCTACATTGCCACTCACTGCCTATCCTTATTCAGACCCTCCGAATCACACCACCTCGTGATGTTTTTCTCACACCTACTAGTGAATGTAATGTTACACACCATACAATGCACTCCACCCCACGATGTTTTTGAGAATCCTATTCTACATTGCCACTGCATGTTCCCTGACCTCACCATGCTGACCACCACGCGGTGCTTTTCTCCATCCTACTTTGCCACTCACTGCCTAACCTAATTCAGACCCTCCGATTCACACCACCCCGGGCTGTTTTTCTCACTCCTACTAGTGAATGTAATGGTACACACCCATTCAATGCGCACCACCCTGTGATGTTTTTCTCACTCATACTAGTGTATGTAATGTTACACACCCATACAATGCGCACCACCCCGCGATGGTTTTCAGAAACCTATCCTACATTGCCACTGCATGTTCCCTGACCTCCACATGCTGATCAACCCGCGCTGCTTTTCTCCATCCTACATTGCCACTCACTGCCTATCCTAATTCAGACCCTCCGATTCACACCACCCCGTGATGTTTTTGTCACTCCTACTAGTGAATGTAATGTAACACACACCCATACAATGCGCACCACATCGTGGTGTTTTTCGCACTCGTGCTAGTGAATGTAATGTAACACACACCCATACAATGCGCACCACCCCGTGATGCTTTTCTCACTCCTACTTGAGAATGTAATGTAACACACCCATACAATGCGCAGCACCCCGTGATGTTTTTCTCACTGCTACTAGTGAATGTAATGTAACACACAGAGATACAATGTGCACCACCCCGCTATGTTTTTCAGAAACCTATCCTACATTGCCACTGCATGTTCCCTGACCTCCCCAAGCTGACCACCCCGCGGTGCTTTTCTCCATCCTACATTGCCACTCACTGCCTATCCTAATTCAGACCCTCCGATTCCCACCACCCCGTGATGTATTTCTCACTCCTACGAGTGAATGTAATGTAACACACACCCATACAATGCGCACCACCCCGTGGTGTTTTTCTCACTCCTACTAGTGAATGTAATGTAACACACACCCATACAATGCGCACCACCCCGCGATGTTTTTCCGAAACCTATCCTAGATTGCCACTGCACGTTCCCTGACCTCCCCATGCTGACCAACCCGCGGTGCTTTTCTCCATCCTACATTGCCACTCACTGCCTATCCTAATTCAGACTCTCCGATTCACACCACCCCGTGATGTTTTTCTCACTCCTACTAGTGAATGTAATGTAACACACACCCATACAATGCTCACCACCCCGTGATGTTTTTCTCACTCCTACTAATGAATGTAATGTAACACACACACGTACAATGCAAACCACCCCGTGATGATTTTCTCACTCCAACTAGTGAATGTAATGTAACACACACCCATACAATGCGCACCACCCCGTGCTGTTTTTGAAACCTATCCTAGATTGCCACTGCACGTTCTCTGACGTATCCATGCTGACCACCCCGCGGTGCTTTTCTCCATCCTACATTGCCAATCACTGCCTATCCTAATTCAGACCCTCCGATTCACACCACCCCGTGATGATTTTCTCACTCCTACTAGTGAATGTAATGAAACACACACCCATACAATGTGCACCACCTCGTGATGTTTTTCTCACTCCTACTAGTGAACGTAATGTAACACACACCCATACAATGCGCACCACCCCGTGATGTTTGTCTCACTCCTACTAGTGAATGTAATGTAACACACACCCATACAATGCGCACCAACCCGTGATGTTTTTCTCACTCCTACTAGTGAATGTAATGTAACACACACCCATGCAATGCGCCCTACCACGCGATGTTTTTCAGAAACCTATCCTACATTGCCACTGCATGTTCCCTGACCTCCCCATGCTGACCACCCCGCGGTGCTTTTCTCCATCCTATATTGCCACTCACTGCCTATCCTAATTCAGACCCTCCGATTCACACCACCCCTTGATGTTTTTCTCACTGCTACTAGTGAATGTAATGTAACACACACCCATACAATGCGCTCCACCCCGCGATGTTTTTCAGAAACCTATCCTACATTGCCACTGCACGTTCTCTGACCTATCCATGCTGACCACCCCGTGGTGCTTTTCTCCATCCTACATTGCCACTCACGCCTATCCTAATTCAGACCCTCCGATTCTCACCACCCCGTGATGTTTTTCTCACTCCTACTAGTGAATGTAATGTAACACACACCCATACAATGCGCACCACCCTGTGATATTTTTCTCACTCCTACTAGTGAATGTAATGTAACACACACCCATACAATGCGCACCACCCCGTGATGTTTTTCTCACTCCTACTAGTGAATGTAATGTAACACACACCCATACAATGCGCACCACCCCGTGATGTTTTTCTAACTCCTACTAGTGAATGTAATGTAACACACACCCATACAATGCGCACCACCCCGCGATGTTTTTCAGAAACCTATCCTAAATTGCCACTGCATGTTCCATGACCTCCCCATGCTTACTACCTCGCGGTACTTTTCTCCATCCTACATTGCCACTCACTGCCTATCCTAATTCAGACCCTCCGATTCACAGCACCCCGTGATGTTTTTCTCACTCCTACTAGTGAATGTAATGTAACACACACCCATACAATGCGCACCACATCGTGATGTTTTTCGCACTCGTACTAGTGAATGTAATGTAACACACACCCATACAATGCGCACCACCCCGTGATGCTTTTCTCACACCTACTTGTGAATGTAATGTAACACACACCCATACAATGCGCAGCACCCCGTGATGTTTTTCTCACTGCTACTAGTGAATGTAATGTAACACACAGACATACAATGCGCACCACCACGCTATGTTTTTCAGAAACCTATCCTACATTGCCACTGCATGTTCCCTGACCTCCCCATGCTGACCACCCCGCGGTGCTTTTCTCCATCCTACATTGCCACTCACTGCCTATCCTAATTCAGACCGTCCGATTCCCACCACCCCGTGATGTATTTCTCACTCCTACTAGTGAATGTAATGTAACACACACCCATACAATGCGCACCACCCCGTGGTGTTTTTCTCACTCCTACTAGTGAATGTAATGTAACACACACCCATACAATGCGCACCACCCCGCGATGTTTTTCAGAAACCTATCCTACATTGCCACTGCACGTTCCCTGACCTCCCCATGCTGACCAACCCGCGGTGCTTTTCTCCATCCTACATTGCCACTCACTGCCTATCCTAATTCAGACTCTCCGATTCACACCACCCCGTGATGTTTTTCTCACTCCTACTAGTGAATGTAATGTAACACACACCCATACAATGCTCACCCCCCCGTGATGTTTTTCTCACTCCTACTAATGAATGTAATGTAACACACACACATACAATGCGCACCACCCCGTGATGTTTTTCTCACTCCTACTAGTGAATTTAATGTAACACACACCCATACAATGCGCACCACCCCGTGATGTTTTTCTCACTCCTACTAGTGAATGTAATGTAACACACACCCATACAATGGGTTCCACCACGGGATGTTTTTCAGAAACCTATCCTACATTGCCACAGCATGTTCCCTGACTTCCCCATGCTGACCACCCCGCGGTGCTTTTCTCCATCCTACATTGCCACTCACTGCCTATCCTAATTCAGACCGTCCGATTCCCACCACCCCGTGATGTATTTCTCACTCCTACTAGTGAATGTAATGTAACACACACCCATACAATGCGCACCACCCCGTGGTGTTTTTCTCACTCCTACTAGTGAATGTAATGTAACACACACCCATACAATGCGCACCACCCCGCGATGTTTTTCCGAAACCTATCCTAGATTGCCACTGCACGTTCCCTGACCTCCCCATGGTGACCAACCCGCGGAGCTTTTCTTCATCCTACATTGCCACACACTGCCTATCCTAATTCAGACTCTCCGATTCACACCACCCCGTGATGTTTTTCTCACTCCTACTAGTGAATGTAATGTAACACACACCCATACAATGCTCACCCCCCCGTGATGTTTTTCTCACTCCTACTAATGAATGTAATGTAACACACACACATACAATGCGCACCACCCCGTGATGTTTTTCTCACTCCTACTAGTGAATGTAATGTAACACACACCCATACAATGCGCACCACCCCGTGATGTTTTTCTCACTCCTACTAGTGAATGTAATGTAACACACACCCATACAATGGGTTCCACCACGGGATGTTTTTCAGAAACCTATCCTACATTGCCACAGCATGTTCCCTGACCTCCCCATGCTGACCACCCCGCGGTGCTTTTCTCCATCCTACATTGCCACTCACTGCCTATCCTAATTCAGACCGTCCGATTCACACCACACCGTGATGTTTTTCTCACTCCTACTAGTGAATGTAATGTAACACACACCCATACAATGCGCACCACCCCGCGATGTTTTTCTCACTCCTACTAGTGAATGTAATGTAACACACACCCATACAATGCTCACCACCCCGTGACGTTTTTCTCACTCATACTAGTGAATGTAATGAAACACACACCCATACAATGCGCACCACCCCGTGATGTTTTTCTCACTCCTTCTAGTGAACGAAATGTAACACACACCCTTACAATGCGCACCACCCAGTGATGTTTGTCTCACTCCTACTAGTGAATGTAATGTAACACACACCCATACAATGCGCACCACCCCGTGATGTTTTTCTCACTCCTACTAGTGAATGTAATGTAACACACACCCATGCAATGCGCACCACACCGCAATGTTTTTCAGAAACCTATCCTACATTGCCACTGCATGTTCCCTGATCTCCCGATGCTGACCACCCCGCGGTGCTTTTCTCCATCCTACATTGCCACTCACTGCCTATCCTAATTCAGACCCTCCGATTCACACCACCCCGAGATGTTTTTCTCACTCCTACTAGTGAATGTAATGTAACACACACCCATACAATGCGCACCACCCCGCGATGTTTTTCAGAAACCTATCCTACATTGCCACTGCAAGTTCCATGACCTCCCCAGGCTGACCACCCCGCGGTGCTTTTCTCCATCCTACATTGCCACTCACTGCCTATCCTAATTCAGACCGTCCGATTCACACCACCCCGTGATGTTTTTCTCACTCCTACTAGTGAATGTAATGTAACACACACCCATACAATGCGCACCACCCCGTGATGTTTTTCTCACTCCTACTAGTGAATGTAATGTAACACACACCCATACAATGCACACCACCCCGTGATGTTTTTCTCACTCCTACTAGTGAATGTAATGAAACACACACCCATTCAATGCGCACCGCCCCGTGATGTTTTTCTCACTCCTACTAATGAATGTAATGTAACACACAACCATACAATGCGCTCCACCCCGCGATGTTTTTCTCACTCCTACTAGTGAATGTAATGTAACACACACCCATACAATGCGCTCCACCACGCGATGTTTTTCAGAAACCTATCCTACATTGCCACTGCATGTTCCCTGACCTCCCCATGCTGACCACCACGCAGTGCTTTTCTCCATCCTACATTGCTACTCACTGCCTATCCTAATTCAGACCCTCCGATTCACACCACCTCGTGATGTTTTTCTCACTCCTACTAGTGAATGTAATGTTACACACCATACAATGCGCTCCACCCCGCGATGTTTTTGAGAAACCTATTCTACATTGCCACTGCATGTTCCCTTACCTCCTCATGCTGACAACCACGCGGTGCTTTTTTCCATCCTACATTGCCACTCACTGACTATCCTAATTCAGACCCTCCCATTCACACCACCCAGTGATGTTTTTCTCACTCCTACTAGTGAATGTAATGTTACACACCGATTCCATGCGCACCACCCTGTGATGTTTTTCTCACTCATACTAGTGAATGTAATGTTACACACCCATACAATGCGCACCACCCCGCGATGTTTTTCAGAAACCTATCCTACATTGCCACTGCATGTTCCCTGACCACCCCATGCTGACCACCCCGCGGTGCTTTTCTCCATCCTACATTGCCACTCACAGCCTATCCTACTTCACACCCTCTGATTCACACCACCCCGTGATATTTTTCTCACTTCTACTAGTGAATGTAATGTTACACACCCATAAAATGCGCACCACCCTGCGATGTTTTTCAGAAACCTATCCTACATTGCCACTGCATGTTCTCTGATCTCCCCATGCTGACCACCCCGCCTTGCTTTTCTCCACCCTACATTGCCACTCACTGCCTATCCTAATTCAGAACCTCCGATTCACACCAAGCTGTGATGTTTTCTCACTCCTACTAGTGAATGTAGTGCTACGCACCCATACAATGCGCACCACCCCGCGATGTTTTTCAGAAACCAATCCTACAGTGCCACTGCATGTTCCGTGACCTCCCCATGCTGCCCACCCCGAGGTGCTTTTCTCCAACCTACATTGCCACTCACTGCCTATCCTAATTCAGACCCTCCGATTCACACCACCCCGTGATGTTTTTCTCACTCCTACTAGTGAATGTAATGTTACACACCCATACAATGCGCACCACCCCGCGATGTTTTTCAGAAACCTATCCTACATTGCCACTGCATGTTCCCTGATCTCCCCATGCTGACCACCCCGCCTTGCTTTTCTCCACCCTACATTGCCGCTCACTGCCTATCCTAATTCAGAACCTCTGATTCCCACCACCCCGTGATGTTTTTCTCACTCCTACTAGTGAATGTAATGTTACACACCCATACAATGCGCACCACCCCGTGATGTTTTTCTCACTCCTACTAGTGAATGTAATGTAACACACACCCATACAATGCGCACCACCCCGTGATGTTTTTCTCACTCCTACTAGTGAATGTAACACACACCCATACAATGGGTTCCACCACGCGATGATTTTCAGAAACCTATCCAACATTGCAACAGCATGTTCCCTGACCTCCACATGCTGACCACCCCGCGGTGCTTTTCTCCATCCTACATTGCCACTCACTGCCTATCCTAATTCAGACCGTCCGATTCACACCACACCGTGATGTTTTTCTCACTCCTACTAGTGAATGTAATGTAACACACACCCATACAATGCGCACCATCCCGCGATGTTTTTCAGAAACCTATCCTACATTGCCACTGTATCTTCCCTGACCTCCCCATTCTGACCACTCCGCGGTGCTTTTCTCCATCCTACATTGCCACTCACTGCCTATCCTAATTCAGACCGTCCGATTCACACCACACCGTGATGTTTTTCTCACTCCTACTAGTGAATGTAATATAACACACAAGCATACAATGCGCACCACCCCGTGATGTTTTTCTCACTCTAACTAGTGAATGTAATGTAACACACACCCATACAATGCGCACCACCCCGTGATGTTTTCTCACTCCTACTTGTGAATGTAATGTAACACACACCCATACAATGCCAGCACCCCGTGATGTTTTTCTCACTGCTACTAGTGAATGTAATGTAACACACACCCATACAATGCGCACCACCCCGCGATGTTTTTCTCACTCCTACTAGTGAATGTAATGTAACACAAACCCATACACTGCGCACCACCCCGCGATGTTTTTCAGAAACCTATCCTACATTGCCACTGCACGTTCTCTGACCTATCCATGTTGACCACGCCGCGGTGCTTTTCTCCATCCTACATTGCCACTCACGCCTATCCTAATTCAGACCCTCCGATTCACACCACCCCGTGATGTTTTTCTCACTCCTACTAGTGAATGTAATGTAACACACACCCATACAATGCGAACCACACCGTGATGTTTCTCTCACTCCTACTAGTGATTGTAATGTAACACACACCCTTACAATGCGCACCACCCCGTGATGTTTTTCTAACTCCTACTAGTGAATGTAATGTAACACACACCCATACAATGCGCACCACCCCGCGATGTTGTTCAGAAACCTATCCTACATTGCCACTGCATGTTCCCTGACCTCCCCATGCTGACCACCACACAGTGCTTTTTTCCATCCTACATTGCCACTCACTGCCTATCCTAATTCAGACCGTCCGATTCACACCACACCGTGATGTTTTTCTCACTCCTACTAGTGAATGTAATGTAACACACAACCATACAATGCGCACCATCCCGCGATGTTTTTCAGAAACCTATCCTACATTGCCACTGCATCTTCCCTGACCTCCCCATTCTGACCACTCCGCGGTGCTTTTCTCCATCCTACATTGCCACTCACTGCCTATCCTAATTCAGACCGTCCGATTCACACCACACCGTGATGTTTTTCTCACTCCTACTAGTGAATGTAATATAACACACACGCATACAATGCGCACCACCCCATGATGTTTTTCTCACTCTAACTAGTGAATGTAATGTAACACACACCCATACAATGCGCACCACCCCGTGATGTTTTCTCACTCCTACTTGTGAATGTAATGTAACACACACCCATACAATGCCAGCACCCCGTGATGTTTTTCTCACTGCTACTAGTGAATGTAATGTAACACACACCCATACAATGCGCACCACCCCGCGATGTTTTTCTCACTCCTACTAGTGAATGTAATGTAACACAAACCCATACACTGCGCACCACCCCGCGATGTTTTTCAGAAACCTATCCTACATTGCCACTGCACGTTCTCTGACCTATCCATGTTGACCACGCCGCGGTGCTTTTCTCCATCCTACATTGCCACTCACGCCTATCCTAATTCAGACCCTCCGATTCACACCACCCCGTGATGTTTTTCTCACTCCTACTAGTGAATGTAATGTAACACACACCCATACAATGCGAACCACACCGTGATGTTTCTCTCACTCCTACTAGTGATTGTAATGTAACACACACCCTTACAATGCGCACCACCCCGTGATGTTTTTCTCACTCCTACTAGTGAATGTAATGTAACACACACCCATACAATGCGCACCACCCCGTGATGTTTTTCTAACTCCTACTAGTGAATGTAATGTAACACACACCCATACAATGCGCACCACCCCGCGATGTTGTTCAGAAACCTATCCTACATTGCCACTGCATGTTCCCTGACCTCCCCATGCTGACCACCACACAGTGCTTTTTTCCATCCTACATTGCCACTCACTGCCTATCCTAATTCAGACCCTCCGATTCACACCACCTCGTGATGTTTTTCTCACTCCTACTAGTGAATGTAATGTTACACACCCATGCAATGCGCACCACCCCGCGATGTTTTTCAGAAACCTATCCTACATTGCCACTGAATGTTCCCTGACCTCCCCATGCTGACCACCCCGCGGTGCTTTTCTCCAACCTACATTGCCACTCACTGCCTATCCTATGTCAGACCCTCCGATTTACACCACCCCGTGATGTTTTTCTCACTCCTACCAGTGAATGTAATGTTACACACCCATGCAATGCGCACCACACCGCGAAGTTTTTCAGAAACCTATCCTACATTGCCAATGCATGTTCCCTGAATTCCCCAAGCTGACCACCCCTGGTGCTTTTCTCCATCCTACAGTGCCACTCACTGCCTATCCTAAATCAAACCCTCAGATTCACACCACCCCGTGATGTTTTTCGCACTCCTACTAGTGAATGTAATGTTACACACACATTCAATGCGCACCACCCTGTGATGTTTTTGTCACTCCTACTAGTGAATGTAATGTTACACACCCATACAATGCGCACCACCCCACGATGTTTTTCAGAAACCTATCCTACATTGCCAGTGCATGTTCCCTGACCTCCCCATGCTGACCACCCCGCGGTACTTTTCTCCATCCTAAATTCCCACTCACTGCCTATCCTAATTCAGACCCTCCGATTCACACCACCCCGTGATGTTTTTCTCACTCCTACTAGTGAATGTAATGTTACACACCCATACAATGGGCTCCACCCCGCAATGTTTTTCAGAAACCTATCCTACATTGCCACTGCATGTTCCCTGACCTCCCCATGCTGACCACCACGCGGTGCTTTTCTCCATCCTACATTGCCACTCACTGCCTATCCTTATTCAGACCCTCCGAATCACACCACCTCGTGATGTTTTTCTCACACCTACTAGTGAATGTAATGTTACACACCATACAATGCACTCCACCCCACGATGTTTTTGAGAATCCTATTCTACATTGCCACTGCATGTTCCCTGACCTCACCATGCTGACCACCACGCGGTGCTTTTCTCCATCCTACTTTGCCACTCACTGCCTAACCTAATTCAGACCCTCCGATTCACACCACCCCGGGATGTTTTTCTCACTCCTACTAGTGAATGTAATGGTACACACCCATTCAATGCGCACCACCCTGTGATGTTTTTCTCACTCATACTAGTGTATGTAATGTTACACACCCATACAATGCGCACCACCCCGCGATGGTTTTCAGAAACCTATCCTACATTGCCACTGCATGTTCCCTGACCTCCCCATGCTGACGACCCCGCAGTGCTTTTCTCCATCCTACATTGCCACTCACTGCCAATCCTAATTCAGACCCTCCGATTCACACCACCCCGTGATGTTTTTCTCACTCCTACTAGTGAATGTAATGGTACACACCCATTCAATGCGCACCACCCTGTGATGTTTTTCTCACTCATACTAGTGTATGTAATGTTACACACCCATACAATGCGCACCACCCCGCGATGGTTTTCAGAAACCTATCCTACATTGCCACTGCATGTTCCCTGACCTCCCCATGCTGACGACCCCGCAGTGCTTTTCTCCATCCTACATTGCCACTCACTGCCTATCCTAATTCAGACCCTCCGATTCGCACCGCCACGTGATGTTTTTCTCGCTCCTAGTAGTGAATGTAGTGTTACGCACCCATACAGTGCGCACCACCCCGCGATGTTTTTCAGAAACCAATCCTACAGTGCCACTGCATGTTCCGTCACCTCCCCATGCTGCCCACCCCGAGGTGCTTTTCTCCAACCTACATTGCCACTCACTGCCAATCCTAATTCAGACCCTCCGATTCACACCACCCCGTGATGTTTTTCTCACTCCTACTAGTGAATGTAATGTTACACACCCATACAATGCGCACCACCCCGCAATGTTTTTCAGAAACATATCCTACATTGCCACTGCATGTTCCCTGACCTCCCCATGCTGACCAATCCGCCGTGCTTTCCTCCATCCTACATTGCCACTCACTGCCTATCCTAATTCAGACCCTCCGATTCACACCACCCCGTGATGATTTTCTCACTCCTACTAGTGAATGTAATGTTACACACCCATTCAATGGGCACCACCCCGTGATGTTTTTCTCACTCCTAATAGTGAATGTAATGTTACACACCCATAAAATGCGCACCACCCCGCGATGGTTTTCAGAAACCTATCCTACATTGCCACTGCATGTTCCCTGACCTCCCCATGCTGACCACGCCACGGTGCTTTTCTCCATCCTACATTGCCACTCACTGCCTATCCTAATTCAGACCCTTCGATTTACACCACCCCGTGATGTTTTTCTCACTCCTACCAGTGAATGTAATGTTACACACCCATGCAATGCGCACCACACCGCGATGCTTTTCAGAAACCTATCCTACATTGCCACTGCATTTTCCCTGAATTACCCAAGCTGACCACCCCCGGTGCTTTTCTCCATCCTACAGTGCCACTCACTGCATATCCTAAATCAAACCCTCAGATTCACACCACCCCGTGATGTTTTTCTCACTCCTACTAGTGAATGTAATGTTACACACACATTCAGTGCGCACCACCCTGTGATGTTTTTGTCACTCCTACTAGTGAATGTAATGTTACACACCCATACAATGCGCACCACCCCATGATGTTTTTCAGAAACCTATCCTACATTGCCACTGCATGTTCCCTGACCTCCCCATGCTGACCACCCCGCGGTGCTTTTCTCCATCCTAAATTCCCACTCACTGCCTATCCTAATTCAGACCCTCCGATTCACACCACCCCGTGATGTTTTTCTCACTCCTACTAGTGAATGTAATGTTACTCACCCATACAAAGCGCTCCACCCCGCGATGTTTTTCAGAAACCTATCCTACATTGCCACTGCATGTTCCCTGACCTCCCCATGCTGACCACCACGCCGTGCTTTTCTCCATCCTACATTGCCACTCACTGCCTATCCTTATTCAGACCCTCCGATTCACACCACCTCGTGATGTTTTTCTCACTCCTACTAGTGAATGTAATGGTACACACCCATTCAATGCGCACCACCCTGTGATGTTTTTCTCACTCATACTAGTGTATGTAATGTTACACACCCATACAATGCGCACCACCCCGCGATGTTTTTCAGAAACCTATCCTACATTGCCATTGCATGTTCCCTGACCTCCCCATGCTGACCACCCCGCGGTGCTTTTCTCCATCCTACATTGCCACTCACAGCCTATCCTACTTCAGAACCTCTGATTCAAACCACCCCGTGATATTTTTCTCACTCCTACTAGTGAATTTAATGTTACACACCCATAAAATGCGCACCACCCTGCGATGTTTTTCAGAAACCTATCCTACATTGCCACTGCATGTTCCCTGACCTCCCCATGCTGACCACCCCGCCTTGCTTTTCTCCACCCTACATTGCCACTCACTGCCTATCCTAATTCAGAACCTCCGATTCACACCAAGCTGTGATATTTTTCTCACTCCTAATAGTGAATGTAATGTTACACACCCATACAATGCGCACCACCCCGCGATGGTTTTCAGAAACCTATCCTACATTGACACTGCATGTTCCCTGACCTCCCCATGCTGACCACCCCGCGATGCTTTTCTCCATCCTACATTGCCACTCACTGCCTATCCTAATTCAGACCCTCCGATTCACACCGCCCCGTGATGTTTTTCTCGCTCCTACTAGTGAATGTAGTGTTACGCACCCATACAATGCTCACCAACCCGCGATGCTTTTCAGAAACCAATCCTACAGTGCCACTGCATGTTCCGTGACCTCCCCATGCTGCCCACCCCGAGGTGCTTTTCTCGAACCTACATTGCCACTCACTGCCTATCCTAATTCAGACCCTTCGATTTACACCACCCCGTGATGTTTTTCTCACTCCTACTAGTGAATGTAATGTTACACACCCATAAAATGCGCACCACCCCGCGATGGTTTTCAGAAACCTATCCTACATTGCCACTGCATGTTCCCTGACCTCCCCATTCTGACCACGCCGCGGTGCTTTTCTCCATCCTACATTGCCACTCACTGCGTATCCTAATTAAGACCCTTCGATTTACACCACCCCGTGATGTTTTTCTCACTCCTACCAGTGAATGTAATGTTACACACCCATGCAATGCGCACCACACCGCGATGTTTTTCAGAAACCTATCCTACATTGCCACTGCATTTTCCCTGAATTACCCAAGCTGACCACCCCCGGTGCTTTTCTCCATCCTACAGTGCCACTCACTGCATATCCTAAATCAAACCCTCAGATTGACACCACCCCGTGATGTTTTTCTCACTCCTACTAGTGAATGTAATGTTACACACACATTCAGTGCGCACCACCCTGTGATGTTTTTGTCACTCCTACTAGTGAATGTAATGTTACACACCCATACAATGCGCACCACCCCATGATGTTTTTCAGAAACCTATCCTACATTGCCACTGCATGTTCCCTGACCTCCCCATGCTGACCACCCCGCGGTGCTTTTCTTCATCCTAAATTCCCACTCACTGCCTATCCTAATTCAGACCCTCCGATTCACACCACCCCGTGATGTTTTTCTCACTCCTACTAGTGAATGTAATGTTACTCACCCATACAAAGCGCTCCACCCCGCGATGTTTTTCAGAAACCTATCCTACATTGCCACTGCATGTTCCCTGACCTCCCCATGCTGACCACCCCGCGGTGCTTTTCTTCATCCTAAATTCCCACTCACTGCCTATCCTAATTCAGACCCTCCGATTCACACCACCCCGTGATGTTTTTCTCACTCCTACTAGTGAATGTAATGTAACACACACCCATACAATGCGCACCACCCCGTGATGTTTTTCTATCTCCTACTAGTGAATGTAATGTAACACACACCCATACAATGCGCACCACCCCACGATGTTGTTCAGAAACCTATCCTACATTGCCACTGCATGTTCCCTGACCTCCCCATGCTGACCACCACACAGTGCTTTTTTCCATCCTACATTGCCACTCACTGCCTATCCTAATTCAGACCCTCCGATTCACACCACCTCGTGATGTTTTTCTCACTCCTACTAGTGAATGTAATGTTACACACCCATGCAATGCGCACCACCCCGCGATGTTTTTCAGAAACCTATCCTACATTGCCACTGAATGTTCCCTGACCTCCCCATGCTGACCACCCCGCGGTGCTTTTCTCCATCCTACATTGCCACTCACTGCCTATCCTATGTCAGACCCTCCGATTTACACCACCCCGTGATGTTTTTCTCACTCCTACCAGTGAATGTAATGTTACACACCCATGCAATGCGCACCACACCGCGAAGTTTTTCAGAAACCTATCCTACATTGCCAATGCATGTTCCCTGAATTCCCCAAGCTGACCACCCCTGGTGCTTTTCTCCATCCTACAGTGCCACTCACTGCCTATCCTAAATCAAACCCTCAGATTCACACCACCCCGTGATGTTTTTCGCACTCCTACTAGTGAATGTAATGTTACACACACATTCAATGCGCACCACCCTGTGATGTTTTTGTCACTCCTACTAGTGAATGTAATGTTACACACCCATACAATGCGCACCACCCCACGATGTTTTTCAGAAACCTATCCTACATTGCCAGTGCATGTTCCCTGACCTCCCCATGCTGACCACCCCGCGGTACTTTTCTCCATCCTAAATTCCCACTCACTGCCTATCCTAATTCAGACCCTCCGATTCACACCACCCCGTGATGTTTTTCTCACTCCTACTAGTGAATGTAATGTTACACACCCATACAATGGGCTCCACCCCGCAATGTTTTTCAGAAACCTATCCTACATTGCCACTGCATGTTCCCTGACCTCCCCATGCTGACCACCACGCGGTGCTTTTCTCCATCCTACATTGCCACTCACTGCCTATCCTTATTCAGACCCTCCGAATCACACCACCTCGTGATGTTTTTCTCACACCTACTAGTGAATGTAATGTTACACACCATACAATGCACTCCACCCCACGATGTTTTTGAGAATCCTATTCTACATTGCCACTGCATGTTCCCTGACCTCACCATGCTGACCACCACGCGGTGATTTTCTCCATCCTACTTTGCCACTCACTGCCTATCCTAATTCAGACCCTCCGATTCACACCGCCCCGTGATGTTTTTCTCGCTCCTACTAGTGAATGTAGTGTTACGCACCCATACAAGGCTCACCAACCCGCGATGCTTTTCAGAAACCAATCCTACAGTGCCACTGCATGTTCCGTGACCTCCCCATGCTGCCCACCCCGAGGTGCTTTTCTCCAACCTACATTGCCACTCACTGCCTATCCTAATTCAGACCCTTCGATTTACACCACCCCGTGATGTGTTTCTCACTCCTACTAGTGAATGTAATGTTACACACCCATAAAATGCGCACCACCCCGCGATGGTTTTCAGAAACCTATCCTACATTGCCACTGCATGTTCCCTGACCTCCCCATTCTGACCACGCCGCGGTGCTTTTCTCCATCCTACATTGCCACTCACTGCCTATCCTAATTAAGACCCTTCGATTTACACCACCCCGTGATGTTTTTCTCACTCCTACCAGTGAATGTAATGTTACACACCCATGCAATGCGCACCACACCGCGATGTTTTTCAGAAACCTATCCTACATTGCCACTGCATTTTCCCTGAATTACCCAAGCTGACCACCCCCGGTGCTTTTCTCCATCCTACAGTGCCACTCACTGCATATCCTAAATCAAACCCTCAGATTGACACCACCCCGTGATGTTTTTCTCACTCCTACTAGTGAATGTAATGTTACACACACATTCAGTGCGCACCACCCTGTGATGTTTTTGTCACTCCTACTAGTGAATGTAATGTTACACACCCATACAATGCGCACCACCCCATGATGTTTTTCAGAAACCTATCCTACATTGCCACTGCATGTTCCCTGACCTCCCCATGCTGACCACCCCGCGGTGCTTTTCTTCATCCTAAATTCCCACTCACTGCCTATCCTAATTCAGACCCTCCGATTCACACCACCCCGTGATGTTTTTCTCACTCCTACTAGTGAATGTAATGTTACTCACCCATACAAAGCGCTCCACCCCGCGATGTTTTTCAGAAACCTATCCTACATTGCCACTGCATGTTCCCTGACCTCCCCATGCTGACCACCACGCCGTGCTTTTCTCCATCCTACATTGCCACTCACTGCCTATCCTTATTCAGACCCTCCGATTCACACCACCTCGTGATGTTTTTCTCACTCCTACTAGTGAATGTAATGGTACACACCCATTCAATGCGCACCACCCTGTGATGTTTTTCTCACTCATACTAGTGTATGCAATGTTACACACCCATGCAATGCGCACCACCCCGCGATGTTTTTCAGAAACCTATCCTACATTGCCATTGCATGTTCCCTGACCTCCCCATGCTGACCACCCCGCGGTGCTTTTCTCCATCCTACATTGCCACTCACAGCCTATCCTACTTCAGAACCTCTGATTCACACCACCCCGTGATATTTTTCTCACTCCTACTAGTGAATGTAATGTTACACACCCATACAATGCGCACCACCCTGCGATGTTTTTCAGAAACCTATCCTACATTGACACTGCATGTTCCCTGACCTCCCCATGCTGACCACCCCACCTTGCTTTTCTCCACCCTACATTGCCACTCACTGCCTATCCTAATTCAGAACCTCCGATTCACACCAAGCTGTGATATTTTTCTCACTCCTAATAGTGAATGTAATGTTACACACCCATACAATGCGCACCACCCCGCGATGGTTTTCAGAAACCTATCCTACATTGCCACTGCATGTTCCCTGACCTCCCCATGCTGACCACCCCGCGATGCTTTTCTCCATCCTACATTGCCACTCACTGCCTATCCTAATTCAGACCCTCCGATTCACACCGCCCCGTGATGTTTTTCTCGCTCCTACTAGTGAATGTAGTGTTACGCACCCATACAATGCGCACCAACCCGCGATGCTTTTCAGAAACCAATCCTACAGTGCCACTGCATGTTCCGTGACCTCCCCATGCTGCCCACCCCGAGGTGCTTTTCTCCAACCTACATTGCCACTCACTCCCTATCCTAATTGAGACCCTCCGATTCACACCACCCCGTGATGTATTTCTCACTCCTACTAGTGAATGTAATGTTACACACCCATACAATGCGCACCACCCCGCAATGTTTCTCAGAAACCTATCCTATATTGCAACTGCATGTTCCCTGACCTCCCCATGCTGACCACCCGCGGTGCTTTTCTCCATCCTAAATTCCCACTCACTGCCTATCCTAATTCAGACCCTCCGATTCACACCACCCCGTGATGTTTTTCTCACTCCTACTAGTGAATGTAAAGTTACACACCCATACAATGCGCACCACCCCGCGATGTTTTTCAGAAACACATCCTACATTGCCACTGCATGTTCCCTGACCTCCCCATGCTGACCACCACGCGGTGCTTTTCTCTATCCTACATTGCCACTCACTGCCTATCCTTATTCAGACCCTCCAGTTCACACCACCTCGTGATGTTTTTCTCACTCCTACTAGTGAATGTAATGTTACACACCCATACAATGCGCTCCACCCGCGATGTTTTTCAGAAACCTATTCTACATTGCCACTGCAAGTTCTTTGACCTCCCCATGCTGAGCACCACGCGGTGCTTTTCTCCATCCTACATTGCCACTCACTGCCTATCCTAATTCAGACCCTCCGTTTCACACCATTCCGTGATGTTTTTCTCACTCCTACTAGTGAATGTAATGTTACACACCCATTCAATGCGCACCACCCTGTGATGTTTTTCTCACTCATACTAGTGAATGTAATGTTACACACCCATACAATGCGCACCACCCCGCGATGTTTTTCAGAAACCTATCCTACATTGCCACTGCATGTTCCCTGATCTCCCCATGCTGACCACCCCACCTTGCTTTTCTCCACCCTACATTGCCGCTCACTGCCTATCCTATTTCAGAACCTCCGATTCCCACCAACCCGTGATGTTTTTCTCACTCCTACTAGTGAATGTAATGTTACACTCCCATACAATGCGCACCACCCCGCGATGTTTCTCAGAAACCTATCCTACATTGCCACTGCATGTTCCCGGACCTCCCCATGCTGACACCCCGCGGTGCTTTTCTGCATCCTACATTGCCACTCACTGCCTATCCTAATTCAGACACTCCGATTCACACCACCCCGTGATGTTTTTCTCGCTCCTACTAGTGAATGTAGTGTTACGCACCCATACAATGCGCACCACCCCGCGATGTTTTTCAGAAACCAATCCTACAGTGCCACTGCATGTTCCCTGACCTCCTCATGCTGCCCACCCCGAGGTGCTTTTCTCCATCCTACATTGCCACTCACTGCCTATCCTAATTCAGACCCTCAGATTCACACCACCCCGTGATGTTTTTCTCACTCCTACTAGTGAATGTAATGTTACTCACCCATACAATGCGCACCACCCCGCGATGTTTTTCAGAAACCTATCCTACGTTGCCACTTCATGTTCCCTGACCTCCCCATGCTGACCACTCCACAGTGCTTTTTTCCATCCTACATTGCCACTCACTGCCTATCCTAATTCAGACCCTCAGATTCACACCACCCCATGATGTTTTTCTCACTCCTACTAGTGAATGTAATGTTACACAGCCATTCAATGGGCACCACCCTGTGATGTTTTTCTCACTCCTACTTGTGAATGTAATGTTACACACCCATGCAATGCGCACCACCCCGCGATATTTTTCAGAAACCTATCCTACATTGCCACTGCATGTTCCCTGACCTCCCCATGCTGACAACCCCGCGGTGCTTTTTTCCATCCTACATTGCCACTCACTGCCTATCCTAAGTCAGACCCTCCAATTCACACCACCCCGTCATTTTTTTCTCACTCCTACTAGTGAATGTAATGTTACACACCCATACAATGCGCACCACACCGCGATGTTTTTCAGAATCCTATCCTACATTGCCACTGCATGTTCCCTGAATTCCCCAAGCTGACCACACCCGGTGCTTTTCTCCATCCTTCAGTGCCACTCACTGCCTATCCTAATTCAGACGCTCAGATTCACACCATCCCGTGATGTTTTTCTCACTCCTACTAGTGAATGTTATGTTACACACCCATTCAATGCGCACCACCCTGTGATGTTTTTCTCACTCCTACAAGTGAATGTAATGTTACACACCCAAACAATGCGCACCACTCCGCAATTTTCTTCAGAAACCTATCCTACATTGCCACTGCATGTTCCTGACCTCCCGATGCTGACTACCCCGCGGTGCTTTCCTCCATCCTAAATTGCCACTCACTGCCTATCCTAATTCAGACCCCCCGATTCACACCACCTCGTGATGTTTTTCTCACTCCTACTAGTGAATGTAATGTTACACACCATACATTAAGCTCCACCCCGCGATGTTTTTGAGAAACCTATTCTACATTGCCACTGCATGTTCCCTGACCTCCCCATGCTGACCACCACGCGGTGCTTTTCTCCATCCTACATTGCCACTCACTGCCTGTCCTAATTCAGACCCTCCAGTTCACACCACCTCGTGATGTTTTTCTCACTCCTACTAGTGAATGTAATGTTACACACCCATACAATGCGCTCCACCCGCGATGATTTTCAGAAACCTATTCTACATTGCCACTGCAAGTTCCCTGACCTCCCCATGCTGACCAACACGCGGTGCTTTTCTCCATCCTACATTTCCACTCACTGCCTATCCTAATTCAGACCCTCCGTTTCACACCAACCCGTGATGTTTTTCTCACTCCTACTAGTGAATGTAATGTTACACACCCATTCAATGCCCACCACCCTTTGATGTTTTTCTCACTCATACTAGTGAATCTAATGTTACACACCCATACAATGCGCACCACCCCGCGATGTTTTTCAGAAACCTATCCTACATTGCCACTGCATGTTCCCTGACCTCCCCATGCTGACACCCCGCGGTGCTTTTCTGCATCCTACATTGCCACTCACTTCCTATCCTAATTGAGACCCTCCGATTCACACCACCCCGTGATGTTTTTCTCACTCATACTAGTGAATGTAATGTTACACACCCATTCAATGGGCACCACCCTGTGATGTTTTTCTCACTCCTACTTGTGAATGTAATGTTACACACCCATACAATGCGCACCACCCCGCGATATTTTTCAGAAACCTATCCTACATTGCCACTGCATGTTCCTGACCTCCCGATGCTGACTACCCCGCGGTGCTTTTCTCCATCCTACATTGCCACTCATTGCCTATCCTAAATCATTCCCTCCGATTCACACCACCCCGTGATGTTTTTCTCACTCCTACTAGTGAATGTAATGTTTCACACCCATTCACTGCACACCACCCTGTGATGTTTTTCTCACTCATACTATTGAATGTAATGTTACACACCCATACAATGCGCACCACCCCGCGATGTTTTTCAGAAACCTATCCTACATTGCCACTGCATGTTCCCTGACCTCCCCATGCTGACCACCCCGCGGAGCTTTTCTCCATCCTACATTGCCACTCACTGCCTATCCTAATTCAGCCCCTCCGATTCACACCAACCCGTGATGTTTTTCTCGCTGCTACTAGTGAATGTAGTATTACGCACCATACAATGCGCACCATCCCGCGATGTTTTTCAGAAACCAATCCTACAGTGCAACTGAATGTTCCGTGACCTCCACATGCTGCCCACCCCGAGGTGCTTTTCTCCAACCTACATTGCCACTCACTGCCTATCCTAATTCAGACCCTCCGATTCACACCACACCGTGATGTTTTTCTCACTCCTACAAGTGAATGTAATGTTACACACCCATACAATGCGCACCACCCCGCAATGTTTCTCAGAAACCTATCCTATATTGCCACTGCATGTTCCCTGACCTCCCCATGCTGACCACCCCGCGGTGCTTTTCTCCATCCCAAATTCCCACTCACTGCCTATCCTAATTAAGACCCTCTGATTCACACCACCCCGTGATGTTTTTCTCACTCCTACTAGTGAATGTAATGTTACACATTCATAAAATGCGCACCACCCCGCGATGTTTTTGAGAAACATATCCTACATTGCCACTGCATGTTCCCTGACCTCCCCAGGCTGACCACACCGCCTTGCTTTTCTCCATCCTACATTGCCACTCACTGCCTAACCTAATTCAGACCCCACCGGTTCACACCACCTCGTGATGTTTTTCTCACTCCTACTAGTGAATGTAATGTTAAACACCCATACAATGCGCTCCACCCCGCGATGTTTTTCAGAAACCTATTCTACATTGCCACTGCAAGTTCACTGACCTCCAAATGCTGACCACCACGCGGTGCTTTTCTCCATCCTACATTGCCACTCACTGCCTAACCTAATTCAGACCCCACCGGTTCACACCACCTCGTGATGTTTTTCTCACTCCTACTAGTGAATGTAATGTTACACACCCATACAATGCGCTCCACCCCGCGATGTTTTTCAGAAACCTATTCTACATTGCCACTGCAAGTTCACTGACCTCCAAATGCTGACCACCACGCGGTGCTTTTCTCCATCCTACATTGCCACTCACTGCCTATTATAATTCAGACCCTCCGATTCACACCACCCCGTGATGTTTTTCTCACTCCTACTAGTGAATGTAATGTTACACACCCATTCAGTGCGCACCACCCTGTGATGTTTTTCTCACTCCTACTAGTGAATGTAATGTTACACACACAAACAATGCGCACCACCCCGCGATGTTTTTCAGAAACCTATCCTACATTGCCACTGCATGCTCCTGACTTCCCTATGCTGACCACCCCACGGTGCTTTTCGCCATCCTACATTGCCACTCACTGCCTATCCTAATACAGACCCTCCGATTCACACCACCCCGTGACGTTTTTCTCACTCCTACTAGTGAATGTAATGTTACACACCCATACAATGCGCACCACCCGGCGATGTTTTTAAGAAACCTATCCTACATTGCCACTGCATGTTCCCTGACCTCCCCATGCTGACCACCCCGCTGTGCTTTTCTCCATCCTAAATTCCCACTCATTGCCTATCCTAATTCAGACCCTCCGATTCACACCACCCCGTGATGTTTTTCTCACTCCTACTCGTGAATGTAATGTTACACACCCATAAAATGCGCACCACCCTGCGATGTTTTTCAGAAACCTATCCTACTTTGCCACTGCATGTTCCCTGACCTCCCCATGCTGACCACCCCGCCTTGCTTTTCTCCACCCTACATTGCCACTCACTGCCTATCCTAATTCAGAACCTCCGATTCACACCAAGCTGTGATATTTTTCTCACTCCTAATAGTGAATGTAATGTTACACACCCATACAATGCGCACCACCCCGCGATGGTTTTCAGAAACCTATCCTACATTGCCACTGCAAGTTCCCTGACCTCCCCATGCTGACCAACACGCTGGTGCTTTTCTCCATCCTACATTGCCACTCACTGCCTATCGTAATTCAGACCCTCCGATTCACACCGCCACGTGATGTTTTTCTCGCTCCTAGTCGTGAATGTAGTGTTACGCACCCATACAATGCGCACCACCCCGCGATGTTTTTCAGAAACCAATCCTACAGTGCCACTGCATGTTCCGTCACCTCCCCATGCTGCCCACATCGAGGTGCTTTTCTCCAACCTACATTGCCACTCACTGCCAATCCTAATTCAGACCCTCCGATTCACACAAAACCGTGATGTTTTTCTCACTCCTACTAGTGAATGTAATGTTACACACCCATACAATGCGCACCACCCCGCAATGTTTCTCAGAAACCTATCCTATATTGCAACTGCATGTTCCCTGACCTCCCCATGCTGACCACCCCGCGGTGCTTTTCTCCATCCTAAATTCCCACTCACTGCCTATCCTAATTCAGACCCTCCGATTCACACCACCCAGTGATGTTTTTCTCACTCCTACTAGTGAATGTAATGTTACACACCCATACAATGCGCACCACCCCGCAATGTTTTTCAGAAACATATCCTACATTGCCACTGCATGTTCCCTGACCTCCCCATGCTGACCAATCCGCGGTGCTTTCCTCCATCCTACATTGCCACTCACTGCCTATCCTAATTCAGACCCTCCGATTCTCACCACCCCGTGATGTTTTTCTCACTCCTACTAGTGAATGTAATGTTACACACCCATTCAATGGGCACCACCCCGTGATGTTTTTCTCACTCCTACTAGTGAATGTAATGTTACACACCCATAAAATGCGCACCACCACGCGATGTTTTTCAGAAACCTATCCTACATTGCCACTGCATGTTCCCTGACCTCCACATGCTGACCACGCCGCGGTGCTTTTCTCCATCCTACATTGCCACTCACTGCCTATCCTAATTCAGACCCTCCGATTTACACCACCCCGTGATGTTTTTCTCACTCCTACCAGTGAATGTAATGTTACACACCCATGCAATGCGCACCGCACCGCGATGTTTTTCAGAAACCTATCCTACATTGCCACTGCATTTTCCCTGAATTACCCAAGCTGACAACCCCCGGTGCTTTTCTCCATCCTACAGTGCCACTCACTGCATATCCTAATTCAAACCCTCAGATTCACAACACCCCGTGATGTTTTTCTCACTCCTACTAGTGAATGTAATGTTACACACACATTCAGTGCACAGCACCCTGTGATGTTTTTGTCACTCCTACTAGTGAATGTAATGTTACACACCCATACAATGCGCACCACCCCACGATGTTTTTCAGAAACCTATCCTACATTGCCACTGCCTGTTCCCTAACCTCCCCATGCTGACCACCCCGCGGTGCTTTTCTCCATCCTAAATTCCCACTCACTGCCTATCCTAATTCAGACCCTCCGATTCACACCACCCCGTGATGTTTTTCTCACTCCTACTAGTGAATGTAATGTTACACACCCATACAAAGCGCTCCACCCCGCGATGTTTTCAGAAACCTATCCTACATTGCCACTGCATGTTCCCTGACCTCCCCATGCTGACCACCACACCGTGCTTTTCTTCATCCTACATTGCCACTCACTGCCTATCCTACTTCAGACCCTCTGATTCACACCACCCCGTGATATTTTTCTCACTCCTACTAGTGAATGTAATGTTACACACCCTTAAAATGCGCACCACCCTGCGATGTTTTTCAGAAACCTATCCTACATTGCCACTGCATGTTCCCTGACCTCCCCATGCTGACCACCCCGCCTTGCTTTTCTCCACCCTACATTGCCACTCACTGCCTATCCTAATTCAGAACCTCCGATTCACACCAAGCTGTGATATTTTTCTCACTCCTAATAGTTAATGTAATGTTACACACCCATACAATGCGCACCACCCCACGATGTTTTTCAGAAACCTATCCTACATTGCCACTGCATGTTCCCTGACCTCCCCATGCTGACCAACCCGCGGTGCTTTTCTCCATCCTAAATTCCCACTCACTGCCTATCCTAATTCAGACCCTCCGATTCACACCACCCCGTGATGTTTTTCTCACTCCTACTCGTGAATGTAATGTTACACACCCATAAAATGGGCACCACCCGGCGATGTTTTTCAGAAACCTATCCTACTTTGCCACTGCATGTTCCCTGACCTCCCGATGCTGACCACCCCGCCTTGCTTTTCTCCACCCTACATTGCCACTCACTGCCTATCCTAATTCAGAACCTCCGATTCACACCAAGCTGTGATATTTTTCTCACTCCTAATAGTGAATGTAATGTTACACACCCATACAATGCGCACCACCCCGCGATGGTTTTCAGAAACCTATCCTACATTGCCACTGCATGTTCCCTGACCTCCCCATGCTGACCACCCTGCAGTGCTTTTCTCCATCCTACATTGCCACTCAATGCCTATCCTAATTCAGACCCTCCGATTCACACCGCCACGTGATGTTTTTCTCGCTCCTAGTAGTGAATGTAGTGTTACGCACCCATACAATGCGCACCACCCCGCGATGTTTTTCAGAAACCAATCCTACAGTGCCACTGCATGTTCCGTCACCTCCCCATGCTGCCCACCCCGAGGTGCTTTTCTCCAACCTACATTGCCACGCACTGCCAATCCTAATTCAGACCCTCCGATTCACACCACCCCGTGATGTTTTTCTCACTCCTACTAGTGAATGTAATGTTACACACCCATACAATGCGCACCACCCCGCAATGTTTCTCAGAAACCTATCCTGTATTGCAACTGCATGTTCCCTGACCTCCCCATGCTGACCACCCCGCGGTGCTTTTCTCCATCCTAAATTCCCACTCACTGCCTATCCTAATTCAGACCCTCCGATTCACACCACCCCGTGATGTTTTTCTCACTCCTACTAGTGAATGTAATGTTACACACCCATGCAATGCGCACCACCCCGCAATGTTTTTCAGAAACATATCCTACATTGCCACTGCATGTTCCCTGACGTCCCCATGCTGACCAATCCGCGGTGCTTTCCTCCATCCTACATTGCCACTCACTGCCTATCCTAATTCAGACCCTCCGATTCTCACCACCCCGTGATGTTTTTCTCACTCCTTCTAGTGAATGTAATGTTACACACCCATTCAATGGGCACCACCCCGTGATGTTTTTCTCACTCCTACTAGTGAATGTAATGTTACACACCCATAAAATGCGCACCACCCCGCGATGTTTTTCAGAAACCTATCCTACATTGCCACTGCATGTTCCCTGACCTCCCCATGCTGACCACGCCGCGGTGGTTTTCTCCATCCTACATTGCCACTCACTGCCTATCCTAATTCAGACCCTCCGATTTACACCACCCCGTGATGTTTTTCTCACTCCTACCAGTGAATGTAATGTTACACACCCATGCAATGCGCACCACACCGCGATGTTTTTCAGAAACCTATCCTACATTGCCACTGCATTTTCCCTGAATTACCCAAGCTGACAACCGCCGGTGCTTTTCTCCATCCTACAGTGCCACTCACTGCATATCCTAAATCAAACCCTCAGATTCACACCACCCCGTGATGTTTTTCTCACTCCTACTAGTGAATGTAATGTTACACACACATTCAGTGCGCACCACCCTGTGATGTTTTTGTCACTCCTACTAGTGAATGTAATGTTACACACCCATACATTGCGCACCACCCCACGATGTTTTTCAGAAACCTATCCTACATTGTCACTGCATGTTCCCTGACCTCCCCATGCTGACCACCCCGCGGTGCTTTTCTCCATCCTAAATTCCCACTCACTGCCTATCCTAATTCAGACCCTCCGATTCACACCACCTCGTGATGTTTTTCTCACTCCTACTAGTGAATGTAATGGTACACACCCATTCAATGCGCACCACCCTGTGATGTTTTTCTCACTCATACTAGTGAATGTAATGTTACACACCCATACAATGCGCACCACCCCGCGATGTTTTTCAGAAACCTATCCTACATTGCCACTGCATGTTCCCTGATCTCCCCATGCTGACCACCCCGCCTTGCTTTTCTCCACCCTAAATTGCCGCTCACTGCCTATCCTAATTCAGAACCTCCGATTCCCACCACCCCGTGATGTTTTTCTCACTCCTACTAGTGAATGTAATGTTACACACCCATATAATGCGCACCACCCCGCGATGTTTTTCAGAAACCTATCCTACATTGCCACTGCATGTTCCCTGAATTCCCCAAGCTGACCACACCCGGTGCTTTTCTCCATCCTTCAGTGCCACTCACTGCCTATCCTAATTCAGACGCTCAGATTCACACCATCCCGTGATGTTTTTCTCACTCCTACTAGTGAATGTAATGTTACACACCCATTCAATGCGCACCACCCTGTGATGTTTTTCTCACTCCTACAAGTGAATGTAATGTTACACACCCAAACAATGCGCACCACTCCGCAATTATCTTCAGAAACGTATCCTACATTGCCACTGCATGTTCCTGACCTCCCGATGCTGACTACCCCGCGGTGCTTTTCTCCATCCTAAATTGCCACTCTCTGCCTATCCAAATCAGACCCTCCGATTCACACCACCCCGTGATGTTTTTCTCACTCCTACCAGTGAATGTAATGTTACACACCCATACAATGCGCACCACACCGCGATGTTTTTCAGAAACCTATCCTACATTGCCACTGCATGTTCCCTGAATTCCCCAAGCTGACCACCCCCGGTGCTTTTCTCCATCCTACAGTGCCACTCACTGCCTATCCTAATTCAAACCCTCAGATTCACACCACCCCGTGATGTTTTTCTCACTCCTACTAGTGTATGTAATGTTACACACCCATACAATGCGCACCACCCCGCGATGTTTTTCAGAAACCTATCCTACATTGCCACTGCATGTTCCCTCACCTCCCCAGGCTGACCACCCCGCGGTGCTTTTCTGCATCCTACATTGCCACTCACTGCCTATCCTAATTCAGACCCTCCGATTCACACCACCCAGTGATGTTTTTTCACTCCTACTAGTGAATGTAATGTTACACACCCATTCAATGCGCTCCACCCCGCGATGTTTTTCAGAAACCTATCCTACATTGCCACTGCATGTTCCCTGACCTCCCCATGCTGACCACCACGCGTTGCTTTTCTCCATCCTACATTGCCACTCACTGCCTATCCTAATTCAGACCCTCGGATTCACACCACCTCGTGATGTTTTTCTCACTCCTACTAGTGAATGTAATGTTACACACCATACAATGCGCTCCACCCCGCGATGTTTTTGAGAAACCTATTCTACATTGCCACTGCATGTTCCCTGACCTCCCCATGCTGACCACCACGCGGTGCTTTTCTCCATCCTACATTGCCACTCACTTCCTATCCTAATTCAGACCCTCCAGTTCACACCACCTCGTGATGTTTTTCTCACTCCTACTAGTGAATGTAATGTTACACACCCATACAATGCGCTCCACCCGCGATGTTTTTCAGAAACCTATTCTACATTGCCACTGCAAGTTCCCTGACCTCCCCATGCTGACCAACACGCGGTGCTTTTCTCCATCCTACATTGCCACTCACTGCCTATCCTAATTCAGACCCTCCGTTTCACACCAACCCGTGATGTTTTTCTCACTCCTACTAGTGAATGTAATGTTACACACCCATTCAATGCCCACCACCCTGTGTTGTTTTTCTCACTCATACTAGTGAATGTAATGTTACACACCCATACAATGTGCACCACCCCGCGATGTTTTTCAGAAACCTATCCTACATTGCCACTGCATGTTCCCTGATCTCCCCATGCTGACCACCTCGCCTTGCTTTTCTCCACCCTACATTGCCGCTCACTGCCTATGCTTATTCAGAACCTCCGATTCCCACCAGCCCGTGATGTTTTTCTCACTCCTACTAGTGAATGCAATGTTACACACCCATACAATGCGCACCACCCCGCGATGTTTTTCAGAAACCTATCCTACATTGCCACTGCATGTTCCCTGACCTCCCCATGCTGACACCACGCGGTGCTTTTCTGCATCCTACATTGCCACTCACTTCCTATCCTAATTGAGACCCTCCGATTCACACCACCCCGTGATGTTTTTCTCACTCATACTAGTGAATGTAATGTTACACACGCATTCAATGGGCACCACCCTGTGATGTTTTTCTCACTCCTACTTGTGAATGTAATGTTACACACCCATACAATGCGCACAACCCCGCGATATTTTTCAGAAACCTATCCTACATTGCCACTGCATGTTCCCTGAATTCCCCAAGCTGACCACACCCGGTGCTTTTCTCCATCCTACATTGCCACTCACTGCCTATCCTAAGTCAGACCCTCCAATTCACACCACCCCGTCATGTTTTTCTCACTCCTACTAGTGAATGTAATGTTACACACCCATACAATGCGCACCACACCGCGATGTTTTTCAGAATCCTATCCTACATTGCCACTGCATGTTCCCTGAATTCCCCAAGCTGACCATACCCGGTGCTTTTCTCAATCCTACAGTGCCACTCACTGCCTATCCTAATTCATACGCTCAGATTCACACCACCCCGTGATGTTTTTCTCACTCCTACTAGTGAATGTAATGTTACACACCCATTCAATGCGCACCACCCTGTGATGTTTTTCTCACTCCTACAAGTGAATGTAATGTTACACACCCAAACAATGCGCACCACCCCGCAATGTTTTTCAGAAACCTATCCTACATTGCCACTGCATGTTCCTGACCTCCCGATGCTGACTACCCCGCGGTGCTTTTCTCCATCCTACATTGCCACTCACTGCCTATCCTAAATCAGACCCTCCGATTCACACCACCCCGTCATGTTTTTCTCACTCCTACCTGTGAATGTAATGTTACACTCCCATACAATGCGCACCACACCGCGATGTTTTTCAGAAACCTATCCTACATTGCTACTGCATGTTCCCTGAATTCCCCAAGCTGACTACCCCCGGTGCTTTTCTCCATCCTACAGTGCCACTCACTGCCTATCCTAATTCAAACCCTCAGATTCACACCACCCCGTGATGTTTTTCTCACTCCTACTAGTGAATGTAATGTTACACACCCATACAATGCGCTCCACCCCGCGATGTTTTTCAGAAACCTATCCTACATTGCCACTGCATGTTCCCTGACCTCCCCATGCTGACCACCACGCGGTGCTTTTCTCCATCCTACATTGCCACTCACTGCCTATCCTAATTCAGACCCTCCGATTCACACCACCCCATGATGTTTTTCTCACTCCTACTCGTGAATGTAATGTTACACACCCATACAATGCGCTCCACCCCTCGATGTTTTTCAGAAACCTATCCTACATTGCCACTGCATGTTCACTGACCTCCCCATGCTGACCACCCCGCGGTGCTTTTCTCCATCAAAAATTCCCACTCACTGCCTGTCCTAATTCAGACCCTCCGATTCAAACCACCCCGTGATGTTTTTCTCACTCCTACTACTGAATGTAATGTTACACACCCATACTATGCGCTCCACCCTGCGATGTTTTTCAGAAACCTATCCTACATTGCCACTGCATGTTCCCTATATTCCCCAAGCTGACCACCCCCGGTGCTTTTCTCCATCCTACAGTGCCACTCACTGCCTATCCTAATTCAAACCCTCAGATTCACACCACCCCGTGATGTTTTTCTCACTCCTACTAGTAAATGTAATGTTACACACACATTCAATGCACACCACCCTGTGATGTTTTTCTCACTCCTACTAGTGAATGTTATGTTACACACCCATACAATGCGCACTACCCCGCGATGTTTTTCAGAAACCTATCCTACATTGCCACTGCATGTTCCCTGACCTCCCCATGCTGACCACCCCGCAGTGCTTTTCTCCATCCTAAATTCCCACTCACTGCCTATCCTAATTCAGACCCTCCGATTCACACCACCTCGAGATGTTTTTCTCACTCCTACTAGTGAATGTAATGTTACACACCCATACAATGCGCACCACCCCGCGATATTTTTCAGAAACCTATCCTACATTGCCACTGCATGTTCCCTGAATTCCCCAAGCTGACCACACCCGGTGCTTTTCTTCATCCTACATTGCCACTCACTGCTTATCCTAAGTCAGACCCTCCGATTCACACCACCCCGTGATGTTTTTCTCACTCCTACTAGTGAATGTAATGTTACACACTCATACAATGCGCACCACCCCGCGATGTTTTTCAGAAACCTATCCTACATTGCCACTGCATATTCCCTGACCTCCCCATGCTGACACCCCGCGGTGCTTTTCTGCATCCTACATTGCCACTCACTTCCTATCCTAATTGAGACCCTCTGATTCACACCACCCCGTGATGTTTTTCTCACTCCTACTAGTGAATGTAATGTTACACACCCATTCAATGGGCACCACCCTGTGATGTTTTTCTCACTCCTACTTGTGAATGTAATGTTACACACCCATACAATGCGCACCACCCCGCGATATTTTTCAGAAACCTATCCTACATTGCCACTGCATGTTCCCTGAATTCCCCAAGCTGACCACACCCGGTGCTTTTCTCCATCCTACATTGCCACTCACTGCCTATCCTAAGTCAGCCCCTCCAATTCACACCACCCCGTCATGTTTTTCTCACTCCTACTAGTGAATGTATTGTTACACACCCATACAATGCGCACCACACCGCGATGTTTTTCAGAATCCTATCCTACATTGCCACTGCATGTTCCCTGAATTCCCCAAGCTGACCACACCCGGTGCTTTTCTCCATCCTACAGTGCCACTCACTGCCTATCCTAATTCAGACGCTCAGATTCACACCACCCCATGATGTTTTTCTCACTCCTACTAGTGAATGTAATGTTACACACCCATTCAATGCGCACCACCCTGTGATGTTTTTCTCACTCCTACAAGTGAATGTAATGTTACACACCCAAACATTGCGCACCACCCCGCAATGTTTTTCAGAAACCTATCCTACATTGCCACTCCATGTTCCTGACCTCCCGATGCTGACTACCCCGCGGTGCTTTTCTCCATCCTACATTGCCACTCACTGCCTATCCTAAATCAGACCCTCCGATTCACACCACCCCGTGATGTTTTTCTCACTCCTACCAGTGAATGTAATGTTACACACCCATACAATGCGCACCACACCGCGATGTTTTTCAGAAACCTATCCTACATTGCCACTGCATGTTCCCTGAATTCCACAAGCTGACCACCCACGGTGCTTTTCTCCATTCTATAGTGCCACTCACTGCCTATCCTAAATCAGACCCTCCGAATCACACCACCCCGTGATGTTTTTCTCGCTCCTACTAGTGAATGTAGTATTATGCACCCATACAATGCGCACCATCCCGCGATGTTTTTCAGAAACCAATCCTACAGTGCCACTGCATGTTCCGTGACCACCCCATGCTGCCCACCCCGAGGTGCTTTTCTCCAACCTACATTGCCACTCACTGCCTATCCTAATTGAGACCCTCCGATTCACACCACCCCGTGATGTTTTTCTCACTCCTACTAGTGAATGTAATGTTACACACCCATACAATGCGCACCACCCCGCAATGTTTCTCAGAAACCTATCCTATATTGCCACTGCATGTTCCCTGACCTCCCCATGCTGACCACCCCGCGGTGCTTTTCTCCATTCCAAATTCCCACTCACTGCCTATCCTAATTCAGATCCTCCGATTCACACCACCCCGTGATGTTTTTCTCACTCCTACTAGTGAATGTAATGTTACACATTCATCAAATTCGCACCACCCCGCGATGTTTTTGAGAAACATATCCTACATTGCCACTGCATGTTCCCTGACCTCCCCATGCTGACCACCACGCGGTGCTTTTCTCCATCCTACATTGCCACTCACTGACTAACCTAATTCAGACCCTACCGGTTCACACCACCTCGTGATGTTTTTCTCACTCCTACTAGTGAATGTAATGTTACACACCCATACAATGCGCTCCACCCGGCGATGTTTTTCAGAAACCTATTCTACATTTCCACTGCAAGTTCCCTGACTTCCAAATGCTGACCACCACGCGGTGCTTTTCTCCATCCTATATTGCCACGCACTGCCTATCCTAATTCAGACTCTCCGATTCACCCCAACCCGTGATGTTTTTCTCACTCCTACTAGTGAATGTAATGTTACACACCCATTCAGTGCGCACCACCCTGTGATGTTTTTCTCACTCCTACTAGTGAATGTAATGTTACACACCCAAACAATGCGCACCACCCCGCGATGTTTTTCAGAAACCTATCCTACATTGCCACTGCATGCTCCTGACTTCCCTATGCTGACGACCCCGCGGTGCTTTTCGCCATCCTACATTGCCACTCACTGCCTATCCTAAATCAGACCCTCCGATTCACACCACCCCGTGATGTTTTTCTCACTCCTACTAGTGAATGTAATGTTACACACCCATACAATGCGCACCAGCCCGCGATGTTTTTAAGAAACCTATCCTACATTGCCACTGCATGTTCCCTGACCTCCCCATGCTGACCACCCCGCTGTGCTTTTCTCCATCCTAAATTCCCACTCACTGCCCATCCTAATTCAGACCCTCCGATTCACACCACCCCGTGATGTTTTTCTCACTCCTACTCGTGAATGTAATGTTACACACCCATACAATGCGCTCCACCCCTCGATGTTTTTCAGAAACCTATCCTACATTGCCACTGCATGTTCACAGACCTCCCCATGCTGACCACCCCGCGGTGCTTTTCTCCATCCTAAATTACCACTCACTGCCTATCCTAATTCAGACCCTCTGATTCAAACCACCCCGTGATATTTTTCTCACTCCTACTAGTGAATGTAATGTTACACACCCATACAATGCGCTCCACCCTGCGATGTTTTTCAGAAACCTATCCTACATTGCCACTGCATGTTCCCTATATTCCCCAAGCTGACCACCCCAGGTGCTTTTCTCCATCCTACAGTGCCACTCACTGCCTATCCTAATTCAAACCCTCAGATTCACACCACCCCGTGATGTTTTTCTCACTCCTACCAGTAAATGTAATGTTACACACACATTCAATGCACACCACCCTGTGATGTTTTTCTCACTCCTTCTAGTGAATGTTATGTTACACACCCATACAATGCGCTCCACCCCGCAATATTTTTCAGAAACCTATCCTATATTGCCACTGCATGTTCCCTGACCTCCCCATGCTGACCACCACGCGGTGCTTTTCTCCATCCTACATTGCCACTCACTGCCTATCCTAATTCAGACCCTCCGATTCACACCACCTCGAGATGTTTTTCTCACTCCTACTAGTGAATGTAATGTTACACACCATGCAATGCGCTCCACCCCGCGATGTTTTTGAGAAACCTATTCTACATTGCCACTGCATGTTCCCTGACCTCCCCATGCTGACCGCCACGCGGTGCTTTTCTCCATCCTACTTTGCCACTCACTGCCTATCCTAATTCAGACCCTCCGTTTCACACCAACCCGTGATGTTTTTCTCACTCCTACTAGTGAATGTAATGTTACACACCCATTCAATGCGCACCACCCTGTGATGTTTTTCTCACTCATACTAGTGAATGTAATGTTACACACCCATACAATGCGCACCACCCCGCGATGTTTTTAAGAAACCTATCCTACATTGCCAGTGCATGTTCCCTGACTTCCCCATGCTGACAACCCCGCGGTGCTTTGCTTCATCCTACATTGCCACTCACAGCCTATCCTACTTCAGACCCTCTGATTCACACCACCCCGTGATATTTTTCTCACTCCTACTAGTGAATGTAATGTTACACACCCATAAAATGCGCACCACCCTGCGATGTTTTTCGGAAACCTTTCCTACATTGCCACTGCATGTTCCCTGACCTCCCCATGCTGACCACCCCGCCTTGCTTTTCTCCACCCTACATTGCCACTCACTGCCTATCCTAATTCAGACCCTCCAGTTCACACCACCTCGTGATGTTTTTCTCACTCCTACTAGTGAATGTAATGTTAAACACCCATACAATGCGCTCCACCACGCGATGTTTTTCAGAAACCTATTCTACATTGCCACTGCAAGTTCCCTGACCTCCCCATGCTGACCACCCCGCGGTGCTTTTCTCCATCCTACATTGCCAATCACTGCCTATCCTAATTCAGACCCTCCGTTTCACACCAACCCGTGATGTTTTTCTCACTCCTACTAGTAAATGTAATGTTACACACCCATTCAATGCGCACCACCCCGCGATGTTTTTCAGAAACCTATCGTACATTGCCACTGCATGTTCCCTGACCTCCCTATGCTGACCACCCCGCGGTGCTTTTCTCCACCCTACATTGCCGCTCACTGCCTATCCTAATTCAGAACCTCCGATTCCCACCACCCCGTGATGTTTTTCTCACTCCTACTAGTGAATGTAATGTTACAGACCCATACAATGCGCACCACCCCGCGATGTTTTTCAGAAACCTATCCTATATTGCCACTGCATGTTCCCTGACCTCCCTATGCTGACCACCCCGTGGTGCTTTTCTCCATCCTACATTGCCACTCACTGTCTATCCTAATTCAGACCCTCCGATTCACACCACACCGTGATGTTTTTCTCGCTCCTACTAGTGAATGTAGTGTTACGCACCCATACAATGCGCACCGCCCCGCGATGTTTTTCAGAAACCAATCCTACAGTGCCACTGCATGTTCCGTGACCTCCCCATGCTGCCCACCCCGAGGTGCTTTTCTCCAACCTACATTGCCACTCACTGCCTATCCTAATTCAGACCCTCCGATTCACACCACCCCGTGATGTTTTTCTCACTCCTCCTAGTGAATGTAATGTTACACACCCATACAATGCGCACCACCCCGCAATGTTTCTCAGAAACCTATCCTATATTGCCCCTGCATGTTCCCTGACCTCCCCATGCTGACCACCCCGCGGTGCTTTTCTACATCCTACATTGCCACTCACTGCCTATCCTAATTCAGACCCTCCAGTTCACACCACCTCGTGATGTTTTTCTCACTCCTACTAGTGAAAGTAATCTTACACACATATACAATGCGCTCCACCACGCGATGTTTTTCAGAAAACTATTCTACATTGCCACTGCAAGTTCCCTGACCTCCCCATGCTGACCACCACGCGGTGCTTTTCTCCATCCTACATTGCCACTCACTGCCTATCCTAATTCAGACCCTCCGTTTCACACCAACCCGTGATGTTTTTCTCACTCCTACTAGTGAATGTAATGTTACACACCCATTCAATGCGCACCACCCTGTGATGTTTTTCTCACTCATACTAGTGAATGTAATGTTATACACCCATACAATGCGCACCACCCCGCGATGTTTTTCAGAAACCTATCCTACATTGCCACTGCATGTTCCCTGATCTCCCCATGCTGACCACCCCGCCTTGCTTTTCTCCATCCTACATTGCCGCTCACTGCCTATCCTAATTGAGAACCTCCGATTCCCACCACCCCGTGATGTTTTTCTCACTCCTACTAGTGAATGTAATGTTACACACCCATACAATGCGCACCACCCCACGATGTTTTTCAGAAACCTATCCTACATTGCCACTGCATGTTCCCTGACCTCCCCATGCTGACACCCCGCAGTGCTTTTCTGCATCCTACATTGCCACTCACTGCCTATCCTAATTCAGACCCTCCGATTCACACCACCCCGTGATGTTTTTCTCGCTCCTACTAGTGAATGTAGTGTTACGCACCCATAAAATGCGCACCACCCGGCGATGTTTTTCAGAAACGAATCCTACAGTGCCACTGCATGTTCCCTGACCTCCTCATGCTGCCCACCCCGAGGTGCTTTTCTCCATCCTACATTGCCACTCACTGCCTAGCCTTATTCAGACCCTCAGATTCACACCACCCCGTGATGTTTTTCTCACTCCTACTAGTGAATGTAATGTTACACACCCATACAATGCGCACCACCCCGCGATGTTTTTCAGAAACCTATCCTACATTGCCACTTCATATTCCCTGACCTCCCCATGCTGACCACTCCACAGTGCTTTTCTCCATCCTACATTGCCACTCACTGCCTCTCCTAATTCAGACCCTCCGATTCACACCACCCCGTGATGCTTTTCTCACTCCTACTAGTGAATGTAATGTTACACACCCATTCACTGGGCACCACCCTGTGATGTTTTTCTCACTCCTACTTGTGAATGTCATGTTACACACCCATACAATGCGCACCACCCCGCGATATTTTTCAGAAACCTATCCTACAACGCCACTGCATGTACCCTGACTTCCCCATGCTGACCACCCCGCGGTGCTTTTCTCCATCCTACATTGCCACTCATTGCCTATCCTAAGTCAGACCCTCCAATTCACACCACCCCGTCATGTTTTTCTCACTCCTACTAGTGAATGTAATGTTACACACCCATACAATGCGCACAAAACCGCGATGTTTTTCAGAAACGTATCCTACATTGCCACCGCATGTGCCCTGAATTCCCCAAGCTGACCACCCCCGGTGCTTTTCTCCATCCTACAGTGCCACTCACTGCCTATCCTCATTCAGACGCTCAGATTCACACCACCCCGTGATGTTTTTCTCACTTCTACTAGTGAATGTAATGTTACACACCCATTCAATGCGCAGCACCCTGTGATGTTTTTCTCACTCCTACTAGTGAATGTAATGTTACACACCCAAACAATGCGCACCACACAGCAATGTTTTTCAGAAACCTATCCTACATTGCCACTGCATGTTCCTGACCTCCCGATGCTGACTACCCCGCGGTGCTTTTCTCCATCCTACATTGCCACTCACTGCCTATCCTAAATCAGACCCTCCGATTCAGACCACCCCGTGATGTTTTTCTCACTTCTACCAGTGAATGTAATGTTACACACCCATACAATGCACACCACCCCGCGATGTTTTTCAGAAACCTATCCTACATTGCCACTGCATGTTCCCTGACCTCCCCATGCTGACCACCACGCGGTGCTTTTCTCCATCCTAAATTCCCACTCACTGCCTATCCTAATTCAGACCCTCCGGTTCACACCACCCCGTGATGTTTTTCTCACTCCTACTAGTGAATGTAATGTTACACACCCATACAATGCGCTCCACCCCGGGATGTTTTTCAGAAACCTGTCCTACATTGCCACTGCATGTTCCCTGACCTCCACATGCTGACCACCACGCGGGGCTTTTCTCCATCCTACATTGCCACTCACTGCCTATCTTAATTCAGACCCTCCGATTCACACCACCCCGTGATGTTTTTCTCACTCCTACTAGTGAATGTAATGTTACACACCCATTCAATGCGCACCACCCTGTGATGTTTTTCTCACTCATACTAGTGTATGTAATGTTACACACCCATACAATGCGCACCACCCCGCGATGTTTTTCAGAAACCTATCCTACATTGCCACTGCATGTTCCCTGACCTCCCCATGCTGACCACCCCGCGGTGCTTTTCTCCATCCTACATTGCCACTCACAGCCTATCCTACTTCAGACCCTCCGATTCACACCACCCCGTGATGTTTTTCTCACTCCTACTAGTGAATGTAGTAGTACGAACCCATACAATGCGCACCACCCCGCGATGTTTTTCAGAAACCAATCCTACAGTGCCACTGCATGTTCCGTGACCTCCCCATGCTGCCCACCCCGAGGTGCTTTTCTCCAACCTACATTGCCACTCACTGCCTATCCTAATTCAGACCCTCCGATTCACACCACCCCGTGATGTTTTTCTCACTCCTCCTAGTGAATGTAATGTTACACACCCATACAATGCGCACCACCCCACAATGTTTCTCAGAAACCTATCCTATATTGCCCCTGCATGTTCCCTGACCTCCCCATGCTGACCACCCCGCGGTGCTTTTCTCCATCCTAAATTCACACTCACTGCCTATCCTAATTCAGACCCTCCGATTCACACCACCCCGTGATATTTTTCTCACTCCTACTAGTGAATGTAATGTTACACACCCATACAATGTGCACCACGCTGCGATGTTTTTCAGAAACATATCCTACATTGCCACTGCATGTTCCCTGACCTCCCCATGCTGACCACCACGCGGTGCTTTTCTCCATCCTACATTGTCACTCACTGCCTATCCTAATTCAGACCCTCCAGTTCACACCACCTCGTGATGTTTTTCTCACTCCTACTAGTGAATGTAATGTTACACACATATACAATGCGCTCCACCACGCGATGTTTTTCAGAAACCTATTCTGCATTGCCACTGCAAGTTCCCTGACCTCCCCATGCTGACCACCACGCGGTGCTTTTCTCCATCCTACATTGCCACTCACTGCCTCTCCTAATTCAGACCCTCCGATTCACACCACCCCGTGATGCTTTTCTCACTCCTACTAGTCAATGTAATGTTACACACCCATTCACTGGGCACCACCCTGTGATGTTTTTCTCACTCCTACTTGTGAATGTCATGTTACACACCCATACAATGCGCACCACCCCGCGATATTTTTCAGAAACCTATCCTACATCGCCACTGCATGTTCCCTGACCTCCCCATGCTGACCACCACGCGGTGCTTTTCTCCATCCTAAATTCCCACTCACTGCCTATCCTAATTCAGACCCTCCGGTTCACACCACCCCGTGATGTTTTTCTCACTCCTACTAGTGAATGTAATGTTACACACCCATACAATGCGCTCCACCCCGGGATGTTTTTCAGAAACCTGTCCTACATTGCCACTGCATGTTCCCTGACCTCCACATGCTGACCACCACGCGGGGCTTTTCTCCATCCTACATTGCCACTCACTGCCTATCTTAATTCAGACCCTCCGATTCACACCACCCCGTGATGTTTTTCTCACTCCTACTAGTGAATGTAATGTTACACACCCATTCAATTCGCACCACCCTGTGATGTTTTTCTCACTCATACTAGTGTATGTAATGTTACACACCCATACAATGCGCACCACCCCGCGATGTTTTTCAGAAACCTATCCTACATTGCCACTGCATGTTCCCTGACCTCCCCATGCTGACCACCCCGCGGTGCTTTTCTCCATCCTACATTGCCACTCACAGCCTATCCTACTTCAGACCCTCCGATTCACACCACCCCGTGATGTTTTTCTCACTCCTACTAGTGAATGTAGTAGTACGAACCCATACAATGCGCACCACCCCGCGATGTTTTTCAGAAACCAATCCTACAGTGCCACTGCATGTTCCGTGACCTCCCCATGCTGCCCACCCCGAGGTGCTTTTCTCCAACCTACATTGCCACTCACTGCCTATCCTAATTCAGACCCTCCGATTCACACCACCCCGTGATGTTTTTCTCACTCCTCCTAGTGAATGTAATGTTACACACCCATACAATGCGCACCACCCCACAATGTTTCTCAGAAACCTATCCTATATTGCCCCTGCATGTTCCCTGACCTCCCCATGCTGACCACCCCGCGGTGCTTTTCTCCATCCTAAATTCACACTCACTGCCTATCCTAATTCAGACCCTCCGATTCACACCACCCCGTGATGTTTTTCTCACTCCTACTAGTGAATGTAATGTTACACACCCATACAATGTGCACCACGCTGCGATGTTTTTCAGAAACATATCCTACATTGCCACTGCATGTTCCCTGACCTCCCCATGCTGACCACCACGCGGTGCTTTTCTCCATCCTACATTGTCACTCACTGCCTATCCTAATTCAGACCCTCCAGTTCACACCACCTCGTGATGTTTTTCTCACTCCTACTAGTGAATGTAATGTTACACACATATACAATGCGCTCCACCACGCGATGTTTTTCAGAAACCTATTCTGCATTGCCACTGCAAGTTCCCTGACCTCCCCATGCTGACCACCACGCGGTGCTTTTCTCCATCCTACATTGCCACTCACTGCCTCTCCTAATTCAGACCCTCCGATTCACACCACCCCGTGATGCTTTTCTCACTCCTACTAGTCAATGTAATGTTACACACCCATTCACTGGGCACCACCCTGTGATGTTTTTCTCACTCCTACTTGTGAATGTCATGTTACACACCCATACAATGCGCACCACCCCGCGATATTTTTCAGAAACCTATCCTACATCGCCACTGCATGTTCCCTGACTTCCCCATGCTGACCACCCCGCGGTGCTTTTCTCCATCCTACATTGCCACTCACTGCCTATCCTAAGTCAGACCCTCCAATTCACACCACCCCGTCATGTTTTTCTCACTCCTACTAGTGAATGTAATGTTACACACACATACAATGCGCACAAAACCGCGATGTTTTTCAGAAACCTATCCTACATTGCCACTGCATGTGCCCTGAATTCCCCAAGCTGACCACCCCCGGTGCTTTTCTCCATCCTACAGTGCCACTCACTGCCTATCCTAATTCAGACACTCAGATTCACACCACCCCGTGATGTTTTTCTCACTTCTACTAGTGAATGTAATGTTACACACCCATTCAATGCGCACCACCCTGTGATGTTTTTCTCACTCCTACTAGTGAATGTAATGTTACACACCCAAACAATGCGCACCACCCCGCTATGTTTTTAAGAAACATATCCTACATTGCCACTGCATGTTCCCTGACCTCCCCATGCTGACCAACCCGCGGTGCTTTTCTGCATCCTAAATTCCCACTCACTGCCGATCCTAATTCAGACCCTCCAATTCACACCACCTCGTGATGTTTTTCTCACTCCTACTAGTGAATGTAATGTTACACACCATACAATGCGCTCCACCCCGCGATGTTTTTGAGAACCTATTCTACATTGCCACTGCATGTTCCCTGACCTCCCCATGCTGACCACCACGCGGTGCTTTTCTCCATCCTACATTGCCACTCACTGCCTATCCTAATTCAGACCCTCCGATTCACACCAACCCCTGATGTTTTTCTCACTCCTACTAGTGAATGTAATGTTACACACCCATTCACTGCGCACCACCATGTGATGTTTTTCTCACTCATACTAGCGAATGTAATGTTACACACCCATACAATGCGCACCACACCGCGATGTTTTTCAGAACCCTATCCTATATTGCCACTGCATGTTCCCTGACCTCCACATGCTGACCACCCCGCGGTGCTTTTCTCCATCCTACATTCCCACTCACAGCCTATCCTACTTCAGACCCTGTGATTCACCCCACCCCGTGATATTTTTCTCACTCCTACTAGTGAATGTAATGTTACACACCCATAAAATGCGCACCACCCTGCGATGTTTTTCAGAAACCTATCCTATATTGCCACTGCATGTTCCCTGATCTCCCCATGCTGACCACCCCGCCTTGCTTTTCTCCACCCTACATTGCCACTCACTGCCTATCCTAATTCACAACCTCCGATTAACACCAAGCTGTGATGTTTTTCTCACTCGTACTAGTGAATGTAATGTTACACACCCATACAATGCGCACCACCCCGCAATGTTTTTCAGAAACCTATCCTACATTGCCACTGCATGTTCCCTGACCTCCCCATGCTGACCACCCCTCGGTGCTTTTCTCCATCCTACATTGCCACTCACTGCCTATCCTAATTCAGCCCCTCCGATTCACACCACCCCGTGATGTTTTTCTTGCTCCTACTAGTGAATGTATTATTACGCACCCATACAATGCGCACCATCCCGCGATGTTTTTCAGAAAACAATCCTACAGTGCCACTGCATGTTCCGTGACCTCCCCATGCTGCCCACCCCGAGGTGCTTTTCTCCAACCTACATTGCGACTCACTGCCTATTCTAATTCAGACCCTCCGATTCACACCACCCCGTGATGTTTTTCTCACTCCTCCTAGTGAATGTAATGTTACACACCCATACAATGCGCACCACCCCGCAATGTTTCTCAGAAACCTATCCTATATTGCCACTGCATGTTCGCTGACCTCCCCATGCTGACCACCCCACGGTGCATTTCTCCATCCTAAATTCCCACTCACTGCCTATCCTAATTCAGACCCTCCGATTCACACCACCCCGTGATGTTTTTCTCACTCCTACTAGTGAATGTAATGTTACACACCCATAAAATGCGCCCCACCCCGCGATGTTTTTCAGAAAACTATCCTACATTGCCACTGCATGCTCCTGACTTCCCTATGCTGACCACCCCGCGGGGCTTTTCGCCATCCTACATTGCCACTCACTGCCTATCCTAATTCAAACCCTCAGATACACACCACCCCGTGATGTTTTTCTCACTCCTACTAGTGAATGTAATGTTACACACACATTCAATGCACACCAACCTGTGATGTTTTTCTCACTCCTACTAGTGAATGTAATGTTAAACACCCATACAATGTGCACCATCCCGCGATGTTTTTCAGAAACCAATCCTACAGTGCCACTGCATGTTCCTTGACCTCCCCATGCTGCCCACCCCGAGGTGCTTTTCTCCAACCAACATTGCGACTCACTGCCTATACTAATTCAGACCCTCCGATTCACACCACCCCGTGATGTTTTTCTCACTCCTACTCGTGAATGTAATGTTACACACCCATGTAATGCGCTCCACCCCTCGATGTTTTTCAGAAACCTATCCTACATTGCCACTGCATGTTCACTGACCTCCCCATGCTGACCACCCCGCGGTGCTTTTCTCCATCCTAAATTCCCACTCACTGCCTATCCTAATTCAGACCCTCCGATTCAAACCACCCCGTGATGTTTTTCTCACTCCTACTAGTGAATGTAATGTTACACACCCATACAATGCGCTCCACCCTGCGATGTATTTCAGAAACCTATCCTACATTGCCACTGCATGTTCCCTGAATTCCCCAAGCTGACCACCCCCGGTGCTTTTCTCCATCCTACAGTGCCAGTCACTGCCTATCCTAATTCAAACCCTCAGATTCACACCACCCCGTGATGTTTTTCTCACTCCTACTAGTGAATGTAATGTTACACACACATTCAATGCACACCAACCTGTGATGTTTTTCTCACTCCTACTAGTGAATGTAATGTTACACACCCATACAATGCGCACCATGCCGCGATGTTTTTCAGAAACCAATCCTACAGTGCCACTGCATGTTCCGTGACCTCCCCATGCTGCCCACCCCGAGGTGCTTTTCTCCAACCAACATTGCGACTCACTGCCTATCCTAATTCAGACCCTCCGATTCACACCACCCCGTGATGTTTTTCTCACTCCTACTCGTGAATGTAATGTTACACACCCATGCAATGCGCTCCCCCCCTCGATGTTTTTCAGAAACCTATCCTACATTGCCACTGCATGTTCACTGACCTCCCCATGCTGACCACCCCGCGGTGCTTTTCTCCATCCTAAATTCCCACTCACTGCCTATCCTAATTCAGACCCTCCGATTCAAACCACCCCGTGATGTTTTTCTCACTCCTACTAGTGAATGTAATGTTACACACCCATACAATGCGCTCCACCCTGCGATGTTTTTCAGAAACCTATCCTACATTGCCACTGCATGTTCCCTGAATTCCCCAAGCTGACCACCCCCGGTGCTTTTCTCCATCCTACAGTGCCAGTCACTGCCTATCCTAATTCAAACCCTCCGATTCACACCACCCCGTGATGTTTTTCTCACTCCTACTCGTGAATGTAATGTTACACACCCATACAATGTGCACCACACCGCGATGTTTTTCACAAACCTATCCTACATTGCCACTGCATGTTCCCTGACCTCCCCATGCTGACACCCCGCAGTGCTTTTCTGCATCCTACATTGCCACTCACTGCCTATCCTAATGCAGACCCTCCGATTCACACCACCCCATGATGTTTTTCTCGCTCCTACTAGTGAATGTAGTGTTACGCACCCATACAATGCGCACCACCACGCGATGTTTTTCAGAAACGAATCCTACAGTGCCACTGCATGCTCCCTGACCTCCTCATGCTGCCCACCCCGAGGTGCTTTTCTCCATCCTACAATGCCACTCACTGCCTAGCCTAATTCAGACCCTCAGATTCACACCACCCCGTGATATTTTTCTCACTCCTACTAGTGAATGTAATGTTACACACCCATACAATGCGCACCACCCCGCAATGTTTTTCAGAAACCTACCCTACATTGCCACTTCATGTTCCCTGACCTCCCCATGCTGACCACTCCACAGTGCTTTTCTCCATCCTACATTGCCACTCACTGCCTATCCTAATTCAGACCCTCCGATTCACACCACCCGTGATGCTTTTCTCACTCCTACTAGTGAATGTAATGTTACACCCCCATTCAATGGGCACCACCCTGTGATGTTTTTCTCACTCCTACTTGTGAATGTAATGTTACACACCCATACAATGCGCACCACCCCGCGATATTTTTCAGAAACCTATCCTACATTGCCACTGTATGTTCCCTGACTTCCCCATGCTGACCACCCCGCGGTGCTTTTCTCAATCCTACATTGTCACTCACTGCCTATCCTAAGTCAGACCTTCCAATTCACACCACCCCGTCATATTTTTCTCACTCCTCCTAGTGAATGTAATGTTACACACCCATACAATGCGCTCCACCCCGCGATGTTTTTCAGAAACCTATCCTACATTGCCACTGCATGTTCCCTGACCTCCACATGCTGACCACCACGCGGTGCTTTTCTCCATCCTACATTGCCACTCACTGCCTATCCTAATTCAGACCCTCCGATTCACACAACCTCGTGATGTTTTTCTCACTCCTACCAGTGAATGTACTGTTACACACCATACAATGCGCTCCACCCCGCGATGTTTTTGAGAAACCTATTCTACATTGCCACTGCATGTTTCCTGACCTCCCCATGCTGACCACCACGCGGTGCTTTTCTCCATCCTACATTGCCACTCACTGCCTATCCTAATTCAGACCCTCCGATTCACACCACCCCGTGATGTTTTTCTCACTCCTACTAGTGAAAGTAATGTTACACACCCATACAATGCGCACCACCCCGCAATGTTTCTCAGAAACGTATCCTATATTGCCACTGCATGTTACCTGACCTCCCCATGCTGACCACCCCGCGGTGCTTTTCTCCATCCTAAATTCCCACTCACTGCCTATCCTAATTCAGACCCTCCGATTCAAACCACCCCGTGATGATTTTCTCACTCCTACTAGTGAATGTAATGTTACACACCCATACAATGCGCACCACCCCGCGATGTTTTTGAGAAACATATCCTACATTCCCACTGCATGTTCCCTGACCTCCCCATGCTGACCACCACGCGGTGCTTTTCTCCATTCTACATTGCCACTCACTGCCTATCCTAATTCAGACCCTCCGGTTCACACCACCTCGTGATGTTTTTCTCACACCTATTTGTGAATGTAATGTTACACACCCATACAATGCGCTCCACCCCGCGATGTTTTTCAGAAACCTATTCTACATTGCCTCTGCAAGTTCCCTAACCTCCCCATGCTGACAACCACGCGGTGCTTTTCTCCATCCTACATTGCCACTCACTGCCTATCCTAATTCAGACCCTCCGATTCACACCAACCCGTGATGTTTTTCTCACTCCTACTAGTGAATGTAATGTTACACACCCATTCAGTGCGCACCACCCTGTGAGGTTTTTCTCACTCATACTAGTGAATGTAATGTTACACACCCATACAATGCGCACCACCCCGCGATGTTTTTCAGAAACCTATCCTACATTGCCACTGCATGTTCCCTGATCTCCCCATGCTGACCACCCCGCCTTGCTTTTCTCCACCCTACATTGCCGCTCACTGCCTATCCTAATTCAGAACCTCCGATTCCCACCACCCCGTGATGTTTTTCTCACTCCTACTAGTGAATGTAATGTTACACACCCATACAATGCGCACCACCCCGCGATGTTTTTCAGAAACCTATCCTACATTGCCACTGCATGTTGCCTGACCTCCCCATGCTGACACCCCGCAGTGCTTTTCTGCATCCTACATTGCCACTCACTGCCTATCCTAATTCAGACCCTCCGATTCATACCACCCCGTGATGTTTTTCTCGCTCCTACTAGTGAATGTAGTGTTACGCACCCATACAATGCGCACCACCCCCGATGTTTTTCAGAAACCAATCCTACAGTGCCACTGCATGTTCCTTGACCTCCTCATGCTGCCCACCCCGAGGTGCTTTTCTCCATCCTACAGTGCCACTCACTGCCTATCCTAAGTCAGACCCTCCGATTCACACCACCCCGTCACGTTTTTTTCACTCCTACTAGTGAATGTAATGTTACACATCCATACAATGCGCACCACGCCGCGATGTTTTTCAGAAACCTATCCTACATTGCCACTGCATGTTCCCGGAATTTCCCAAGCTGACCACCCCCGGTGCTTTTTTCCATCCTACAGTGCCACTCACTGCCTATCCTAATTCAGACCCTCAGATTCACACCACCCCGTGATGTTTTTCTCACTCGTACTAGTGAAAGTAATGTTACACACCCATTCAATGCGCTCCACCCTGTGATGTTTTTCTCACTCCTACTAGTGAATGTAATGTTACACACCCAAACAATGCGCACCACCACGCGATGTTTTTCAGAAACCTATCCTACATTGCCACTGCATGCTCCTGACCTCCCTATGCTGACCACCCCGCGGTGCTTTTCTCCATCCTACATTGCCACTCTCTGCCTATCCTAAATCAGACCCTCCGATTCACACCACCCCGTGATGTTTTTCTCACTCCTACTAGTGAGTGTAATGTTACACACCCATACAATGCGCACCACCCCGCGATGTTTTTAAGAAACCTATCCTACATTGCCACTGCATGCTGCCTGACCTCCCCATGCTGACCACCCCGTGGTGCTTTTCTCCATCCTAAATTCCCACTCACTGTCTATCCTAATTCAGACCCTCCGATTCACACCACCCCGTGATGTTTTTCTCACTCCTACTCGTGAATGTAATGTTACACACCCATACAATGCGCTCCACCCCGCGATGTTTTTCAGAAACCTATCCTACATTGCCACTGCATGTTCCCTGACCTCCCCATGCTGACCACCACGCGGTGCTTTTCTCCATTCTACATTGCCACTCACTGCCTATCCTTATTCAGACCCTCCGATTCACACCACCCCGTGATGTTTTCCTCACTCTACTAGTGAATGTAATGTTACACACCCATAAAATGCGCACCACCCCCGATGTTTTTCAGAAAACTATTCTACATTGCCACTGCATGTTCCATGACCTTCCCATGCTCCCCAAACCGCGGTGCTTTTCTCCATCCTTCATTGCCACTTACTGCCTATCCTAATTCAGACCCTCCGATTCACACCACCCCGTGATGTTTTTCTCACTCCTACTAGTGAATGTATTGTTACACACCCATAGAATGCGCACCACCCCGCGATGTTTTTCAGAAACCTATCCTACATTAGCACAGCATGTTCCCTGACCTCCCCAAGCTGACCACTCCGCGGTGCTTTTCTCCATCCTAGAATTGCCACTCACTGCCTATCCTAATTCAGACCCTCCGATTCACACCACCCCGTGATGTTTTTCTCACTCCTACTAGTGAATGTAATGTTACACACCCATACAATGCGCACCACACCGCGATGTTTTTCAGAAACCTCTCCTACATTGCCACTGCATGTTCCCTGAATTCCCCAAGCTGACCACCACTGGTGCTTTTCTCCATCCTACAGTGCCACTCACTGCCTACCCTAATTCAGACTCTTAGATTCACACCACCCCTTGATATTTTTCTCACTCCTACTAGTGAATGTAATGTTACACACACATTCAATGCGCACCACCCTGTGATGTTTTAATCACTCCTACTAGTGAATTTCATGTTACACACCCAAACAATGCGCACCACGTCGCGATGTTTTTCAGAAACCTATGCTACATTGCCACTGCATGTTTCTGACCTCCCGATGCTGACCACCCCGCGGTGCTTTTCTCCATCCTACATTGCCACTCACTGCCTATCCTAAATCAGACCCTCCGATTCACACCACCCCGTGATGTTTTTCTAACTCAGCTAGTGAATGTAATGTTACACACCCATACAATGCGCTCCACCCCGCAATGTTTTTCAGAAACTTATCCTACATTGCCATGGCATGTTCCTTGACCTCCCCATGCTGACCACCACGCGGTGCTTTTCTCCATCCTACATTGCCACTCACTGCCTATTCTAATTCAGACCCTCCGATTCACACCACCTCGTGCTGTTTTTGTCACTCCTACTAGTGAATGTAATGTTACACAGCATACAATGCGCTCCACTCCGCGATGTTTTTCAGAAACCTATTCTACATTGCCACTGCATTTGCCCTGACCTCCCCACGCTGACCACCCGCAGTGCTTTTCTCCATCCTACATTGCCACTCACTGCCTATGCTAATTCAGAACCTCCGATTCACACCAAGCTGTGATGTTTTTCTTACTCCTACTAGTGAATGTAATGTTACTCACCCATACAATGCGCACCACCCCGCGATGTTTTTCAGAAACCTATCCTACATTGCCACTGCATGTTCCCTGACCTCCCCATGCTGACACCCCGCAGTGCTTTTCTGCATCCTACATTGCCACTCACTGCCTATCCTAATTCAGACCCTGCGATTCACACCACCCCGTGATGTTTTTCTCGCTCCTACTAGTGAATGCAGTGTTACGCACCCATACAATGCGCACCACCCCGTGATGTTTTTCAGAAACCAATCCTACAGTGCCACCTCATGTTCCCTGACCTCCTCATGCTGCCCACCCCGAGGTGCTTTTCTCCATCCTACATTGCCACTCACTGCCTATCCTAATTCAGACCATCAGATTCACACCACCCCGTGATGTTTTTCTCACACCTACTAGTAAATGTAATGTTACACAGGCATACAATGCGCACCAGCTCGCGATGTTTTTCAGAAACCTATCCTACATTGCCACTTCATGTTCCCGGACCTCCCCATGCTGACCACTCCGCGGTGCTTTTCTCCATCCTACATTACCACTCCCTGCCTATCCTAATTCAGACCATCCGATTCACACCACCCCGTAATGTTTTTCTCACTCCTACTAGTGAATGTAATGTTACACACCCATTCAATGGGCACCACCCTGTGATGTTTTTCTCACTCCTACTAGTGAATGTAATGTTACACACCCATACAATGCGCACCACCCCGCGATGTTTTTCAGAAACCTATCCTACATTGCCAGTGCATGTTCCCTGACCTCCCCATCCTGACCACCCCGCGGTGCTTTTCTCCATCCTACATTACCACTCACTGCCTATCCTAAGTCAGACCCTCCAATTCACACCACCCCGTCATGTTTTTCTCACTCCTACTAGTGAATGTAATGTTACACACCCATACAATGCGCACCACACCACGATGTTTTTCAGAAACCTATCCTACATTGCCACTGCATGTTCCCTGAGTTCCCCAAGCTGACCACCCCCGGTGCTTTTCTCCATCCTACAGTGCCACTCACGGCCTATCCTAAGTCAGACCCTCCGATTCACACCACCCCGTCATGTTTTTCTCACTCCTACTAGTGAACGTAATGTTACACACCCATACAATGCGCACCACACCGCGATGTTTTTCAGAAACCTATCCTACATTGCCACTGCATGTTCCCTGAATTTCCCAAGCTGACCACCGCCGGTGCTTTTCTCCATCCTACAGTGCCACTCACTGCCTATCCTAATTCAGACCCTCAGATTCACACCACCCCGTGATGTTTTTCTCACTCCTACTAGTGAATGTATTGTTACACACCCATAGAATGCGCACCACCCCGCGATGTTTTTCAGAAACTTATCCTACATTGCCACTGCATGTTCCCTGACCTCCCCATGCTGACCATCACGCGGAGCTTTTCTCCATCCTACCTTGCCACTCAATGCCTATCCTAATTCAGACCCTCCGATTCACACCACCCCGTGATGTTTTTCTCACTCCTACTAGTGAATGTAATGTTACACACCCATACAATGCGAACCACCCCGCGATGTTTTTAAGAAACCTATCCTACATTGCCACTGCATGTTCCCTGACCTCCCCATGCTGACCACTCCGCGGTGCTTTTCTCCATCCTACATTGCCACTCACTGCCTATCCTAATTCAGACCCTCCGATTCACACCACCCCGTGATGTTTTTCTCACTCCTACTAGTGAATGTAATGTTACACACCCATACGATGCGCACCACACCGCGATGTTTTTCAGAAACCTCTCCTACATTGCCACTGCATGTTCCCTGAATTCCCCAAGCTGACCACCACTGGTGCTTTTCTCCATCCTACAGTGCCACTCACTGCCTACTCTAATTCAGACGCTTAGATTCACACCACCCCTTGATATTTTTCTCACTCCTACTAGTGAATGTAATGTTACACACACATTCAATGCGCACCACCCTGTGATGTTTTAATCACTCCTACTAGTGAATTTCATGTTACACACCCAAACAATGCGCACCACCTCGCGATGTTTTTCAGAAACCTATCCTACATTGCCACTGCATGTTTCTGACCTCCCGATGCTGACCACCCCGAGGTGCTTTTCTCCATCCTACATTGCCACTCACTGCCTATCCTAAATCAGACCCTCCGATTCACACCACCCCGTGATGTTTTTCTAACTCCTGCTAGTGAATGTAATGTTACACACCCATACAATGCGCTCCACCCCGCAATGTTTTTCAGAAACTTATCCTACATTGCCATGGCATGTTCAATGACCTCCCCATGCTGACCACCACGCGGTGCTTTTCTCCATCCTACATTGCCACTCACTGCCTATCCTAATTCAGACCCTCCGATTCACACCACCTCGTGCTGTTTTTGTCACTCCTACTAGTGAATGTAATGTTACACAGCATACAATGCGCTCCACCCCGCGATGTTTTTCAGAAACCTATTCTACATTGCCACTGCATTTGCCCTGACCTCCTCATGCTGACCACCTGCAGTGCTTTTCTCCATCCTACATTGCCACTCACTGCCTATCCTAATTCAGAACCTCCTATTCACACCAAGCTGTGATGTTTTTCTCACTCCTACTAGTGAATGTAATGTTACTCACCCATACAATGCGCACCACCCCGCGATGTTATTCAGAAACCTATTCTACATTGCCTCTGCAAGTTCCCTGACCTCCCCATGCTGACCACCACGCGGTGCTTTTCTCCATCCTACATTGCCACTCACTGCCTATCCTAATTCAGACCCTCCGATTCACAACAACCCGTGATGTTTTTCTCACTCCTACTAGTGAATGTAATGTTACACACCCATACAATGCGCACCACCCCGCGATGTTTTTCAGAAACCTATCCTACATTGCCACTGCATGTTTCCTGACCTCCCCATGCTGACACCCCGCAGTGCTTTTCTGCATCCTACATTGCCACTCACTGCCTATCCTAATTCAGACACTGCGATTCACACCACCCCGTGATGTTTTTCTCGCTCCTACTAGTGAATGTAGTGTTACGCACCCATACAATGCGCACCACCCCATGATGTTTTTCAGAAACCAATCCTACAGTGCCACCTCATGTTCCCTGACCTCCTCATGCTGCCCACCCCGAGGTGCTTTTCTCCATCCTACATTGCCACTCACTGTCTATCCTAATTCAGACCCTCAGATTCACACCACCCCGTGATGTTTTTCTCACTCCTACTAGTGAATGTAATGTTACACAGGCATACAATGCGCACCACCTCGCGATGTTTTTCAGAAACCTATCCTACATTGCCACTTCATGTTCCCTGTCCTCCCCATGCTGACCACTCCGCGGTGCTTTTCTCCATCCTACATTGCCACTACCTGCCTATCCTAATTCAGACCCTCCGATTCACACCACCTCGTGATGTTTTTCTCACTCCTACTAGTGAATGTAATGTTACACACCCATTCAATGGGCACCACCCTGTGATGTTTTTCTCACTCCTACTTGTGAATGTAATGTTACACACCCATACAATGCGCACCACCCCGCGATATTTTTCAGAAACCTATCCTACATTGCCAGTGCATGTTCCCTGACCTCCCCACGCTGACCACCCCGCGGTGCTTTTCTCCATCCTACATTACCACTCACTGCCTATCCTAAGTCAGACCCTCCAATTCACACCACCCCGTCATGTTTTTCTCACTCCTACTAGTGAATGTAATGTTACACACCCATACAATGCGCACCACACCGCGATGTTTTTCAGAAACCTATCCTACATTGCCACTGCATGTTCCCTGAGTTCCCCAAGCTGACCACCCCCGGTGCTTTTCTCCATCCTACAGTGCCACTCACGGCCTATCCTAAGTCAGACCCTCCGATTCACATCACCCCGTCATGTTTTTCTCACTCCTACTAGTGAACGTAATGTTACACACCCATACAATGCGCACCACACCGCGATGTTTTTCAGAAACCTATCCTACATTGCCACTGCATGTTCCCTGAATTTCCCAAGCTGACCACCCCCGGTGCTTTTCTCCATCGTACTGTGCCACTCACTGCCTATCCTAATTCAGACCCTCAGATTCACACCACCCCGTGATGTTTTTCTCACTCCTACTAGTGAATGCAATGTTACACACCCATTCAATGCGCACCACCCTGTGATGTTTTTCTCACTCCTACTAGTGAATGTAATGTTACACACCCAAACAATGCGCACCACCCCGCGATGTTTTTCAGAAACCTATCCTACATTGCCACTGCATGATCCTGACCTCCCTATGCTGACCACCCCACGGTGCTTTTCTCCATCTTACATTGCCACTCACTGCCTATCCTAAATCAGACCCTCCGATTCACACCACCCCGTGATGTTTTTCTCACTCCTACTAGTGAATGTAATGGTACACACCCATACAATGCGCACCACCCCACGATGTTTTTAAGAAACCTATCCTACATTGCCACTGCATGTTCCCTGACCTCCCCATGCTGACCACCCCGCGGTGCTTTTCTCCATCCTACATTACCACTCACTGCATATCCTAAGTCAGACCCTCCAATTCACACCACCCCGTCATGTTTTTCTCACTCCTACTAGTGAATGTAATGTTACACACCCATACAATGCGCACCACACCGCGATGTTTTTCAGAAACCTATCCTACATTGCCACTGCATGTTCCCTGAATTCCCCAAGCTGACCACCCCCGGTGCTTTTCTCCATCCTACAGTGCCACTCACGGCCTATCCAAAGTCAGACCCTCCGATTCACACCACCTCGTCATGTTTTTCTCACTCCTACTAGTGAATGTAATGTTACACACCCATTCAATGCACACCACCCTGTGATGTTTTTCTCACTCCTACTAGTGAATGTAATGTTACACACCCATACAATGCGCACCACCCCGCGATGTTTTTAAGAAACCTATCCTACATTGCCACTGCATGTTCCCTGACCTCCCCATGCTGACCACGCCGCGGTGCTTTTCTCCATCCTAAATTCCCACTCACTGCCTATCCTAATTCAGACCCTCCGATTCACACCACCCCGTGATGTTTTTCTCACTCCTACTAGTGAATGTAATGTTACACACCCATACAATGCCCTCCACCCCTCGATGTTTTTCAGAAACCTATCCTACATTGCCACTGCATGTTCACTGACCTCCCCATGCTGACCACCCCGCGGTGCTTTTCTCCATCCTACATTGCCACTCACTGCCTATCCTAATTCAGGCCCTCCGTTTCACACCACCCCGTGATGACTTTCTCACTCCTACTAGTGAATGTAATGTTTCACACCCATACAATGCGCACCACCCCGCAATGTTTCTCAGAAACCTATCCTATATTGCCACTGCATGTTCCCTGACCTCCCCATGCTGACCACCTCGCGGTGCTTTTCTCCATCCTAAATTCCCACTCAATGCCTATCCTAATTCAGACCCTCCGATTCAAACCACCCCGTTATGTTTTTCTCACTCCTACTAGTGAATGTAGTGTTACACACCCATACAATGCGCACCACCCCGCGATGTTTTTGAGAAACATATCCTACATTCCCACTGCATGTTCCCTGACCTCCCCATGCTGACCACCACGCGGTGCTTTTCTCCATCCTACATTGCCACTCGCTGCCTATCCTAATTCAGACCCTCTGGTTCACACCACCTCGTGATGTTTTTCTCACTCCTATTAGTGAATGTAATGTTACACACCCATACAATGCGCTCCACCCCGCGATGTTTTTCAGAAACCTATTCTACATTGCCTCTGCAAGTTCCCTGACCTCCCCATGCTGACCACCACATGGTGCTTTTCTCCATCCTACATTGCCACTCACTGCCTATCCTAATTCAGACCCTCCGATTCACACCAACCAGTGATGTTTTTCTCACTCCTACTAGTGAATGTAATGTTACACACCCATTCAGTGCGCACCACCCTGTGATGTTTTTCTCACTCATACTAGTAAATGTAATGTTACACACCCATACAATGCGCACCACCCCGCGATGTTTTTCAGAAACCTATCCTACATTGCCACTGCATGTTCCCTGATCTCCCCATGCTGACCACCCCGCCTTGCTTTTCTCCACCCTACATTGCCGCTCACTGCCTATCCTAATTCAGATCCTCCGATTCCCACCACCCCGTGATGTTTTTCTCACTCCTACTCGTGAATGTAATGTTACACACCCATACAATGCCCTCAACCCCTCGATGTTTTTCAGAAACCTATGACACATTGCCACTGAATGTTCCCTGACTTCCCCATGCTGACCACCCCGCGGTGCTTTTCTCCATCCTACATTGTCACTCACTGCCTATCCTAAGTCAGACCTTCCAATTCACACCACCCCGTCAGGTTTTTCTCACTCCTACTAGTGAATGTAATGTTACACACCCATACAATGCGCTCCACTCCGCGATGTTTTTCAGAAACCTATCCTACATTGCCACTGCATGTTCCCTGACCTCCACATGCTGACCACCACGCGGTGCTTTTCTCCATCCTACATTGCCACTCACTGCCTATCCTAATTCAGACCCTCCGATTCACACCACCTCGTGATGTTTTTCTCACTCCTACCAGTGAATGTAATGTTACACACCATACAATGCGCTCCACCCCGCGATGTTTTTGAGAAACCTATTCTACATGGCCACTGCATGTTCCCTGACCTCCCCATGCTGACCACCACGCGGTGCTTTTCTCCATCCTACATTGCCACTCACTGCCTATCCTAATTCAGACCCTCCGATTCACACCACCCCGTGATGTTTTTTTCACTCCTACTAGTGAAAGTAATGTTACACACCCATACAATGCGCACCACCCCGCAATGTTTCTCAGAAACCTATCCTATATTGCCACTGCATGTTCCCTGACCTCCCCATGCTGACCACCCCGCGGTGCTTTTCTCCATCCTAAATTCCCACTCACTGCCTATCCTAATTCAGACCCTCCGATTCAAACCACCCCGTGATGTTTTTTTCACTCCTACTAGTGAATGTAATGTTACACACCCATACAATGCGCACCACCCCGCGATGTTTTTGAGAAACATATCCTACATTCCCACTGCATGTTCCCTGACCTCCCCATGCTGACCACCCCGCGGTGCTTTTCTCCGTCCTACATGGCCACTCACTGCCTATCCTAGTTCAGACCCTCCGATTCACACCACCCCGTGATGTTTTTCTCACTCCTACTAGTGAATGTAATGTTACACACCCATACAATGCGCACCACACCGCGATGTTTTTCAGAAACCTCTCCTACATTGCCACTGCATGTTCCCTGAATTCCCCAAGCTGACCACCACTGGTGCTTTTCTCCATCCTACAGTGCCACTCACTGCCTACTCTAATTCAGACGCTTAGATTCACACCACCCCTTGATATTTTTCTCACTCCTACTAGTGAATGTAATGTTACACACACATTCAATGCGCACCACCCTGTGATGTTTTAATCACTCCTACTAGTGAATTTCATGTTACACACCCAAACAATGCGCACCACCTCGCGATGTTTTTCAGAAACCTATCCTACATTGCCACTGCATGTTTCTGACCTCCCGATGCTGACCACCCCGAGGTGCTTTTCTCCATCCTACATTGCTACTCACTGCCTATCCTAAATCAGACCCTCCGATTCACACCACCCCATGATGTTTTTCTAACTCCTGCTAGTGAATGTAATGTTACACACCCATACAATGCGCTCCACCCCGCAATGTTTTTCAGAAACTTATCCTACATTGCCATGGCATGTTCAATGACCTCCCCATGCTGACCACCACGCGGTGCATTTCTCCATCCTACATTGCCACTCACTGCCTATCCTAATTCAGACCCTCCGATTCACACCACCTCGTGCTGTTTTTGTCACTCCTACTAGTGAATGTAATGTTACTCACCCATACAATGCGCACCACCCCGCGATGTTATTCAGAAACCTATTCTACATTGCCTCTGCAAGTTCCCTGACCTCCACATGTTGACCACCACGCGGTGCTTTTCTCCATCCTACATTGCCACTCACTGCCTATCCTAATTCAGACCCTCCGATTCACAACAACCCGTGATGTTTTTCTCACTCCTACTAGTGAATGTAATGTTACACACCCATACAATGCGCACCACCCCGCGATGTTTTTCAGAAACCTATCCTACATTGCCACTGCATGTTCCCTGACCTCCCCATGCTGACACCCCGCAGTGCTTTTCTGCATCCTACATTGCCACTCACTGCCTATCCTAATTCAGACACTGCGATTCACACCACCCCGTGATGTTTTTCTCGCTCCTACTAGTGAATGTAGTGTTACGCACCCATACAATGCGCACCACCCCATGATGTTTTTCAGAAACCAATCCTACAGTGCCACCTCATGTTCCCTGACCTCCTCATGCTGCCCACCCCGAGGTGCTTTTCTCCATCCTACATTGCCACTCACTGTCTATCCTAATTCAGACCCTCAGATTCACACCACCCCGTGATGTTTTTCTCACTCCTACTAGTGAATGTAATGTTACACAGGCATACAATGCGCACCACCTCGCGATGTTTTTCAGAAACCTATCCTACATTGCCACTTCATGTTCCCTGTCCTCCCCATGCTGACCACTCCGCGGTGCTTTTCTCCATCCTACATTGCCACTCCCTGCCTATCCTAATTCAGACCCTCCAATTCACACCACCTCGTGATGTTTTTCTCACTCATACTAGTGAATGTAATGTTACACACCCATTCAATGGGCACCACCCTGTGATGTTTTTCTCACTCCTACTTGTGAATGTAATGTTACACACCCATACAATGCGCACCACACCGCGATGTTTTTCAGAAACCTATCCTACATTGCCACTGCATGTTCCCTGAGTTCCCCAAGCTGACCACCCCCGGTGCTTTTCTCCATCCTACAGTGCCACTCACGGCCTATCCTAAGTCAGACCCTCCGATTCACACCACCCCGTCATGTTTTTCTCACTCCTACTAGTGAACGTAATGTTACACACCCATACAATGCGCACCACACCGCGATGTTTTTCAGAAACCTATCCTACATTGCCACTGCATGTTCCCTGAATTTCCCAAGCTGACCACCCCCGGTGCTTTTCTCCATCCTACAGTGCCACTCACTGCCTATCCTAATTCAGACCCTCAGATTCACACCACCCCGTGATGTTTTTCTCACTCCTACTAGTGAATGCAATGTTACACACCCATTCAATGCACACCACCCTGTGATGTTTTTCTCACTCCTACTAGTGAATGTAATGTTACACACCCAAACAATGTGCACCACCCCGCGATGTTTTTCAGAAACCTATCCTACATTGCCACTGCATGATCCTGACCTCCCTATGCTGACCACCCCACGGTGCTTTTCTCCATCTTACATTGCCACTCACTGCCTATCCTAAATCAGACCCTCCGATTCACACCACCCCGTGATGTTTTTCTCACTCATACTAGTGAATGTAATGTTACACACCCATACAATGCGCACCACCCCGCGATGTTTTTCAGAAACCTATCCTACATTGCCACTGCATGTTCCCTGATCTCCCCATGCTGACCACCCCGCCTTGCTTTTCTCCACCCTACATTGCCGCTCACTGCCTATCCTAATTCAGAACCTCCGATTCCCACCACCCCGTGATGTTTTTCTCACTCCTACTAGTGAATGTAATGTTACACACCCATACAATGCGCACCACCCCGCGATGTTTTTCAGAAACTTATCCTACATTGCCACTGCATGTTGCCTGACCTCCCCATGCTGACACCCCGCAGTGCTTTTCTGCATCCTACATTGCCACTCACTGCCTATCCTAATTCAGACCCTCCGATTCATACCACCCCGTGATGTTTTTCTCGCTCCTACTAGTGAATGTAGTGTTACGCACCCATACAATGCGCACCACCCCCGATGTTTTTCAGAAACCAATCCTACAGTGCCACTGCATGTTCCTTGACCTCCTCATGCTGCCCACCCCGAGGTGCTTTTCTCCATCCTACAGTGCCACTCACTGCCTATCCTAAGTCAGAACCTCCGATTCACACCACCCCGTCACGTTTTTTTCACTCCTACTAGTGAATGTAATGTTACACATCCATACAATGCGCACCACGCCGCAATGTTTTTCAGAAACCTATCCTACATTGCCACTGCATGTTCCCGGAATTTCCCAAGCTGACCACCCCCGGTGCTTTTCTCCATCCTACAGTGCCACTCACTGCCTATCCTAATTCAGACCCTCAGATTCACACCACCCCGTGATGTTTTTCTCACTCCTACTAGTGAATGTAATGTTACACACCCATTCAATGCGCTCCACCCTGTGATGTTTTTCTCACTCCTACTAGTGAATGTAATGTTACACACCCAAACAATGCGCACCACCACGCGATGTTTTTCAGAAACCTATCCTACATTGCCACTGCATGCTCCTGACCTCCCTATGCTGACCACCCCGCGGTGCTTTTCTCCATCCTACATTGCCACTCACTGCCTATCCTAAATCAGACCCTCCGATTCACACCACCCCGTGATGTTTTTCTCACTCCTACTAGTGAATGTAATGTTACACACCCATACAATGCGCTCCACCCCGCGATGTTTTTCAGAAACCTATCCTACATTGCCACTGCATGTTCCCTGACCTCCCCATGCTGACCACCACGCGGTGCTTTTCTCCATTCTACATTGCCACTCACTGCCTATCCTTATTCAGACCCTCCGATTCACACCACCCCGTGATGTTTTCCTCACTCTACTAGTGAATGTAATGTTACACACCCATAAAATGCGCACCACCCCCGATGTTTTTCAGAAAACTATTCTACATTGCCACTGCATGTTCCATGACCTTCCCATGCTCCCCAAACCGCGGTGCTTTTCTCCATCCTTCATTGCCACTTACTGCCTATCCTAATTCAGACCCTCCGATTCACACCACCCCGTGATGTTTTTCTCACTCCTACTAGTGAATGTATTGTTACACACCCATAGAATGCGCACCACCCCGCGATGTTTTTCAGAAACCTATCCTACATTAGCACAGCATGTTCCCTGACCTCCCCATGCTGACCACTCCGCGGTGCTTTTCTCCATCCTAGAATTGCCACTCACTGCCTATCCTAATTCAGACCCTCCGATTCACACCACCCCGTGATGTTTTTCTCACTCCTACTAGTGAATGTAATGTTACACACCCATACAATGCGCACCACACCGCGATGTTTTTCAGAAACCTCTCCTACATTGCCACTGCATGTTCCCTGAATTCCCCAAGCTGACCACCACTGGTGCTTTTCTCCATCCTACAGTGCCACTCACTGCCTACCCTAATTCAGACTCTTAGATTCACACCACCCCTTGATATTTTTCTCACTCCTACTAGTGAATGTAATGTTACACACACATTCAATGCGCACCACCCTGTGATGTTTTAATCACTCCTACTAGTGAATTTCATGTTACACACCCAAACAATGCGCACCACGTCGCGATGTTTTTCAGAAACCTATGCTACATTGCCACTGCATGTTTCTGACCTCCCGATGCTGACCACCCCGCGGTGCTTTTCTCCATCCTACATTGCCACTCACTGCCTATCCTAAATCAGACCCTCCGATTCACACCACCCCGTGATGTTTTTCTAACTCAGCTAGTGAATGTAATGTTACACACCCATACAATGCGCTCCACCCCGCAATGTTTTTCAGAAACTTATCCTACATTGCCATGGCATGTTCCTTGACCTCCCCATGCTGACCACCACGCGGTGCTTTTCTCCATCCTACATTGCCACTCACTGCCTATTCTAATTCAGACCCTCCGATTCACACCACCTCGTGCTGTTTTTGTCACTCCTACTAGTGAATGTAATGTTACACAGCATACAATGCGCTCCACTCCGCGATGTTTTTCAGAAACCTATTCTACATTGCCACTGCATTTGCCCTGACCTCCCCATGCTGACCACCCGCAGTGCTTTTCTCCATCCTACATTGCCACTCACTGCCTATGCTAATTCAGAACCTCCGATTCACACCAAGCTGTGATGTTTTTCTTACTCCTACTAGTGAATGTAATGTTACTCACCCATACAATGCGCACCACCCCGCGATGTTTTTCAGAAACCTATCCTACATTGCCACTGCATGTTCCCTGACCTCCCCATGCTGACACCCCGCGGTGCTTTTCTCCGTCCTACATGGCCACTCACTGCCTATCCTAGTTCAGACCCTCCGATTCACACCACCCCGTGATGTTTTTCTCACTCCTACTAGTGAATGTAATGTTACACACCCATACAATGCGCACCACACCGCGATGTTTTTCAGAAACCTCTCCTACATTGCCACTGCATGTTCCCTGAATTCCCCAAGCTGACCACCACTGGTGCTTTTCTCCATCCTACAGTGCCACTCACTGCCTACTCTAATTCAGACGCTTAGATTCACACCACCCCTTGATATTTTTCTCACTCCTACTAGTGAATGTAATGTTACACACACATTCAATGCGCACCACCCTGTGATGTTTTAATCACTCCTACTAGTGAATTTCATGTTACACACCCAAACAATGCGCACCACCTCGCGATGTTTTTCAGAAACCTATCCTACATTGCCACTGCATGTTTCTGACCTCCCGATGCTGACCACCCCGAGGTGCTTTTCTCCATCCTACATTGCTACTCACTGCCTATCCTAAATCAGACCCTCCGATTCACACCACCCCATGATGTTTTTCTAACTCCTGCTAGTGAATGTAATGTTACACACCCATACAATGCGCTCCACCCCGCAATGTTTTTCAGAAATTTATCCTACATTGCCATGGCATGTTCAATGACCTCCCCATGCTGACCACCACGCGGTGCATTTCTCCATCCTACATTGCCACTCACTGCCTATCCTAATTCAGACCCTCCGATTCACACCACCTCGTGCTGTTTTTGTCACTCCTACTAGTGAATGTAATGTTACACAGCATACAATGCGCTCCACCCCGCGATGTTTTTCAGAAACCTATTCTACATTGCCACTGCATTTGCCCTGACCTCCTCATGCTGACCACCTGCAGTGCTTTTCTCCATCCTACATTGCCACTCACTGCCTATCCTAATTCAGAACCTCCTATTCACACCAAGCTGTGATGTTTTTCTCACTCCTACTAGTGAATGTAATGTTACTCACCCATACAATGCGCACCACCCCGCGATGTTATTCAGAAACCTATTCTACATTGCCTCTGCAAGTTCCCTGACCTCCCCATGCTGACCACCACGCGGTGCTTTTCTCCATCCTACATTGCCACTCACTGCCTATCCTAATTCAGACCCTCCGATTCACAACAACCCGTGATGTTTTTCTCACTCCTACTAGTGAATGTAATGTTACACACCCATACAATGCGCACCACCCCGCGATGTTTTTCAGAAACCTATCCTACATTGCCACTGCATGTTCCCTGACCTCCCCATGCTGACACCCCGCAGTGCTTTTCTGCATCCTACATTGCCACTCACTGCCTATCCTAATTCAGACACTGCGATTCACACCACCCCGTGATGTTTTTCTCGCTCCTACTAGTGAATGTAGTGTTACGCACCCATACAATGCGCACCACCCCATGATGTTTTTCAGAAACCAATCCTACAGTGCCACCTCATGTTCCCTGACCTCCTCATGCTGCCCACCCCGAGGTGCTTTTCTCCATCCTACATTGCCACTCACTGTCTATCCTAATTCAGACCCTCAGATTCACACCACCCCGTGATGTTTTTCTCACTCCTACTAGTGAATGTAATGTTACACAGGCATACAATGCGCACCACCTCGCGATGTTTTTCAGAAACCTATCCTACATTGCCACTTCATGTTCCCTGTCCTCCCCATGCTGACCACTCCGCGGTGCTTTTCTCCATCCTACATTGCCACTCCCTGCCTATCCTAATTCAGACCCTCCGATTCACACCACCTCGTGATGTTTTTCTCACTCATACTAGTGAATGTAATGTTACACACCCATTCAATGGGCACCACCCTGTGATGTTTTTCTCACTCCTACTTGTGATTGTAATGTTACACACCCATACAATGCGCACCACACCGCGATGTTTTTCAGAAACCTATCCTACATTGCCACTGCATGTTCCCTGAGTTCCCCAAGCTGACCACCCCCGGTGCTTTTCTCCATCCTACAGTGCCACTCACGGCCTATCCTAAGTCAGACCCTCCGATTCACACCACCCCGTCATGTTTTTCTCACTCCTACTAGTGAACGTAATGTTACACACCCATACAATGCGCACCACACCGCGATGTTTTTCAGAAACCTATCCTACATTGCCACTGCATGTTCCCTGATCTCCCCATGCTGACCACCCCGCCTTGCTTTTCTCCACCCTACATTGCCGCTCACTGCCTATCCTAATTCAGATCCTCCGATTCCCACCACCCCGTGATGTTTTTCTCACTCCTACTCGTGAATGTAATGTTACATACCCATACAATGCCCTCAACCCCTCGATGTTTTTCAGAAACCTATGACACATTGCCACTGAATGTTCCCTGACTTCCCCATGCTGACCACCCCGCGGTGCTTTTCTCCATCCTACATTGTCACTCACTGCCTATCCTAAGTCAGACCTTCCAATTCACACCACCCCGTCAGGTTTTTCTCACTCCTACTAGTGAATGTAATGTTACACACCCATACAATGCGCTCCACTCCGCGATGTTTTTCAGAAACCTATCCTACATTGCCACTGCATGTTCCCTGACCTCCACATGCTGACCACCACGCGGTGCTTTTCTCCATCCTACATTGCCACTCACTGCCTATCCTAATTCAGACCCTCCGATTCAAACCACCTCGTGATGTTTTTCTCACTCCTACCAGTGAATGTAATGTTACACACCATACAATGCGCTCCACCCCGCGATGTTTTTGAGAAACCTATTCTACATGGCCACTGCATGTTCCCTGACCTCCCCATGCTGACCACCACGCGGTGCTTTTCTCCATCCTACATTGCCACTCACTGCCTATCCTAATTCAGACCCTCCGATTCACACCACCCCGTGATGTTTTTTTCACTCCTACTAGTGAAAGTAATGTTACACACCCATACAATGCGCACCACCCCGCAATGTTTCTCAGAAATCTATCCTATATTGCCACTGCATGTTCCCTGACCTCCCCATGCTGACCACCCCGCGGTGCTTTTCTCCATCCTAAATTCCCACTCACTGCCTATCCTAATTCAGACCCTCCGATTCAAACCACCCCGTGATGTTTTTTTCACTCCTACTAGTGAATGTAATGTTACACACCCATACAATGCGCACCACCCCGCGATGTTTTTGAGAAACATATCCTACATTCCCACTGCATGTTCCCTGACCTCCCCATGCTGACCACCCCGCGGTGCTTTTCTCCGTCCTACATGGCCACTCACTGCCTATCCTAGTTCAGACCCTCCGATTCACACCACCCCGTGATGTTTTTCTCACTCCTACTAGTGAATGTAATGTTACACACCCATACAATGCGCACCACACCGCGATGTTTTTCAGAAACCTCTCCTACATTGCCACTGCATGTTCCCTGAATTCCCCAAGCTGACCACCACTGGTGCTTTTCTCCATCCTACAGTGCCACTCACTGCCTACTCTAATTCAGACGCTTAGATTCACACCACCCCTTGATATTTTTCTCACTCCTACTAGTGAATGTAATGTTACACACACATTCAATGCGCACCACCCTGTGATGTTTTAATCACTCCTACTAGTGAATTTCATGTTACACACCCAAACAATGCGCACCACCTCGCGATGTTTTTCAGAAACCTATCCTACATTGCCACTGCATGTTTCTGACCTCCCGATGCTGACCACCCCGAGGTGCTTTTCTCCATCCTACATTGCTACTCACTGCCTATCCTAAATCAGACCCTCCGATTCACACCACCCCATGATGTTTTTCTAACTCCTGCTAGTGAATGTAATGTTACACACCCATACAATGCGCTCCACCCCGCAATGTTTTTCAGAAACTTATCCTACATTGCCATGGCATGTTCAATGACCTCCCCATGCTGACCACCACGCGGTGCATTTCTCCATCCTACATTGCCACTCACTGCCTATCCTAATTCAGACCCTCCGATTCACACCACCTCGTGCTGTTTTTGTCACTCCTACTAGTGAATGTAATGTTACTCACCCATACAATGCGCACCACCCCGCGATGTTATTCAGAAACCTATTCTACATTGCCTCTGCAAGTTCCCTGACCTCCACATGTTGACCACCACGCGGTGCTTTTCTCCATCCTACATTGCCACTCACTGCCTATCCTAATTCAGACCCTCCGATTCACAACAACCCGTGATGTTTTTCTCACTCCTACTAGTGAATGTAATGTTACACACCCATACAATGCGCACCACCCCGCGATGTTTTTCAGAAACCTATCCTACATTGCCACTGCATGTTCCCTGACCTCCCCATGCTGACACCCCGCAGTGCTTTTCTGCATCCTACATTGCCACTCACTGCCTATCCTAATTCAGACACTGCGATTCACACCACCCCGTGATGTTTTTCTCGCTCCTACTAGTGAATGTAGTGTTACGCACCCATACAATGCGCACCACCCCATGATGTTTTTCAGAAACCAATCCTACAGTGCCACCTCATGTTCCCTGACCTCCTCATGCTGCCCACCCCGAGGTGCTTTTCTCCATCCTACATTGCCACTCACTGTCTATCCTAATTCAGACCCTCAGATTCACACCACCCCGTGATGTTTTTCTCACTCCTACTAGTGAATGTAATGTTACACAGGCATACAATGCGCACCACCTCGCGATGTTTTTCAGAAACCTATCCTACATTGCCACTTCATGTTCCCTGTCCTCCCCATGCTGACCACTCCGCGGTGCTTTTCTCCATCCTACATTGCCACTCCCTGCCTATCCTAATTCAGACCCTCCAATTCACACCACCTCGTGATGTTTTTCTCACTCATACTAGTGAATGTAATGTTACACACCCATTCAATGGGCACCACCCTGTGATGTTTTTCTCACTCCTACTTGTGAATGTAATGTTACACACCCATACAATGCGCACCACACCGCGATGTTTTTCAGAAACCTATCCTACATTGCCACTGCATGTTCCCTGAGTTCCCCAAGCTGACCACCCCCGGTGCTTTTCTCCATCCTACAGTGCCACTCACGGCCTATCCTAAGTCAGACCCTCCGATTCACACCACCCCGTCATGTTTTTCTCACTCCTACTAGTGAACGTAATGTTACACACCCATACAATGCGCACCACACCGCGATGTTTTTCAGAAACCTATCCTACATTGCCACTGCATGTTCCCTGAATTTCCCAAGCTGACCACCCCCGGTGCTTTTCTCCATCCTACAGTGCCACTCACTGCCTATCCTAATTCAGACCCTCAGATTCACACCACCCCGTGATGTTTTTCTCACTCCTACTAGTGAATGCAATGTTACACACCCATTCAATGCACACCACCCTGTGATGTTTTTCTCACTCCTACTAGTGAATGTAATGTTACACACCCAAACAATGTGCACCACCCCGCGATGTTTTTCAGAAACCTATCCTACATTGCCACTGCATGATCCTGACCTCCCTATGCTGACCACCCCACGGTGCTTTTCTCCATCTTACATTGCCACTCACTGCCTATCCTAAATCAGACCCTCCGATTCACACCACCCCGTGATGTTTTTCTCACTCATACTAGTGAATGTAATGTTACACACCCATACAATGCGCACCACCCCGCGATGTTTTTCAGAAACCTATCCTACATTGCCACTGCATGTTCCATGATCTCCCCATGCTGACCACCCCGCCTTGCTTTTCTCCACCCTACATTGCCGCTCACTGCCTATCCTAATTCAGAACCTCCGATTCCCACCACCCCGTGATGTTTTTCTCACTCCTACTAGTGAATGTAATGTTACACACCCATACAATGCGCACCACCCCGCGATGTTTTTCAGAAACCTATCCTACATTGCCACTGCATGTTGCCTGACCTCCCCATGCTGACACCCCGCAGTGCTTTTCTGCATCCTACATTGCCACTCACTGCCTATCCTAATTCAGACCCTCCGATTCATACCACCCCGTGATGTTTTTCTCGCTCCTACTAGTGAATGTAGTGTTACGCACCCATACAATGCGCACCACCCCCGATGTTTTTCAGAAACCAATCCTACAGTGCCACTGCATGTTCCTTGACCTCCTCATGCTGCCCACCCCGAGGTGCTTTTCTCCATCCTACAGTGCCACTCACTGCCTATCCTAAGTCAGAACCTCCGATTCACACCACCCCGTCACGTTTTTTTCACTCCTACTAGTGAATGTAATGTTACACATCCATACAATGCGCACCACGCCGCAATGTTTTTCAGAAACCTATCCTACATTGCCACTGCATGTTCCCGGAATTTCCCAAGCTGACCACCCCCGGTGCTTTTCTCCATCCTACAGTGCCACTCACTGCCTATCCTAATTCAGACCCTCAGATTCACACCACCCCGTGATGTTTTTCTCACTCCTACTAGTGAATGTAATGTTACACACCCATTCAATGCGCTCCACCCTGTGATGTTTTTCTCACTCCTACTAGTGAATGTAATGTTACACACCCAAACAATGCGCACCACCACGCGATGTTTTTCAGAAACCTATCCTACATTGCCACTGCATGCTCCTGACCTCCCTATGCTGACCACCCCGCGGTGCTTTTCTCCATCCTACATTGCCACTCACTGCCTATCCTAAATCAGACCCTCCGATTCACACCACCCCGTGATGTTTTTCTCACTCCTACTAGTGAGTGTAATGTTACACACCCATACAATGCGCACCACCCCGCGATGTTTTTAAGAAACCTATCCTACATTGCCACTGCATGCTGCCTGACCTCCCCATGCTGACCACCCCGTGGTGCTTTTCTCCATCCTAAATTCCCACTCACTGTCTATCCTAATTCAGACCCTCCGATTCACACCACCCCGTGATGTTTTTCTCACTCCTACTCGTGAATGTAATGTTACACACCCATACAATGCGCTCCACCCCGCGATGTTTTTCAGAAACCTATCCTACATTGCCACTGCATGTTCCCTGACCTCCCCATGCTGACCACCACGCGGTGCTTTTCTCCATTCTACATTGCCACTCACTGCCTATCCTTATTCAGACCCTCCGATTCACACCACCCCGTGATGTTTTCCTCACTCTACTAGTGAATGTAATGTTACACACCCATAAAATGCGCACCACCCCCGATGTTTTTCAGAAAACTATTCTACATTGCCACTGCATGTTCCATGACCTTCCCATGCTCCCCAAACCGCGGTGCTTTTCTCCATCCTTCATTGCCACTTACTGCCTATCCTAATTCAGACCCTCCGATTCACACCACCCCGTGATGTTTTTCTCACTCCTACTAGTGAATGTATTGTTACACACCCATAGAATGCGCACCACCCCGCGATGTTTTTCAGAAACCTATCCTACATTAGCACAGCATGTTCCCTGACCTCCCCATGCTGACCACTCCGCGGTGCTTTTCTCCATCCTAGAATTGCCACTCACTGCCTATCCTAATTCAGACCCTCCGATTCACACCACCCCGTGATGTTTTTCTCACTCCTACTAGTGAATGTAATGTTACACACCCATACAATGCGCACCACACCGCGATGTTTTTCAGAAACCTCTCCTACATTGCCACTGCATGTTCCCTGAATTCCCCAAGCTGACCACCACTGGTGCTTTTCTCCATCCTACAGTGCCACTCACTGCCTACCCTAATTCAGACTCTTAGATTCACACCACCCCTTGATATTTTTCTCACTCCTACTAGTGAATGTAATGTTACACACACATTCAATGCGCACCACCCTGTGATGTTTTAATCACTCCTACTAGTGAATTTCATGTTACACACCCAAACAATGCGCACCACGTCGCGATGTTTTTCAGAAACCTATGCTACATTGCCACTGCATGTTTCTGACCTCCCGATGCTGACCACCCCGCGGTGCTTTTCTCCATCCTACATTGCCACTCACTGCCTATCCTAAATCAGACCCTCCGATTCACACCACCCCGTGATGTTTTTCTAACTCAGCTAGTGAATGTAATGTTACACACCCATACAATGCGCTCCACCCCGCAATGTTTTTCAGAAACTTATCCTACATTGCCATGGCATGTTCCTTGACCTCCCCATGCTGACCACCACGCGGTGCTTTTCTCCATCCTACATTGCCACTCACTGCCTATTCTAATTCAGACCCTCCGATTCACACCACCTCGTGCTGTTTTTGTCACTCCTACTAGTGAATGTAATGTTACACAGCATACAATGCGCTCCACTCCGCGATGTTTTTCAGAAACCTATTCTACATTGCCACTGCATTTGCCCTGACCTCCCCATGCTGACCACCCGCAGTGCTTTTCTCCATCCTACATTGCCACTCACTGCCTATGCTAATTCAGAACCTCCGATTCACACCAAGCTGTGATGTTTTTCTTACTCCTACTAGTGAATGTAATGTTACTCACCCATACAATGCGCACCACCCCGCGATGTTTTTCAGAAACCTATCCTACATTGCCACTGCATGTTCCCTGACCTCCCCATGCTGACACCCCGCGGTGCTTTTCTCCGTCCTACATGGCCACTCACTGCCTATCCTAGTTCAGACCCTCCGATTCACACCACCCCGTGATGTTTTTCTCACTCCTACTAGTGAATGTAATGTTACACACCCATACAATGCGCACCACACCGCGATGTTTTTCAGAAACCTCTCCTACATTGCCACTGCATGTTCCCTGAATTCCCCAAGCTGACCACCACTGGTGCTTTTCTCCATCCTACAGTGCCACTCACTGCCTACTCTAATTCAGACGCTTAGATTCACACCACCCCTTGATATTTTTCTCACTCCTACTAGTGAATGTAATGTTACACACACATTCAATGCGCACCACCCTGTGATGTTTTAATCACTCCTACTAGTGAATTTCATGTTACACACCCAAACAATGCGCACCACCTCGCGATGTTTTTCAGAAACCTATCCTACATTGCCACTGCATGTTTCTGACCTCCCGATGCTGACCACCCCGAGGTGCTTTTCTCCATCCTACATTGCTACTCACTGCCTATCCTAAATCAGACCCTCCGATTCACACCACCCCATGATGTTTTTCTAACTCCTGCTAGTGAATGTAATGTTACACACCCATACAATGCGCTCCACCCCGCAATGTTTTTCAGAAACTTATCCTACATTGCCATGGCATGTTCAATGACCTCCCCATGCTGACCACCACGCGGTGCATTTCTCCATCCTACATTGCCACTCACTGCCTATCCTAATTCAGACCCTCCGATTCACACCACCTCGTGCTGTTTTTGTCACTCCTACTAGTGAATGTAATGTTACACAGCATACAATGCGCTCCACCCCGCGATGTTTTTCAGAAACCTATTCTACATTGCCACTGCATTTGCCCTGACCTCCTCATGCTGACCACCTGCAGTGCTTTTCTCCATCCTACATTGCCACTCACTGCCTATCCTAATTCAGAACCTCCTATTCACACCAAGCTGTGATGTTTTTCTCACTCCTACTAGTGAATGTAATGTTACTCACCCATACAATGCGCACCACCCCGCGATGTTATTCAGAAACCTATTCTACATTGCCTCTGCAAGTTCCCTGACCTCCCCATGCTGACCACCACGCGGTGCTTTTCTCCATCCTACATTGCCACTCACTGCCTATCCTAATTCAGACCCTCCGATTCACAACAACCCGTGATGTTTTTCTCACTCCTACTAGTGAATGTAATGTTACACACCCATACAATGCGCACCACCCCGCGATGTTTTTCAGAAACCTATCCTACATTGCCACTGCATGTTCCCTGACCTCCCCATGCTGACACCCCGCAGTGCTTTTCTGCATCCTACATTGCCACTCACTGCCTATCCTAATTCAGACACTGCGATTCACACCACCCCGTGATGTTTTTCTCGCTCCTACTAGTGAATGTAGTGTTACGCACCCATACAATGCGCACCACCCCATGATGTTTTTCAGAAACCAATCCTACAGTGCCACCTCATGTTCCCTGACCTCCTCATGCTGCCCACCCCGAGGTGCTTTTCTCCATCCTACATTGCCACTCACTGTCTATCCTAATTCAGACCCTCAGATTCACACCACCCCGTGATGTTTTTCTCACTCCTACTAGTGAATGTAATGTTACACAGGCATACAATGCGCACCACCTCGCGATGTTTTTCAGAAACCTATCCTACATTGCCACTTCATGATCCCTGTCCTCCCCATGCTGACCACTCCGCGGTGCTTTTCTCCATCCTACATTGCCACTCCCTGCCTATCCTAATTCAGACCCTCCGATTCACACCACCTCGTGATGTTTTTCTCACTCATACTAGTGAATGTAATGTTACACACCCATTCAATGGGCACCACCCTGTGATGTTTTTCTCACTCCTACTTGTGATTGTAATGTTACACACCCATACAATGCGCACCACACCGCGATGTTTTTCAGAAACCTATCCTACATTGCCACTGCATGTTCCCTGAGTTCCCCAAGCTGACCACCCCCGGTGCTTTTCTCCATCCTACAGTGCCACTCACGGCCTATCCTAAGTCAGACCCTCCGATTCACACCACCCCGTCATGTTTTTCTCACTCCTACTAGTGAACGTAATGTTACACACCCATACAATGCGCACCACACCGCGATGTTTTTCAGAAACCTATCCTACATTGCCACTGCATGTTCCCTGAATTTCCCAAGCTGACCACCCCCGGTGCTTTTCTCCATCCTACAGTGCCACTCACTGCCTATCCTAATTCAGACCCTCAGATTCACACCACCCCGTGATGTTTTTCTCACTCCTACTAGTGAATGCAATGTTACACACCCATTCAATGCACACCACCCTGTGATGTTTTTCTCACTCCTACTAGTGAATGTAATGTTACACACCCAAACAATGTGCACCACCCCGCGATGTTTTTCAGAAACCTATCCTACATTGCCACTGCATGATCCTGACCTCCCTATGCTGACCACCCCACGGTGCTTTTCTCCATCTTACATTGCCACTCACTGCCTATCCTAAATCAGACCCTCCGATTCACACCACCCCGTGATGTTTTTCTCACTCATACTAGTGAATGTAATGTTACACACCCATACAATGCGCACCACCCCGCGATGTTTTTCAGAAACCTATCCTACATTGCCACTGCATGTTCCCTGATCTCCCCATGCTGACCACCCCGCCTTGCTTTTCTCCACCCTACATTGCCGCTCACTGCCTATCCTAATTCAGAACCTCCGATTCCCACCACCCCGTGATGTTTTTCTCACTCCTACTAGTGAATGTAATGTTACACACCCATACAATGCGCACCACCCCGCGATGTTTTTCAGAAACCTATCCTACATTGCCACTGCATGTTGCCTGACCTCCCCATGCTGACACCCCGCAGTGCTTTTCTGCATCCTACATTGCCACTCACTGCCTATCCTAATTCAGACCCTCCGATTCATACCACCCCGTGATGTTTTTCTCGCTCCTACTAGTGAATGTAGTGTTACGCACCCATACAATGCGCACCACCCCCGATGTTTTTCAGAAACCAATCCTACAGTGCCACTGCATGTTCCTTGACCTCCTCATGCTGCCCACCCCGAGGTGCTTTTCTCCATCCTACAGTGCCACTCACTGCCTATCCTAAGTCAGAACCTCCGATTCACACCACCCCGTCACGTTTTTTTCACTCCTACTAGTGAATGTAATGTTACACATCCATACAATGCGCACCACGCCGCGATGTTTTTCAGAAACCTATCCTACATTGCCACTGCATGTTCCCGGAATTTCCCAAGCTGACCACCCCCGGTGCTTTTCTCCATCCTACAGTGCCACTCACTGCCTATCCTAATTCAGACCCTCAGATTCACACCACCCCGTGATGTTTTTCTCACTCCTACTAGTGAATGTAATGTTACACACCCATTCAATGCGCTCCACCCTGTGATGTTTTTCTCACTCCTACTAGTGAATGTAATGTTACACACCCAAACAAAGCGCACCACCACGCGATGTTTTTCAGAAACCTATCCTACATTGCCACTGCATGCTCCTGACCTCCCTATGCTGACCACCCCGCGGTGCTTTTCTCCATCCTACATTGCCACTCACTGCCTATCCTAAATCAGACCCTCCGATTCACACCACCCCGTGATGTTTTTCTCACTCCTACTAGTGAGTGTAATGTTACACACCCATACAATGCGCACCACCCCGCGATGTTTTTAAGAAACCTATCCTACATTGCCACTGCATGCTGCCTGACCTCCCCATGCTGACCACCCCGTGGTGCTTTTCTCCATCCTAAATTCCCACTCACTGTCTATCCTAATTCAGACCCTCCGATTCACACCACCCCGTGATGTTTTTCTCACTCCTACTCGTGAATGTAATGTTACACACCCATACAATGCGCTCCACCCCGCGATGTTTTTCAGAAACCTATCCTACATTGCCACTGCATGTTCCCTGACCTCCCCATGCTGACCACCACGCGGTGCTTTTCTCCATTCTACATTGCCACTCACTGCCTATCCTTATTCAGACCCTCCGATTCACACCACCCCGTGATGTTTTCCTCACTCTACTAGTGAATGTAATGTTACACACCCATAAAATGCGCACCACCCCCGATGTTTTTCAGAAAACTATTCTACATTGCCACTGCATGTTCCATGACCTTCCCATGCTCCCCAAACCGCGGTGCTTTTCTCCATCCTTCATTGCCACTTACTGCCTATCCTAATTCAGACCCTCCGATTCACACCACCCCGTGATGTTTTTCTCACTCCTACTAGTGAATGTATTGTTACACACCCATAGAATGCGCACCACCCCGCGATGTTTTTCAGAAACCTATCCTACATTAGCACAGCATGTTCCCTGACCTCCCCATGCTGACCACTCCGCGGTGCTTTTCTCCATCCTAGAATTGCCACTCACTGCCTATCCTAATTCAGACCCTCCGATTCACACCACCCCGTGATGTTTTTCTCACTCCTACTAGTGAATGTAATGTTACACACCCATACAATGCGCACCACACCGCGATGTTTTTCAGAAACCTCTCCTACATTGCCACTGCATGTTCCCTAAATTCCCCAAGCTGACCACCACTGGTGCTTTTCTCCATCCTACAGTGCCACTCACTGCCTACCCTAATTCAGACTCTTAGATTCACACCACCCCTTGATATTTTTCTCACTCCTACTAGTGAATGTAATGTTACACACACATTCAATGCGCACCACCCTGTGATGTTTTAATCACTCCTACTAGTGAATTTCATGTTATACACCCAAACAATGCGCACCACGTCGCGATGTTTTTCAGAAACCTATGCTACATTGCCACTGCATGTTTCTGACCTCCCGATGCTGACCACCCCGCGGTGCTTTTCTCCATCCTACATTGCCACTCACTGCCTATCCTAAATCAGACCCTCCGATTCACACCACCCCGTGATGTTTTTCTAACTCAGCTAGTGAATGTAATGTTACACACCCATACAATGCGCTCCACCCCGCAATGTTTTTCAGAAACTTATCCTACATTGCCATGGCATGTTCCTTGACCTCCCCATGCTGACCACCACGCGGTGCTTTTCTCCATCCTACATTGCCACTCACTGCCTATTCTAATTCAGACCCTCCGATTCACACCACCTCGTGCTGTTTTTGTCACTCCTACTAGTGAATGTAATGTTACACAGCATACAATGCGCTCCACTCCGCGATGTTTTTCAGAAACCTATTCTACATTGCCACTGCATTTGCCCTGACCTCCCCATGCTGACCACCCGCAGTGCTTTTCTCCATCCTACATTGCCACTCACTGCCTATGCTAATTCAGAACCTCCGATTCACACCAAGCTGTGATGTTTTTCTTACTCCTACTAGTGAATGTAATGTTACTCACCCATACAATGCGCACCACCCCGCGATGTTTTTCAGAAACCTATCCTACATTGCCACTGCATGTTCCCTGACCTCCCCATGCTGACACCCCGCAGTGCTTTTCTGCATCCTACATTGCCACTCACTGCCTATCCTAATTCAGACCCTGCGATTCACACCACCCCGTGATGTTTTTCTCGCTCCTACTAGTGAATGCAGTGTTACGCACCCATACAATGCGCACCACCCCGTGATGTTTTTCAGAAACCAATCCTACAGTGCCACCTCATGTTCCCTGACCTCCTCATGCTGCCCACCCCGAGGTGCTTTTCTCCATCCTACATTGCCACTCACTGCCTATCCTAATTCAGACCATCAGATTCACACCACCCCGTGATGTTTTTCTCACTCCTACTAGTAAATGTAATGTTACACAGGCATACAATGCGCACCAGCTCGCGATGTTTTTCAGAAACCTATCCTACATTGCCACTTCATGTTCCCGGACCTCCCCATGCTGACCACTCCGCGGTGCTTTTCTCCATCCTACATTACCACTCCCTGCCTATCCTAATTCAGTCCATCCGATTCACACCACCCCGTAATGTTTTTCTCACTCCTACTAGTGAATGTAATGTTACACACCCATTCAATGGGCACCACCCTGTGATGTTTTTCTCACTCCTACTTGTGAATGTAATGTTACACACCCATACAATGCGCACCACCCCGCGATGTTTTTCAGAAACCTATCCTACATTGCCAGTGCATGTTCCCTGACCTCCCCATCCTGACCACCCCGCGGTGCTTTTCTCCATCCTACATTACCACTCACTGCCTATCCTAAGTCAGACCCTCCAATTCACACCACCCCGTCATGTTTTTCTCACTCCTACTAGTGAATGTAATGTTACACACCCATACAATGCGCACCACACCACGATGTTTTTCAGAAACCTATCCTACATTGCCACTGCATGTTCCCTGAGTTCCCCAAGCTGACCACCCCCGGTGCTTTTCTCCATCCTACAGTGCCACTCACGGCCTATCCTAAGTCAGACCCTCCGATTCACACCACCCCGTCATGTTTTTCTCACTCCTACTAGTGAACGTAATGTTACACACCCATACAATGCGCACCACACCGCGATGTTTTTCAGAAACCTATCCTACATTGCCACTGCATGTTCCCTGAATTTCCCAAGCTGACCACCGCCGGTGCTTTTCTCCATCCTACAGTGCCACTCACTGCCTATCCTAATTCAGACCCTCAGATTCACACCACCCCGTGATGTTTTTCTCACTCCTACTAGTGAATGTATTGTTACACACCCATAGAATGCGCACCACCCCGCGATGTTTTTCAGAAACTTATCCTACATTGCCACTGCATGTTCCCTGACCTCCCCATGCTGACCATCACGCGGAGCTTTTCTCCATCCTACCTTGCCACTCAATGCCTATCCTAATTCAGACCCTCCGATTCACACCACCCCGTGATATTTTTCTCACTCCTACTAGTGAATGTAATGTTACACACCCATACAATGCGAACCACCCCGCGATGTTTTTAAGAAACCTATCCTACATTGCCACTGCATGTTCCCTGACCTCCCCATGCTGACCACTCCGCGGTGCTTTTCTCCATCCTACATTGCCACTCACTGCCTATCCTAATTCAGACCCTCCGATTCACACCACCCCGTGATGTTTTTCTCACTCCTACTAGTGAATGTAATGTTACACACCCATACAATGCGCACCACACCGCGATGTTTTTCAGAAACCTCTCCTACATTGCCACTGCATGTTCCCTGAATTCCCCAAGCTGACCACCACTGGTGCTTTTCTCCATCCTACAGTGCCACTCACTGCCTACTCTAATTCAGACGCTTAGATTCACACCACCCCTTGATATTTTTCTCACTCCTACTAGTGAATTTAATGTTACACACACATTCAATGCGCACCACCCTGTGATGTTTTAATCACTCCTACTAGTGAATTTCATGTTACACACCCAAACAATGCGCACCACCTCGCGATGTTTTTCAGAAACCTATCCTACATTGCCACTGCATGTTTCTGACCTCCCGATGCTGACCACCCCGAGGTGCTTTTCTCCATCCTACATTGCCACTCACTGCCTATCCTAAATCAGACCCTCCGATTCACACCACCCCGTGATGTTTTTCTAACTCCTGCTAGTGAATGTAATGTTACACACCCATACAATGCGCTCCACCCCGCAATGTTTTTCAGAAACTTATCCTACATTGCCATGGCATGTTCAATGACCTCCCCATGCTGACCACCACGCGGTGCTTTTCTCCATCCTACATTGCCACTCACTGCCTATCCTAATTCAGACCCTCCGATTCACACCACCTCGTGCTGTTTTTGTCACTCCTACTAGTGAATGTAATGTTACACAGCATACAATGCGCTCCACCCCGCGATGTTTTTCAGAAACCTATTCTACATTGCCACTGCATTTGCCCTGACCTCCTCATGCTGACCACCTGCAGTGCTTTTCTCCATCCTACATTGCCACTCACTGCCTATCCTAATTCAGAACCTCCTATTCACACCAAGCTGTGATGTTTTTCTCACTCCTACTAGTGAATGTAATGTTACTCACCCAAACAATGCGCACCACCCCGCGATGTTATTCAGAATCCTATTCTACATTGCCTCTGCAAGTTCCCTGACCTCCCCATGCTGACCACCACGCGGTGCTTTTCTCCATCCTACATTGCCACTCAGTGCCTATCCTAATACAGACCCTCCGATTCACAACAACCCGTGATGTTTTTCTCACTCCTACTAGTGAATGTAATGTTACACACCCATACAGTGCGCACCACCCCGCGATGTTTTTCAGAAACCTATCCTACATTGCCACTGCATGTTTCCTGACCTCCCCATGCTGACACCCCGCAGTGCTTTTCTGCATCCTACATTGCCACTCACTGCCTATCCTAATTCAGACACTGCGATTCACACCACCCCGTGATGTTTTTCTCGCTCCTACTAGTGAATGTAGTGTTACGCACCCATACAATGCGCACCACCCCATGATGTTTTTCAGAAACCAATCCTACAGTGCCACCTCATGTTCCCTGACCTCCTCATGCTGCCCACCCCGAGGTGCTTTTCTCCATCCTACATTGCCACTCACTGTCTATCCTAATTCAGACCCTCAGATTCACACCACCCCGTGATGTTTTTCTCACTCCTACTAGTGAATGTAATGTTACACACCCATTCAATGGGCACCACCCTGTGATGTTTTTCTCACTCCTACTTGTGAATGTAATGTTACACACCCATACAATGCGCACCACCCCGCGATATTTTTCAGAAACCTATCCTACATTGCCAGTGCATGTTCCCTGACCTCCCCATGCTGACCACCCCGCGGTGCTTTTCTCCATCCTACATTACCACTCACTGCCTATCCTAAGTCAGACCCTCCAATTCACACCACCCCGTCATGTTTTTCTCACTCCTACTAGTGAATGTAATGTTACACACCCATACAATGCGCACCACACCGCGATGTTTTTCAGAAACCTATCCTACATTGCCACTGCATGTTCCCTGAGTTCCCCAAGCTGACCACCCCCGGTGCTTTTCTCCATCCTACAGTGCCACTCACGGCCTATCCTAAGTCAGACCCTCCGATTCACACCACCCCGTCATGTTTTTCTCACTCCTACTAGTGAACGTAATGTTACACACCCATACAATGCGCACCACACCGCGATGTTTTTCAGAAACCTATCCTACATTGCCACTGCATGTTCCCTGAATTTCCCAAGCTGACCACCCCCGGTGCTTTTCTCCATCCTACTGTGCCACTCACTGCCTATCCTAATTCAGACCCTCAGATTCACACCACCCCGTGATGTTTTTCTCACTCCTACTAGTGAATGCAATGTTACACACCCATTCAATGCGCACCACCCTGTGATGTTTTTCTCACTCCTACTAGTGAATGTAATGTTACACACCCAAACAATGCGCACCACCCCGCGATGTTTTTCAGAAACCTATCCTACATTGCCACTGCATGATCCTGACCTCCCTATGCTGACCACCCCACGGTGCTTTTCTCCATCTTACATTGCCACTCACTGCCTATCCTAAATCAGACCCTCCGATTCACACCACCCCGTGATGTTTTTCTCACTCCTACTAGTGAATGTAATGGTACACACCCATACAATGCGCACCACCCCACGATGTTTTTAAGAAACCTATCCTACATTGCCACTGCATGTTCCCTGACCTCCCCATGCTGACCACCCCGCGGTGCTTTTCTCCATCCTACATTACCACTCACTGCATATCCTAAGTCAGACCCTCCAATTCACACCACCCCGTCATGTTTTTCTCACTCCTACTAGTGAATGTAATGTTACACACCCATACAATGCGCACCACACCGCGATGTTTTTCAGAAACCTATCCTAAATTGCCACTGCATGTTCCCTGAATTCCCCAAGCTGACCACCCCCGGTGCTTTTCTCCATCCTACAGTGCCACTCACGGCCTATCCAAAGTCAGACCCTCCGATTCACACCACCTCGTCATGTTTTTCTCACTCCTACTAGTGAACGTAATGTTACACACCCATACAATGCGCACCACACCGCGATGTTTTTCAGAAACCTATCCTACATTGCCACTGCATGTTCCCTGAATTTCCCAAGCTGACCACCCCCGGTGCTTTTCTCCATCCTACAGTGCCACTCACTGCCTATCCTAATTCAGACCCTCAGATTCACACCACCCCGTGATGTTTTTCTCACTCCTACTAGTGAATGTAATGTTACACACCCATTCAATGCACACCACCCTGTGATGTTTTTCTCACTCCTACTAGTGAATGTAATGTTACACACCCATACAATGCGCACCACCCCGCGATGTTTTTAAGAAACCTATCCTACATTGCCACTGCATGTTCCCTGACCTCCCCATGCTGACCACCCCGCGGTGCTTTTCTCCATCCTACATTGCCACTCACTGCCTATTCTAATTCAGACCCTCCGATTCACACCACCTCGTGCTGTTTTTGTCACTCCTACTAGTGAATGTAATGTTACACAGCATACAATGCGCTCCACTCCGCGATGTTTTTCAGAAACCTATTCTACATTGCCACTGCATTTGCCCTGACCTCCCCATGCTGACCACCCGCAGTGCTTTTCTCCATCCTACATTGCCACTCACTGCCTATGCTAATTCAGAACCTCCGATTCACACCAAGCTGTGATGTTTTTCTTACTCCTACTAGTGAATGTAATGTTACTCACCCATACAATGCGCACCACCCCGCGATGTTTTTCAGAAACCTATCCTACATTGCCACTGCATGTTCCCTGACCTCCCCATGCTGACACCCCGCAGTGCTTTTCTGCATCCTACATTGCCACTCACTGCCTATCCTAATTCAGACCCTGCGATTCACACCACCCCGTGATGTTTTTCTCGCTCCTACTAGTGAATGCAGTGTTACGCACCCATACAATGCGCACCACCCCGTGATGTTTTTCAGAAACCAATCCTACAGTGCCACCTCATGTTCCCTGACCTCCTCATGCTGCCCACCCCGAGGTGCTTTTCTCCATCCTACATTGCCACTCACTGCCTATCCTAATTCAGACCATCAGATTCACACCACCCCGTGATGTTTTTCTCACTCCTACTAGTAAATGTAATGTTACACAGGCATACAATGCGCACCAGCTCGCGATGTTTTTCAGAAACCTATCCTACATTGCCACTTCATGTTCCCGGACCTCCCCATGCTGACCACTCCGCGGTGCTTTTCTCCATCCTACATTACCACTCCCTGCCTATCCTAATTCAGTCCATCCGATTCACACCACCCCGTAATGTTTTTCTCACTCCTACTAGTGAATGTAATGTTACACACCCATTCAATGGGCACCACCCTGTGATGTTTTTCTCACTCCTACTTGTGAATGTAATGTTACACACCCATACAATGCGCACCACCCCGCGATGTTTTTCAGAAACCTATCCTACATTGCCAGTGCATGTTCCCTGACCTCCCCATCCTGACCACCCCGCGGTGCTTTTCTCCATCCTACATTACCACTCACTGCCTATCCTAAGTCAGACCCTCCAATTCACACCACCCCGTCATGTTTTTCTCACTCCTACTAGTGAATGTAATGTTACACACCCATACAATGCGCACCACACCACGATGTTTTTCAGAAACCTATCCTACATTGCCACTGCATGTTCCCTGAGTTCCCCAAGCTGACCACCCCCGGTGCTTTTCTCCATCCTACAGTGCCACTCACGGCCTATCCTAAGTCAGACCCTCCGATTCACACCACCCCGTCATGTTTTTCTCACTCCTACTAGTGAACGTAATGTTACACACCCATACAATGCGCACCACACCGCGATGTTTTTCAGAAACCTATCCTACATTGCCACTGCATGTTCCCTGAATTTCCCAAGCTGACCACCGCCGGTGCTTTTCTCCATCCTACAGTGCCACTCACTGCCTATCCTAATTCAGACCCTCAGATTCACACCACCCCGTGATGTTTTTCTCACTCCTACTAGTGAATGTATTGTTACACACCCATAGAATGCGCACCACCCCGCGATGTTTTTCAGAAACTTATCCTACATTGCCACTGCATGTTCCCTGACCTCCCCATGCTGACCATCACGCGGAGCTTTTCTCCATCCTACCTTGCCACTCAATGCCTATCCTAATTCAGACCCTCCGATTCACACCACCCCGTGATATTTTTCTCACTCCTACTAGTGAATGTAATGTTACACACCCATACAATGCGAACCACCCCGCGATGTTTTTAAGAAACCTATCCTACATTGCCACTGCATGTTCCCTGACCTCCCCATGCTGACCACTCCGCGGTGCTTTTCTCCATCCTACATTGCCACTCACTGCCTATCCTAATTCAGACCCTCCGATTCACACCACCCCGTGATGTTTTTCTCACTCCTACTAGTGAATGTAATGTTACACACCCATACAATGCGCACCACACCGCGATGTTTTTCAGAAACCTCTCCTACATTGCCACTGCATGTTCCCTGAATTCCCCAAGCTGACCACCACTGGTGCTTTTCTCCATCCTACAGTGCCACTCACTGCCTACTCTAATTCAGACGCTTAGATTCACACCACCCCTTGATATTTTTCTCACTCCTACTAGTGAATTTAATGTTACACACACATTCAATGCGCACCACCCTGTGATGTTTTAATCACTCCTACTAGTGAATTTCATGTTACACACCCAAACAATGCGCACCACCTCGCGATGTTTTTCAGAAACCTATCCTACATTGCCACTGCATGTTTCTGACCTCCCGATGCTGACCACCCCGAGGTGCTTTTCTCCATCCTACATTGCCACTCACTGCCTATCCTAAATCAGACCCTCCGATTCACACCACCCCGTGATGTTTTTCTAACTCCTGCTAGTGAATGTAATGTTACACACCCATACAATGCGCTCCACCCCGCAATGTTTTTCAGAAACTTATCCTACATTGCCATGGCATGTTCAATGACCTCCCCATGCTGACCACCACGCGGTGCTTTTCTCCATCCTACATTGCCACTCACTGCCTATCCTAATTCAGACCCTCCGATTCACACCACCTCGTGCTGTTTTTGTCACTCCTACTAGTGAATGTAATGTTACACAGCATACAATGCGCTCCACCCCGCGATGTTTTTCAGAAACCTATTCTACATTGCCACTGCATTTGCCCTGACCTCCTCATGCTGACCACCTGCAGTGCTTTTCTCCATCCTACATTGCCACTCACTGCCTATCCTAATTCAGAACCTCCTATTCACACCAAGCTGTGATGTTTTTCTCACTCCTACTAGTGAATGTAATGTTACTCACCCAAACAATGCGCACCACCCCGCGATGTTATTCAGAATCCTATTCTACATTGCCTCTGCAAGTTCCCTGACCTCCCCATGCTGACCACCACGCGGTGCTTTTCTCCATCCTACATTGCCACTCAGTGCCTATCCTAATACAGACCCTCCGATTCACAACAACCCGTGATGTTTTTCTCACTCCTACTAGTGAATGTAATGTTACACACCCATACAGTGCGCACCACCCCGCGATGTTTTTCAGAAACCTATCCTACATTGCCACTGCATGTTTCCTGACCTCCCCATGCTGACACCCCGCAGTGCTTTTCTGCATCCTACATTGCCACTCACTGCCTATCCTAATTCAGACACTGCGATTCACACCACCCCGTGATGTTTTTCTCGCTCCTACTAGTGAATGTAGTGTTACGCACCCATACAATGCGCACCACCCCATGATGTTTTTCAGAAACCAATCCTACAGTGCCACCTCATGTTCCCTGACCTCCTCATGCTGCCCACCCCGAGGTGCTTTTCTCCATCCTACATTGCCACTCACTGTCTATCCTAATTCAGACCCTCAGATTCACACCACCCCGTGATGTTTTTCTCACTCCTACTAGTGAATGTAATGTTACACACCCATTCAATGGGCACCACCCTGTGATGTTTTTCTCACTCCTACTTGTGAATGTAATGTTACACACCCATACAATGCGCACCACCCCGCGATATTTTTCAGAAACCTATCCTACATTGCCAGTGCATGTTCCCTGACCTCCCCATGCTGACCACCCCGCGGTGCTTTTCTCCATCCTACATTACCACTCACTGCCTATCCTAAGTCAGACCCTCCAATTCACACCACCCCGTCATGTTTTTCTCACTCCTACTAGTGAATGTAATGTTACACACCCATACAATGCGCACCACACCGCGATGTTTTTCAGAAACCTATCCTACATTGCCACTGCATGTTCCCTGAGTTCCCCAAGCTGACCACCCCCGGTGCTTTTCTCCATCCTACAGTGCCACTCACGGCCTATCCTAAGTCAGACCCTCCGATTCACACCACCCCGTCATGTTTTTCTCACTCCTACTAGTGAACGTAATGTTACACACCCATACAATGCGCACCACACCGCGATGTTTTTCAGAAACCTATCCTACATTGCCACTGCATGTTCCCTGAATTTCCCAAGCTGACCACCCCCGGTGCTTTTCTCCATCCTACTGTGCCACTCACTGCCTATCCTAATTCAGACCCTCAGATTCACACCACCCCGTGATGTTTTTCTCACTCCTACTAGTGAATGCAATGTTACACACCCATTCAATGCGCACCACCCTGTGATGTTTTTCTCACTCCTACTAGTGAATGTAATGTTACACACCCAAACAATGCGCACCACCCCGCGATGTTTTTCAGAAACCTATCCTACATTGCCACTGCATGATCCTGACCTCCCTATGCTGACCACCCCACGGTGCTTTTCTCCATCTTACATTGCCACTCACTGCCTATCCTAAATCAGACCCTCCGATTCACACCACCCCGTGATGTTTTTCTCACTCCTACTAGTGAATGTAATGGTACACACCCATACAATGCGCACCACCCCACGATGTTTTTAAGAAACCTATCCTACATTGCCACTGCATGTTCCCTGACCTCCCCATGCTGACCACCCCGCGGTGCTTTTCTCCATCCTACATTACCACTCACTGCATATCCTAAGTCAGACCCTCCAATTCACACCACCCCGTCATGTTTTTCTCACTCCTACTAGTGAATGTAATGTTACACACCCATACAATGCGCACCACACCGCGATGTTTTTCAGAAACCTATCCTAAATTGCCACTGCATGTTCCCTGAATTCCCCAAGCTGACCACCCCCGGTGCTTTTCTCCATCCTACAGTGCCACTCACGGCCTATCCAAAGTCAGACCCTCCGATTCACACCACCTCGTCATGTTTTTCTCACTCCTACTAGTGAACGTAATGTTACACACCCATACAATGCGCACCACACCGCGATGTTTTTCAGAAACCTATCCTACATTGCCACTGCATGTTCCCTGAATTTCCCAAGCTGACCACCCCCGGTGCTTTTCTCCATCCTACAGTGCCACTCACTGCCTATCCTAATTCAGACCCTCAGATTCACACCACCCCGTGATGTTTTTCTCACTCCTACTAGTGAATGTAATGTTACACACCCATTCAATGCACACCACCCTGTGATGTTTTTCTCACTCCTACTAGTGAATGTAATGTTACACACCCATACAATGCGCACCACCCCGCGATGTTTTTAAGAAACCTATCCTACATTGCCACTGCATGTTCCCTGACCTCCCCATGCTGACCACCCCGCGGTGCTTTTCTCCATCCTAAATTCCCACTCACTGCCTATCCTAATTCAGACCCTCCGATTCACACCACCCCGTGATGTTTTTCTCACTCCTACTAGTGAATGTAATGTTACACACCCATACAATGCCCTCCACCCCTCGATGTTTTTCAGAAACCTATCCTACATTGCCACTGCATGTTCACTGACCTCCCCATGCTGACCACCCCGCGGTGCTTTTCTCCATCCTACATTGCCACTCACTGCCTATCCTAATTCAGGCCCTCCGTTTCACACCACCCCGTGATGACTTTCTCACTCCTACTAGTGAATGTAATGTTTCACACCCATACAATGCGCACCACCCCGCAATGTTTCTCAGAAACCTATCCTATATTGCCACTGCATGTTCCCTGACCTCCCCATGCTGACCACCCCGCGGTGCTTTTCTCCATCCTAAATTCCCACTCAATGCCTATCCTAATTCAGACCCTCCGATTCAAACCACCCCGTTATGTTTTTCTCACTCCTACTAGTGAATGTAGTGTTACACACCCATACAATGCGCACCACCCCGCGATGTTTTTGAGAAACATATCCTACATTCCCACTGCATGTTCCCTGACCTCCCCATGCTGACCACCACGCGGTGCTTTTCTCCATCCTACATTGCCACTCGCTGCCTATCCTAATTCAGACCCTCTGGTTCACACCACCTCGTGATGTTTTTCTCACTCCTATTAGTGAATGTAATGTTACACACCCATACAATGCGCTCCACCCCGCGATGTTTTTCAGAAACCTATTCTACATTGCCTCTGCAAGTTCCCTGACCTCCCCATGCTGACCACCACGTGGTGCTTTTCTCCATCCTTCATTGCCACTCACTGCCTATCCTAATTCAGACCCTCCGATTCACACCAACCAGTGATGTTTTTCTCACTCCTACTAGTGAATGTAATGTTACACACCCATTCAGTGCGCACCACCCTGTGATGTTTTTCTCACTCATACTAGTAAATGTAATGTTACACACCCATACAATGCGCACCACCCCGCGATGTTTTTCAGAAACCTATCCTACATTGCCACTGCATGTTCCCTGATCTCCCCATGCTGACCACCCCGCCTTGCTTTTCTCCACCCTACATTGCCGCTCACTGCCTATCCTAATTCAGATCCTCCGATTCCCACCACCCCGTGATGTTTTTCTCACTCCTACTCGTGAATGTAATGTTACACACCCATACAATGCCCTCAACCCCTCGATGTTTTTCAGAAACCTATGACACATTGCCACTGAATGTTCCCTGACTTCCCCATGCTGACCACCCCGCGGTGCTTTTCTCCATCCTACATTGTCACTCACTGCCTATCCTAAGTCAGACCTTCCAATTCACACCACCCCGTCAGGTTTTTCTCACTCCTACTAGTGAATGTAATGTTACACACCCATACAATGCGCTCCACTCCGCGATGTTTTTCAGAAACCTATCCTACATTGCCACTGCATGTTCCCTGACCTCCACATGGTGACCACCACGCGGTGCTTTTCTCCATCCTACATTGCCACTCACTGCCTATCCTAATTCAGACCCTCCGATTCACACCACCTCGTGATGTTTTTCTCACTCCTACCAGTGAATGTAATGTTACACACCATACAATGCGCTCCACCCCGCGATGTTTTTGAGAAACGTATTCTACATTGCCACTGCATGTTCCCTGACCTCCCCATGCTGACCACCACGCGGTGCTTTTCTCCATCCTACATTGCCACTCACTGCCTATCCTAATTCAGACCCTCCGATTCACACCACCCCGTGATGTTTTTTTCACTCCTACTAGTGAAAGTAATGTTACACACCCATACAATGCGCACCACCCCGCAATGTTTCTCAGAAACCTATCCTATATTGCCACTGCATGTTCCCTGACCTCCCCATGCTGACCACCCCGCGGTGCTTTTCTCCATCCTAAATTCCCACTCACTGCCTATCCTAATTCAGACCCTCCGATTCAAACCACCCCGTGATGTTTTTTTCACTCCTACTAGTGAATGTAATGTTACACACCCATACAATGCGCACCACCCCGCGATGTTTTTGAGAAACATATCCTACATTCCCACTGCATGTTCCCTGACCTCCCCATGCTGACCACCCCGCGGTGCTTTTCTCCGTCCTACATGGCCACTCACTGCCTATCCTAATTCAGACCCTCCGATTCACACCACCCCGTGATGTTTTTCTCACTCCTACCAGTGAATGTAATGTTACACACCATACAATGCGCTCCACCCCGCGATGTTTTTGAGAAACGTATTCTACATTGCCACTGCATGTTCCCTGACCTCCCCATGCTGACCACCACGCGGTGCTTTTCTCCATCCTACATTGCCACTCACTGCCTATCCTAATTCAGACCCTCCGATTCACACCACCCCGTGATGTTTTTTTCACTCCTACTAGTGAAAGTAATGTTACACACCCATACAATGCGCACCACCCCGCAATGTTTCTCAGAAACCTATCCTATATTGCCACTGCATGTTCCCTGACCTCCCCATGCTGACCACCCCGCGGTGCTTTTCTCCATCCTAAATTCCCACTCACTGCCTATCCTAATTCAGACCCTCCGATTCAAACCACCCCGTGATGTTTTTTTCACTCCTACTAGTGAATGTAATGTTACACACCCATACAATGCGCACCACACCGCGATGTTTTTCAGAAACCTCTCCTACATTGCCACTGCATGTTCCCTGAATTCCCCAAGCTGACCACCACTGGTGCTTTTCTCCATCCTACAGTGCCACTCACTGCCTACTCTAATTCAGACGCTTAGATTCACACCACCCCTTGATATTTTTCTCACTCCTACTAGTGAATGTAATGTTACACACACATTCAATGCGCACCACCCTGTGATGTTTTAATCACTCCTACTAGTGAATTTCATGTTACACACCCAAACAATGCGCACCACCTCGCGATGTTTTTCCGAAACCTATCCTACAATGCCACTGCATGTTTCTGACCTCCCGATGCTGACCACCCCGAGGTGCTTTTCTCCATCCTACATTGCTACTCACTGCCTATCCTAAATCAGACCCTCCGATTCACACCACCCCGTGATGTTTTTCTAACTCCTGCTAGTGAATGTAATGTTACACACCCATACAATGCGCTCCACCCCGCAATGTTTTTCAGAAACTTATCCTACATTGCCATGGCATGTTCAATGACCTCCCCATGCTGACCACCACGCGGTGCTTTTCTCCATCCTACATTGCCACTCACTGCCTATCCTAATTCAGACCCTCCGATTCACACCACCTTGTGCTGTTTTTGTCACTCCTACTAGTGAATGTAATGTTACACAGCATACAATGCGCTCCACCCCGCGATGTTTTTCAGAAACCTATTCTACATTGCCACTGCATTTGCCCTGACCTCCTCATGCTGACCACCTGCAGTGCTTTTCTCCATCCTACATTGCCACTCACTGCCTATCCTAATTCAGAACCTCCTATTCACACCAAGCTGTGATGTTTTTCTCACTCCTACTAGTGAATGTAATGTTACTCACCCATACAATGCGCACCACCCCGCGATGTTATTCAGAAACCTATTCTACATTGCCTCTGCAAGTTCCCTGACCTCCCCATGCTGACCACCACGCGGTGCTTTTCTCCATCCTACATTGCCACTCACTGCCTATCCTAATTCAGACCCTCCGATTCACAACAACCCGTGATGTTTTTCTCACTCCTACTAGTGAATGTAATGTTACACACCCATACAATGCGCACCACCCCGCGATGTTTTTCAGAAACCTATCCTACATTGCCACTGCATGTTCCCTGACCTCCCCATGCTGACACCCCGCAGTGCTTTTCTGCATCCTACATTGCCACTCACTGCCTATCCTAATTCAGACACTGCGATTCACACCACCCCGTGATGTTTTTCTCGCTCCTACTAGTGAATGTAGTGTTACGCACCCATACAATGCGCACCACCCCATGATGTTTTTCAGAAACCAATCCTACAGTGCCACCTCATGTTCCCTGACCTCCTCATGCTGCCCACCCCGAGGTGCTTTTCTCCATCCTACATTGCCACTCACTGTCTATCCTAATTCAGACCCTCAGATTCACACCACCCCGTGATGTTTTTCTCACTCCTACTAGTGAATGTAATGTTACCCAGGCATACAATGCGCACCACCTCGCGATGTTTTTCAGAAACCTATCCTACATTGCCACTTCATGTTCCCTGTCCTCCCCATGCTGACCACTCCGCGGTGCTTTTCTCCATCCTACATTGCCACTCCCTGCCTATCCTAATTCAGACCCTCCGATTCACACCACCTCGTGATGTTTTTCTCACTCATACTAGTGAATGTAATGTTACACACCCATTCAATGGGCACCACCCTGTGATGTTTTTCTCACTCCTACTTGTGAATGTAATGTTACACACCCATACAATGCGCACCACACCGCGATGTTTTTCAGAAACCTATCCTACATTGCCACTGCATGTTCCCTGAGTTCCCCAAGGTGACCACCCCCGGTGCTTTTCTCCATCCTACAGTGCCACTCACGGCCTATCCTAAGTCAGACCCTCCGATTCACACCACCCCGTCATGTTTTTCTCACTCCTACTAGTGAACGTAATGTTACACACCCATACAATGCGCACCACACCGCGATGTTTTTCAGAAACCTATCCTACATTGCCACTGCATGTTCCCTGAATTTCCCAAGCTGACAACCCCCGGTGCTTTTCTCCATCCTACAGTGCCACTCACTGCCTATCCTAATTCAGACCCTCAGATTCACACCACCCCGTGATGTTTTTCTCACTCCTACTAGTGAATGCAATGTTACACACCCATTCAATGCACACCACCCTGTGATGTTTTTCTCACTCCTACTAGTGAATGTAATGTTACACACCCAAACAATGCGCACCACCCAGCGATGTTTTTCAGAAACCTATCCTACATTGCCACTGCATGATCCTGACCTCCCTATGCTGACCACCCCACGGTGCTTTTCTCCATCTTACATTGCCACTCACTGCCTATCCTAAATCAGACCCTCCGATTCACACCACCCCGTGATGTTTTTCTCACTCCTACTAGTGAATGTAATGGTACACACCCATACAATGCGCACCACCCCACGATGTTTTTAAGAAACCTATCCTACATTGCCACTGCATGTTCCCTGACCTCCCCATGCTGACCACCCCGCGGTGCTTTTCTCCATTCTACATTACCACTCACTGCATATCCTAAGTCAGACCCTCCAATTCACACCACCCCGTCATGTTTTTCTCACTCCTACTAGTGAATGTAATGTTACACACCCATACAATGCGCACCACACCGCGATGTTTTTCAGAAACCTATCCTACATTGCCACTGCATGTTCCCTGAATTCCCCAAGCTGACCACCCCCGGTGCTTTTCTCCATCCTACAGTGCCACTCACGGCCTATCCTAAGTCAGACCCTCCGATTCACACCACCTCGTCATGTTTTTCTCACTCCTACTAGTGAACGTAATGTTACACACCCATACAATGCGCACCACACCGTGATGTTTTTCAGAAACCTATCCTACATTGCCACTGCATGTTCCCTGACCTCCCCATGCTGACCACCCCGCGGTGCTTTTCTCCATCCTAAATTCCCACTCACTGCCTATCCTAATTCAGACCCTCCGATTCACACCACCCCGTGATGTTTTTCTCACTCCTACTAGTGAATGTAATGTTACACACCCATACAATGCCCTCCACCCCTCGATGTTTTTCAGAAACCTATCCTACATTGCCACTGCATGTTCACTGACCTCCCCATGCTGACCACCCCGCGGTGCTTTTCTCCATCCTACATTGCCACTCACTGCCTATCCTAATTCAGGCCCTCCGTTTCACACCACCCCGTTATGACTTTCTCACTCCTACTAGTGAATGTAGTGTTACACACCCATGCAATGCGCACCACCCCGCGATGTTTTTGAGAAACATATCCTACATTCCCACTGCATGTTCCCTGACCTCCCCATGCTGACCACCACGCGGTGCTTTTCTCCATCCTACATTGCCACTCGCTGCCTATCCTAATTCAGACCCTCTGGTTCACACCACCTCGTGATGTTTTTCTCACTCCTATTAGTGAATGTAATGTTACACACCCATACAATGCGCTCCACCCCGCGATGTTTTTCAGAAACCTATTCTACATTGCCTCTGCAAGTTCCCTGACCTCCCCATGCTGACCACCACGTGGTGCTTTTCTCCATCCTACATTGCCACTCACTGCCTATCCTAATTCAGACCCTCCGATTCACACCAACCAGTGATGTTTTTCTCACTCCTACTAGTGAATGTAATGTTACACACCCATTCAGTGCGCACCACCCTGTGATGTTTTTCTCACTCATACTAGTAAATGTAATGTTACACACCCATACAATGCGCACCACCCCGCGATGTTTTTCAGAAACCTATCCTACATTGCCACTGCATGTTCCCTGATCTCCCCATGCTGACCACCCCGCCTTGCTTTTCTCCACCCTACATTGCCGCTCACTGCCTATCCTAATTCAGATCCTCCGATTCCCACCACCCCGTGATGTTTTTCTCACTCCTACTCGTGAATGTAATGTTACACACCCATACAATGCCCTCAACCCCTCGATGTTTTTCAGAAACCTATGACACATTGCCACTGAATGTTCCCTGACTTCCCCATGCTGACCACCCCGCGGTGCTTTTCTCCATCCTACATTGTCACTCACTGCCTATCCTAAGTCAGACCTTCCAATTCACACCACCCCGTCAGGTTTTTCTCACTCCTACTAGTGAATGTAATGTTACACACCCATACAATGCGCTCCACTCCGCGATGTTTTTCAGAAACCTATCCTACATTGCCACTGCATGTTCCCTGACCTCCACATGCTGACCACCACGCGGTGCTTTTCTCCATCCTACATTGCCACTCACTGCCTATCCTAATTCAGACCCTCCGATTCACACCACCTCGTGATGTTTTTCTCACTCCTACCAGTGAATGTAATGTTACACACCATACAATGCGCTCCACCCCGCGATGTTTTTGAGAAACCTATTCTACATTGCCACTGCATGTTCCCTGACCTCCCCATGCTGACCACCACGCGGTGCTTTTCTCCATCCTACATTGCCACTCACTGCCTATCCTAATTCAGACCCTCCGATTCACACCACCCCGTGATGTTTTTTTCACTCCTACTAGTGAAAGTAATGTTACACACCCATACAATGCGCACCACCCCGCAATGTTTCTCAGAAACCTATCCTATATTGCCACTGCATGTTCCCTGACCTCCCCATGCTGACCACCCCGCGGTGCTTTTCTCCATCCTAAATTCCCACTCACTGCCTATCCTAATTCAGACCCTCCGATTCAAACCACCCCGTGATGTTTTTTTCACTCCTACTAGTGAATGTAATGTTACACACCCATACAATGCGCACCACCCCGCGATGTTTTTGAGAAACATATCCTACATTCCCACTGCATGTTCCCTGACCTCCCCATGCTGACCACCCCGCGGTGCTTTTCTCCGTCCTACATGGCCACTCACTGCCTATCCTAATTCAGACCCTCCGATTCACACCACCCCGTGATGTTTTTCTCACTCCTACTAGTGAATGTAATGTTACACACCCATACAATGCGCACCACACCGCGATGTTTTTCAGAAACCTCTCCTACATTGCCACTGCATGTTCCCTGAATTCCCCAAGCTGACCACCACTGGTGCTTTTCTCCATCCTACAGTGCCACTCACTGCCTACTCTAATTCAGACGCTTAGATTCACACCACCCCTTGATATTTTTCTCACTCCTACTAGTGAATGTAATGTTACACACACATTCAATGCGCACCACCCTGTGATGTTTTAATCACTCCTACTAGTGAATTTCATGTTACACACCCAAACAATGCGCACCACCTCGCGATGTTTTTCCGAAACCTATCCTACAATGCCACTGCATGTTTCTGACCTCCCGATGCTGACCACCCCGAGGTGCTTTTCTCCATCCTACATTGCTACTCACTGCCTATCCTAAATCAGACCCTCCGATTCACACCACCCCGTGATGTTTTTCTAACTCCTGCTAGTGAATGTAATGTTACACACCCATACAATGCGCTCCACCCCGCAATGTTTTTCAGAAACTTATCCTACATTGCCATGGCATGTTCAATGACCTCCCCATGCTGACCACCACGCGGTGCATTTCTCCATCCTACATTGCCACTCACTGCCTATCCTAATTCAGACCCTCCGATTCACACCACCTCGTGCTGTTTTTGTCACTCCTACTAGTGAATGTAATGTTACACAGCATACAATGCGCTCCACCCCGTGATGTTTTTCAGAAACCTATTCTACATTGCCACTGCATTTGCCCTGACCTCCTCATGCTGACCACCTGCAGTGCTTTTCTCCATCCTACATTGCCACTCACTGCCTATCCTAATTCAGAACCTCCTATTCACACCAAGCTGTGATGTTTTTCTCACTCCTACTAGTGAATGTAATGTTACTCACCCATACAATGCGCACCACCCCGCGATGTTATTCAGAAACCTATTCTACATTGCCTCTGCAAGTTCCCTGACCTCCCCATGCTGACCACCACGCGGTGCTTTTCTCCATCCTACATTGCCACTCACTGCCTATCCTAATTCAGACCCTCCGATTCACAACAACCCGTGATGTTTTTCTCACTCCTACTAGTGAATGTAATGTTACACACCCATACAATGCGCACCACCCCGCGATGTTTTTCAGAAACCTATCCTACATTGCCACTGCATGTTCCCTGACCTCCCCATGCTGACACCCCGCAGTGCTTTTCTGCATCCTACATTGCCACTCACTGCCTATCCTAATTCAGACACTGCGATTCACACCACCCCGTGATGTTTTTCTCGCTCCTACTAGTGAATGTAGTGTTACGCACCCATACAATGCGCACGACCCCATGATGTTTTTCAGAAACCAATCCTACAGTGCCACCTCATGTTCCCTGACCTCCTCATGCTGCCCACCCCGAGGTGCTTTTCTCCATCCTACATTGCCACTCACTGTCTATCCTAATTCAGACCCTCAGATTCACACCACCCCGTGATGTTTTTCTCACTCCTACTAGTGAATGTAATGTTACCCAGGCATACAATGCGCACCACCTCGCGATGTTTTTCAGAAACCTATCCTACATTGCCACTTCATGTTCCCTGTCCTCCCCATGCTGACCACTCCGCGGTGCTTTTCTCCATCCTACATTGCCACTCCCTGCCTATCCTAATTCAGACCCTCCGATTCACACCACCTCGTGATGTTTTTCTCACTCATACTAGTGAATGTAATGTTACACACCCATTCAATGGGCACCACCCTGTGATGTTTTTCTCACTCCTACTTGTGAATGTAATGTTACACACCCATACAATGCGCACCACACCGCGATGTTTTTCAGAAACCTATCCTACATTGCCACTGCATGTTCCCTGCGTTCCCCAAGGTGACCACCCCCGGTGCTTTTCTCCATCCTACAGTGCCACTCACGGCCTATCCTAAGTCAGACCCTCCGATTCACACCACCCCGTCATGTTTTTCTCACTCCTACTAGTGAACGTAATGTTACACACCCATACAATGCGCACCACACCGCGATGTTTTTCAGAAACCTATCCTACATTGCCACTGCATGTTCCCTGAATTTCCCAAGCTGACAACCCCCGGTGCTTTTCTCCATCCTACAGTGCCACTCACTGCCTATCCTAATTCAGACCCTCAGATTCACACCACCCCGTGATGTTTTTCTCACTCCTACTAGTGAATGCAATGTTACACACCCATTCAATGCACACCACCCTGTGATGTTTTTCTCACTCCTACTAGTGAATGTAATGTTACACACCCAAACAATGCGCACCACCCCGCGATGTTTTTCAGAAACCTATCCTACATTGCCACTGCATGATCCTGACCTCCCTATGCTGACCACCCCACGGTGCTTTTCTCCATCTTACATTGCCACTCACTGCCTATCCTAAATCAGACCCTCCGATTCACACCACCCCGTGATGTTTTTCTCACTCCTACTAGTGAATGTAATGGTACACACCCATACAATGCGCACCACCCCACGATGTTTTTAAGAAACCTATCCTACATTGCCACTGCATGTTCCCTGACCTCCCCATGCTGACCACCCCGCGGTGCTTTTCTCCATCCTACATTACCACTCACTGCATATCCTAAGTCAGACCCTCCAATTCACACCACCCCGTCATGTTTTTCTCACTCCTACTAGTGAATGTAATGTTACACACCCATACAATGCGCACCACACCGCGATGTTTTTCAGAAACCTATCCTACATTGCCACTGCATGTTCCCTGAATTCCCCAAGCTGACCACCCCCGGTGCTTTTCTCCATCCTACAGTGCCACTCACGGCCTATCCTAAGTCAGACCCTCCGATTCACACCACCTCGTCATGTTTTTCTCACTCCTACTAGTGAACGTAATGTTACACACCCATACAATGCGCACCACACCGTGATGTTTTTCAGAAACCTATCCTACATTGCCACTGCATGTTCCCTGACCTCCCCATGCTGACCACCCCGCGGTGCTTTTCTCCATCCTAAATTCCCACTCACTGCCTATCCTAATTCAGACCCTCCGATTCACACCACCCCGTGATGTTTTTCTCACTCCTACTAGTGAATGTAATGTTACACACCCATACAATGCCCTCCACCCCTCGATGTTTTTCAGAAACCTATCCTACATTGCCACTGCATGTTCACTGACCTCCCCATGCTGACCACCCCGCGGTGCTTTTCTCCATCCTACATTGCCACTCACTGCCTATCCTAATTCAGGCCCTCCGTTTCACACCACCCCGTTATGACTTTCTCACTCCTACTAGTGAATGTAATGTTTCACACCCATACAATGCGCACCACCCCGCAATGTTTCTCAGAAACCTATCCTATATTGCCACTGCATGTTCCCTGACCTCCCCATGCTGACCACCCCGCGGTGCTTTTCTCCATCCTAAATTCCCACTCAATGCCTATCCTAATTCAGACACTCCGATTCAAACCACCCCGTTATTTTTTTCTCACTCCTACTAGTGAATGTAGTGATACACACCCATACAATGCGCACCACCCCGCGATGTTTTTGAGAAACATATCCTACATTCCCACTGCATGTTCCCTGACCTCCCCATGCTGACCACCACGCGGTGCTTTTCTCCATCCTACATTGCCACTCGCTGCCTGTCCTAATTCAGACCCTCTGGTTCACACCACCTCGTGATGTTTTTATCACTCCTACTAGTGAATGTAATGTTACACACCCATACAATGCGCTCCACCCCGCGATGTTTTTCAGAAACCTATTCTACATTGCCTCTGCAAGTTCCCTGACCTCCCCATGCTGACCACCACGTGGTGCTTTTCTCCATCCTACATTGCCACTCACTGCCTATCCTAATTCAGACCCTCCGATTCACACCAACCAGTGATGTTTTTCTCACTCCTACTATTGAATGTAATGTTACACACCCATTCAGTGCGCACCACCCTGTGATGTTTTTCTCACTCATACTAGTAAATGTAATGTTACACACCCATACAATGCGCACCACCCCGCGATGTTTTTCAGAAACCTATCCTACATTGCCACTGCATGTTCCCTGATCTCCCCATGCTGACCACCCCGCCTTGCTTTTCTCCACCCTACATTGCCGCTCACTGCCTATCCTAATTCAGATCCTCCGATTCCCACCACCCCGTGATGTTTTTCTCACTCCTACTCGTGAATGTAATGTTACACACCCATACAATGCCCTCAACCCCTCGATGTTTTTCAGAAACCTATGACACATTGCCACTGAATGTTCCCTGACTTCCCCATGCTGACCACCCCGCGGTGCTTTTCTCCATCCTACATTGTCACTCACTGCCTATCCTAAGTCAGACCTTCCAATTCACACCACCCCGTCAGGTTTTTCTCACTCCTACTAGTGAATGTAATGTTACACACCCATACAATGCGCTCCACCCCGCGATGTTTTTCAGAAACCTATCCTACATTGCCACTGCATGTTCCCTGACCTCCACATGCTGACCACCACGTGGTGCTTTTCTCCATCCTACATTGCCACTCACTGCCTATCCTAATTCAGACCCTCCGATTCACACCACCTCGTGATGTTTTTCTCACTCCTACCAGTGAATGTAATGTTACACACCATACAATGCGCTCCACCCCGCGATGTTTTTGAGAAACCTATTCTACATTGCCACTGCATGTTCCCTGACCTCCCCATGCTGACCACCACGCGGTGCTTTTCTCCATCCTACATTGCCACTCACTGCCTATCCTAATTCAGACCCTCCGATTCACACCACCCCGTGATGTTTTTTTCACTCCTACTAGTGAAAGTAATGTTACACACCCATACAATGCGCACCACCCCGCAATGTTTCTCAGAAACCTATCCTATATTGCCACTGCATGTTCCCTGACCTCCCCATGGTGACCACCCCGCGGTGCTTTTCTCCATCCTAAATTCCCACTCACTGCCTATCCTAATTCAGACCCACCGATTCAAACCACCCCGTGATGTTTTTTTCACTCCTACTAGTGAATGTAATGTTACACACCCATACAATGCGCACCACCCCGCGATGTTTTTGAGAAACATATCCTACATTCCCACTGCATGTTCCCTGACCTCACCATGCTGACCACCCCGCGGTGCTTTTCTCCGTCCTACATGGCCACTCACTGCCTATCCTAGTTCAGACCCTCCGATTCACACCACCCGGTGATGTTTTTGTCACTCCTACTAGTGAATGTAATGTTACACACCCATACAATGCGCACCACCCTGTGATGTTTTTCAGAAACCTATCCTACAATGCCACTCCATGTTCCCTGACCTTCCCATGCTGACCACCACGCGGTGCTTTTCTCCATGCTACATTGCCACTCACTGCCTATCCTAATTCAGACCCTCCGATTCACACCAACCCGTGATGTTTTTCTCACTCCTACTAGTGAATGTAATGTTACACACCCATACAATGCGCACCACCCAGCGATGTTTTTCAGAAACCTATCCTACATTGCCACAGCATGTTCCCTGACCTCCCCATGCTGACAACCCGGCGGTGCTTTTCTCCATCCTACATTGCCACTCACTGCCTATTCTAATTCAGACCCTCCGATTCACACCACCCCGTGATGTTTTTCTCACTCCTACTAGTGAATGTAATGATACACACCCATACAATGCGCACCACCCCGCAAGGTTTTTCGGAAACCTATCCTACATTGCCACTGCATGTTCCTTGACCTCCTCATGCTGACCACCCCGCGGTGCTTTTCTCCAACCTACATTGCCACTCACTGCCTCTCCTAATTCAGACTCTCGGATTCACACCACCCCGTGATGTTTTTCTCACTCCTACTAGTGAATGTAATGTTTCACACCCATACAATGCGCACGACCCCGTGATGTTTTTCTCACTCCTACTAGTGAATGTCATGTTACACACCCATACAATGCGCACCACCCTGCGATGTTTTTCAGAAACCTATCCTACATTGCCACTGCATGTTCCCTGACCTCCCCTTGTTGACCACCCCTCGTTGCTTTTCTCCATCCTACATTGCCACTCACAGCCTATCCTACTTCAGACCCACAGATTCACACCACCCCGTGATGTTTTTCTCACTGCTACCAGTGAATGTAATGTTACACACCCATACAATGTGCACCACCCCGCGATGTTTTTCAGAAACTTATTCTACATTGCCACTGCATGTTCCCTGACCTCCCCATGCTGACCTCCCCGCGGTGCTTTTCTCCGTCCTACATGGCCACTCACTGCCTATCCTAGTTCAGACCCTCCGATTCACACCACCCTGTTTTGTTTTTCTCACTCCTACTAGTGAATGTAATGTTACACACCCATACAATGCGCACCACCCTGTGATGTTTTTCAGAAACCTATCCTACAATGCCACTCCATGTTCCCTGACCTCCCCATGCTGACCACCCCGCGGTGCTTTTCTCCATCCTACATTGCCACTCACTGCCTATCCTAATTCAGACGCTCCGATTCAGACCACCCCTTGATGTTTTTCTCACTCCTACTAGTGAATGTAATGTTACACACCCATACAATATGCACCACACCGAGATGTTTTTCAGAAACCTATCCTACATTGCCACTGCATGTTCCCTGAACTCCCTATGCTGTCCACCCCGCGGTGCATTTCTCCATCCTACATTGCCACTCACTGCCTATCCTAATTCAGACCCTCCGATTCACACCACCCGTGATGTTTTTCTCACTCCTACTAGTGAATGTAATGTTACACACCCATACAATGCGCACCACCCCGCGATGTTTTTCAGAAACCTATCCTACATTGCCACTGCATGTTCCCTGACCTCCCCATGCTGACCACCCCGCGGTGCTTTTCTCCATCCTACATTGACACTCACTGCCTATCCTAATTCACACCCTCCGATTCACACACCCCGTGATGTTTTTTTTTACTGCTACTAGTGAATGTAATGTTACACACCTATACAATGCGCACCACCCCGCGATGTTTTTCAGAAACCTATCCTACATTGCCTCTGCACTTTCCCTGACCTCCCCATGCTGACCACCCGGCGGTGCGTTTCTCCATCCTACATTGCCTCTCACTGCCTATTCTAATACAGACCCTCTGATTCATACCACCCCGTGACGTTTTTCTCACTCCTATTAGTGAATGTAATGTTACACACGCATAAAATGCGCCCCACCACGCGATGTTTTTCAGAAACCTATCCTACATTGCTACTGAATGATCCCTGACTTCCCCATGCTGCCCACCCCGCGGTGCTTTTCTCCATGCTACATTGCCACTCACTGCCTATCCTAATTCAGACCCTCCGATTCACACCACCCCGTGATGTTTTTCTCACTCCTACTAGTGAATGTAATGTTACACACCCATACAATGCGCACCACACTGTGATGTTTTTCAGAAACCTATCCTACATTGCCACTGCATGTTCCCTGACCTCCCCATGCTGACCACCCCGCGGTGCTTTTCTCCATCCTACATTGCCACTCATTGCCTATCCTAATTCAGACCCTTCGATTCACACCAACCCGTAATGTTTTTCTCACTCCTACTAGTGAATGTAATGTTACACCCCCATTCAATGCGCACCACCCTGTGATGTTTTTCTCAATCCTACTAGTGAATGTAATGTTACACACCCATACAATGCGCACGACTCCGCGATGTTTTTCAGAAACCGATCCTACATTGCCACTGAATGTTCCCTGACCTCCCCATGCTGACCACGCCGCGGTGCTTTTCTCCATCCTACATTGCCACTCACTGCCTATCCTAATTCAGACCCTCCGATTCACACCACACATTGATGTTTTTCTCACTCCTACAAGTGAATATAATGTTACACACCCATACAATGCGCACCACCCCGCAATGTTTTTCTGAAACCTATCCTACATTGCCACAGCATGTTCCCTGACCTCCCTATGCTGACCATCCCGTGGTGCTTCACTCCATCCTACATTGCCACTCACTGGCTATCCTAATTTAGACCCTCTGATTCACACCACATCGTGATGTTTTTCTCACTCCTACTAGTGAATGTAATGTTACACACCCATTCAATGCGCACCACCCTGTGATGTTTTTCTCACTCCTACTAGTGAATGTAATGTTACACACCCATACAATGCGCACCACCCCGCGATGTTTTTAAGAAACCTATCCTACATTGCCACTGCATGTTCCCTGACCTCCCCATGCTGACCACCCCGCGGTGCTTTTCTCCATCCTAAATTCCCACTCACTGCCTATCCTAATTCAGACCCTCCGATTCACACCACCCCGTGATGTTTTTCTCACTCCTACTAGTGAATGTAATGTTACACACCCATACAATGCCCTCCACCCCTCGATGTTTTTCAGAAACCTATCCTACATTGCCACTGCATGTTCACTGACCTCCCCATGCTGACCACCCCGCGGTGCTTTTCTCCATCCTACATTGCCACTCACTGCCTATCCTAATTCAGGCCCTCCGTTTCACACCACCCCGTGATGACTTTCTCACTCCTACTAGTGAATGTAATGTTTCACACCCATACAATGCGCACCACCCCGCAATGTTTCTCAGAAACCTATCCTATATTGCCACTGCATGTTCCCTGACCTCCCCATGCTGACCACCCCGCGGTGCTTTTCTCCATCCTAAATTCCCACTCAATGCCTATCCTAATTCAGACCCTCCGATTCAAACCACCCCGTTATGTTTTTCTCACTCCTACTAGTGAATGTAGTGTTACACACCCATACAATGCGCACCACCCCGTGATGTTTTTGAGAAACATATCCTACATTCCCACTGCATGTTCCCTGACCTCCCCATGCTGACCACCACGCGGTGCTTTTCTCCATCCTACATTGCCACTCGCTGCCTATCCTAATTCAGACCCTCTGGTTCACACCACCTCGTGATGTTTTTCTCACTCCTATTAGTGAATGTAATGTTACACACCCATACAATGCGCTCCACCCCGCGATGTTTTTCAGAAACCTATTCTACATTGCCTCTGCAAGTTCCCTGACCTCCCCATGCTGACCACCACGTGGTGCTTTTCTCCATCCTACATTGCCACTCACTGCCTATCCTAATTCAGACCCTCCGATTCACACCAACCAGTGATGTTTTTCTCACTCCTACTAGTGAATGTAATGTTACACACCCATTCAGTGCGCACCACCCTGTGATGTTTTTCTCACTCATACTAGTAAATGTAATGTTACACACCCATACAATGCGCACCACCCCGCGATGTTTTTCAGAAACCTATCCTACATTGCCACTGCATGTTCCCTGATCTCCCCATGCTGACCACCCCGCCTTGCTTTTCTCCACCCTACATTGCCGCTCACTGCCTATCCTAATTCAGATCCTCCGATTCCCACCACCCCGTGATGTTTTTCTCACTCCTACTCGTGAATGTAATGTTACACACCCATACAATGCCCTCAACCCCTCGATGTTTTTCAGAAACCTATGACACATTGCCACTGAATGTTCCCTGACTTCCCCATGCTGACCACCCCGCGGTGCTTTTCTCCATCCTACATTGTCACTCGCTGCCTATCCTAAGTCAGACCTTCCAATTCACACCACCCCGTCAGGTTTTTCTCACTCCTACTAGTGAATGTAATGTTACACACCCATACAATGCGCTCCACTCCGCGATGTTTTTCAGAAACCTATCCTACATTGCCACTGCATGTTCCCTGACCTCCACATGCTGACCACCACGCGGTGCTTTTCTCCATCCTACATTGCCACTCACTGCCTATCCTAATTCAGACCCTCCGATTCACACCACCTCGTGATGTTTTTCTCACTCCTACCAGTGAATGTAATGTTACACACCATACAATGCGCTCCACCCCGCGATGTTTTTGAGAAACCTATTCTACATTGCCACTGCATGTTCCCTGACCTCCCCATGCTGACCACCACGCGGTGCTTTTCTCCATCCTACATTGCCACTCACTGCCTATCCTAATTCAGACCCTCCGATTCACACCACCCCGTGATGTTTTTTTCACTCCTACTAGTGAAAGTAATGTTACACACCCATACAATGCGCACCACCCCGCAATGTTTCTCAGAAACCTATCCTATATTGCCACTGCATGTTCCCTGACCTCCCCATGCTGACCACCCCGCGGTGCTTTTCTCCATCCTAAATTCCCACTCACTGCCTATCCTAATTCAGACCCTCCGATTCAAACCACCCCGTGATGTTTTTTTCACTCCTACTAGTGAATGTAATGTTACACACCCATACAATGCGCACCACCCCGCGATGTTTTTGAGAAACATATCCTACATTCCCACTGCATGTTCCCTGACCTCCCCATGCTGACCACCCCGCGGTGCTTTTCTCCGTCCTACATGGCCACTCACTGCCTATCCTAGTTCAGACCCTCCGATTCACACCACCCCGTGATGTTTTTCTCACTCCTACTAGTGAATGTAATGTTACACACCCATACAATGCGCACCACACCGCGATGTTTTTCAGAAACCTCTCCTACATTGCCACTGCATGTTCCCTGAATTCCCCAAGCTGACCACCACTGGTGCTTTTCTCCATCCTACAGTGCCACTCACTGCCTACTCTAATTCAGACGCTTAGATTCACACCACCCCTTGATATTTTTCTCACTCCTACTAGTGAATGTAATGTTACACACACATTCAATGCGCACCACCCTGTGATGTTTTAATCACTCCTACTAGTGAATTTCATGTTACACACCCAAACAATGCGCACCACCTCGCGATGTTTTTCAGAAACCTATCCTACATTGCCACTACATGTTTCTGACCTCCCGATGCTGACCACCCCGAGGTGCTTTTCTCCATCCTACATTGCTACTCACTGCCTATCCTAAATCAGACCCTCCGATTCACACGACCCCGTGATGTTTTTTAAACTCCTGCTAGTGAATGTAATGTTACACACCCATACAATGCGCTCCACCCCGCAATGTTTTTCAGAAACTTATCCTACATTGCCATGGCATGTTCAATGACCTCCCCATGCTGACCACCACGCGGTGCATTTCTCCATCCTACATTGCCACTCACTGCCTATCCTAATTCAGACCCTCCGATTCACACCACCTCGTGCTGTTTTTGTCACTCCTACTAGTGAATGTAATGTTACACAGCATACAATGCACTCCACCCCGCGATGTTTTTCAGAAACCTATTCTACATTGCCACTGCATTTGCCCTGACCTCCTCATGCTGACCACCTGCAGTGCTTTTCTCCATCCTACATTGCCACTCACTGCCTATCCTAATTCAGAACCTCCTATTCACACCAAGCTGTGATGTTTTTCTCACTCCTACTAGTGAATGTAATGTTACTCACCCATACAATGCGCACCACCCCGCGATGTTATTCAGAAACCTATTCTACATTGCCTCTGCAAGTTCCCTGACCTCCCCATGCTGACCACCACGCGGTGCTTTTCTCCATCCTACATTGCCACTCACTGCCTATCCTAATTCAGACCCTCCGATTCACAACAATCCGTGATGTTTTTCTCACTCCTACTAGTGAATGTAATGTTACACACCCATACAATGCGCACCACCCTGCGATGTTTTTCAGAAACCTATCCTACATTGCCACTGCATGTTCCCTGACCTCCCCATGCTGACACCCCGCAGTGCTTTTCTGCATCCTACATTGCCACTCACTGCCTATCCTAATTCAGACACTGCGATTCACACCACCCCGTGATGTTTTTCTCGCTCCTACTAGTGAATGTAGTGTTACGCACCCATACAATGCGCACCACCCCATGATGTTTTTCAGAAACCAATCCTACAGTGCCACCTCATGTTCCCTGACCTCCTCATGCTGCCCACCCCGAGGTGCTTTTCTCCATCCTACATTGCCACTCACTGTCTATCCTAATTCAGACCCTCAGATTCACACCACCCCGTGATGTTTTTCTCACTCCTACTAGTGAAAGTAATGTTACACACCCATTCAATGGGCACCACCCTGTGATGTTTTTCTCACTCCTACTTGTGAATGTAATGTTACACACCCATACAATGCGCACCACCCCGCGATATTTTTCAGAAACCTATCCTACATTGCCAGTGCATGTTCCCTGACCTCCCCATGCTGACCACCCCGCGGTGCTTTTCTCCATCCTACATTACCACTCACTGCCTATCCTAAGTCAGACCCTCCAATTCACACCACCCCGTCATGTTTTTCTCACTCCTACTAGTGAATGTAATGTTACACACCCATACAATGCGCACCACACCGCGATGTTTTTCAGAAACCTATCCTACATTGCCACTGCATGTTCCCTGAGTTCCCCAAGCTGACCACCCCCGGTGCTTTTCTCCATCCTACAGTGCCACTCACGGCCTATCCTAAGTCAGACCCTCCGATTCACACCACCCCGTCATGTTTTTCTCACTCCTACTAGTGAACGTAATGTTACACACCCATACAATGCGCACCACACCGCGATGTTTTTCAGAAACCTATCCTACATTGCCACTGCATGTTCCCTGATTTTCCCAAGCTGACCACCCCCGGTGCTTTTCTCCATCCTACAGTGCCACTCACTGCCTATCCTAATTCAGACCCTCAGATTCACACCACCCCGTGATGTTTTTCTCACTCCTACTAGTGAATGCAATGTTACACACCCATTCAATGCACACCACCCTGTGATGTTTTTCTCACTCCTACTAGTGAATGTAATGTTACACACCCAAACAATGCGCACCACCCCGCGATGTTTTTCAGAAACCTATCCTACATTGCCACTGCATGATCCTGACCTCCCTATGCTGACCACCCCACGGTGCTTTTCTCCATCTTACATTGCCACTCACTGCCTATCCTAAATCAGACCCTCCGATTCACACCACCCCGTGATGTTTTTCTCACTCCTACTAGTGAATGTAATGTTACACACCCATACAATGCGCACCACCCCACGATGTTTTTAAGAAACCTATCCTACATTGCCACTGCATGTTCCCTGACCTCCCCATGCTGACCACCCCGCGGTGCTTTTCTCCATCCTACATTACCACTCACTGCATATCCTAAGTCAGACCCTCCAATTCACACCACCCTGTCATGTTTTTCTCACTCCTACTAGTGAATGTAATGTTACACACCCATACAATGCGCACCACACCGCGATGTTTTTCAGAAACCTATCCTACATTGCCACTGCATGTTCCCTGAATTCCCCAAGCTGACCACCCCCGGTGCTTTTCTCCATCCTACAGTGCCACTCACGGCCTATCCTAAGTCAGACCCTCCGATTCACACCACCTCGTCATGTTTTTCTCACTCCTACTAGTGAACGTATTGTTACACACCCATACAATGCGCACCACACCGCGATGTTTTTCAGAAACCTATCCTACATTGCCACTGCATGTTACCTGACCTCCCCATGCTGACCACCCCGCGGTGCTTTTCTCCATCCTAAATTCCCACTCACTGCCTATCCTAATTCAGACCCTCCGATTCACACCACCCCGTGATGTTTTTCTCACTCCTACTAGTGAATGTAATGTTACACACCCATACAATGCCCTCCACCCCTCGATGTTTTTCAGAAAAATATCCTACATTGCCACTGCATGTTCACTGACCTCCCCATGCTGACCACCCCGCGGTGCTTTTCTCCATCCTACATTGCCACTCACTGCCTATCCTAATTCAGGCCCTCCATTTCACACCACCCCGTGATGACTTTCTCACTCCTACTAGTGAATGTAATGTTTCACACCCATACAATGCGCACCACCCCGCAATGTTTCTCAGAAACCTATCCTATATTGCCACTGCATGTTCCCTGACCTCCCCATGCTGACCACCCCGCGGTGCTTTTCTCCATCCTAAATTCCCACTCAATGCCTATCCTAATTCAGACCCTCCGATTCAAACCACCCCGTTATGTTTTTCTCACTCCTACTAGTGAATGTAGTGATACACACCCATACAATGCGCACCACCCCGCGATGTTTTTGAGAAACATATCCTACATTCCCACTGCATGTTCCCTGACCTCCCCATGCTGACCACCACGCGGTGCTTTTCTCCATCCTACATTGCCACTCGCTGCCTATCCTAATTCAGACCCTCTGGTTCACACCACCTCGTGATGTTTTTCTCACTCCTACTAGTGAATGTAATGTTACACACCCATACAATGCGCTCCACCCCGCGATGTTTTTCAGAAACCTATTCTACATTGCCTCTGCAAGTTCCCTGACCTCCCCATGCTGACCACCACGTGGTGCTTTTCTCCATCCTACATTGCCACTCACTGCCTATCCTAATTCAGACCCTCCGATTCACACCAACCAGTGATGTTTTTCTCACTCCTACTATTGAATGTAATGTTACACACCCATTCAGTGCGCACCACCCTGTGATGTTTTTCTCACTCATACTAGTAAATGTAATGTTACACACCCATACAATGCGCACCACCCCGCGATGTTTTTCAGAAACCTATCCTACATTGCCACTGCATGTTCCCTGATCTCCCCATGCTGACCACCCCGCCTTGCTTTTCTCCACCCTACATTGCCGCTCACTGCCTATCCTAATTCAGATCCTCCGATTCCCACCACCCCGTGATGTTTTTCTCACTCCTACTCGTGAATGTAATGTTACACACCCATACAATGCCCTCAACCCCTCGATGTTTTTCAGAAACCTATGACACATTGCCACTGAATGTTCCCTGACTTCCCCATGCTGACCACCCCGCGGTGCTTTTCTCCATCCTACATTGTCACTCACTGCCTATCCTAAGTCCGACCTTCCAATTCACACCACCCCGTCAGGTTTTTCTCACTCCTACTAGTGAATGTAATGTTACACACCCATACAATGCGCTCCACCCCGCGATGTTTTTCAGAAACCTATCCTACATTGCCACTGCATGTTCCCTGACCTCCACATGCTGACCACCACGCGGTGCTTTTCTCCATCCTACATTGCCACTCACTGCCTATCCTAATTCAGACCCTCCGATTCACACCACCTCGTGATGTTTTTCTCACTCCTACCAGTGAATGTAATGTTACACACCATACAATGCGCTCCACCCTGCGATGTTTTTGAGAAACCTATTCTACATTGCCACTGCATGTTCCCTGACCTCCCCATGCTGACCACCACGCGGTGCTTTTCTCCATCCTACATTGCCACTCACTGCCTATCCTAATTCAGACCCTCCGATTCACACCACCCCGTGATGTTTTTTTCACTCCTACTAGTGAAAGTAATGTTACACACCCATACATTGCGCACCACCCCGCAATGTTTCTCAGAAACCTATCCTATATTGCCACTGCATGTTCCCTGACCTCCCCATGCTGACCACCCCGCGGTGCTTTTCTCCATCCTAAATTCCCACTCACTGCCTATCCTAATTCAGACCCTCCGATTCAAACCACCCCGTGATGTTTTTTTCACTCCTACTAGTGAATGTAATGTTACACACCCATACAATGCGCTCCACCCCGCGATGTTTTTGAGAAACCTATTCTACATTGCCACTGCATGTTCCCTGACCTCCCCATGCTGACCACCACGCGGTGCTTTTCTCCATCCTACATTGCCACTCACTGCCTATTCTAATTCAGACCCTCCGATTCACACCACCCCGTGATGTTTTTTTCACTCCTACTAGTGAAAGTAATGTTACACACCCATACAATGCGCACCACCCCGCAATGTTTCTCAGAAACCTATCCTATATTGCCACTGCATGTTCCCTGACCTCCCCATGGTGACCACCCCGCGGTGCTTTTCTCCATCCTAAATTCCCACTCACTGCCTATCCTAATTCAGACCCTCCGATTCAAACCACCCCGTGATGTTTTTTTCACTCCTACTAGTGAATGTAATGTTACACACCCATACAATGCGCACCACCCCGCGATGTTTTTGAGAAACATATCCTACATTCCCACTGCATGTTCCCTGACCTCACCATGCTGACCACCCCGCGGTGCTTTTCTCCGTCCTACATGGCCACTCACTGCCTATCCTAGTTCAGACCCTCCGATTCACACCACCCGGTGATGTTTTTGTCACTCCTACTAGTGAATGTAATGTTACACACCCATACAATGCGCACCACACTGTGATGTTTTTCAGAAACCTATCCTACATTGCCACTGCATGTTCCCTGACCTCCCCATGCTGACCACCCCGCGGTGCTTTTCTCCATCCTACATTGCCACTCATTGCCTATCCTAATTCAGACCCTCCGATTCACACCACCCCGTGATGTTTTTCTCACTCCTACTAGTGAATGTAATGTTACACACCCATACAATGCGCACCACACTGTGATGTTTTTCAGAAACCTATCCTACATTGCCACTGCATGTTCCCTGACCTCCCCATGCTGACCACCCCGCGGTGCTTTTCTCCATCCTACATTGCCACTCATTGCCTATCCTAATTCAGACCCTTCGATTCACACCAACCCGTAATGTTTTTCTCACTCCTACTAGTGAATGTAATGTTACACCCCCATTCAATGCGCACCACCCTGTGATGTTTTTCTCAATCCTACTAGTGAATGTAATGTTACACACCCATACAATGCGCACGACTCCGCGATGTTTTTCAGAAACCGATCCTACATTGCCACTGAATGTTCCCTGACCTCCCCATGCTGACCACGCCGCGGTGCTTTTCTCCATCCTACATTGCCACTCACTGCCTATCCTAATTCAGACCCTCCGATTCACACCACACATTGATGTTTTTCTCACTCCTACAAGTGAATATAATGTTACACACCCATACAATGCGCACCACCCCGCAATGTTTTTCTGAAACCTATCCTACATTGCCACAGCATGTTCCCTGACCTCCCTATGCTGACCATCCCGTGGTGCTTCACTCCATCCTACATTGCCACTCACTGGCTATCCTAATTTAGACCCTCTGATTCACACCACATCGTGATGTTTTTCTCACTCCTACTAGTGAATGTAATGTTACACACCCATTCAATGCGCACCACCCTGTGATGTTTTTCTCACTCCTACTAGTGAATGTAATGTTACACACCCATACAATGCGCACCACCCCGCGATGTTTTTAAGAAACCTATCCTACATTGCCACTGCATGTTCCCTGACCTCCCCATGCTGACCACCCCGCGGTGCTTTTCTCCATCCTAAATTCCCACTCACTGCCTATCCTAATTCAGACCCTCCGATTCACACCACCCCGTGATGTTTTTCTCACTCCTACTAGTGAATGTAATGTTACACACCCATACAATGCCCTCCACCCCTCGATGTTTTTCAGAAACCTATCCTACATTGCCACAGCATGTTCCCTGACCTCCCCATGCTGACAACCCGGCGGTGCTTTTCTCCATCCTACATTGCCACTCACTGCCTATTCTAATTCAGACCCTCCGATTCACACCACCCCGTGATGTTTTTCTCACTCCTACTAGTGAATGTAATGATACACACCCATACAATGCGCACCACCCCGCAAGGTTTTTCGGAAACCTATCCTACATTGCCACTGCATGTTCCTTGACCTCCTCATGCTGACCACCCCGCGGTGCTTTTCTCCAACCTACATTGCCACTCACTGCCTCTCCTAATTCAGACTCTCGGATTCACACCACCCCGTGATGTTTTTCTCACTCCTACTAGTGAATGTAATGTTTCACACCCATACAATGCGCACGACCCCGTGATGTTTTTCTCACTCCTACTAGTGAATGTCATGTTACACACCCATACAATGCGCACCACCCTGCGATGTTTTTCAGAAACCTATCCTACATTGCCACTGCATGTTCCCTGACCTCCCCTTGTTGACCACCCCTCGTTGCTTTTCTCCATCCTACATTGCCACTCACAGCCTATCCTACTTCAGGCCCACAGATTCACACCACCCCGTGATGTTTTTCTCACTGCTACCAGTGAATGTAATGTTACACACCCATACAATGTGCACCACCCCGCGATGTTTTTCAGAAACTTATTCTACATTGCCACTGCATGTTCCCTGACCTCCCCATGCTGACCTCCCCGCGGTGCTTTTCTCCGTCCTACATGGCCACTCACTGCCTATCCTAGTTCAGACCCTCCGATTCACACCACCCTGTTTTGTTTTTCTCACTCCTACTAGTGAATGTAATGTTACACACCCATACAATGCGCACCACCCTGTGATGTTTTTCAGAAACCTATCCTACAATGCCACTCCATGTTCCCTGACCTCCCCATGCTGACCACCCCGCGGTGCTTTTCTCCATCCTACATTGCCACTCACTGCCTATCCTAATTCAGACGCTCCGATTCAGACCACCCCTTGATGTTTTTCTCACTCCTACTAGTGAATGTAATGTTACACACCCATACAATATGCACCACACCGAGATGTTTTTCAGAAACCTATCCTACATTGCCACTGCATGTTCCCTGAACTCCCTATGCTGTCCACCCCGCGGTGCATTTCTCCATCCTACATTGCCACTCACTGCCTATCCTAATTCAGACCCTCCGATTCACACCACCCGTGATGTTTTTCTCACTCCTACTAGTGAATGTAATGTTACACACCCATACAATGCGCACCACCCCGCGATGTTTTTCAGAAACCTATCCTACATTGCCACTGCATGTTCCTTGACCTCCCCATGCTGACCACCCCGCGGTGCTTTTCTCCATCCTACATTGACACTCACTGCCTATCCTAATTCACACCCTCCGATTCACACACCCCGTGATGTTTTTTTTTACTGCTACTAGTGAATGTAATGTTACACACCTATACAATGCGCACCACCCCGCGATGTTTTTCAGAAACCTATCCTACATTGCCTCTGCACTTTCCCTGACCTCCCCATGCTGACCACCCGGCGGTGCGTTTCTCCATCCTACATTGCCTCTCACTGCCTATTCTAATACAGACCCTCTGATTCATACCACCCCGTGACGTTTTTCTCACTCCTATTAGTGAATGTAATGTTACACACGCATAAAATGCGCCCCACCACGCGATGTTTTTCAGAAACCTATCCTACATTGCTACTGAATGATCCCTGACTTCCCCATGCTGCCCACCCCGCGGTGCTTTTCTCCATGCTACATTGCCACTCACTGCCTATCCTAATTCAGACCCTCCGATTCACACCACCCCGTGATGTTTTTCTCACTCCTACTAGTGAATGTAATGTTACACACCCATACAATGCGCACCACACTGTGATGTTTTTCAGAAACCTATCCTACATTGCCACTGCATGTTCCCTGACCTCCCCATGCTGACCACCCCGCGGTGCTTTTCTCCATCCTACATTGCCACTCATTGCCTATCCTAATTCAGACCCTTCGATTCACACCAACCCGTAATGTTTTTCTCACTCCTACTAGTGAATGTAATGTTACACCCCCATTCAATGCGCACCACCCTGTGATGTTTTTCTCAATCCTACTAGTGAATGTAATGTTACACACCCATACAATGCGCACGACTCCGCGATGTTTTTCAGAAACCGATCCTACATTGCCACTGAATGTTCCCTGACCTCCCCATGCTGACCACGCCGCGGTGCTTTTCTCCATCCTACATTGCCACTCACTGCCTATCCTAATTCAGATCCTCCGATTCACACCACACATTGATGTTTTTCTCACTCCTACAAGTGAATATAATGTTACACACCCATACAATGCGCACCACCCCGCAATGTTTTTCTGAAACCTATCCTACATTGCCACAGCATGTTCCCTGACCTCCCTATGCTGACCATCCCGTGGTGCTTCACTCCATCCTACATTGCCACTCACTGGCTATCCTAATTTAGACCCTCTGATTCACACCACATCGTGATGTTTTTCTCACTCCTACTAGTGAATGTAATGTTACACACCCATTCAATGCGCACCACCCTGTGATGTTTTTCTCACTCCTACTAGTGAATGTAATGTTACACACCCATACAATGCGCACCACCCCGCGATGTTTTTAAGAAACCTATCCTACATTGCCACTGCATGTTCCCTGACCTCCCCATGCTGACCACCCCGCGGTGCTTTTCTCCATCCTAAATTCCCACTCACTGCCTATCCTAATTCAGACCCTCCGATTCACACCACCCCGTGATGTTTTTCTCACTCCTACTAGTGAATGTAATGTTACACACCCATACAATGCCCTCCACCCCTCGATGTTTTTCAGAAACCTATCCTACATTGCCACTGCATGTTCACTGACCTCCCCATGCTGACCACCCCGCGGTGCTTTTCTCCATCCTACATTGCCACTCACTGCCTATCCTAATTCAGGCCCTCCGTTTCACACCACCCCGTGATGACTTTCTCACTCCTACTAGTGAATGTAATGTTTCACACCCATACAATGCGCACCACCCCGCAATGTTTCTCAGAAACCTATCCTATATTGCCACTGCATGTTCCCTGACCTCCCCATGCTGACCACCCCGCGGTGCTTTTCTCCATCCTAAATTCCCACTCAATGCCTATCCTAATTCAGACCCTCCGATTCAAACCACCCCGTTATGTTTTTCTCACTCCTACTAGTGAATGTAGTGTTACACACCCATACAATGCGCACCACCCCGTGATGTTTTTGAGAAACATATCCTACATTCCCACTGCATGTTCCCTGACCTCCCCATGCTGACCACCACGCGGTGCTTTTCTCCATCCTACATTGCCACTCGCTGCCTATCCTAATTCAGACCCTCTGGTTCACACCACCTCGTGATGTTTTTCTCACTCCTATTAGTGAATGTAATGTTACACACCCATACAATGCGCTCCACCCCGCGATGTTTTTCAGAAACCTATTCTACATTGCCTCTGCAAGTTCCCTGACCTCCCCATGCTGACCACCACGTGGTGCTTTTCTCCATCCTACATTGCCACTCACTGCCTATCCTAATTCAGACCCTCCGATTCACACCAACCAGTGATGTTTTTCTCACTCCTACTAGTGAATGTAATGTTACACACCCATTCAGTGCGCACCACCCTGTGATGTTTTTCTCACTCATACTAGTAAATGTAATGTTACACACCCATACAATGCGCACCACCCCGCGATGTTTTTCAGAAACCTATCCTACATTGCCACTGCATGTTCCCTGATCTCCCCATGCTGACCACCCCGCCTTGCTTTTCTCCACCCTACATTGCCGCTCACTGCCTATCCTAATTCAGATCCTCCGATTCCCACCACCCCGTGATGTTTTTCTCACTCCTACTCGTGAATGTAATGTTACACACCCATACAATGCCCTCAACCCCTCGATGTTTTTCAGAAACCTATGACACATTGCCACTGAATGTTCCCTGACTTCCCCATGCTGACCACCCCGCGGTGCTTTTCTCCATCCTACATTGTCACTCGCTGCCTATCCTAAGTCAGACCTTCCAATTCACACCACCCCGTCAGGTTTTTCTCACTCCTACTAGTGAATGTAATGTTACACACCCATACAATGCGCTCCACTCCGCGATGTTTTTCAGAAACCTATCCTACATTGCCACTGCATGTTCCCTGACCTCCACATGCTGACCACCACGCGGTGCTTTTCTCCATCCTACATTGCCACTCACTGCCTATCCTAATTCAGACCCTCCGATTCACACCACCCCGTGATGTTTTTTTCACTCCTACTAGTGAAAGTAATGTTACACACCCATACAATGCGCACCACCCCGCAATGTTTCTCAGAAACCTATCCTATATTGCCACTGCATGTTCCCTGACCTCCCCATGCTGACCACCCCGCGGTGCTTTTCTCCATCCTAAATTCCCACTCACTGCCTATCCTAATTCAGACCCTCCGATTCAAACCACCCCGTGATGTTTTTTTCACTCCTACTAGTGAATGTAATGTTACACACCCATACAATGCGCACCACCCCGCGATGTTTTTGAGAAACATATCCTACATTCCCACTGCATGTTCCCTGACCTCCCCATGCTGACCACCCCGCGGTGCTTTTCTCCGTCCTACATGGCCACTCACTGCCTATCCTAGTTCAGACCCTCCGATTCACACCACCCCGTGATGTTTTTCTCACTCCTACTAGTGAATGTAATGTTACACACCCATACAATGCGCACCACACCGCGATGTTTTTCAGAAACCTCTCCTACATTGCCACTGCATGTTCCCTGAATTCCCCAAGCTGACCACCACTGGTGCTTTTCTCCATCCTACAGTGCCACTCACTGCCTACTCTAATTCAGACGCTTAGATTCACACCACCCCTTGATATTTTTCTCACTCCTACTAGTGAATGTAATGTTACACACACATTCAATGCGCACCACCCTGTGATGTTTTAATCACTCCTACTAGTGAATTTCATGTTACACACCCAAACAATGCGCACCACCTCGCGATGTTTTTCAGAAACCTATCCTACATTGCCACTGCATGTTTCTGACCTCCCGATGCTGACCACCCCGAGGTGCTTTTCTCCATCCTACATTGCTACTCACTGCCTATCCTAAATCAGACCCTCCGATTCACACCACCCCGTGATGTTTTTTAAACTCCTGCTAGTGAATGTAATGTTACACACCCATACAATGCGCTCCACCCCGCAATGTTTTTCAGAAACTTATCCTACATTGCCATGGCATGTTCAATGACCTCCCCATGCTGACCACCACGCGGTGCATTTCTCCATCCTACATTGCCACTCACTGCCTATCCTAATTCAGACCCTCCGATTCACACCACCTCGTGCTGTTTTTGTCACTCCTACTAGTGAATGTAATGTTACACAGCATACAATGCGCTCCACCCCGCGATGTTTTTCAGAAACCTATTCTACATTGCCACTGCATTTGCCCTGACCTCCTCATGCTGACCACCTGCAGTGCTTTTCTCCATCCTACATTGCCACTCACTGCCTATCCTAATTCAGAACCTCCTATTCACACCAAGCTGTGATGTTTTTCTCACTCCTACTAGTGAATGTAATGTTACTCACCCATACAATGCGCACCACCCCGCGATGTTATTCAGAAACCTATTGTATATTGCCTCTGCAAGTTCCCTGACCTCCCCATGCTGACCACCACGCGGTGCTTTTCTCCATCCTACATTGCCACTCACTGCCTATCCTAATTCAGACCCTCCGATTCACAACAATCCGTGATGTTTTTCTCACTCCTACTAGTGAATGTAATGTTACACACCCATACAATGCGCACCACCCCGCGATGTTTTTCAGAAACCTATCCTACATTGCCACTGCATGTTCCCTGACCTCCCCATGCTGACACCCCGCAGTGCTTTTCTGCATCCTACATTGCCACTCACTGCCTATCCTAATTCAGACACTGCGATTCACACCACCCCGTGATGTTTTTCTCGCTCCTACTAGTGAATGTAGTGTTACGCACCCATACAATGCGCACCACCCCATGATGTTTTTCAGAAACCAATCCTACAGTGCCACCTCATGTTCCCTGACCTCCTCATGCTGCCCACCCCGAGGTGCTTTTCTCCATCCTACATTGCCACTCACTGTCTATCCTAATTCAGACCCTCAGATTCAAACCACCCCGTGATGTTTTTCTCACTCCTACTAGTGAAAGTAATGTTAAACACCCATTCAATGGGCACCACCCTGTGATGTTTTTCTCACTCCTACTTGTGAATGTAATGTTACACACCCATACAATGCGCACCACCCCGCGATATTTTTCAGAAACCTATCCTACATTGCCAGTGCATGTTCCCTGACCTCCCCATGCTGACCACCCCGCGGTGCTTTTCTCCATCCTACATTACCACTCACTGCCTATCCTAAGTCAGACCCTCCAATTCACACCACCCCGTCATGTTTTTCTCACTCCTACTAGTGAATGTAATGTTACACACCCATACAATGCGCACCACACCGCGATGTTTTTCAGAAACCTATCCTACATTGCCACTGCATGTTCCCTGAGTTCCCCAAGCTGACCATCCCCGGTGCTTTTCTCCATCCTACAGTGCCACTCACGGCCTATCCTAAGTCAGACCCTCCGATTCATACCACCCCGTCATGTTTTTCTCACTCCTACTAGTGAACGTAATGTTACACACCCATACAATGCGCACCACACCGCGATGTTTTTCAGAAACCTATCCTACATTGCCACTGCATGTTCCCTGATTTTCCCAAGCTGACCACCCCCGGTGCTTTTCTCCATCCTACAGTGCCACTCACTGCCTATCCTAATTCAGACCCTCAGATTCACACCACCCCGTGATGTTTTTCTCACTCCTACTAGTGAATGCAATGTTACACACCCATTCAATGCACACCACCCTGTGATGTTTTTCTCACTCCTACTAGTGAATGTAATGTTACACACCCAAACAATGCGCACCACCCCGCGATGTTTTTCAGAAACCTATCCTACATTGCCACTGCATGATCCTGACCTCCCTATGCTGACCACCCCACGGTGCTTTTCTCCATCTTACATTGCCACTCACTGCCTATCCTAAATCAGACCCTCCGATTCACACCACCCCGTGATGTTTTTCTCACTCCTACTAGTGAATGTAATGTTACACACCCATACAATGCGCACCACCCCACGATGTTTTTAAGAAACCTATCCTACATTGCCACTGCATGTTCCCTGACCTCCCCATGCTGACCACCCCGCGGTGCTTTTCTCCATCCTACATTACCACTCACTGCATATCCTAAGTCAGACCCTCCAATTCACACCACCCCGTCATGTTTTTCTCACTCCTACTAGTGAATGTAATGTTACACACCCATACAATGCGCACCACACCGCGATGTTTTTCAGAAACCTATCCTACATTGCCACTGCATGTTCCCTGAATTCCCCAAGCTGACCACCCCCGGTGCTTTTCTCCATCCTACAGTGCCACTCACGGCCTATCCTAAGTCAGACCCTCCGATTCACACCACCTCGTCATGTTTTTCTCACTCCTACTAGTGAACGTAATGTTACACACCCATACAATGCGCACCACACCGCGATGTTTTTCAGAAACCTATCCTACATTGCCACTGCATGTTCCCTGACCTCCCCATGCTGACCACCCCGCGGTGCTTTTCTCCATCCTAAATTCCCACTCACTGCCTATCCTAATTCAGACCCTCCGATTCACACCACCCCGTGATGTTTTTCTCACTCCTACTAGTGAATGTAATGTTACACACCCATACAATGCCCTCCACCCCTCGATGTTTTTCAGAAAAATATCCTACATTGCCACTGCATGTTCACTGACCTCCCCATGCTGACCACCCCGCGGTGCTTTTCTCCATCCTACATTGCCACTCACTGCCTATCCTAATTCAGGCCCTCCATTTCACACCACCCCGTGATGACTTTCTCACTCCTACTAGTGAATGTAATGTTTCACACCCATACAATGCGCACCACCCCGCAATGTTTCTCAGAAACCTATCCTATATTGCCACTGCATGTTCCCTGACCTCCCCATGCTGACCACCCCGCGGTGCTTTTCTCCATCCTAAATTCCCACTCAATGCCTATCCTAATTCAGACCCTCCGATTCAAACCACCCCGTTATGTTTTTCTCACTCCTACTAGTGAATGTAGTGATACACACCCATACAATGCGCACCACCCCGCGATGTTTTTGAGAAACATATCCTACATTCCCACTGCATGTTCCCTGACCTCCCCATGCTGACCACCACGCGGTGCTTTTCTCCATCCTACATTGCCACTCGCTGCCTATCCTAATTCAGACCCTCTGGTTCACACCACCTCGTGATGTTTTTCTCACTCCTACTAGTGAATGTAATGTTACACACCCATACAATGCGCTCCACCCCGCGATGTTTTTCAGAAACCTATTCTACATTGCCTCTGCAAGTTCCCTGACCTCCCCATGCTGACCACCACGTGGTGCTTTTCTCCATCCTACATTGCCACTCACTGCCTATCCTAATTCAGACCCTCCGATTCACACCAACCAGTGATGTTTTTCTCACTCCTACTATTGAATGTAATGTTACACACCCATTCAGTGCGCACCACCCTGTGATGTTTTTCTCACTCATACTAGTAAATGTAATGTTACACACCCATACAATGCGCACCACCCCGCGATGTTTTTCAGAAACCTATCCTACATTGCCACTGCATGTTCCCTGATCTCCCCATGCTGACCACCCCGCCTTGCTTTTCTCCACCCTACATTGCCGCTCACTGCCTATCCTAATTCAGATCCTCCGATTCCCACCACCCCGTGATGTTTTTCTCACTCCTACTCGTGAATGTAATGTTACACACCCATACAATGCCCTCAACCCCTCGATGTTTTTCAGAAACCTATGACACATTGCCACTGAATGTTCCCTGACTTCCCCATGCTGACCACCCCGCGGTGCTTTTCTCCATCCTACATTGTCACTCACTGCCTATCCTAAGTCCGACCTTCCAATTCACACCACCCCGTCAGGTTTTTCTCACTCCTACTAGTGAATGTAATGTTACACACCCATACAATGCGCTCCACCCCGCGATGTTTTTCAGAAACCTATCCTACATTGCCACTGCATGTTCCCTGACCTCCACATGCTGACCACCACGCGGTGCTTTTCTCCATCCTACATTGCCACTCACTGCCTATCCTAATTCAGACCCTCCGATTCACACCACCTCGTGATGTTTTTCTCACTCCTACCAGTGAATGTAATGTTACACACCATACAATGCGCTCCACCCTGCGATGTTTTTGAGAAACCTATTCTACATTGCCACTGCATGTTCCCTGACCTCCCCATGCTGACCACCACGCGGTGCTTTTCTCCATCCTACATTGCCACTCACTGCCTATCCTAATTCAGACCCTCCGATTCACACCACCCCGTGATGTTTTTTTCACTCCTACTAGTGAAAGTAATGTTACACACCCATACATTGCGCACCACCCCGCAATGTTTCTCAGAAACCTATCCTATATTGCCACTGCATGTTCCCTGACCTCCCCATGCTGACCACCCCGCGGTGCTTTTCTCCATCCTAAATTCCCAATCACTGCCTATCCTAATTCAGACCCTCCGATTCAAACCACCCCGTGATGTTTTTTTCACTCCTACTAGTGAATGTAATGTTACACACCCATACAATGCGCACCACCCCGCGATGTTTTTGAGAAACATATCCTACATTCCCACTGCATGTTCCCTGACCTCCCCATGCTGACCACCCCGCGGTGCTTTTCTCCGTCCAACATGGCCACTCACTGCCTATCCTAGTTCAGACCCTCCGATTCACACCACCCCATGATGTTTTTGTCACTCCTACTAGTGAATGTAATGTTACACACCCATACAATGCGCACCACCCTGTGATGTTTTTCAGAAACCTATCCTACAATGCCACTCCATGTTCCCTGACCTTCCCATGCTGACCACCACGCGGTGCTTTTCTCCATGCTACATTGCCACTCACTGCCTATCCTAATTCAGACCCTCCGATTCACACCAACCCGTGATGTTTTTCTCACTCCTACTAGTGAATGTAATGTTACACACCCATACAATGCGCACCACCCAGCGATGTTTTTCAGAAACCTATCCTACATTGCCACAGCATGTTCCCTGACCTCCCCATGCTGACAACCCGGCGGTGCTTTTCTCCATCCTACATTGCCACTCACTGCCTATTCTAATTCAGACCCTCCGATTCACACCACCCCGTGATGTTTTTCTCACTCCTACTAGTGAATGTAATGATACACACCCATACAATGCGCACCACCCCGCAAGGTTTTTCGGAAACCTATCCTACATTGCCACTGCATGTTCCTTGACTTCCTCATGCTGACCACCCCGCGGTGCTTTTCTCCAACCTACATTGCCACTCACTGCCTCTCCTAATTCAGACTCTCGGATTCACACCACCCCGTGATGTTTTTCTCACTCCTACTAGTGAATGTAATGTTACACACCCATACAATGCGCACCACCCCGCGATGTTTTTCAGAAACCTATCCTACATTGCCACTGCATGTTCCCTGACCTCCCCATGCTGACCACCCCGCGGTGTTTTTCTCCATCCTACATTGACACTCACTGCCTATCCTAATTCACACCCTCCGATTCACACACCCCGTGATGTTTTTTTTTTACTGCCACTAGTGAATGTAATGTTACACACCTATACAATGCGCACCACCCCGCGATGTTTTTCACAAACCTATCCTACATTGCCTCTGCACGTTCCCTGACCTCCCCATGCTGACCACCCGGCGGTGCGTTTCTCCATCCTACATTGCCTCTCACTGCCTATTCTAATACAGACCCTCTGATTCATACCACCCCGTGACGTTTTTCTCACTCCTATTAGTGAATATAATGTTACACACGCATAAAATGCGCCCCACCACGCGATGTTTTTCAGAAACCTATCCTACATTGCTACTGAATGATCCCTGACTTCCCCATGCTGCCCACCCCGCGGTGCTTTTCTCCATGCTACATTGCCACTCACTGCCTATCCTAATTCAGACCCTCCGATTCACACCACCCCGTGATGTTTTTCTCACTCCTACTAGTGAATGTAATGTTACACACCCATACAATGCGCACCACACTGTGATGTTTTTCAGAAACCTATCCTACATTGCCACTGCATGTTCCCTGACCTCCCCATGCTGACCACCCCGCGGTGCTTTTCTCCATCCTACATTGCCACTCATTGCCTATGCTAATTCAGACCCTTCGATTCACACCAACCCGTAATGTTTTTCTCACTCCTACTAGTGAATGTAATGTTACACCCCCATTCAATGCGCACCACCCTGTGATGTTTTTCTCAATCCTACTAGTGAATGTAATGTTACACACCCATACAATGCGCACGACTCCGCGATGTTTTTCAGAAACCGATCCTACATTGCCACTGCATGTTCCCTGACCTCCCCATGCTGACCACGCCGCGGTGCTTTTCTCCATCCTACATTGCCACTCACTGCCTATCCTAATTCAGACCCTCTGATTCACACCACCCATTGATGTTTTTCTCACTCCTACAAGTGAATATAATCTTACACACCCATACAATGCGCACCACCCCGCAATGTTTTTCTGAAACCTATCCTACATTGCCACAGCATGTTCCCTGACCTCCCTATGCTGACCATCCCGTGGTGCTTCACTCCATCCTACATTGCCACTCACTGGCTATCCTAATTCAGACCCTCTGATTCACACCACATCGTGATGTTTTTCTCACTCCTACTAGTGAATGTAATGTTACACACCCATTCAATGCGCACCACAGCGCGATGTTTTTCAGAAACCTATCCTACATTGCCATTGCATGTTCCCTGACCTCCCCATGCTGACTCCCACTCCGTGCTTTTCTCCATCCTACAATGCCACTCACTGACTTTCCTAATTCAGACCCTCCAATTCACACCACCCCGTGGTGTTTTTCTCACTCCTACTAGTGATTGTAATGTTACACACCCATACAATGCGCACCACCGCGCGATGTTTTTCAGAAACCTAACCTACATTGCCACTGCATTTTCCCTGACCTCCCCATGCTGACCACCCCGCGGTGCTTTTCTCCATCCTACATTGGCATTCCCTGCCTATCGTAATTCAGACCCTCCGATTCACACCACCCCGTAATGTTTTTCTCACTCCTACTAGTGAATGTAATGTTACACACCCATACAATGCGCATCACCCCGCGATGTTTTTCAGAAACCTATCCTACTTGCCACTGCATGTTCCCTGACCTCCCCATGCTGTCCACCCCGCGGTGCTTTTCTCCAACCAACATTGCCACTCACTGCCTATCGTAATTCAGACCATCCGATTCACACCAAACCGTGATGTTTTTCTCACTCCTATTAGTGAATGTAATGTTACACACACATACAATGCGCACCACCCCGTGGTGTTTATCTCACTCCCAGTAGTGAATGTAATGTTACACACCCATACAATGCGCACCACCCCGCGATGTTTTTCAGAAACCTATCCTACATTGCCACTGCATGTTCCCTGACCTCCCTATGCTGACCACCCCGCGGTGCTTTTCTCCAACCTACATTGCAACTCACTGCCTATTGTAATTCAGACCCTCCTATTCACACCACCCCGTGATGTTTTTCTCAATTCTACTAGTGAATGTAATGTTTCACACCCATCCAATGCGCACCACCCCGTGATGTTTTTCTCACTCCTACTAGGGAATGTCATGTTACACACCCATACAATGCGCACGACCCTGCGATGTTTTTCATCAACCTATCCTATATTGCTACTGCATGTTCCCTGACCTCCCCTTGCGGAACACCCCTCGGTGCTTTTCTCCATCCTACATTGCCACTCACTGCCTATCGTAATTCAGACCCTCCGATTCACACCACCCCGTGATGTTTTTCTCACTCCTACTAGTGAATGTAATGTTACACAGCCATACAATGCGCACCACAGCGCGATGTTTTTCAGAAACCTATCCTACATTGCCACTGCATGTTCCCTGACCTCCTCATGCTGACCACCCGGCGGTGCTTTTCTCCATCCTACATTGCCTCTCACTGCCTATCCTAATACAGACCCTCTGATTCACACCACCCCGTGACGTTTTTCTCACTCCTATTAGTGAATGTAATGTTACACACGCATATAATGCGCACCTACAAGCGATGTTTTTCAGAAACCTATCCTACATTGCTACTGAATGATCCCTGACCTCCCCATGCTGCCCACCCCGCGGTGCTTTTCTCCATGCTACATTGCCACTCACTGCCTATCCTAATTCAGACCCTCCGATTCACACCATCCCGTGATGATCTTCTCACTCCTACTAGTGAATGTAATGTTACACACCCATACAATGCGCACCACACCGTGATGTTTTTCAGAAACCTATCCTACATTGCCACTGCATGTTCCCTGACCTCCCCATGCTGACCACCCCGCGGTGCTTTTCTCCATCCTACATTGCCACTCATTGCCTATCCTAATTCAGACCCTTCGATTCACACCAACCCGTAATGTTTTTCTCACTCCTACTAGTGAATGTAATGTTACACACCCGTTCAATGCGCACCACCCTGTGATGTTTTTCTCAATCCTACTAGTGAATGTAATGTTACACACCCATACAATGCGCACCACCCCGCGATGTTTTTCAGAAACCGATCCTACATTGCCACTGCATGTTCCCTGACCTCCCCATGCTGACCACGCCGCGGTGCTTTTCTCCATCCTACTTTGCCTCTCACTGCCTATCCTAATTCAGACCCTCCGTTTCACACCACCCCTTGATGTTTTTCTCACTCCTACTAGTGAATGTAATGTTACACACCCATACAATGCGCACCACCCCGCGATGTTTTTCTGAAACCTATCCTACATTGCCACTGCATGTTCCCTGACCTCCCTATGCTGACAATCCAGCGGTGCTTCTCTCCATCCTACATTGCCACTCACTGGCTATCCTAAATCAGACCCTCTGCTTCACACGACCCCGTGATGTTTTTCTAACTCCTACTAGTGAATGTAATGTTACACACCCATACAATGCGCACCACAGCGCGATGTTTTTCAGAAACCTATCCTACATTGCCTTTGCATGTTCCCTGACTTCCCCATGCTGACTCCAAAGCGGTGCTTTTCTCCATCCTACATTGCCACTCACTGCCTATCCTAATTCAGACCCTCCGATTCACACCACCCCGTGGTGTTTTTCTCACTCCTACTAGTGATTGTAATGTTACACACCCATACAATGCGCACCACCGCGCGATGTTTTTCAGAAACCTATCCTACATTGCCAATGCATGTTCCCTGACCTCCCCATGCTGAGCACCACGCGGTGCTTTTCTCCATCCTACATTGCCACTCACTGCCTATCCTAATTCAGACCCTCCGATTCACACCACCCAGTGATGTTTTTCTCACTCCTACTAGTGAATGTAATGTTACACACCCATACAATGCGCACTACCCCGCGATGTTTTTCAGAAACCTATCCTACATTGCCTCTGCACGTTCCCTGACCTCCCCATGCTGACCACCCGGCGGTGCTTTTCTTCATCCTACATTGCCTCTCACTGCCTATTCTAATACAGACCCTCCGATTCACACCACCCCGTGATGTTTTTCTCACTCCTACTAGTGAATGTAATGTTACACACGCATAAAATGCGCACCACCCCGCGATGTTTTTCAGAAACCTATCCTACATTGCTACTGAATGATCCCTGACCTCCCCATGCTGCCCCCCCCCCCCGCGGTGCTTTACTCCATGCTACATTGCCACTCACTGCCTATCCTAATTCAGACCCTCCGATTCACACCACCCCGTGATGTTTTTCTCACTCCTACTAGTGAATGTAATGTTACACACCCATACAATGCGCACCACCCCGCGATGTTTTTCTGAAACCTATCCTACATTGCCACAGCATGTTCCCTGACCTCCCTATGCTGACCATCCCGCGGTGCTTCACTCCATCCTACATTGCCACTCACTGGCTATCCTAATTCAGACCCTCTGATTCACACCACCCCGTGATGTTTTTCTCACTCCTACTAGTGAATGTAATGTTACACACCCATACAATGCGCACCACACCGCGATGTTTTTCAGAAACCTATCCTACATTGCCACTGCATGTTCCCTGACCTCCGTATGCTCACCACCCCGCGGTGCTTTTCTCCATCCTACATTGCCACTCACTGCCTGTCCTAATTCAGACCCTCCGATTCACACCACCCCGTGATGTTTTTCTCACTCCTACTAGTGAATGTAATGTTACACACCCATAAAATGCGCAACACCCTGTGATGTTTTTCAGAAACCTATCCTACAATGCCACTCCATGTTCCCTGACCTCCCCATGCTGACCACCACGCGGTGCTTTTCTCCATGCTACATTGCCACTCACTGCCTATCCTAATTCAGACCCTCCGATTCACACCAACCCGTGATGTTTTTCTCACTCCTACTAGTGAATGTAATGTTACACACCCATACAATGCGCACCACACCGCGATGTTTTTCAGAAACCTATCCTACATTGCCACAGCATGTTCCCTGACCTCCTCATGCTGACAACCCGGCGGTGCTTTTCTCCATCCTACATTGCCAATCACTGCCTATCCTAATTCAGACCCTCCGATTCACACCACCCCGTGATGTTTTTCTCACTCCTACTAGTGAATGTAATGTTACAAACCCATACAATGCGCACCACCCCGCAAGGTTTTTCAGAAACCTATCCTACATTGCCACTGCATGTTCCGTGACCTCCCCATGCTGACCACCCCGCGGTGCTTTTCTCCAACCTACATTGCCACTCACTGCCTCTCCTAATTCAGACTCTCGGATGCACACCACCCCGTGATGTTTTTCTCACTCCTACTAGTGAATGTAATGTTTCACACCCATACAATGCGCACGACCCCGTGATGTTTTTCTCACTCCTACTAGTGAATGTCATGTTACACACCCATACAATGCGCACCACCCTGCGATGTTTTTCAGAAACCTATCCTACATTGCCACTGCATGTTCCCTGACCTCCCCATGCTGACCACCCCGCGGTGCTTTTCCCCATCCTACATGGCCACTCACTGCCTATCCTAGTTCAGACCCTCCGATTCTCACCACCCTATTTTGTTTTTCTCACTCCTACTAGTGAATGTAATGTTACACACCCATACAATGCGCACCACCCTGTTATGTTTTTCAGAAACCTATCCTACAATGCCACTCCATGTTCCCTGACCTCCCCATGCTGACCACCCCGCGGTGCTTTTCTCCATCCTACATTGCCACTCACTGCCTATCCTAATTCAGACGCTCCGATTCAGACCACCCCTTGATGTTTTTCTCACTCCTATTTGTGAATGTAATGTTACACACCCATACAATGCGCTCCACCCCGCGATGTTTTTCAGAAACCTATTCTACATTGCCTCTGCAAGTTCCCTGACCTCCCCATGCTGACCACCACGCGGTGCTTTTCTCCATCCTACATTGCCACTCACTGCCTATCCTAATTCAGACCCTCCGATTCACACCAACCCGTGATGTTTTTCTCACTCCTACTAGTGAATGTAATGTTACACACCCATTCAGTGCGCACCACCCTGTGATGTTTTTCTCACTCATACTAGTGAATGTAATGTTACACACCCATACAATGCGCACCACCCCGCGATGTTTTTCAGAAACCTATCCTACATTGCCACTGCATGTTCCCTGATCTCCCCATGCTGACCACCCCGCCTTGCTTTTCTCCATCCTACATTGCCGCTCACTGCCTATCCTAATTCAGAACCTCCGATTCCCACCACCCCGTGATGTTTTTCTCACTCCTACTAGTGAATGTAATGTTACAAACCCATACAATGCGCTCCACCCTGCGATGTTTTTCAGAAACCTATCCTACATTGCCACTGCATGTTGCCTGACCTCCCCATGCTGACCACCCCGCGGTGCTTTTCTCCATCCTAAATTCCCACTCACTGTCTATCCTAATTCAGACCCTCCGATTCACACCACCCCGTGATGTTTTTCTCACTCCTACTCGTGAATGTAATGTTACACATCCATACAATGCGCTCCACCCTGCGATGTTTTTCAGAAACCTATCCTACATTGCCACTGCATGTTCCCTGACCTCCCCATGCTGACCACCACGCGGTGCTTTTCTCCATTCTACATTGCCACTCAATGCCTATCCTTATTCAGACCTTCCGATTCACACCACCCCGTGATGTTTTCCTCACTCTACTAGTGAATGTAATGTTACACATCCATACAATGCGCTCCACCCTGCGATGTTTTTCAGAAACCTATCCTACATTGCCACTGCATGTTTCTGACCTCCCGATGCTGACCACCCCGCAGTGCTTTTCTCCATCCTACATTGCCACTCACTGCCTATCCTAATTCAGAAACTCCGATTCACACCAAGCTGTGATGTTTTTCTCACTCCTACTAGTGAATGTAATGTTACTCACCCATACAATGCGCACCACCCCGCGATGTTTTTCAGAAACCTATTCTACATTGCCTCTGCAAGTTCCCTGACCTCCCCATGCTGACCACCACGCGGTGCTTTTCTCCATCCTACATTGCCACTCACTGCCTATCCTAATTCAGACCCTCCGATTCACACCAACCCGTGATGTTTTTCTCACTCCTACTAGTGAATGTAATGTTACACACCCATACAATGCGCACCACCCCGCGATGTTTTTCAGAAACCTATCCTACATTGCCACTGCATGTTCCCTGACCTCCCCATGCTGACACCCCGCATTGCTTTTCTGCATCCTACATTGCCACTCACTGCCTATCCTAATTCAGACCCTGCGATTCACACCACCCCGTGATGTTTTTCTCGCTCCTACTAGTGAATGCAGTGTTACGCACCCATACAATGCGCACCACCCCGTGATGTTTTTCAGAAACCAATCCTACAGTGCCACCTCATGTTCCCTGACCTCCTCATGCTGCCCAGCCCGAGGTGCTTTTCTCCATCCTACATTGCCACTCATTGCCTATCCTAATTCAGACCCTCAGATTCACACCACCCCGTGATGTTTTTCTCACTCCTACTAGTGAATGTAATGTTACACAGGCATACAATGCGCACCACCTCGCGATGTTTTTCAGAAACCTATCCTACATTGCCACTTCATGTTCCCTGACCTCCCCATGCTGACCACTCCGCGGTGCTTTTCTCCGTCCTACATTGCCACTCCCTGCCTATCCTAATTCAGACCCTCCGATTCACACCACCCCGTGATGTTTTTCTCACTCCTACTAGTGAACGTAATGTTACACACCCATACAATGCGCACCACACCGCGATGTTTTTCAGAAACCTATCCTACATTGCCACTGCATGTTCCCTGACCTCCCCATGCTGACCATCACGCGGAGCTTTTCTCCATCCTACCTTGCCACTCAATGCCTATCCTAATTCAGACCCTCCGATTCACACCACCCCGTGATGTTTTTCTCACTCCTACTAGTGAATGTAATGTTACACACCCATACAATGCGAAATACCCCGCAATGTTTTTAAGAAACCTATCCTACATTGCCACTGCATGTTCCCTGACCTCCCCATGCTGACCACTCCGCGGTGCTTTTCTCCATCCTACATTGCCACTCACTGCCTATCCTAATTCAGACCCTCCGATTCACACCACCCCGTGATGTTTTTCTCACTCCTACTAGTGAATGTAATGTTACACACCCATACAATGCGCACCACACCGCGATGTTTTTCAGAAACCTCTCCTACATTGCCACTGCATGTTACCTGAATTCCCCAAGCTGACCACCACTGGTGCTTTTCTCCATCCTACAGTGCCACTCACTGCCTACCCTAATTCAGACGCTTAGATTCACAACACCCCTTGATATTTTTCTCACTCCTACTAGTGAATGTAATGTTACACACACATTCAATGCGCACCACCCTGTGATGTTTTAATCACTCCTACTAGTGAATTTCATGTTACACACCCAAACAATGCGCACCACCTCGCGATGTTTTTCAGAAACCTATCCTACATTGCCACTGCATGTTTCTGACCTCCCGATGCTGACCACCCCGCGGTGCTTTTCTCCATCCTACATTGCCACTCACTGCCTATCCTAAATCAGACCCTCCGATTCACACCACCCCGTGCTGTTTTTCTACCTCCTGCTAGTGAATGTAATGTTACACACCCATACAATGCACTCCACCCCGCAATGTTTTTCAGAAACTTATCCTACATTGCCATGGCATGTTCCCTGACCTCCCCATGCTGACCACCACGCGGTGCTTTTCTCCATCCTACATTGCCACTCACTGCCTATCCTAATTCAGACCCTCCGATTCACACCACCTCGTGCTGTTTTTGTCACTCCTACTAGTGAATGTAATGTTACTCACCCATACAATGCGCACCACCCCGCGATGTTATTCAGAAACCTATTCTACATTGCCTCTGCAAGTTCCCTGACCTCAACATGCTGACCACCACGCGGTTCTTTTCTCCATCCTACATTGCCACTCACTGCCTATCCTAATTCAGACCCTCCGATTCACACCACCCCGTGATGTTTTTCTCACTCCTACTAGTGAATGTAATGTTACACAGGCATACAATGCGCACCACCTCGCGATGTTTTTCAGAAACCTATCCTACATTGCCACTTCATGTTCCCTGACCTCCCCATGCTGACCATTCCGCGGTGCTTTTCTCCATCCTACATTGCCACTCCCTGCCTATCCTAATTCAGACCCTCCGATTCACACCACCCCGTGATGTTTTTCTCACTCCTACTAGTGAATGTAATGTTACACACCCATTCAATGGGCAGAACCCTGTGATGTTTTTCTCACTCTTACTTGTGAATGTAATGTTACACACCCATACAATGCGCACCACCCCGCGATATTTTTCAGAAACCTATCCTACATTGCCAGTGCATGTTCCCTGACCTCCCCATGCTGACCACCCCGCGGTGCTTTTCTCCATCCTACATTACCACTCACTGCCTATCCTAAGTCAGACCCTCCAATTCACACCTCCCCGTCATGTTTTTCTCACTCCTACTAGTGAATGTAATGTTACACACCCATACAATGCGCACCACACCGCGATGTTTTTCAGAAACCTATCCTACATTGCCACTGCATGTTCCCTGAGTTCCCCAAGCTGACCACCCCCGGTGCTTTTCTCCATCCTACAGTGCCAGTCACAGCCTATCCTAAGTCAGACCCTCCGATTCACACCACCCCGTCATGTTTTTCTCACTCCTACTAGTGAACGTAATGTTACACACCCATACAATGCGCACCACACCGCGATGTTTTTCAGAAACCTATCCTACATTGCCACTGCATGTTCCCTGAATTTCCCAAGCTGACCACCGCCGGTGCTTTTCTCCATCCTACAGTGCCACTCACTGCCTATCCTAATTCAGACCCTCAGATTCACACCACCCCGTGATGTTTTTCTCACTCCTACTAGTGAATGCAATGTTACACACCCATTCAATGCGCACCACCCTGTGATGTTTTTCTCACTCCTACTAGTGAATGTAATGTTACACACCCAAACAATGCGCACCACCCCGCGATGTTTTTCAGAAACCTATGCTACATTGCCACTGCATGCTCCTGACCTCCCTATGCTGACCACCCCGCGGTGCTTTTCTCCATCTTACATTACCACTCACTGCATATCCTAAGTCAGACCCTCCGATTCACACCACCTCGTCATGTTTTTCTCACTCCTACTAGTGAACGTAATGTTACACACCCATACATTGCACACCACACCGCGATGTTTTTCAGAAACCTATCCTACATTGCCACTGCATGTTCCCTGAATTTGCCAAGCTGACCACCCCCGGTGCTTTTCTCTATCCTACAGTGCCACTCACTGCCTATCCTAATTCATACCCTCAGATTCACACCACCCCGTGATGTTTTTCTCACTCCTACTAGTGAATGTAATGTTACACACCCATTCAATGCACACCACCCTGTGATGTTTTTCTCACTCCTACTAGTGAATGTAATGTTACACACCCATACAATGCACACCACCCCGCAATGTTTTTAAGAAACCTATCCTACATTGCCACTGCATGTTCCCTGACCTCCCCATGCTGACCACCCCGCGGTGCTTTTCTCCATCCTAAATTCCCACTCACTGCCTATCCTAATTCAGACCCTCCGATTCACAACACCCCGTAATGTTTTTCTCACTCCTACTAGTGAATGTAATGTTACACACCCATACAATGCCCTCCACCCCTCGATGATTTTCAGAAACCTATCCTACATTGCCACTGCATGTTCACTGACCTCCCCATGCTGACCACCCCTCGGTGCTTTTCTTCATCCTACATTGCCACTCACTGCCTATCCTAATTCAGGCCCTCCGTTTCACACCACCCCGTGATGACTTTCTCACTCCTACTAGTGAATGTAATGTTTCACACCCATACAATGCGCACCACCCCGCAATGTTTCTCAGAAACCTATCCTATATTGCCACTGCATGTTCCCTGACCTCCCCATGCTGACCACCCCGCGGTGCTTTTCTCCATCCTAAATTCCCACTCAATGCCTATCCTAATTCAGACCCTGCGATTCACACCACCCCGTGATGTTTTTCTCGCTCCTACTAGTGAATGCAGTGTTACGCACTCATACAATGCGCACCACCCCGTGATGTTTTTCAGAAAACAATCCTACAGTGCCACCTCATGTTCCCTGACCTCCTCATGCTGCCCACCCCGAGGTGCTTTTCTCCATCCTACATTGCCACTCACTGCCTATCCTAATTCAGACCCTCAGATTCACACCACCCCGTGATGTTTTTCTCACTCCTACTAGTGAATGTAATGTTACACAGGCATACAATGCGCACCACCTCGCGATGTTTTTCAGAAACCTATCCTACATTGCCACTTCATGTTCCCTGACCTCCCCATGCTGACCATTCCGCGGTGCTTTTCTCCATCCTACATTGCCACTCCCTGCCTATCCTAATTCAGACCCTCCGATTCACACCACCCCGTGATGTTTTTCTCACTCCTACTAGTGAATGTAATGTTACACACCCATTCAATGGGCACCACCCTGTGATGTTTTTCTCACTCCTACTTGTGAATGTAATGTTACACACCCATACAATGCGCACCACCCCGCGATATTTTTCAGAAACCTATCCTACATTGCCAGTGCATGTTCCCTCACCTCCCCATGCTGACCACCCCGCGGTGCTTTTCTCCATCCTACATTACCACTCACTGCCTATCCTAAGTCAGACCCTCCAATTCACACCACCCCGTCATGTTTTTCTCACTCCTACTAGTGAATGTAATGTTACACACCCATACAATGCGCACCACACCGCGATGTTTTTCAGAAACCTATCCTACATTGCCACTGCATGTTCCCTGAGTTCCCCAAGCTGATCACCCCCGGTGCTTTTCTCCATCCTACAGTGCCAGTCACGGCCTATCCTAAGTCAGACCCTCCGATTCACACCACCCCGTCATGTTTTTCTCACTCCTACTAGTGAACGTAATGTTACACACCCATACAATGCGCACCACACCGCGATATTTTTCAGAAACCTATCCTACATTGCCACTGCATGTTCCCTGAATTTCCCAAGCTGACCACCGCCGGTGCTTTTCTCCATCCTACAGTGCCACTCACTGCCTATCCTAATTCAGACCCTCAGATTCACACCACCCCGTGATGTTTTTCTCACTCCTACTAGTGAATGCAATGTTACACACCCATTCAATGTGCACCACCCTGTGTTGTTTTTCTCACTCCTACTAGTGAATGTAATGTTACACACCCAAACAATGCGCACCACCCCGCGATGTTTTTCAGAAACCTATCCTCCATTGCCACTGCATGCTCCTGACCTCCCTATGCTGACCACCCCGCGGTGCTTTTCTCCATCTTACATTGCCACTCACTGCCTATCCTAAATCAGACCCTCCGATTCACACCACCCCGTGATGTTTTTCTCACTCCTACTAGTGAATGTAATGTTACACACCCATACAATGCGCACCACCCCGCGATGTTTTTAAGAAACCTATCCTACATTGCCACTGCATGTTCCCTGACCTCCCCATGCTGACCACCCCGCGGTGCTTTTCTCCATCCTACATTACCACTCCCTGCATATCCTAAGTCAGACCCTCCAATTCACACCACCCCGTCATGTTTTTCTCACTCCTACTAGTGAATGTAATGTTACACACCCATACAATGCGCACCACACCGCGATGTTTTTCAGAAACCTATCCTACATTGCCACTGCATGTTCCCTGAATTCCCCAAGCTGACCACCCCCGGTGCTTTTCTCCACCCTACAGTGCCACTCACGGCCTATCCTAAGTAAGACCCTCCGATTCACACCACCTCGTCATGTTTTTCTCACTCCTACTAGTGAACCTAATGATACACACCCATACATTGCGCACCACACCGCGATGTTTTTCAGAAACCTATCCTACATTGCCACTGCATGTTCCCTGAATCTGCCAAGCTGACCACCCCCGGTGCTTTTCTCCATCCTACAGTGCCACTCACTGCCTATCCTAATTCAGACCCTCAGATTCACACCACCCCGTGATGTTTTTCTCACTCCTACTAGTGAATGTAATGTTACACACCCATTCAATGCACACCACCCTGTGATGTTTTTCTCACTCCTACTAGTGAATGTAATGTTACACATCCATACAATGCGCACCACCCCGCGATGTTTTTAAGAAACCTATCCTACATTGCCACTGCATGTTCCCTGACCTCCCCATGCTGACCACCCCGCGGTGCTTTTCTCCATCCTAAATTCCCACTCACTGCCTATCCTAATTCAGACCCTCCGATTCACACCACCCCGTAATGTTTTTCTCACTCCTACTAGTGAATGTAATGTTACACACCCATACAATGCCCTCCACCCCTCGATGTTTTTCAGAAACCTATCCTACATTGCCACTGCATGTTCACTGACCTCCCCATGCTGACCACCCCGCGGTGCTTTTCTTCATCCTACATTGCCACTCACTGCCTATCCTAATTAAGGCCCTCCGTTTCACACCACCCCGTGATTACTTTCTCACTCGAACTAGTGAATGTAATGTTTCACACCCATCCAATGCGCACCACCCCGCAATGTTTCTCAGAAACCTATCCTATATTGCCACTGCATGTTCCCTGACCTCCCCATGCTGACCACCCCGCGGTGCTTTTCTCCATCCTAAATTCCCACTCAATGCCTATCCTAATTCTGACCCTGCGATTCACACCACCCCGTGATGTTTTTCTCGCTCCTACTAGTGAATGCAGTGTTACGCACCCATACAATGCGCACCACCCCGCGATGTTTTTCAGAAACCTATTCTACATTGCCTCTGCAAGTTCCCTGACCTCCCCATGCTCACCACTCCGCGGTGCTTTTCTCCGTCCTACATTGCCACTCCCTGCCTATCCTAATTCAGACCCTCCGATTCACACCACCCCGTGATGTTTTTCTCACTCCTACTAGTGAATGTAATGTTACACACCCATTCAATGGGCACCACCCGGTGATGTTTTTCTCACTCCTACTTGTGAATGTAATGTTACACACCCATACAATGCGCACCACCCCGCGATATTTTTCAGAAACCTATCCTACATTGCCAGTGCATGTTCCCTGACCTCCCCATGCTGACCACCCCGCGGTGCTTTTCTCCATCCTACATTACCACTCACTGCCTATCCTAAGTCAGACCCTCCAATTCACACCACGCCGTCATGTTTTTCTCACTCCTACTAGTGAATGTAATGTTACACACCCATACAATGCGCACCACACCGCGATGTTTTTCAGAAACCTATCCTACATTGCCACTGCATGTTCCCTGAGTTCCCCAAGCTGACCACCCCCAGTGCTTTTCTCCATCCTACAGTGCCACTCACGGCCTATCCTAAGTCAGACCCTCCGATTCACACCACCCCGTGATGTTTTTCTCACTCCTACTAGTGAACGTAATGTTACACACCCATACAATGCGCACCACACCGCGATGTTTTTCAGAAACCTATCCTACATTGCCACTGCATGTTCCCTGAATTTCCCAAGCTGACCACCGCCGGTGCTTTTCTCCATCCTACAGTGCCACTCACTGCCTATCCTAATTCAGACCCTCAGATTCACACCACCCCGTGATGTTTTTCTCACTCCTACTAGTGAATGTATTGTTACACACCCATAGAATGCGCACCACCCCGCGATGTTTTTCAGAAACCTATCCTACATTGCCACTGCATGTTCCCAGACCACCCCATGCTGACCATCACGCGGAGCTTTTCTCCATCCTACCTTGCCACTCAATGCCTATCCTAATTCAGAACCTCCGATTCACACCACCCCGTGATGTTTTTCTCACTCCTACTAGTGAATGTAATGTTACACACCCATACAATGCGAACCACCCCGCGATGTTTTTAAGAAACCTATCCTACATTGCCACTGCATGTTCCCTGACCTCCCCATGCTGACCACTCCGCGGTGCTTTTCTCCATCCTACATTGCCACTCACTGCCTATCCTAATTCAGACCCTCCGATTCACACCACCCCGTGATGTTTTTCTCGCTCCTACTAGTGAATGTAGTGTTACGCACCCATACAATGCGCACCACCCCGTGATGTTTTTCAGAAAACAATCCTACAGTGCCACCTCATGTTCCCTGACCTCCTCATGCTGCCCACCCCGAGGTGCTTTTCTCCATCCTACATTGCCACTCACTGCCTATCCTAATTCAGACCCTCAGATTCACACCACCCCGTGATGTTTTTCTCACTCCTACTAGTGAATGTAATGTTACACAGGCATACAATGCGCACCACCTCGCGATGTTTTTCAGAAACCTATCCTACATTGCCACTTCATGTTCCCTGACCTCCCCATGCTGACCATTCCGCGGTGCTTTTCTCCATCCTACATTGCCACTCCCTGCCTATCCTAATTCAGACCCTCCGATTCACACCACCCCGTGATGTTTTTCTCACTCCTACTAGTGAATGTAATGTTACACACCCATTCAATGGGCACCACCCTGTGATGTTTTTCTCACTCCTACTTGTGAATGTAATGTTACACACCCATACAATGCGCACCACCCCGCGATATTTTTCAGAAACCTATCCTACATTGCCAGTGCATGTTCCCTCACCTCCCCATGCTGACCACCCCGCGGTGCTTTTCTCCATCCTACATTACCACTCACTGCCTATCCTAAGTCAGACCCTCCAATTCACACCACCCCGTCATGTTTTTCTCACTCCTACTAGTGAATGTAATGTTACACACCCATACAATGCGCACCACACCGCGATGTTTTTCAGAAACCTATCCTACATTGCCACTGCATGTTCCCTGAGTTCCCCAAGCTGATCACCCCCGGTGCTTTTCTCCATCCTACAGTGCCAGTCACGGCCTATCCTAAGTCAGACCCTCCGATTCACACCACCCCGTCATGTTTTTCTCACTCCTACTAGTGAACGTAATGTTACACACCCATACAATGCGCACCACACCGCGATATTTTTCAGAAACCTATCCTACATTGCCACTGCATGTTCCCTGAATTTCCCAAGCTGACCACCGCCGGTGCTTTTCTCCATCCTACAGTGCCACTCACTGCCTATCCTAATTCAGACCCTCAGATTCACACCACCCCGTGATGTTTTTCTCACTCCTACTAGTGAATGCAATGTTACACACCCATTCAATGCGCACCACCCTGTGATGTTTTTCTCACTCCTACTAGTGAATGTAATGTTACACACCCAAACAATGCGCACCACCCCGCGATGTTTTTCAGAAACCTATCCTACATTGCCACTGCATGCTCCTGACCTCCCTATGCTGACCACCCCGCGGTGCTTTTCTCCATCTTACATTGCCACTCACTGCCTATCCTAAATCAGACCCTCCGATTCACACCACCCCGTGATGTTTTTCTCACTCCTACTAGTGAATGTAATGTTACACACCCATACAATGCGCACCACCCCGCGATGTTTTTAAGAAACCTATCCTACATTGCCACTGCATGTTCCCTGACCTCCCCATGCTGACCACCCCGCGGTGCTTTTCTCCATCCTACATTACCACTCCCTGCATATCCTAAGTCAGACCCTCCAATTCACACCACCCCGTCATGTTTTTCTCACTCCTACTAGTGAATGTAATGTTACACACCCATACAATGCGCACCACACCGCGATGTTTTTCAGAAACCTATCCTACATTGCCACTGCATGTTCCCTGAATTCCCCAAGCTGACCACCCCCGGTGCTTTTCTCCACCCTACAGTGCCACTCACGGCCTATCCTAAGTAAGACCCTCCGATTCACACCACCTCGTCATGTTTTTCTCACTCCTACTAGTGAACCTAATGATACACACCCATACATTGCGCACCACACCGCGATGTTTTTCAGAAACCTATCCTACATTGCCACTGCATGTTCCCTGAATCTGCCAAGCTGACCACCCCCGGTGCTTTTCTCCATCCTACAGTGCCACTCACTGCCTATCCTAATTCAGACCCTCAGATTCACACCACCCCGTGATGTTTTTCTCACTCCTACTAGTGAATGTAATGTTACACACCCATTCAATGCACACCACCCTGTGATGTTTTTCTCACTCCTACTAGTGAATGTAATGTTACACACCCATACAATGCGCACCACCCCGCGATGTTTTTAAGAAACCTATCCTACATTGCCACTGCATGTTCCCTGACCTCCCCATGCTGACCACTCCGCGGTGCTTTTCTCCATCCTACATTGCCACTCACTGCCTATCCTAATTCAGACCCTCCGATTCACACCACCCCGTGATGTTTTTCTCGCTCCTACTAGTGAATGTAGTGTTACGCACCCATACAATGCGCACCACCCCGTGATGTTTTTCAGAAAACAATCCTACAGTGCCACCTCATGTTCCCTGACCTCCTCATGCTGCCCACCCCGAGGTGCTTTTCTCCATCCTACATTGCCACTCACTGCCTATCCTAATTCAGACCCTCAGATTCACACCACCCCGTGATGTTTTTCTCACTCCTACTAGTGAATGTAATGTTACACAGGCATACAATGCGCACCACCTCGCGATGTTTTTCAGAAACCTATCCTACATTGCCACTTCATGTTCCCTGACCTCCCCATGCTGACCATTCCGCGGTGCTTTTCTCCATCCTACATTGCCACTCCCTGCCTATCCTAATTCAGACCCTCCGATTCACACCACCCCGTGATGTTTTTCTCACTCCTACTAGTGAATGTAATGTTACACACCCATTCAATGGGCACCACCCTGTGATGTTTTTCTCACTCCTACTTGTGAATGTAATGTTACACACCCATACAATGCGCACCACCCCGCGATATTTTTCAGAAACCTATCCTACATTGCCAGTGCATGTTCCCTCACCTCCCCATGCTGACCACCCCGCGGTGCTTTTCTCCATCCTACATTACCACTCACTGCCTATCCTAAGTCAGACCCTCCAATTCACACCACCCCGTCATGTTTTTCTCACTCCTACTAGTGAATGTAATGTTACACACCCATACAATGCGCACCACACCGCGATGTTTTTCAGAAACCTATCCTACATTGCCACTGCATGTTCCCTGAGTTCCCCAAGCTGATCACCCCCGGTGCTTTTCTCCATCCTACAGTGCCAGTCACGGCCTATCCTAAGTCAGACCCTCCGATTCACACCACCCCGTCATGTTTTTCTCACTCCTACTAGTGAACGTAATGTTACACACCCATACAATGCGCACCACACCGCGATATTTTTCAGAAACCTATCCTACATTGCCACTGCATGTTCCCTGAATTTCCCAAGCTGACCACCGCCGGTGCTTTTCTCCATCCTACAGTGCCACTCACTGCCTATCCTAATTCAGACCCTCAGATTCACACCACCCCGTGATGTTTTTCTCACTCCTACTAGTGAATGCAATGTTACACACCCATTCAATGCGCACCACCCTGTGATGTTTTTCTCACTCCTACTAGTGAATGTAATGTTACACACCCAAACAATGCGCACCACCCCGCGATGTTTTTCAGAAACCTATCCTACATTGCCACTGCATGCTCCTGACCTCCCTATGCTGACCACCCCGCGGTGCTTTTCTCCATCTTACATTGCCACTCACTGCCTATCCTAAATCAGACCCTCCGATTCACACCACCCCGTGATGTTTTTCTCACTCCTACTAGTGAATGTAATGTTACACACCCATACAATGCGCACCACCCCGCGATGTTTTTAAGAAACCTATCCTACATTGCCACTGCATGTTCCCTGACCTCCCCATGCTGACCACCCCGCGGTGCTTTTCTCCATCCTACATTACCACTCCCTGCATATCCTAAGTCAGACCCTCCAATTCACACCACCCCGTCATGTTTTTCTCACTCCTACTAGTGAATGTAATGTTACACACCCATACAATGCGCACCACACCGCGATGTTTTTCAGAAACCTATCCTACATTGCCACTGCATGTTCCCTGAATTCCCCAAGCTGACCACCCCCGGTGCTTTTCTCCACCCTACAGTGCCACTCACGGCCTATCCTAAGTAAGACCCTCCGATTCACACCACCTCGTCATGTTTTTCTCACTCCTACTAGTGAACCTAATGATACACACCCATACATTGCGCACCACACCGCGATGTTTTTAAGAAACCTATCCTACATTGCCACTGCATGTTCCCTGAATCTGCCAAGCTGACCACCCCCGGTGCTTTTCTCCATCCTACAGTGCCACTCACTGCCTATCCTAATTCAGACCCTCAGATTCACACCACCCCGTGATGTTTTTCTCACTCCTACTAGTGAATGTAATGTTACACACCCATTCAATGCACACCACCCTGTGATGTTTTTCTCATTCCTACTAGTGAATGTAATGTTACACACCCATACAATGCGCACCACCCCGCGATGTTTTTAAGAAACCTATCCTACATTGCCACTGCATGTTCCCTGACCTCCCCATGCTGACCACCCCGCGGTGCTTTTCTCCATCCTAAATTCCCACTCACTGCCTATCCTAATTCAGACCCTCCGATTCACACCACCCCGTAATGTTTTTCTCACTCCTACTAGTGAATGTAATGTTACACACCCATACAATGCCCTCCACCCCTCGATGTTTTTCAGAAACCTATCCTACATTGCCACTGCATGTTCACTGACCTCCCCATGCTGACCACCCCGCGGTGCTTTTCTTCATCCTACATTGCCACTCACTGCCTATCCTAATTCAGGCCCTCCGTTTCACACCACCCCGTGATTACTTTCTCACTCGAACTAGTGAATGTAATGTTTCACACCCATACAATGCGCACCACCCCGCAATGTTTCTCAGAAACCTATCCTATATTGCCACTGCATGTTCCCTGACCTCCCCATGCTGACCACCCCGCGGTGCTTTTCTCCATCCTAAATTCCCACTCAATGCCTATCCTAATTCAGACCCTGCGATTCACACCACCCCGTGATGTTTTTCTCGCTCCTACTAGTGAATGCAGTGTTACGCACCCATACAATGCGCACCACCCCGCGATGTTTTTCAGAAACCTATTCTACATTGCCTCTGCAAGTTCCATGACCTCCCCATGCTGACCATCACGCGGTGCTTTTCTCCATCCTACATTGCCACTCACTGCCTATCCTAATTCAGACCCTCCGGTTCACACCACCCCGTGATGTTTTTCTCACTCCTACTAGTGAATGTAATGTTACACACACATACAATGCGCACCACCCCGCGATGTTTTTAAGAAACCTATCCTACATTGCCACTGCATGTTCCCTGACCTCCCCATGCTGACACCCCGCAGTGCTTTTCTGCATCCTACATTGCCACTCACTGCCTATCCTAATTCAGACCCTGCGATTCACACCACCCCGTGATGTTTTTCTCGCTCCTACTAGTGAATGCAGTGTTACGCACCCATACAATGCGCACCACCCCGTGATGTTTTTCAGAAACCAATCCTACAGTGCCACCTCATGTTCCCTGACCTCCTCATGCTGCCCACCCCGAGGTGCTTTTCTCCATCCTACATTGCCACTCACTGCCTATCCTAATTCAGACCCTCAGATTCACACCACCCCGTGATGTTTTTCTCACTCCTACTAGTGAATGTAATGTTACACAGGCATACAATGCGCACCACCTCGCGATGTTTTTCAGAAACCTATCCTACATTGCCACTTCATGTTCCCTGACCTCCCCATGCTGAGCACTCCGCGGTGCTTTTCTCCGTCCTACATTGCCACTCCCTGCCTATCCTAATTCAGTCCCTCCGATTCACACCACCCCGTGATGTTTTTCTCACTCCTACTAGTGAATGTAATGTTACACACCCATTCAATGGGCACCACCCTGTGATGTTTTTCTCACTCCTACTTGTGAATGTAATGTTACACACCCATACAATGCGCACCACCCCGCGATATTTTTCAGAAACCTATCCTACATTGCCAGTGCATGTTTCCTGACCTCCCCATGCTGACCACCCCGCGGTGCTTTTCTCCATCCTACATTACCACTCACTGCCTATCCTAAGTCAGACCCTCCAATTCACACCACGCCGTCATGTTTTTCTCACTCCTACTAGTGAATGTAATGTTACACACCCATACAATGCGCACCACACTGCGATGTTTTTCAGAAACCTATCGTACATTGCCACTGCATGTTCCCTGAGTTCCCCAAGCTGACCACCCCCAGTGCTTTTCTCCATCCTACAGTGCCACTCACGGCCTATCCTAAGTCAGACCCTCCGATTCACACCACCCCGTCATGTTTTTCTCACTCCTACTAGTGAACGTAATGTTACACACCCATAGAATGCGCACCACCGCGCGATGTTTTTCAGAAACCTATCCTACATTGCCACTGCATGTTCCCTGACCTCCCCATGCTGACCATCACGCGGAGCTTTTCTCCATCCTACCTTGCCACTCAATGCCTATCCTAATTCAGAACCTCCGATTCACACCACCCCGTGATGTTTTTCTCACTCCTACTAGTGAATGTAATGTTACACATCCATACAATGCGAACCACCCCGCAATGTTTTTAAGAAACCTATCCTACATTGCCACTGCATGTTCCCTGACCTCCCCATGCTGACCACTCCGCGGTGCTTTTCTCCATCCTACATTGCCACTCACTGCCTATCCTAATTCAGACCCTCCGATTCACACCACCCCGTGATGTTTTTCTCACTCCTACTAGTGAATGTAATGTTACACACCCATACAATGCGCACCACCCCGCGATGTTTTTCAGAAACCTCTCCTACATTGCCACTGCATGTTACCTGAATTCCCCAAGCTGACCACCACTGGTGCTTTTCTCCATCCTACAGTGCCACTCCCTGCCTACCCTAATTCAGACGCTTAGATTCACACCACCCCTTGATATTTTTCTCACTCCTAATAGTGAATGTAATGTTACACACACATTCAATGCGCACCACCCTGTGATGTTTTAATCACTCCTACTAGTGAATTTCATGTTACACACCCAAACAATGCGCACCACCTCGCGATGTTTTTCAGAAACCTATCCTACATTGCAACTGCATGTTTCTGACCTCCCGATGCTGACAACCCCGCGGTGCTTTTCTCCATCCTACATTGCCACTCACTGCCTATCCTAAATCAGACCCTCCGATTCACACCACCCCGTGATGTTTTTCTACCTCCTGCTAGTGAATGTAATGTTACACACCCATACAATGCGCTCCACCCCGCAATGTTTTTCAGAAACTTATCCTACATTGCCATGGCATGTTCCCTGACCTCCCCATGCTGACCACCACGCGGTGCTTTTCTCCATCCTACATTGCCACTCACTGCCTATCCTAATTCAGAACCTCCGATTCACACCACCTCGTGCTGTTTTTGTCACTCCTACTAGTGAATGTAATGTTACTCACCCATACAATGCGCACCACCCCGCGATGTTATTCAGAAACCTATTCTACATTGCCTCTGCAAGTTCCCTGACCTCCCCATGCTGACCACCACGCGGTGCTTTTCTCCATCCTACATTGCCACTCACTGCCTATCCTAATTCAGACCCTCCGATTCACACCAACCCGTGATGTTTTTCTCACTCCTACTAGTGAATGTAATGTTACACACCCATACAATGCGCACCACCCCGCGATGTTTTTAAGAAACCTATCCTACATTGCCACTGCATGTTCCCTGACCTCCCCATGCTGACACCCTGCAGTGCTTTTCTGCATCCTACATTGCCACTCACTGCCTATCCTAATTCAGACCCTGCGATTCACACCACCCCGTGATGTTTTTCTCGCTCCTACTAGTGAATGTAGTGTTACGCACCCATACAATGCACACCACCCCGTGTTGTTTTTCAGAAACCAATCCTACAGTGCCACCTCATGTTCCCTGACCTCCTCATGCTGCCCACCCCGAGGTGCTTTTCTCCATCCTACATTGCCACTCACTGCCTATCCTAATTCAGACCCTCAGATTCACACCACCCCGTGATGTTTTTCTCACTCCTACTAGTGAATGTAATGTTACACAGGCATACAATGCGCACCACCTCGCGATGTTTTTCAGAAACCTATCCTACATTGCCACTTCATGTTCCCTGACCTCCCCATGCTGACCATTCCGCGGTGCTTTTCTCCATCCTACATTGCCACTCCCTGCCTATCCTAATTCAGACCGTCCGATTCACACCACCCCGTGATGTTTTTCTCACTCCTACTAGTGAATGTAATGTTACACACCCATTCAATGGGCACCACCCTGTGATGTTTTTCTCACTCCTACTAGTGAATGTAATGTTACACACCCATACAATGCGAACCACACCGCGATGTTTTTCAGAAACCTATCCTACATTGCCACTGCATGTTCCCTGAGTTCCCCAAGCTGACCACCCCCGGTGCTTTTCTCCATCCTACAGTGCCACTCACGGCCTATCCTAAGTCAGACCCTCCGATTCACACCACCCCGTCATGTTTTTCTCACTCCTACTAGTGAACGTAATGTTACACACCCATACAATGCGCACCACACCGCGATGTTTTTCAGAAACCTATCCTACATTGCCACTGCATGTTCCCTGAATTTCCCAAGCTGACCACCGCCGGTGCTTTTCTCCATCCTACAGTGCCACTCACTGCCTATCCTAATTCAGACCCTCAGATTCACACCACTCCGTGATGTTTTTCTCACTCCTACTAGTGAATGCAATGTTACACACCCATTCAATGCGCACCACCCTGTGATGTTTTTCTCACTCCTACTAGTGAATGTAATGTTACACACCCATACAATGCGCACCACCCCGCTATGTTTTTAAGAAACCTATCCTACATTGCCACTGCATGTTCCCTGTCCTCCCCATGCTGACCACCCCGCGGTGCTTTTCTCCATCCTAAATTCCCACTCACTGCCTAACCTAATTCAGACCCTCCGATTCACACCACCCCGTAATGTTTTTCTCACTCCTACTAGTGAATGTAATGTTACACACCCATACAATGCCCTCCACCCCTCGATGTTTTTCAGAAACCTATCCTACATTGCCACTGCATGTTCACTGACCTCCCCATGCTGACCACCCCGTGTTGCTTTTCTCCATCCTACATTGCCACTCACTGCCTATCCTAATTCAGGCCCTCCGTTTCACACCACCCCGTGATGACTTTCTCACTCCTACTAGTGAATGTAATGTTTCACACACATACAATGCGCACCACCCCGCAATGTTTCTCAGAAACCTATCCTATATTGCCACTGCATGTTCCCTGACCTCCCCATGCTGACCACCCCGCGGTGCTTTTCTCCATCCTAAATTCCCACTCAATGCCTATCCTAATTCAGACCCTCCGATTCAAACCACCCCGTTATGTTTTTCTCACTCATACTAGTGAATGTAATGTTACACACCCATACAATGCGCACCACCCCGCGATGTTTTTGAGAAACATATCCTACATTCCCACTGCATGTTCCCTGACCTCCCCATGCTGACCACCACGCGGTGCTTTTCTCCATCCTACATTGCCACTCACTGCCTATCCTAATTCAGACCCTCCGATTCACACCAACCCGTGATGTTTTTCTCACTCCTACTAGTGAATGTAATGTTACACACCCATTCAGTGCGCACCACCCTGTGATGTTTTTCTCACTCATACTAGTAAATGTAATGTTACACACCCATACAATGCGCACCACCCCGCGATGTTTTTCAGAAACCTATCCTACATTGCCACTGCATGTTCCCTGATCTCCACATGCTGACCTCCCCGCCTTGCTTTTCGCCACCCTACATTGCCGCTCACTGCCTATCCTAATTCAGAACCTCCGATTCCCTCCACCCCGTGATGTTTTTCTCACTCCTACTCGTGAATGTAATGTTACACACCCATACAATGCCCTCCACCCCTCGATGTTTTTCAGAAACCTATGATACATTGCCACTGCATGTTCACTGACCTCCCCATGCTGACCACCCCGCGGTGCTTTTCTCCATCCTACATTGCCACTCACTGCCTATCCTAATTCAGGCCCTCCGATTCACACAACCCCGTGATGACTTTCTCACTCCTACTAGTGAATGTAATGTTGCACACCCATACAATGCGCACCACCCCGCAAGGTTTCTCAGTAACCTATCCTATATTGCCACTGCATGTTCCCTGACCTCCCCATGCTGACCACCCCGCGGTGCTTTTCTCCATCCTAAATTCCCACTCACTGCCTATCCTAATTCAGACCCTCCGATTCAACTCACCCCGTGATGTTTTTCTCACTCCTACTAGTGAATGTAATGTTACACACCCATACAATGCGCACCACCCCGCGATGTTTTTGAGAAACATATCCTACATTCCCACTGCATGTTCCCTGACCTCCCCATGCTGACCACCACGCGGTGCTTTTCTCCATCCTACATTGCCACTCACTGCCTATCCTAATTCAGACCCTCCGGTGCACACCACCTCGTGATGTTTTTCTCACTCTTATTAGTGAATGTAATGTTACACACCCATACAATGCGCTCCACCAGGCGATGTTTTTCAGAAACCTATTCTACATTGCCTCTGCAAGTTCCCTGACCTCCCCATGCTGACCACCACGCGGTGCTTTTCTCCATCCTACATTGCCACTCACTGCCTATCCTAATTCAGACCCTCCGATTCACACCAACTCGTGATGTTTTTCTCACTCCTACTAGTGAATGTAATGTTACACACCCATTCAGTGCGCACCAACCTGTGATGTTTTTCTCACTCATACTAGTAAATGTAATGTTACACACCCATACAATGCGCACCAGCCCGCGATGTTTTTCAGAAACCTATCCTACATTGCCACTGCATGTTCCCTGATCTCCCCATGGTGACCACCCCGCCTTGCTTTTCTCCGCCCTACATTGCTGCTCACTGCCTATCCTAATTCAGAACCTCCGATTCCCACCACCCCGTGATGTTTTTCTCACTCCTACTCGTGAATGTAATGTTACACACCCATACGATGCCCTCCACCCCTCGATGTTTTTCAGAAACCTATCCTACATTGATTGCCACTGCATGTTCACTGACCTCCCCATGCTGACCACCCCGCGGTGCTTTTCTCCATCCTACATTGCCACTCACTGCCTATCCTAATTCAGACCCTCCGATTCACACCACCCCGTGATGTTTTTCTCACTCCTACTCGTGAATGTAATGTTACACACCCATACAATGCCCTCCACCCCTCGATGTTTTTCAGAAACCTATCCTACATTGCCACTGCATGTTCACTGACTTCCCCATGCTGACCACACCGCGGTGCTTTTCTCCATCCTACATTGCCACTCACTGCCTATCCTAATTCAGGCCCTCCGTTTCACACCACCCCATGATGACTTTCTCACTCCTACTAGTGAATGTAATGTTTCACACCCATACAATGCGCACCACCCCGCAATGTTTCTCAGAAACCTATCCTATATTGCCACTGCATGTTCCCTGACCTCCCCATGCTGACAACCCCGCGGTGCTTTTCTCCATCCTAAATTCCCACTCACTGCCTATCCTAATTCAGACCCTCCGCTTCAAACCACCCCGTTATGTTTTTCTCACTCCTAGTAGTGAATGTAATGTTACACACCCATACAATGCGCACCACCCCGCGATGTTTTTGAGAAACATATCCTACATTCCCACTGCATGTTCCCTGACCTCCCCATGCTGACCACCACGCAGTGCTTTTCTCCATCCTACATTGCCACTCACTGCCTATCCTAATTCAGACCCTCCGGTTCACACCACCTCGTGATGTTTTTCTCACTCCTATTAGTGAATGTAATGTTACACACCCATACAATGCGCTCCACCCCGCGATGTTTTTCAGAAACCTATTCTACATTGCCTCTGCAAGTTCCCTGACCTCCCCATGCTGACCACCACGCGGTGCTTTTCTCCATCCTACATTGCCACTCACTGCCTATCCTAATTCAGACCCTCCGATTCACACCAACCCGTGATGTTTTTCTCACTCCTACTAGTGAATGTAATGTTACACACCCATTCAGTGCGCACCACCCTGTGATGTTTTTCTCACTCATACTAGTAAATGTAATGTTACACACCCATACAATGCGCACCACCCCGCGATGTTTTTCAGAAACCTATCCTACATTGCCACTGCATGTTCCCTGATCTCCCCATGCTGACCACCCCGCCTTGCTTTTCTCCACCCTACATTGCCGCTCACTGCTTATCCTAATTCAGAACCTCCGATTCACACCACCCCGTGATGTTTTTCTCACTCCTACTCGTGAATGTAATGTTACACACCCATACAATGCCCTCCACCCCTCGATGTTTTTCAGAAACCTATCCTACATTGCCACTGCATGTTCACTGACCTCCCCATGCTGACCACCCCGCGGTGCTTTTCTCCATCCTACATTGCCACTCACTGCCTATCCTAATTCAGGCCCTCCGATTCACACCACCCCGTGATGACTTTCTCACTCCTACTAGTGAATGTAATGTTTCACACCCATACAATGCGCACCACCCCGCAATGTTTCTCAGAAACCTATCCTATATTGCCACTGCATGTTCCCTGACCTCCCCATGCTGACCACCCCGCGGTGCTTTTCTCCATCCTAAATCCCCACTCACTGCCTATCCTAATTAAGACCCTCCGATTCAACTCACCCCGTGATGTTAATCTCACTCCTACTAGTGAATGTAATGTTACACACCCATACAATGCGCACCACCCCGCGATGTTTTTGAGAAACATATCCTACATTCCCACTGCATGTTCCCTGACCTCCCCATGCTGACCACCACGCGGTGCTTTTCTCCATCCTACATTGCCACTCACTGCCTATCCTAATTCAGACCCTCCGATTCACACCACCTCCTGATGTTTTTCTCACTCCTATTAGTGAATGTAATGTTACACACCCATACAATGCGCTCCACCCCGCGATGTTTTTCAGAAACCTATTAAACATTGCCTCTGCAAGTTCCCTGACCTACCCATGCTGACCACCCCGCGGTGCTTTTCTCCATCCTACATTGCCACTCACTGCCTATCCTAATTCAGGCCCTCCGATTCACGCCACCCCGTGATGACTTTCTCACTCCTACTAGTGAATGTAATGTTACACACCCATTCAATGCACACCACCCTGTGATGTTTTTCTCACTCCTACTAGTGAATGTAATGTTACACACCCAAACAATGCGCACCACCCCACGATGTTTTTCAGAAACCTATCCTACATTGCCACTGCATGCTCCTGACCTCCCTATGCTGACCACCCCGCGGTGCATTTCTCCATCTTACATTGCCACTCACTGCCTATCCTAAATCAGAACCTCCGATTCACACCACCCCGTGATATTTTTCTCACTCCTACTAGTGAATGTAATGTTACACACCCATACAATGCGCACCACCCCGCGATGTTTTTAAGAAACTTATCCTACATTGCCACTGCATGTTCCCTGACCTCCCCATGCTGACCACCCCGCGGTGCTTTTCTCCATCCTAAATTCCCACTCACTGCCTATCCTAATTCAGACCCTCCTATTCACACCACCCCGTGATGTTTTTCTCACTCCTACTCGTGAATGTAATGTTACACACCCATACAATGCCCTCCACCCCTCGATGTTTTTCAGAAACCTATCCTATATTGCCACTGCATGTTCACTGACCTCCCCATGCTGACCACCCCGCGGTGCTTTTCTCCATCCTACATTGCCACTCACTGCCTATCCTAATTCAGGCCCTCCGTTTCACACCACCCCGTGATGACTTTCTCACTCCTACTAGTGAATGTAATGTTTCACACCCATACAATGCGCACCACCCCGCAATGTCTCTCAGAAACCTATCCTATATTGCCACTGCATGTTCCCTGACCTCCCCATGCTGCCCACTCCGCGGTGCTTTCTCCATCCTAAATTCCCACTCACTGCCTATCCTAATTCAGACCCTCCGATTCAAACCACCCCGTTATGTTTTTCTCACTCCTACTAGTGAATGTAATGTTACACACCCATACAATGCGCACCACCCCGCGATGTTTTTGAGAAACATATCCTACATTCCCACTGCATGTTCCCTGACCTCCCCATGCTGACCACCACGCGGTGCTTTTCTCCATCCTACATTGCCACTCACTGCCTATCCTAATTCAGACCCTCCGGTTCACACCACCTCGTGATGTTTTTCTCACTCCTATTAGTGAATGTAATGTTACACACCCATACAATGCGCTCCACCCCGCGATGTTTTTCAGAAACCTATTCTACATTGCCTCTGCAAGTTCCCTGACGTTCCCATGCTGACCACCACGCGGTGCTGTTCTCCATCCTACATTGCCACTCACTGCCTATCCTAATTCAGACCCTCCGATTCACACCAACCCGTGATGTTTTTCTCACTCCTACTAGTGAATGTAATGTTACACACCCATTCAGTGCGCACCACCCTGTGATGTTTTTCTCACTCATACTAGTAAATGTAATGTTACACACCCATACCATGCGCACCACCCCGCGATGTTTTTCAGAAACCTATCCTACATTGCCACTGCATGTTCCCTGATCTCCCCATGCTGACCACCCCGCCTTGCTTTTCTCCACCCTACATTGCCGCTCACTGCCTATCCTAATTCAGAACCTCCGATTCCCACCACCCCGTGATGTTTTTTCACTCCTACTCGTGAATGTAATGTTACACACCCATACAATGCCCTCCACCCCTCGATGTTTTGAAGAAACCTATCCTACATTGCCACTGCATGTTCACTGACCTCCCCATGCTGACCACCCCGCGGTGCTTTTCTCCATCCTACATTGCCACTCACTGCCTATCCTAATTCAGGCCCTCCGATTCACACCACCCCGTGATGACTTTCTCACTCCTACTAGTGAATGTAATGTTTCACACCCATACAATGCGCACCACCCTGCAATGTTTCTCAGAAACCTATCCTATATTGCCACTGCATGTTCCCTGACCTCCCCATGCTGACCACCCCGCGGTGCTTTTCTCCATCCTACATTGCCACTCACTGCCTATCCTAATTCAGACCCTCCGATTCACACCACCCCGTCATGTTTTTCTCACTCCTACTAGTGAACGTAATGTTACACACCCATACAATGCGCACCACACCGCGATGTTTTTCAGAAACCTATCCTACATTGCCACTGCATGTTCCCTGAATTTCCCAAGCTGACCACCGCCGGTGCTTTTCTCCATCCTACAGTGCCACTCACTGCCTATCCTAATTCAGACCCTCAGATTCACACCACTCCGTGATGTTTTTCTCACTCCTACTAGTGAATGCAATGTTACACACCCATTCAATGCGCACCACCCTGTGATGTTTTTCTCACTCCTACTAGTGAATGTAATGTTACACACCCATACAATGCGCACCACCCCGCGATGTTTTTAAGAAACCTATCCTACATTGCCACTGCATGTTCCCTGTCCTCCCCATGCTGACCACCCCGCGGTGCTTTTCTCCATCCTAAATTCCCACTCACTGCCTAACCTAATTCAGACCCTCCAATTCACACCACCCCGTAATGTTTTTCTCACTCCTACTAGTGAATGTAATGTTACACACCCATACAATGCCCTCCACCCCTCGATGTTTTTCAGAAACCTATCCTACATTGCCACTGCATGTTCACTGACCTCCCCATGCTGACCACCCCGTGTTGCTTTTCTCCATCCTACATTGCCACTCACTGCCTATCCTAATTCAGGCCCTCCGTTTCACACCACCCCGTGATGACTTTCTCACTCCTACTAGTGAATGTAATGTTTCACACACATACAATGCGCACCACCCCGCAATGTTTCTCAGAAACCTATCCTATATTGCCACTGCATGTTCCCTGACCTCCCCATGCTGACCACCCCGCGGTGCTTTTCTCCATCCTAAATTCCCACTCAATGCCTATCCTAATTCAGACCCTCCGATTCAAACCACCCCGTTATGTTTTTCTCACTCATACTAGTGAATGTAATGTTACACACCCATACAATGCGCACCACCCCGCGATGTTTTTGAGAAACATATCCTACATTCCCACTGCATGTTCCCTGACCTCCCCATGCTGACCACCACAAGGTGCTTTTCTCCATCCTACATTGCCACTCACTGCCTATCCTAATTCAGACCCTCCGATTCACACCAACCCGTGATGTTTTTCTCACTCCTACTAGTGAATGTAATGTTACACACCCATTCAGTGCGCACCACCCTGTGATGTTTTTCTCACTCATACTAGTAAATGTAATGTTACACACCCATACAATGCGCACCACCCCGCGATGTTTTTCAGAAACCTATCCTACATTGCCACTGCATGTTCCCTGATCTCCCCATGCTGACCTCCCCGCCTTGCTTTTCGCCACCCTACATTGCCGCTCACTGCCTATCCTAATTCAGAACCTCCGATTCCCTCCACCCCGTGATGTTTTTCTCACTCCTACTCGTGAATGTAATGTTACACACCCATACAATGCCCTCCACCCCTCGATGTTTTTCAGAAACCTATGATACATTGCCACTGCATGTTCACTGACCTCCCCATGCTGACCACCCCGCGGTGCTTTTCTCCATCCTACATTGCCACTCACTGCCTATCCTAATTCAGGCCCTCCGATTCACACAACCCCGTGATGACTTTCTCACTCCTACTAGTGAATGTAATGTTTCACACCCATACAATGCGCACCACCCCGCAAGGTTTCTCAGTAACCTATCCTATATTGCCACTGCATGTTCCCTGACCTCCCCATGCTGACCACCCCGCGGTGCTTTTCTCCATCCTAAATTCCCACTCACTGCCTATCCTAATTCAGACCCTCCGATTCAACTCACCCCGTGATGTTTTTCTCACTCCTACTAGTGAATGTAATGTTACACACCCATACAATGCGCACCACCCCGCGATGTTTTTGAGAAACATATCCTACATTCCCACTGCATGTTCCCTGACCTCCCCATGCTGACCACCACGCGGTGCTTTTCTCCATCCTACATTGCCACTCACTGCCTATCCTAATTCAGACCCTCCGGTTCACACCACCTCGTGATGTTTTTCTCACTCTTATTAGTGAATGTAATGTTACACACCCATACAATGCGCTCCACCAGGCGATGTTTTTCAGAAACCTATTCTACATTGCCTCTGCAAGTTCCCTGACCTCCCCATGCTGACCACCACGCGGTGCTTTTCTCCATCCTACATTGCCACTCACTGCCTATCCTAATTCAGACCCTCCGATTCACACCAACCCGTGATGTTTTTCTCACTCCTACTAGTGAATGTAATGTTACACACCCATTCAGTGCGCACCACCCTGTGATGTTTTTCTCACTCATACTAGTAAATGTAATGTTACACACCCATACAATGCGCACCAGCCCGCGATGTTTTTCAGAAACCTATCCTACATTGCCACTGCATGTTCCCTGATCTCCCTATGGTGACCACCCCGCCTTGCTTTTCTCCGCCCTACATTGCTGCTCACTGCCTATCCTAATTCAGAACCTCCGATTCCCACCACCCCGTGATGTTTTTCTCACTCCTACTCGTGAATGTAATGTTACACACCCATACAATGCCCTCCACCCCTCGATGTTTTTCAGAAACCTATCCTACATTGATTGCCACTGCATGTTCACTGACCTCCCCATGCTGACCACCCCGCGGTGCTTTTCTCCATCCTACATTGCCACTCACTGCCTATCCTAATTCAGACCCTCCGATTCACACCACCCCGTGATGTTTTTCTCACTCCTACTCGTGAATGTAATGTTACACACCCATACAATGCCCTCCACCCCTCGATGTTTTTCAGAAACCTATTCTACATTGCCACTGCATGTTCACTGACTTCCCCATGCTGACCACACCGCGGTGCTTTTCTCCATCCTACATTGCCACTCACTGCCTATCCTAATTCAGGCCCTCCGTTTCACACCACCCCATGATGACTTTCTCACTCCTACTAGTGAATGTAATGTTTCACACCCATACAATGCGCACCACCCCGCAATGTTTCTCAGAAACCTATCCTATATTGCCACTGCATGTTCCCTGACCTCCCCATGCTGACAACCCCGCGGTGCTTTTCTCCATCCTAAATTCCCACTCACTGCCTATCCTAATTCAGACCCTCCGCTTCAAACCACCCCGTTATGTTTTTCTCACTCCTAGTAGTGAATGTAATGTTACACACCCATACAATGCGCACCACCCCGCGATGTTTTTGAGAAACATATCCTACATTCCCACTGCATGTTCCCTGACCTCCCCATGCTGACCACCACGCAGTGCTTTTCTCCATCCTACATTGCCACTCACTGCCTATCCTAATTCAGACCCTCCGGTTCACACCACCTCGTGATGTTTTTCTCACTCCTATTAGTGAATGTAATGTTACACACCCATACAATGCGCTCCACCCCGCGATGTTTTTCAGAAACCTATTCTACATTGCCTCTGCAAGTTCCCTGACCTCCCCATGCTGACCACCACGCGGTGCTTTTCTCCATCCTACATTGCCACTCACTGCCTATCCTAATTCAGACCCTCCGATTCACACCAACCCGTGATGTTTTTCTCACTCCTACTAGTGAATGTAATGTTACACACCCATTCAGTGCGCACCACCCTGTGATGTTTTTCTCACTCATACTAGTAAATGTAATGTTACACACCCATACAATGCGCACCACCCCGCGATGTTTTTCAGAAACCTATCCTACATTGCCACTGCATGTTCCCTGATCTCCCCATGCTGACCACCCCGCCTTGCTTTTCTCCACCCTACATTGCCGCTCACTGCTTATCCTAATTCAGAACCTCCGATTCCCACCACCCCGTGATGTTTTTCTCACTCCTACTCGTGAATGTAATGTTACACACCCATACAAGCCCTCCACCCCTCGATGTTTTTCAGAAACCTATCCTACATTGCCACTGCATGTTCACTGACCTCCCCATGCTGACCACCCCGCGGTGCTTTTCTCCATCCTACATTGCCACTCACTGCCTATCCTAATTCAGGCCCTCCGATTCACACCACCCCGTGATGACTTTCTCACTCCTACTAGTGAATGTAATGTTTCACACCCATACAATGCGCACCACCCCGCAATGTTTCTCAGAAACCTATCCTATATTGCCACTGCATGTTCCCTGACCTCCCCATGCTGACCACCCCGCGGTGCTTTTCTCCATCCTAAATCCCCACTCACTGCCTATCCTAATTAAGACCCTCCGATTCAACTCACCCCGTGATGTTAATCTCACTCCTACTAGTGAATGTAATGTTACACACCCATACAATGCGCACCACCCCGCGATGTTTTTGAGAAACATATCCTACATTCCCACTCTATGTTCCCTGACCTCCCCATGCTGACCACCACGCGGTGCTTTTCTCCATCCTACATTGCCACTCACTGCCTATCCTAATTCAGACCCTCCGATTCACACCACCTCCTGATGTTTTTCTCACTCCTATTAGTGAATGTAATGTTACACACCCATACAATGCGCTCCACCCCGTGATGTTTTTCAGAAACCTATTATACATTGCCTCTGCAAGTTCCCTGACCTACCCATGCTGACCACCACGCGGTGCTTTTCTCCATCCTACATTGCCACTCACTGCCTATCCTAATTCAGACCCTCAGATTCACACCACCCTGTGATGTTTTTCTCACTCCTACTAGTGAATGTAATGTTACACACCCATTCAATGCACACCACCCTGTGATGTTTTTCTCACTCCTACTAGTGAATGTAATGTTACACACCCAAACAATGCGCACCACCCCACGATGTTTTTCAGAAACCTATCCTACATTGCCACTGCATGCTCCTGACCTCCCTAAGCTGACCACCCCGCGGTGCTTTTCTCCATCTTACATTGCCACTCACTGCCTATCCTAAATCAAACCCTCCGATTCACACCACCCCGTGATATTTTTCTCACTCCTACTAGTGAATGTAAAGTTACACACCGATACAATGCGCACCACCCCGCGATGTTTTTAAGAAACCTATCCTACATTGCCACTGCATGTTCCCTGACCTCCCCATGCTGACCACCCCGCGGTGCTTTTCTCCATCCTAAATTCCCACTCACTGCCTATCCTAATTCAGACCCTCCGATTCACACCACCCCGTGATGTTTTTCTCACTCCTACTCGTGAATGTAATGTTACACACCCATACAATGCCCTCCACCCCTCGATGTTTTTCAGAAACCTATCCTACATTGCCACTGCATGTTCACTGACCTCCCCATGCTGACCACCCCGCGGTGCTTTTCTCCATCCTACATTGCCACTCACTGCCTATCCTAATTCAGGCCCTCCGTTTCACACCACCCCGTGATGACTTTCTCACTCCTACTAGTGAATGTAATGTTTCACACCCATACAATGCGCACCACCCCGCAATGTTTCTCAGAAACCTATCCTATATTGCCACTGCATGTTCCCTGACCTCCCCATGCTGACCAGCCCGCGGTGCTTTTCTCCATCCTAAATTCCCACTCACTGCCTATCCTAATTCAGACACTCCGATTCAAACCACCCCGTTATGTTTTTCTCACTCCTACTAGTGAATGTAATGTTACACACCCATACAATGTGCACCACCCCGCGATGTTTTTGAGAAACTTATCCTACATTCCCACTGCATGTTCCCTGACCTCCCCATGCTGACCACCACGCGGTGCTTTTCTCCATCCTACATTGCCACTCACTGCCTATCCTAATTCAGACCCTCCGGTTCACACCACCTCGTGATGTTTTTCTCACTCCTATTAGTGAATGTAATGTTACACACCCATACAATGCGCTCCACCCCGCAATGTTTTTCAGAAACCTATTCTACATTGCCTCTGCAAGTTCCCTGACCTCCCCATGCTGACCACCACGCGGTGATGTTCTCCATCCTACATTGCCACTCACTGCCTATCCTAATTCAGACCCTCCGATTCACACCAACCCGTGATGTTTTTCTCACTCCTACTAGTGAATGTAATGTTACACACCCATTCAGTGCGCACCACCCTGTGATGTTTTTCTCACTCATACTAGTAAATGTAATGTTACACACCCATACAATGCGCACCACCCCGCGATGTTTTTCAGAAACCTATCCTACATTGCCACTCCATGTTCCCTGATCTCCCCATGCTGACCACCCCTCCTTGCTTTTCTCCACCCTACATTGCTGCTCACTGCCTATCCTAATTCAGAACCTCCGATTCCCAACACCCCGTGATGTTTTTCTCACTCCTACTCGTGAATGTAATGTTACACACCCATACAATGCCCTCCACCCCTCGATGTTTTTCAGAAACCTATCCTACATTGCCACTGCATGTTAACTGACCTCCCCATGCTGACCACCCCTCGGTGCTTTTCTCCATCCTACATTGCCACTCACTGCCTATCCTAATTCAGGCCCTCCGATTCACGCCACCCCGTGATGACTTTCTCACTCCTACTAGTGAATGTAATGTTACACACCCATTCAATGCACACCACCCTGTGATGTTTTTCTCACTCCTACTAGTGAATGTAATGTTACACACCCAAACAATGCGCACCACCCCACGATGTTTTTCAGAAACCTATCCTACATTGCCACTGCATGCTCCTGACCTCCCTATGCTGACCACCCCGCGGTGCATTTCTCCATGTTACATTGCCACTCACTGCCTATCCTAAATCAGAACCTCCGATTCACACCACCCCGTGATATTTTTCTCACTCCTACTAGTGAATGTAATGTTACACACCCATACAATGCGCACCACCCCGCGATGTTTTTAAGAAACTTATCCTACATTGCCACTGCATGTTCCCTGACCTCCCCATGCTGACCACCCCGCGGTGCTTTTCTCCATCCTAAATTCCCACTCACTGCCTATCCTAATTCAGACCCTCCGATTCACACCACCCCGTGATGTTTTTCTCACTCCTACTCGTGAATGTAATGTTACAAACCCATACAATGCCCTCCACCCCTCGATGTTTTTCAGAAACCTATCCTACATTGCCACTGCATGTTCACTGACCTCCCCATGCTGACCACCCCGCGGTGCTTTTCTCCATCCTACATTGCCACTCACTGCCTATCCTAATTCAGGCCCTCCGATTCACACCACCCCGTGATGTTTTTCTCACTCCTACTCGTGAATGTAATGTTACACACCCATACAATGCCCTCCACCCCTCGATGTTTTTCAGAAACCTATCCTACATTGCCACTGCATGTTCACTGACCTCCCCATGCTGACCACCCCGCGGTGCTTTTCTCCATCCTACATTGCCACTCACTGCCTATCCTAATTCAGGCCCTCCGATTCACACCACCCCGTGATGACTTTCTCACTCCTAATAGTGAATGTAATGTTTCACACCCATACAATGCGCAACACCCCGCAATGTTTCTCAGAAACCTATCCTATATTGCCACTGCATGTTCCCTGACCTCCCCATGCTGACCACCCCGCGGTGCTTTTCTCCATCCTAAATTCCCACTCACTGCCTATCCTAATTCAGACCCTCCGATTCAACTCACCCCGTGATGTTTTTCTCACTCCTACTAGTGAATGTAATGTTACACACCCATACAATGCGCACCACCCCGCGATGTTTTTGAGAAACATATCTTACATTCCCACTGCATGTTCCCTGACCTCCCCATGCTGAACACCACGCGGTGCTTTTCACCATCCTACATTGCCACTCACTGCCTATCCTAATTCAGACCCTCCGGTTCACACCACCTCGTTATGTTTTTCTCAGTCCTATTAGTGAATGTAATGTTACACACCCATACAATGCGCTCCACCCCGCGATGTTTTTCAGAAACCTATTCTACATTGCCTCTGCAAGTTCCCTGACCTCCCCATGCTGACCACCACGCGGTGCTTTTCTCCATCCTACATTGCCACTCACTGCCTATCCTAATTCAGACCCTCCGCTTCACACCAACCCGTGATGTTTTTCTCACTCCTACTAGTGAATGTAATGTTACACACCCATTCAGTGCGCACCACCCTGTGATGTTTTTCTCACTCATACTAGTAAATGTAATGTTACACACCCATACAATGCGCACCACCCCGCGATGTTTTTCAGAAACCTATCCTACATTGCCACTGCATGTTCCCTTATCTCCCCATGCTGACCACCCCGCCTTGCTTTTCTCCACCCTACATTGCCGCTCACTGCCTATGCTAATTCAGAACCTCCGATTCCCACCACCCCGTGATGTTTTTATCACTCCTACTCGTGAATGTAATGTTACACACCCATACAATGCCCTCCACCCCTCGATGTTTTTCAGAAACCTATCCTACATTGCCACTGCATGTTCACTGACCTCCCCATGCTGACCACCCCGCGGTGCTTTTCTCCATCCTACATTGCCACTCACTGCCTATCCTAATTCAGGCCCTCCGATTCACACCACCCCATGATGACTTTCTCACTCCTACTACTGAATGAAATGTATCACACCCATACAATGCGCACCACCCCGCAATGTTTCTCAGAAACCTATCCTATATTGCCACTGCATGTTCACTGACCTCCCCATGCTGACCACCCCGCGGTGCTTTTCTCCATCCTAAATTCCCACTCACGGCCTATCCTAATTCAGACCCTCCGATTCAACTCACCCCGTGATGTTTTTCTCACTCCTACTAGTGAATGTAATGTTACACACCCATACAATGCGCACCACCCCGCGATGTTTTTGAGAAACATATCCTACATTCCCACTGCATGTTCCCTGACCTCCCCATGCTGACCACCACGCGGTGCTTTTCTCCATCCTACATTGCCACTCACTGCCTATCCTAATTCAGAACCTCCGATTCCCACCACCCCGTGATGTTTTTCTCACTCCTACTAGTGAATGTAATGTTACAAACCCATACAATGCGCACCACCCCGCGATGTTTTTCAGAAACCTATCCTACATTGCCACTGCATGTTCCCTGACCTCCCCATGCTGACACCCCGCAGTGCTTTTCTGCATCCTACATTGCCACTCACTGCCTATCCTAATTAAGACCCTCCGATTCATACCACCCCGTGATGTTTTTCTCGCTCCTACTAGTGAATGTAGTGTTACGCACCCATACAATGCGCACCACCCCCGATGTTTTTCAGAAACCAATCCTACAGTGCCACTGCATGTTCCCTGACCTCCTCATGCTGCCCACCCCGAGGTGCTTTTCTCCATCCTACAGTGCCTCCCACTGCCTATCCTAAGTCAGACCCTCCGATTCACACCACCCCGTCACGTTTTTCTCACTCCTACTAGTGAATGTAATGTTACACACCCATACAATGCGCACCACACTGCGATGTTTTTCAGAAACCTATCCTGCATTGCCACTGCATGTTCCCTGAATTTCCCAACTGACCACCCCCGGTGCTTTTCTCCATCATACAGTGCCACTCACTGCCTATCCTAATTCAGACCCTCAGATTCACACCACCCCGTGATGTTTTTCTCACTCCTACTAGTGAATGTAATGTTACACACCCATTCAATGCGCTCCACCCTGTGATGTTTTTCTCACTCCTACTAGTGAATTTAATGTTACACACCCATACAATGCGCACCACCCCGCGATGTTTTTCAGAAACCAATCCTACAGTGCCACTGCATGTTCCCTGAAAATCCCATGCTGCCCACCCCGAGGAGCTTTTCTCCATTCTACATTGCCACTCACTGCCTATCCTTATTCTGACCCTCCGATTCACACCACCCCGTGATGTTTTCCTCACTCCTACTAGTGAATGTAATGTTACACACCCATGAAATGCGCACCACCCCGATGTTTTTCAGAAAACTATTCTACATTGCCACTGCATGTTCCGTGACCTCCTCATGCTCCCCACCCCGCGGTGCTTTTCTCCATCCTTCATTGCCACTTACTGCCTATCCTAATTCAGACCCTCCGATTCACACCACCCCGTGATGTTTTTCTCACTCCTACTAGTGAATGTAATGTTACACACCTATGCAATGCGCACCACCCTGTGATGTTTTTCTCACTCATACTTGTGAATGTAATGTTACACACCCATACAATGCGCACCACCCCACGATGTTTTTCAGAAACCTATCCTACATTGCCACTGCATGTTCCCTGACCTCCCCATGCTGACCCACCCCCGGTGCTTTTCTCCATCCTACATTGCCACTGACAGCCTATCCTACTTCACACCCTCTGATTCACACCACCCCGTGATGTTTTTCTCACTCCTACTAGTGAATGTAATGTTACACACCCATACATTGCGCACCACCCCGCGATGTTTTTAAGAAACCTATCCTACATTGCCACTGCATGTTCCCTGACCTCCCCATGCTGACCACCCCGCGGTGCTTTTCTCCATCCTAAATTCCCACTCACTGCCTATCCTAATTCTGACCCTCCGATTCACACCACCCCGTGATGTTTTTCTCACTCCTACTCGTGAATGTAATGTTACACACCCATACAATGCCCTCCACCCCTCGATGTTTTTCAGAAACCTATCCTACATTGCCACTGCATGTTCACTGACCTCCCCATGCTGACCACCCCGCGGTGCTTTTCTCCATCCTAAATTCCCACTCACTGCCTATCCTATTTCAGACCCTCCGATTCAATCCACTCCGTGATGTTTTTCTCACTCCTTCTAGTGAATGTAATGTTACACACCCAAACAATGCGCACCAGCCCGCGATGTTTTTCAGAAACCTATCCTACATTGCCACTGCATGTTCCCTGACCTCCCCATGCTGACCACCACGCGGTGCTTTTCTCCATACTACATTGTCACTGACTGCCTATTCTAATTCAGACCCTCCGGTTCACACCACCTCGTGATGTTTTTCTCACTTCTACTAGTGAATGTAATGTTACACACCCATACAATGCGCTCCATCCCGCGATGTTTTTCAGAAACCTATCCTGCATTGCCACTGCATGTTCCCTGAATTTCCCAACTGACCACCCCCGGTGCTTTTCTCCATCATACAGTGCCACTCACTGCCTATCCTAATTCAGACCCTCAGATTCACACCACCCCGTGATGTTTTTCTCACTCCTACTAGTGAATGTAATGTTACACACCCATTCAATGTGCTCCACGCTGTGATGTTTTTCTCACTCCTACTAGTGAATTTAATGTTACACACCCATACAATGCGCACCACCCCGCGATGTTTTTCAGAAACCAATCCTACAGTGCCACTGCATGTTCCCTGAAAATCCCATGCTGCCCACCCCGAGGTGCTTTTCTCCATTCTACATTGCCACTCACTGCCTATCCTTATTCTGACCCTCCGATTCACACCACCCCGTGATGTTTTCCTCACTCCTACTAGTGAATGTAATGTTACACACCCATTCAGTGCACACCACCCTGTGATGTTTTTCTGACTTATACTAGTAAATGTAATGTTACACACCCATACAATGCGCACCACCCCGCGATGTTTTTCAAAAACCTATCCTACATTGCCACTGCATGTTCCCTGATCTCCTCATGCTGAACACCCCGCCTTGCTTTTCTCCACCCTACATTGCCGCTCACTGCCTATCCTAATTCAGAACCTCCAATTCCCACCACCCCGTAATGTTTTTCTCACTCCTACTCGTGAATGTAATGTTACACACCCATACAATGCCCTCCACCCCTCGATGTTTTTCAGAAACCTATCCTACATTGCCACTGCATGTTCACTGACCTCCCCATGCTGACCACCCCGCGGTGCTTTTCTCCATCCTACATTGCCACTCACTGCCTATCCTAATTCAGGCCCTCCGATTCACACCACCCCGTGATGACTTTCTCACTCCTAATAGTGAATGTAATGTTTCACACCCATACAATGCGCAACACCCCGCAATGTTTCTCAGAAACCTATCCTATATTGCCACTGCATGTTCCCTGACCTCCCCATGCTGACCACCCCGCGGTGCTTTTCTCCATCCTAAATTCCCACTCACTGCCTATCCTAATTCAGACCCTCCGATTCAACTCACCCCGTGATGTTTTTCTCACTCCTACTAGTGAATGTAATGTTACACACCCATACAATGCGCACCACCCCGCGATGTTTTTGAGAAACATATCCTACATTCCCACTGCATGTTCCCTGACCTCCCCATGCTGAACACCACGCGGTGCTTTTCACCATCCTACATTGCCACTCACTGCCTATCCTAATTCAGACCCTCCGGTTCACACCACCTCGTTATGTTTTTCTCAGTCCTATTAGTGAATGTAATGTTACACACCCATACAATGCGCTCCACCCCGCGATGTTTTTCAGAAACCTATTCTACATTGCCTCTGCAAGTTCCCTGACCTCCCCATGCTGACCACCACGCGGTGCTTTTCTCCATCCTACATTGCCACTCACTGCCTATCCTAATTCAGACCCTCCGCTTCACACCAACCCGTGATGTTTTTCTCACTCCTACTAGTGAATGTAATGTTACACACCCATTCAGTGCGCACCACCCTGTGATGTTTTTCTCACTCATACTAGTAAATGTAATGTTACACACCCATACAATGCGCACCACCCCGCGATGTTTTTCAGAAACCTATCCTACATTGCCACTGCATGTTCCCTTATCTCCCCATGCTGACCACCCCGCCTTGCTTTTCTCCACCCTACATTGCCGCTCACTGCCTATGCTAATTCAGAACCTCCGATTCCCACCACCCCGTGATGTTTTTATCACTCCTACTCGTGAATGTAATGTTACACACCCATACAATGCCCTCCACCCCTCGATGTTTTTCAGAAACCTATCCTACATTGCCACTGCATGTTCACTGACCTCCCCATGCTGACCACCCCGCGGTGCTTTTCTCCATCCTACATTGCCACTCACTGCCTATCCTAATTCAGGCCCTCCGATTCACACCACCCCATGATGACTTTCTCACTCCTACTACTGAATGAAATGTATCACACCCATACAATGCGCACCACCCCGCAATGTTTCTCAGAAACCTATCCTATATTGAAACTGCATGTTCACTGACCTCCCCATGCTGACCACCCCGCGGTGCTTTTCTCCATCCTAAATTCCCACTCACGGCCTATCCTAATTCAGACCCTCCGATTCAACTCACCCCGTGATGTTTTTCTCACTCCTACTAGTGAATGTAATGTTACACACCCATACAATGCGCACCACCCCGCGATGTTTTTGAGAAACATATCCTACATTCCCACTGCATGTTCCCTGACCTCCCCATGCTGACCACCACGCGGTGCTTTTCTCCATCCTACATTGCCACTCACTGCCTATCCTAATTCAGAACCTCCGATTCCCACCACCCCGTGATGTTTTTCTCACTCCTACTAGTGAATGTAATGTTACAAACCCATACAATGCGCACCACCCCGCGATGTTTTTCAGAAACCTATCCAACATTGCCACTGCATGTTCCCTGACCTCCCCATGCTGACACCCCGCAGTGCTTTTCTGCATCCTACATTGCCACTCACTGCCTATCCTAATTAAGACCCTCCGATTCATACCACCCCGTGATGTTTTTCTCGCTCCTACTAGTGAATGTAGTGTTACGCACCCATACAATGCGCACCACCCCCGATGTTTTTCAGAAACCAATCCTACAGTGCCACTGCATGTTCCCTGACCTCCTCATGCTGCCCACCCCGAGGTGCTTTTCTCCATCCTACAGTGCCTCCCACTGCCTATCCTAAGTCAGACCCTCCGATTCACACCACCCCGTCACGTTTTTCTCACTCCTACTAGTGAATGTAATGTTACACACCCATACAATGCGCACCACACTGCGATGTTTTTCAGAAACCTATCCTGCATTGCCACTGCATGTTCCCTGAATTTCCCAACTGACCACCCCGGTGCTTTTCTCCATCATACAGTGCCACTCACTGCCTATCCTAATTCAGACCCTCAGATTAACACCACCCCGTGATGTTTTTCTCACTCCTACTAGTGAATGTAATGTTACACACCCATTCAATGCGCTCCACCCTGTGATGTTTTTCTCACTCCTACTAGTGAATTTAATGTTACACACCCATACAATGCGCACCACCCCGCGATGTTTTTCAGAAACCAATCCTACAGTGCCACTGCATGTTCCCTGAAAATCCCATGCTGCCCACCCCGAGGTGCTTTTCTCCATTCTACATTGCCACTCACTGCCTATCCTTATTCTGACCCTCCGATTCACACCACCCCGTGATGTTTTCCTCACTCCTACTAGTGAATGTAATGTTACACACCCATGAAATGCGCACCACCCCGATGTTTTTCAGAAAACTATTCTACATTGCCACTGCATGTTCCGTGACCTCCTCATGCTCCCCACCCCGCGGTGCTTTTCTCCATCCTTCATTGCCACTTACTGCCTATCCTAATTCAGACCCTCCGATTCACACCACCCCGTGATGTTTTTCTCACTCCTACTAGTGAATGTAATGTTACACACCTATGCAATGCGCACCACCCTGTGATGTTTTTCTCACTCATACTTGTGAATGTAATGTTACACACCCATACAATGCGCACCACCCCACGATGTTTTTCAGAAACCTATCCTACATTGCCACTGCATGTTCCCTGACCTCCCCATGCTGACCCACCCCCGGTGCTTTTCTCCATCCTACATTGCCACTGACAGCCTATCCTACTTCACACCCTCTGATTCACACCACCCCGTGATGTTTTTCTCACTCCTACTAGTGAATGTAATGTTACACACCCATACATTGCGCACCACCCCGCGATGTTTTTAAGAAACCTATCCTACATTGCCACTGCATGTTCCCTGACCTCCCCATGCTGACCACCCCGCGGTGCTTTTCTCCATCCTAAATTCCCACTCACTGCCTATCCTAATTCTGACCCTCCGATTCACACCACCCCGTGATGTTTTTCTCACTCCTACTCGTGAATGTAATGTTACACACCCATACAATGCCCTCCACCCCTCGATGTTTTTCAGAAACCTATCCTACATTGCCACTGCATGTTCACTGACCTCCCCATGCTGACCACCCCGCGGTGCTTTTCTCCATCCTAAATTCCCACTCACTGCCTATCCTATTTCAGACCCTCCGATTCAATCCACTCCGTGATGTTTTTCTCACTCCTTCTAGTGAATGTAATGTTACACACCCAAACAATGCGCACCAGCCCGCGATGTTTTTCAGAAACCTATCCTACATTGCCACTGCATGTTCCCTGACCTCCCCATGCTGACCACCACGCGGTGCTTTTCTCCATACTACATTGTCACTGACTGCCTATTCTAATTCAGACCCTCCGGTTCACACCACCTCGTGATGTTTTTCTCACTTCTACTAGTGAATGTAATGTTACACACCCATACAATGCGCTCCATCCCGCGATGTTTTTCAGAAACCTATCCTGCATTGCCACTGCATGTTCCCTGAATTTCCCAACTGACCACCCCCGGTGCTTTTCTCCATCATACAGTGCCACTCACTGCCTATCCTAATTCAGACCCTCAGATTCACACCACCCCGTGATGTTTTTCTCACTCCTACTAGTGAATGTAATGTTACACACCCATTCAATGCGCTCCACGCTGTGATGTTTTTCTCACTCCTACTAGTGAATTTAATGTTACACACCCATACAATGCGCACCACCCCGCGATGTTTTTCAGAAACCAATCCTACAGTGCCACTGCATGTTCCCTGAAAATCCCATGCTGCCCACCCCGAGGTGCTTTTCTCCATTCTACATTGCCACTCACTGCCTATCCTTATTCTGACCCTCCGATTCACACCACCCCGTGATGTTTTCCTCACTCCTACTAGTGAATGTAATGTTACACACCCATGAAATGCGCACCACCCCGATGTTTTTCAGAAAACTATTCTACATTGCCACTGCATGTTCCGTGACCTCCTCATGCTCCCCACCCCGCGGTGCTTTTCTCCATCCTTCATTGCCACTTACTGCCTATCCTAATTCAGACCCTCCGATTCACACCACCCCGTGATGTTTTTCTCACTCCTACTAGTGAATGTAATGTTACACACCTATGCAATGCGCACCACCCTGTGATGTTTTTCTCACTCATACTTGTGAATGTAATGTTACACACCCATACAATGCGCACCACCCCACGATGTTTTTCAGAAACCTATCCTACATTGCCACTGCATGTTCCCTGACCTCCCCATGCTGACCCACCCCCGGTGCTTTTCTCCATCCTACATTGCCACTGACAGCCTATCCTACTTCACACCCTCTGATTCACACCACCCCGTGATGTTTTTCTCACTCCTACTAGTGAATGTAATGTTACACACCCATACATTGCGCACCACCCCGCGATGTTTTTAAGAAACCTATCCTACATTGCCACTGCATGTTCCCTGACCTCCCCATGCTGACCACCCCGCGGTGCTTTTCTCCATCCTAAATTCCCACTCACTGCCTATCCTAATTCTGACCCTCCGATTCACACCACCCCGTGATGTTTTTCTCACTCCTACTCGTGAATGTAATGTTACACACCCATACAATGCCCTCCACCCCTCGATGTTTTTCAGAAACCTATCCTACATTGCCACTGCATGTTCACTGACCTCCCCATGCTGACCACCCCGCGGTGCTTTTCTCCATCCTAAATTCCCACTCACTGCCTATCCTATTTCAGACCCTCCGATTCAATCCACCCCGTGATGTTTTTCTCACTCCTTCTAGTGAATGTAATGTTACACACCCAAACAATGCGCACCAGCCCGCGATGTTTTTCAGAAACCTATCCTACATTGCCACTGCATGTTCCCTGACCTCCCCATGCTGACCACCACGCGGTGCTTTTCTCCATACTACATTGTCACTGACTGCCTATTCTAATTCAGACCCTCCGGTTCACACCACCTCGTGATGTTTTTCTCACTTCTACTAGTGAATGTAATGTTACACACCCATACAATGCGCTCCATCCCGCGATGTTTTTCAGAAACCTATTCTACATTGCCACTGCATGTTCCCTGACGTCCCCATGCTGACCACCAGGCGGTGCTTTTCTCCATCCTACATTGCCACTCACTGCCTATCCTAATTCAGACCCTCCGATTCACACCACCCCGTGATGTTTTCCTCACTCCTACTAGTGAATGTAATGTTACACACCCATAAAATGCGCACCACCCACGATGTTTTTCAGAAAACTATTCTACATTGCCACTGCATGTTCCGTGACCTCCCCATGCTGCCCACCCCGCAGTGCTTTTCTCCATCCTTCATTGCCACTTACTGCCTATCCTAATTCAGACCCTCCGATTCACACCACCCCGTGATGATTTTCTCACTCCTACTAGTGAATGTAATGTTACACACCCATACAATGCGCACCACCCCGCGATGTTTTTCAGAAACCTATCCTACATGCCACTGCATGTTCCCTGACCTCCCCATGCTGACCATCACGCGGAGCTTTTCTCCATCCTACATTGCCACTCAATGCCTATCCTAATTCAGACCCTCCGATTCACACCACCCCGTGATGTTTTTCTCACTCCTACTAGTGAATGTAATGTTACACACCCATACAATGCGAACCACCCCGCGATGTTTTTAAGAAACCTATCCTACATTGCCACTGCATGTTCCCTGACCTCCCCATGCTGACCACTCCGTGGTGCTTTTCTCCATCCTACATTGCAACTCACTGCCTATCCTAATTCAGACCCTCCGATTCACACCACCCCGTGATGTTCTTCTCACTCCTACTAGTGAATGTAATGTTACACACCCATACAATGCGCACCACACCGCGATGTTTTTCAGAAACCTCTCCTACATTGCCACTGCATGTTCCCTGAATTCCCCAAGCTGACCACTACCGGTGCTTTTCTCCATCCTACAGTGCCACTCACTGCCTATCCTAATTCAGACCCTCAGATTCACACCACCCCTTGATGTTTTTCTCACTCCTACTAGTGAATGTAATGTTACACACACATTCAATGCGCACCACCCTGTGATGTTTTTCTCACTCCTACTAGTGAATTTCATGTTACACACCCAAACAATGCGCACCACCTCGCGATGTTTTTCAGAAACCTATCCTACATTGCCACTGCATGTTCCTGACCTCCCGATGCTGACCACCCCGCGGTGCTTTTCTCCATCCTACATTGCCACTCACTGCCTATCCTAAATCAGACCGTCCGATTCACACCACCCCGTGATGTTTTTCTCACTCCTGCTAGTGAATGTAATGTTACACACACATACAATGCGCTCCACCCCGCAATGTTTTTCACAAACTTATCCTACATTGCCATGGCATGTTCCCTGAACTCCCCATGCTGAGCACCACACGGTGCTTTTCTCCATCCTACATTGCCACTCACTGCCTATCCTAATTCAGACCCTCCGATTCACACCACCTCGTGATGTTTTTGTCACTCCTACTAGTGAATGTAATGTTACACACCATACAATGCGCTCCACCCCGCGATGTTTTTCATAAACCTATTCTACATTGCCACTGCATTTGCCCTGACCTCCCCATGCTGACCACCCGCGGTGCTTTTCTCCATCCTACATTGCCACTCACTGCCTATCCTAATGCAGACCCTCTGATTCACACAACCCCGTGATGTTTTTCTCACTCCTACTAGTGAATGTAATGTTACACACCCATACAATGCGCACCATCCCGCGATATTTTCCAGAAACCTATCCTACATTGCCACTGCATGTTCCCTGACATCCCCATGCTGACCACCACGCGGTGCTTTTCTCCATACTACATTGTCACTGACTGCCTATTCTAATTCAGACCCTCCGGTTCACACCGCCTCCTGATGTTTTTCTCACTTCTACTAGTGAATGTAATGTTACACACCCATACAATGCGCTCCATCCCACGATGTTTTTCAGAAACCTATTCTACATTGCCACTGCATGTTCCCTGACGTCCCCATGCTGACCACCACGCGGTGCTTTTCTCCATCCTACATTGCCACTCACTGCCTATCCTAATTCAGAATCTCCAATTCACACCACCCCGTGATGTTTTTCTCACTCCTACTAGTGAATGTAATGTTACACAACCATTCAATGCGTACCACCCTGTGATGTTTTTCTCACTCTTACTAGTGAATGTAATGTTACACACCCATACAATGCGCACCACCCCGCGATGTTTTTCAGAAACCAATCCTACAGTGCCACTGCATGTTCCCTGAACTTCCCATGCTGCCCACCCCGAGGTGCTTTTCTCCATTCTACATTGCCACTCACTGCCTATCCTAATTCAGACCCTCCGATTCACACCTCCCGTGATGTTTTCCTCACTCCTACTAGTGAATGTAATGTTACACACCCATAAAATGCGCACCACCCGCGATGTTTTTCAGAAAACTATTCTACATTGCCACTGCATGTTCCGTGACTTCCCCATGCTGCCCAACCCGCGGTGCTTTTCTCCATTCTTCATTGCCACTTACTGCCTATCCTAATTCAGACCCTCCGATTAACACCACCCCGTGATGTTTTTCTCACTCCTACTAGTGAATGTAATGTTACACACCCATACAATGCGCACCACCCCGCGATGTTTTTCAGAAAACTATCCTACATTGCCACTGCATGTTCCCTGACCTCCCCATGCTGACCATCACGCGGAGCTTTTCTCCATCCTACATTGCCACTCAATGCCTATCCTAATTCAGACCCTCCGATTCACAGCACCCCGTGATGTTTTTCTCACTCCTACTAGTGAATGTAATGTTACAGACCCATTCATTGGGCACCACCCTGTGATGTTTTTCTCACTCCTACTAGTGAATGTAATGTTACACATCCATACAATGCGCACCACCCGGCGATGTTTTTCAGAAACCTATCCTACATTGCCACTGCATGTTCCCTGACCTCCCCATGCTGACCACGCCGCGGTGCTTTTCTCCATCCTACATTGCCACTCACTGCCTATCCTATTTCAGACCCTGCGATTCACACCACCCCGTGATAATTTTCTCACTCCTACTAGTGAATGTAATGTTACACACCCATACAATGCGCACCACCCCGCGATGTTTTTCAGAAACCTATCCTACATTGCCACTGCATGTTCCCTTACCTCCACATGCTGACCACCCCGCGGTGCTTTTCTCCATCCTACATTGCCACTCACTGCCTATCCTTAGTCAGACCCTCCGATTTACACCGCCCCGTGATGTTTTTCTCACTCCTACTAGTGAATGTAATGTTACACAAACATACAATGCGCACCACACCGCAATGTTTTTCAGAAACCTGTCCTACATTGCCACTGCATGTTCCCTGAATTCCCCAAGCTGACCACCCCCGGTGATTTTCTCCATACTACAGTGCCACTCACTGCCTATCCTAATTCAGACCCTCAGATTCACACCACCCCGTGTTTTTCTCACTCCTACTAGTGGATGTAATGTTACACACCCATACAATGCGCACCACCCCGCAATGTTTTTCAGAAACCTATCCTACATTGCCACTTCATGTTCCCTGACCTCCCCATGCTGACCACTCCGTGGTGCTTTTCCCCTTCCTACATTGCCACTCACTGCCTATCCTAATTCAGACCCTCAGATTCACACCACCCCGTGATGTTTTTCTCACTCATACTAGTGAATGTAATGTTACACACCCATTCAATGGGCACCACCCTGTGATGTTTTTCTCACTCCTACTAGTGAATGTAATGTTACACACCCAAACAATGCGCACCACCCCGCGATGTTTTTCAGAAAGCTATCCTACATTGCCACTGCATGTTCCTGACCTCCCGATGCTGACCACCCCGCAGTGCTTTTCTCCATCCTACATTGCAACTCACTGCCTATCTTAAATCAGACCCTCCGATTCACACCACCCCGTGATGTTTTTCTCACTCCTACTAGTGAATGTTATGTTACACACCCATACATTGCGCTCCACCCTGCGATGTTTTTCAGAAACCTCTCCTACATTGCCACTGCATGTTCCCTGACCTCCCCATGCTGACCACCACGTGGTGCTTTTCTCCATCCTACATTGTCACTCACTGCCTATTCTAATTCAGACGCTCCGATTCACACCACCTCGTGATGTTTTTCTCACTTCTTCTAGTGAATGTAATGTTACACACCCATATAATGCGCTCCATCCCGCGATGTTTTTCAGAAACCCATTCTACATTGCCACTGCATGTTCCCTGACGTCCCCATGCTGACCACCACGCGGTGCTTTTCTCCATCCTACATTGCCACTCACTGCCTATCCTAATTCAGACGCTCCGATTCACACCACCCCGTGATGTTTTTCTCACTCCTACTAGTGAATGTAATGTTACACACCCATTCAATGCGCACCACCCTGTGATGTTTTTCTCACTCTTACTAGTGAATGTAATGTTACACACCCATAGAATGCGCACCACACCGCGATGTTTTTCATAAACCAATCCTACATTGCCACTGCATGTTCCCTGACCTTCCCATGCTGCCCACCCCGAGGTGCTTTTCTCCATCCTACATTTCCACACACTGCGTATCCTAATTCAGACCCTCCGATTCACACCACCCCGTGATGTTTTTCTCACTCCTACTAGTGAATGTAATGTTACACACCCATAAAATGTGCACCACCCCGCGATGTTTTTCAGAAACCTGTCCTACATTGCCACTGCATGTTCCCTGACCTCCCCATGCTGACAACCACGCGGAGCTTTTCTCCATCCTACATTGCCACTCAATGCCTGTCCTAATTCAGACTCTCCGATTCACACCACCCCGTGATGTTTTTCTCACTCCTACTAGTGAATGTAATGTTACACACCCATACAATGCGAACCACCCCGCGATGTTTTTCAGAAACCTATCCTACATTGCCACAGCATGTTCCCTGACCTCCCCATGCTGACCACTCCGCGGTGCTTTTCTCCATCCTACATTGCCACTCACTGCCTATCCTAATTCAGACCCTCCGATTCACAGCACCCCGTGATGTTTTTCTCACTCCTACTAGTGAATGTAATGTTACAGACCCATTCAATGGGCACCACCCTGTGATGTTTTCTCACTCCTACTAGTGAATGTAATGTTACACACCCATACAATGCGCACCACACCGCGATGTTTTTCAGAAACCTCTCCTACATTGCCACTGCATGTTCAATGAATTCCCCAAGCTGACCACCACCGGTGCTTTTCTCCATCCTACAGTGCCACTCACTGCCTATCCTAATTCAGACCCTCAGATTCACACCACCTCTTGATGTTTTTCTCACTCCTACTAGTGAAAGTAATGTTACACATACATTCAATGCGCACCACCCTGTGATGTTTTTCTCACTCCTACTAGTGAATTTCATGTTACATACCCAAAGAATGCGCACCACCTCGCGATGTTTTTCAGAAACCTATCCTACATTGCCACTGCATGTTTCTGACCTCCCGATGCTGACCACCCCGCGGTGCTTTTCTCCATCCTACATTGCCACAGACTGCCTATCCTAAATCAGACCCTCCGATTCACACAACCCCGTGATGTTTTTCACGCTCCTACTAGTGAATGTAGTGTTACGCACCCATACAATGCGCACCACCCCACGATGTTTTTCAGAAACCAATCCTACAGTGCCACTGCATATTCCGTGACCTCCCCATGCTGCTCACCCCGAGGTGCTTTTCTCCAACCTACATTGCCACTCACTGCCTATCCTAATTCAGACCCTCCGATTCACACCACCCCGTGATGTTTTTCTCACTCCTACTAGTGGATGTAATGTTACACACCCATACAATGCGCACCACCCCGCAATGTTTTTCAGAAACCTATCCTACATTGCCACTTCATGTTCCCTGACCTCCCCATGCTGACCACTCCGTGGTGCTTTTCCCCTTCCTACATTGCCACTCACTGCCTATCCTAATTCAGACCCTCCGATTCACACCACCCCGTGATGTTTTTCTCACTCATACTAGTGAATGTAATGTTACACACCCATTCAATGGGCACCACCCTGTGATGTTTTTCTCACTCCTACTAGTGAATGTAATGTTACACACCCATACAATGCGCACCACCCCGCGATGTTTTTCAGAAAGCTATCCTACATTGCCACTGCATGTTCCCTGACCTCCCCATGCTGACCACCTCGCGGTGCTTTTCTCCATCCTACATTGCCACTCACTGATTATCCTAATTCAGACCCTGCGATTCACACCACCCTGTGATGTTTTTCTCACTCTTACTAGTGAATGTAATGTTACACACCCATACAATGCGCACCAACCCGCGATGTTTTTCAGAAACTTATCCTACATTGCCACTGCATGTTCCCTGACCTCCCCATGCTGACCACCCCGCGGTGCTTTTCTCCATCCTACATTGCCACTCACTGCCTATCGTAAGTCAGACCCTCCGATTCAAACCACCCCGTCATGTTTTTCTCACTCCTACTAGTGAATGTAATGTTACACACCCATACAATGCACACCACACCGCGATGTTTTTCAGAAAGCTATCCTACATTGCCACTGCATGTTCCCTGAATTCCCCAAGCTGACCACCCCCGGTGCTTTTCTCCATCCTACAGTGCCACTCACTGCCTATCCTAATTCAGACCCTCAGATTCACACCACCCCTTGATGTTTTTCTCACTCATATTAGTGAATGTAATGTTACACACCCATTCAATGGGCACCACCCTGTGATGTTTTTCTCACTCCTACTAGTGAATGTAATGTTACACACCCATACAATGCGCACCACCCCGCGATGTTTTTCAGAAACCTATCCTACATTGCCACTGCATGTTCCCTGACCTCCCCATGCTGACCACCCCGCGGTGCTTTTCTCCATCCTATATTGCCACTCACTGCCTATCCTAATTCAGACCCTCCGATTCACACCACCCCTTGATGTTTTTCTCACTCCTACTAGTGAATGTAATGTTACACTCCCATACAATGCGCACCACACCGCGATGTTTTTCAGAAACTTATCCTACATTGCCACTGCATGTTCCCTGACCTCCCTATGCTGACCACCCCGCGGTGCTTTTCTCCATCCTACATTGCCACTCAATGCCTATCCTATTTCAGACCCTGCGATTCACACCACCCCGTGATATTTTTCTCACTCCTACTAGTGAATGTAATGTTACACACCCATACAATGCGCACCACCCCGTGATGTTTTTCAGAAACCTATCCTACATTGCCACTGCATGTTCCCTTACCTCCCCATGCTGACCACCCCGCAGTGCTTTTCTCCATCCTACATTGACACTCACTGCCTATCCTTAGTCAGACCCACCGATTTACACCACCCCGTGATGTTTTTCTCACTCCTACTAGTGAATGTAATGTTACACAAACATACAATGCGCACCACACCGCAATGTTTTTCAGAAACCTGTCCTACATTGCCACTGCATGTTCCCTGAATTCCCCAAGCTGACCACCCCCGGTGCTTTTCTCCATACTACAGTGCCACTCACTGCCTATCCTAATTCAGACCCTCAGATTCACACCACCCCGTGATGTTTTTCTCACTCCTACTAGTGAATGTAATGTTACACACACATTCAATGCGCACCACCCTGTGATGTTGTTCTCACTCCTACAAGTGAATTTCATGTTACACACCCAAACAATGCGCACCACCCCGCGATGTTTTTCAGAAACCTATCCTACATTGCCACTTCATGTTCCCTGACCTCCCCATGCTGACCACTCCGTGGTGCTTTTCCCCTTCCTACATTGCCACTCACTGCCTATCCTAATTCAGACCCTCCGATTCACACCACCCCGTGATGTTTTTCTCACTCATACTAGTGAATGTAATGTTACACACCCATTCAATGGGCACCACCCTGTGATGTTTTTCTCACTTCTACTAGTGAATGTAATGTTACCCACCCATACAATGCGCACCACCCCGCGATGTTTTTCAGAAACCTATCCTACATTGCCACTGCATGTTCCCTGACCTCCCCATGCTGACCACCCCGCGGTGCTTTTCTCCATCCTACATTGCCACTCACTGCCTATCCTAAGTCAGACCCTCCGATTCACACCACACCGTCATGTTTTTCTCACTCCTACTAGTGAATGTAATGTTACACACCCATACAATGTGCACCACACCGCGATGTTTTTCACAAACCTATCCTACATTGCCACTGCATGTTCCCTGAATTCCCCAAGCTGACAACCCCTGGTGCTTTTCTCCATCCTACAGTGCCACTCACTGCCTATCCTAATTCAGACCCTCAGATTCACACCACCCCGTGATGTTTTTCTCACTCCTACTAGTGAATGTAATGTTACACACCCATTCAATGCGCACCACCCTGTGATGTTTTTCTCACTCCTACTAGTGAATGTAATGTTACACACCCAAACAATGCGCAACACCCCGCGATGTTTTCAGAAAGCTATCCTACATTGCCACTGCATGTTCCTGACCTCCCGATGCTGACCACCCCGCAGTGCTTTTCTCCATCCTACATTGCAACTCACTGCCTATCTTAAATCAGACCCTCCGATTCAAACCACCCCGTGATGTCTTTCTCACTCCTACTAGTGAATGTTATGTTACACACCCATACATTGCGCTCCACCCTGCGATGTTTTTCAGAAACCTCTCCTACATTGCCACTGCATGTTCCCTGACCTCCCCATGCTGACCACCACGCGGTGCTTTTCTCCATCCTACGTTGTCACTCACTGCCTATTCTAATTCAGAAGCTCCGATTCACACCACCCCGTGATGTTTTTCTCACTCCTACTAGTGAATGTAATGTTACACACCCATTCAATGCGCACCACCCTGTGATGTTTTTCTCACTCTTACTAGTGAATGTAATGTTACACACCCATAGAATGCGCACCACACCGCGATGTTTTTCATAAACCAATCCTACATTGCCACTGCATGTTCCCTGACCTTCCCATGCTGCCCACCCCGAGGTTCTTTTCTCCATCCTACATTGCCACACACTGCGTATCCTAATTCAGACCCTCCGATTCACACCACCCCGTGATGTTTTTCTCACTCCTACTAGTGAATGTAATGTTACACACCCATAAAATGCGAACCACCCCGCGATGTTTTTCAGAAACTGTTCCTACATTGCCACTGCATGTTCCCTGACCTCCCCATGCTGACCACCCCGCGGTGCTTTTCTCCAAGCTAGATTGCCACTCACTGCCTATCCTAATTCAGACCCTCCGATTGACACCACCCCGTGATGTTTTTCTCACTCCTACTAGTGAATGTAATGTTACACACCCATACAATGCGCACCACCCCGCGATGATTTTCAAAACCTATCCTACATTGCCACTGCATGTTCCCTGACCTCCCCATGCTGCCCACCACGTGGAGCTTTTCTCCATCCTACATTGCCACTCAATGCCTATCCTAATTCAGACTCTCCGATTCACACCACCCCGTGATATTTTTCTCACTCCTACTAGTGAATGTAATGTTACACACCCATACAATGCGAACCACCCCGCGATGTTTTTCAGAAACCTATCCTACATTGCCACAGCATGTTCCCTGACCTCCCCATGCTGACCACTCCGCGGTGCTTTTCTCCATCCTACATTGCCACTCACTGCCTATCCTAATTCAGACCCTCCGATTCACAGAACCCCGTGATGTTTTTCTCACTCCTACTAGTGAATGTAATGTTACAGACCCATTCAATGGGCACCACCCTGTGATGTTTTTCTCACTCCTACTAGTGAATGTAATGTTACACACCCATACAATGCGCACCACCCGGCGATGTTTTTCAGAAACCTATCCTACATTGCCACTGCATGTTCCCTGACCTCCCCATGCTGACCACGCCGCGGTGCTTTTCTCCATCCTACATTGCCACTCAATGCCTATCCTATTTCAGACCCTGCGATTCACACCACCCCGTGATATTTTTCTCACTCCTACTAGTGAATGTAATGTTACACACCCATACAATGCGCACCACCCCGCGATGTTTTTCAGAAACCTATCCTACATTGCCACTGCATGTTCCCTTACCTCCCCATGCTGACCACCCCGCAGTGCTTTTCTCCATCCTACATTGACACTCACTGCCTATCCTTAGTCAGACCCTCCGATTTACACCACCCCGTGATGTTTTTCTCACTCCTACTAGTGAATGTAATGTTACACAAACATACAATGCGCACCACACCGCAATGTTTTTCAGAAACCTGTCCTACATTGCCACTGCATGTTCCCTGAATTCCCCAAGCTGACCACCCCCGGTGCTTTTCTCCATACTACAGTGCCACTCACTGCCTATCCTAATTCAGACCCTCAGATTCACACCACCCCGTGATGATTTTCTCACTCCTACTAGTGAATGTAATGTTACACACACATTCAATGCGCACCACCCTGTGATGTTTTTCTCACCCCTACAAGTGAATTTCATGTTACACACCCAAACAATGCGCACCACCCCGCGATGTTTTTCAGAAACCTATCCTACATTGCCACTTCATATTCCCTGACCTCCCCATGCTGACCACTCCGTGGTGCTTTTCCCCTTCCTACATTGCCACTCACTGCCTATCCTAATTCAGACCCTCCGATTCACACCACCCCGTGATGTTTTTCTCACTCATACTAGTGAATGTAATGTTACACACCCATTCAATGGGCACCACCCTGTGATGTTTTTCTCACTCCTACTAGTGAACGTAATGTTACACACCCATACAATGCGCACCACACCGCGATGTTTTTCAGAAACTTATCCTACATTGCCACTGCATGTTCCCTGACCTCCCTATGCTGACCACCCCCGGTGCTTTTCTCCATCCTACATTGCCACTCACTGCCTATCCTAAGTCAGACCCTCCGATTCACACCACACCGTCATGTTTTTCTCACTCCTACTAGTGAATGTAATGTTACACACCCATACAATGTGCACCACACCGCGATGTTTTTCACAAACCTATCCTACATTGCCACTGCATGTTCCCTGAATTCCCCAAGCTGACCACCCCTGGTGCTTTTCTCCATCCTACAGTGCCACTCACTGCCTATCCTAATTCAGACCCTCAGATTCACACCACCCGGTGATGTTTTTCTCACTCCTACTAGTGAAAGTAATGTTACACACCCATTCAATGCGCACCACCCTGTGATGTTTTTCTCACTCCTACTAGTGAATGTAATGTTACACACCCAAACAATGCGCACCACCCCGCGATGTTTTTCAGAAAGCTATCCTACATTGCCACTGCATGTTCCTGACCTCCCGATGCTGACCACCCCGCAGTGCTTTTCTCCATCCTACATTGCAACTCACTGCCTATCTTAAATCAGACCCTCCGATTCACACCACCCCGTGATGTTTTTCTCACTCCTACTAGTGAATGTTATGTTACACACCCATACATTGCGCTCCACCCTGCGATGTTTTTCCGAAACCTCTCCTACATTGCCACTGCATGTTCCCTGACCTCCCCATGCTGACCACCACGCGGTGCTTTTCTCCATCCTACATTGTCACTCACTGCCTATTCTAATTGAGACGCTCCGATTCACACCACCTCGTGATGTTTTTCTCACTTCTACTAGTGAATGTAATGTTACACACCCATATAATGCGCTCCATCCCGCGATGTTTTTCAGAAACCTATTCTACATTGCCACTGCATGTTCCCTGACGTCCCCATGCTGACCACCACGCGGTGCTTTTCTCCATCCTACATTGCCACTTACTGCCTATCCTAATTCAGACCCTCCGATTCACACCACCCCGTGATGTTTTTCTCACTCCTACTAGTGAATGTAATGTTACACACCCATTCAATGCGCACCACCCTGTGATGTTTTTCTCACTCTTACTAGTGAATGTAATGTTACACACCGATAGAATGCGCACCACACCGTGATGTTTTTCATCAACCAATCCTACATTGCCACTGCATGTTCCCTGACCTTCCCATGCTGCCCACCCCGAGGTGCTTTTCTCCATCCTACATTGCCAAACACTGCGTATCCTAATTCAGACCCTCCGATTCACACCACCCCGTGATGTTTTTCTCACTCCTACTAGTGAATGTAATGTTACACACCAATAAAATGCGAACCACCCCGCGATGTTTTTCAGAAACCTATCCTACATTGCCACAGCATGTTCCCTGACCTCCCCATGCTGATCACTCCGCGGTGCTTTTCTCCATCCTACATTGCCACTCACTGCCTATCCTAATTCAGACCCTCAGATTCACAGCACCCCGTGATGTTTTTCTCACTCCTACTAGTGAATGTAATGTTACAGACCCATTCAATGGGCACCACCCTGTGATGTTTTTCTCACTCCTACTAGTGAATGTAATGTTACACACCCATACAATGCGCACCACCCGGCGATGTTTTTCAGAAACCTATCCTATATTGCCACTGCATGTTCCCTGACCTCCCCATGCTGACCACGCCGTGGTGCTTTTCTCCATCCAACATTGCCACTCACTGCCTATCCTATTTCAGACCCTGCGATTCACACCACCCCGTGATATTTTTCTCACTCCTACTAGTCAATGTAATGTTACACACCCATACAATGCGCACCACCCCGCGATGTTTTTCAGAAACCTATCCTACATTGCCACTGCATGTTCCCTTACCTCCCCATGCTGACCACCCCGCGGTGCTTTTCTCCATCCTACATTGCCACTCACTGCCTATCCTTAGTCAGACCCTCCGATTTACACCACCCCGTGATGTTTTTCTCACTCCTACTAGTGAATGTAATGTTACACAAACATACAATGCGCACCACACCGCGATGTTTTTCAGAAACCTGTCCTACATTGCCACTGCATGCTCCCTGAATTCCCCAAGCTGACCACCCCCGGTGCTTTTCTCCATACTACAGTGCCACTCACTGCCTATCCTAATTCAGACCCTCAGATTCACACCACCCCGTGATGTTTTTCTCACTCCTACTAGTGAATGTAATGTTACACACACATTCAATGCGCACCACCCTGTGATGTTGTTCTCACTCCTACAAGTGAATTTCATGTTACACACCCAAACAATGCGCACCACCCCTCGATGTTTTTCAGAAACCTATCCTACATTGCCACTTCATGTTCCCTGACCTCCCCATGCTGACCACTCCGTGGTGCTTTTCCCCTTCCTACATTGCCACTCACTGCCTATCCTAATTCAGACCCTCCGATTCACACCAACCCGTGATGTTTTTCTCACTCATACTAGTGAATGTAATGTTACAGACCCATTCAATGGGCACCACCCTGTGATGTTTTTCTCACTCCTACTAGTGAATGTAATGTTACACACCCATACAATGCGCACCACACCGCGATGTTTTTCAGAAACTTATCCTACATTGCCACTGCATGTTCCCTGACCTCCCTATGCTGACCACCGCCGGTGCTTTTCTCCATCCTACATTGCCACTCACTGCCTATCCTAAGTCAGAACCTCCGATTCACACCACCCCGTCATGTTTTTCTCACTCCTACTAGTGAATGTAATTTTACACACCCATACAATGTGCACCACTCCGCGATGTTTTTCACAAACCTATCCTACATTGCCACTGCATGTTCCCTGAATTCCCCAAGCTGACCACCCCCGGTGCTTTTCTCCATCCTACAGTGCCACTCACTGCCTATCGTAATTCAGACCCTCAGATTCACACCACCTCGTGATGTTTTTCTCACTCCTACTAGTGAATGTAATGTTACACACCCATTCAATGCGCACCACCCTGTGATGTTTTTCTCACTCTTACTAGTGAATGTAATGTTACACACCCATACAATGCGCACCACCCCGTGATGTTTTTCAGAAACCAATCCTACATTGCCACTGCATGTTCCCTGACCTTCCCATGCTGCCCACCCCGAGGTGCTTTTTTCCATCCTACATTGCCACACACTGCGTATCCTAATTCAGACCCTCCGATTCACACCACCCCGTGATGTTTTTCTCACTCCTACTAGTGAATGTAATGTTACACACCCATAAAATGCGAACCACCCCGCGATGTTTTTCAGAAACCTATCCTACATTGCCACTGCATGTTCCCTGACCTCCCCATGCTGACCACCCCAGGGTGCTTTTCTCCAAGCTAGATTGCCACTCACTGCCTATCCTATTTCAGACCCTGCGATTCACACCACCCCGTGATATTTTTCTCACTCCTACTAGCGAATGTAATGTTACAAACCCATACAATGCGCACCATCCAGCGATGTTTTTCAGAAACCTATCCTACATTGCCACATGCATGTTCTCTTACCTCCCCATGCTGACCACCCCGCGGTGCTTTTCTCCATCCTACATTGCCACTCACTGCCTATCCTTAGTCAGACCCTCCGATTTACACCACCCCGTGATGTTTTTCTCACTCCTACTAGTGAATGTAATGTTACACAAACATACAATGCGCACCACACCGCGATGTTTTTCAGAAACCTGTCCTACATTGCCACTGCATGTTCCCTGAATTCCCCAAGCTGACCACCCCCGGTGCTTTTCTCCATACTACAGAGCCACTCACTGCCTATCCTAATTCAGACCCTCAGTTTCACACCACCCCGTGATGTTTTTCTCACTCCTACTAGTGAATGTAATGTTACACACACATTCAATGCGCACCACCCTGTGATGTTGTTTTCACTCCTACAAGTGAATTTCATGTTACACACCCAAACAATGCACACCACCCCACGATGTTTTTCAGAAAGCTATCCTACATTGCCACTTCATGTTCCCTGACCTCCCCATGCTGACCACTCCGTGGTGCTTTTCCCCTTCCTACATTGCCACTCACTGCCTATCAGAATTCAGACCCTCCGATTCACACCACCCCGTGATGTTTTTCTCACTCATACTAGTGAATGTAATGTTACACACCCATTCAATGGGCAACACCCCGTGATGTTTTTCTCACTCCTACTAGTGAATGTAATGTTACACACCCATAAAATGAGAACCACCCCGCGATGTTTTTCAGAAACCTATCCTACATTGCCACTGCATGTTCCCTGACCTCCCCATGCTGACCACCCCGCGGTGCTTTTCTCCAAGCTAGATTGCCACTCACTGCCTATCCTAATTCAGACCCTCCGATTGACACCACCCCGTGATGTTTTTCTCACTCCTACTAGTGAATGTAATGTTACACACCCATACAATGCGCACCACCCCCCGATGTTTTTCAGAAACCTATCCTACATTGCCACTGCATGTTCCCTGACCTCCCCATGCTGACCCCCACGCGGAGCTTTTCTCCATCCTACATTGCCACTCAATGCCTATCCTAATTCAGACTCTCCGATTCACACCACCCCGTGATGATTTTCTCACTCCTACTAGTGAATGTAATGTTACACACCCATACAATGCGAACCACCCCGCGATGTTTTTCAGAAACCTATCCTACATTGCCACAGCATGTTCCCTGACCTCCCCATGCTGACCACTCCGCGGTGCTTTTCTCCATCCTACATTGCCACTCACAGCCTATCCTAATTCAGACCCTCCGATTCACAGCACCCCGTGATGTTTTTCTCACTCCTACTAGTGAATGTAATGTTACAGACCCATTCAATGGGCACCACCCTGTGATGTTTTTCTCACTCCTACTAGTGAATGTAATGTTACACACCCATACAATGCGCACCACCCGGGGATGTTTTTCAGAAACCTATCCTACATTGCCAATGCATGTTCCCTGACCTCCCCATGCTGACCACGCCGCGGTGCTTTTCTCCATCCTACATTGCCACTCACTGCCTATCCTATTTCAGACCCTGCGATTCACACCACCCCGTGTTATTTTTCTCACTCCTACTAGTGAATGTAATGTTACACACCCATACAATGCGCACCACCCCGCGATGTTTTTCAGAAACCTATCCTACATTGCCACTGCATGTTCCCTTACCTCCCCATGCTGACCACCCCGCGGTGCTTTTCTCCATCCTACATTGCCACTCCCTGCCTATCCTTAGTCAGACCCTCCGATTTACACCACTCCGTGATGTTTTTCTCACTCCTACTAGTGAATGTAATGTTACACACCCATACAATGCGCACCACACCGCGATGTTTTTCAGAAACTTATCCTACATTGCCACTGCATGTTCCCTGACCTCCCTATGCTGACCACCCCCGGTGTTTTTCTCCATCCTACATTGCCACTCACTGCCTATCCTAAGTCAGACCCTCCGATTCACACCACCCCGTCATGTTTTTCTCACTCCTACTAGTGAATGTAATGTTACACACCCATACAATGTGCACCCCACCGCGATGTTTTTCACAAACATATCCTACATTGCCACTGCATGTTCCCTGAATTCCCCAAGCTGACCACCCCCGGTGCTTTTCTCCATCCTACAGTGCCACTCACTGCCTATCTTAATTCAGACCCTCAGATTCACACCACCCCGTGATGTTTTCCTCACTCCTACTAGTGAATGTAATGTTACACACCCATTCAATGCGCACCACCCTGTGATGTTTTTCTCACTCCTACTAGTGAATGTAATGTTACACACCCAAACAATGCGCACCACCCCGCGATGTTTTTCAGAAACCTATCCTACATTGCCACTGCATGTTCCTGACCTCCCGATGCTGACCACCCCGCGGTGCTTTTCTCCATCCTACATTGCAACTCACTGCCTATTTTAAATCAGACCCTCCGATTCACACCACCCCGTGATGTTTTTCTCACTCCTACTAGTGAATGTAATGTTACACACCCATTCAATGAGCACCACCCTGTGATGTTTTTCTCACTCCTACTAATGAATGTAATGTTACACACCCATACAATGCGCTCCATCCCGCGAAGTTTTTCAGAAACCTATTCTACATTGCCATTGCATGTTCCCTGATGTCCCCATGCTGACCACCACGCGGTGCTTTTCTCCATCCTACATTGCCACTCACTGCCTATCCTAATTCAGACCCTCTGATTTACACCACCCCGTGATGTTTTTTTCACTCCTACTAGTGAATGTAATGTTACACACCAATACAATGTGCACCACCCCGCGATGTTTTTCAGAAACCTATCCTACATTGCCACTGCATGTTCCCTGACCTCCCCATGCTGACCACCACGCGGAGCTTTTCTCCATCCTACATTGCCACTCAATGCCTATCCTAATTCACACTGTCCGATTCACACCACCCCGTGATGTTTTTCTCACTCCTACTAGTGAATGTAATGTTACACACCCATACAATGCGAACCACCCCGCGATGTTTTTCAGAAACCTATCCTACATTGCCACAGCATGTTCCCTGACCTCCCCATGCTGACCACTCCGCGGTGCTTTTCTCCATCCTACATTGCCACTCACTGCCTATCCTAATTCAGACCCTCCGATTCACAGCACCCTGTGATGTTTTTCTCACTCCTACTAGTGAATGTAATGTTACAGACCCATTCAATGGGCACCACCCTGTGACGTTTTTCTCACTCCTACTAGTGAATGTAATGTTACACACCCATACAATGCGCACCACCCTGCGATGTTTTTCAGAAACCTATCCTAAATTGCCACTGCATGTTCCCTGACCTCCCCATGCTGACCACGCCGCGGTGCTTTTCTCCATCCTACATTGCCACTCACTGCCTATCCTATTTCAGACCCTGCGATTCACACCACCCCGTGATGTTTTTCTCACTCCTACTAGTGAATGTAATGTTACACACCCATACAATGCGCACCACCCCGCGATGTTTTTCAGAAACCTATCCTACATTGCCACTGCATGTTCCCTGACCTCCCCATGCTGACCACCACGCGGAGCTTTTCTCCATCCTACATTGCCACTCAATGCCTATCCTAATTCAGACTCTCCGATTCACACCACCCCGTGATGATTTTCTCACTCCTACTAGTGAATGTAATGTTACACACCCATACAATGAGAACCACCCCGCGATGTTTTTCAGAAACCTATCCTACATTGCCACAGCATGTTCCCTGACCTCCCCATGCTGATCACTCCGCGGTGCTTTTCTCCATCCTACATTGCCACTCACTGCCTATCCTAATTCAGACCCTCAGATTCACAGCACCCCGTGATGTTTTTCTCACTCCTACTAGTGAATGTAATGTTACAGACCCATTCAATGGGCACCACCCTGTGATGTTTTTCTCACTCCTACTAGTGAATGTAATGTTACACACCCATACAATGCGCACCACCCGGCGATGTTTTTCAGAATCCTATCCTACATTGCCACTGCATGTTCCCTGACCTCCCCATGCTGACCACGCCGTGGTGCTTTTCTCCATCCTACATTGCCACTCACTGCCTATCCTATTTCAGACCCTGCGATTCACACCACCCCGTGATATTTTTCTCACTCCTACTAGTCAATGTAATGTTACACACCCATACAATGCGCACCACCCCGCGATGTTTTTCAGAAACCTATCCTACATTGCCACTGCATGTTCCCTTACCTCCCCATGCTGACCACCCCGCGGTGCTTTTCTCCATCCTACATTGCCACTCACTGCCTATCCTTAGTCAGACCCTCCGATTTACACCACCCCGTGATGTTTTTCTCACTCCTACTAGTGAATGTAATTTTACACAAACATACAATGCGCACCACACCGCGATGTTTTTCAGAAACCTGTCCTACATTGCCACTGCATGTTCCCTGAATTCCCCAAGCTGACCACCCCCGGTGCTTTTCTCCATACTACAGTGCCACTCACTGCCTATCCTAATTCAGACCCTCAGATTCACACCACCCCGTGATGTTTTTCTCACTCCTACTAGTGAATGTAATGTTACACACACATTCAATGCGCACCACCCTGTGATGTTGTTCTCACTCCTACAAGTGAATTTCATGTTACACACCCAAACAATGCGCACCACCCCTCGATGTTTTTCAGAAAGCTATCCTACATTGCCACTTCATGTTCCCTGACCTCCCCATGCTGACCACTCCGTGGTGCTTTTCCCCTTCCTACATTGCCACTCCCTGCCTATCCTAATTCAGACCCTCCGATTCACACCACCCCGTGATGTTTTTCTCACTCATACTAGTGAATGTAATGTTACAGACCCATTCAATGGGCACCACCCTGTGATGTTTTTCTCACTCCTACTAGTGAATGTAATGTTACACACCCATACAATGCGCACCACACCGCGATGTTTTTCAGAAACTTATCCTACATTGCCACTGCATGTTCCCTGACCTCCCTATGCTGACCACCGCCGGTGCTTTTCTCCATCCTACATTGCCACTCACTGCCTATCCTAAGTCAGACCCTCCGATTCACACCACCCCGTCATGTTTTTCTCACTCCTACTAGTGAATGTAATTTTACACACCCATACAATGTGCACCACACCGCGATGTTTTTCACAAACCTATCCTACATTGCCACTGCATGTTCCCTGAATTCCCCAAGCTGACCACCCCCGGTGCTTTTCTCCATCCTACAGTGCCACTCACTGCCTATCCTAATTCAGACCCTCAGATTCACACCACCCCGTGATGTTTTTCTCACTCCTACTAGTGAATGTAATGTTACACACCCATTCAATGCGCACCACCCTGTGATGTTTTTCTCACTCCTACTAGTGAATGTAATGTTACACACCCATACATTGCGCTCCACCCTGCGATGTTTTTCAGAAACCTCTCCTACATTGCCACTGCATGTTCCCTGACCTCCCCATGCTGACCACCACGCGGTGCTTTTCTCCATCCTACATTGTCACTCACTGCCTATTCTAATTCAGACCCTCCGATTCACACCACCTCGTGATGTTTTTCTCACTTCTACTAGTGAATGTAATGTTACACACCCATACAATGCGCTCCATCCCGTGATGTGTTTCAGAAACCTATTCTACATTGCCACTGCATGTTCCCTGACGTCCCCATGTTGACCACCACGCGGTGCTTTTCTCCATCCTACATTGCCACTCACTGCCTATCCTAATTCAGACCCTCCGATTCACACCACCTCGTGATGTTTTTCTCACTCCTACTAGTGAATGTAATGTTACACACCCATTCAATGCGCACCACCCTGTGATGTTTTTCTCACTCTTACTAGTGAATGTAATGTTACACACCCATACAATGCGCACCACCCCGTGATGTTTTTCAGAAACCAATCCTACATTGCCACTGCATGTTCCCTGACCTTCCCATGCTGCCCACCCCGAGGTGCTTTTTTCCATCCTACATTGCCACACACTGCGTATCCTAATTCAGACCCTCCGATTCACACCACCCCGTGATGTTTTTCTCACTCCTACTAGTGAATGTAATGTTACACACCCATAAAATGCGAACCACCCCGCGATGTTTTTCAGCAACCTATCCTACATTGCCACTGCATGTTCCCTGACCTCCCCATGCTGACCACCCCGCGGTGCTTTTCTCCAAGCTAGATTGCCACTCACTGCCTATCCTATTTCAGACCCTGCGATTCACACCACCCCGTGATATTTTTCTCACTCCTACTAGCGAATGTAATGTTACAAACCCATACAATGCGCACCATCCAGCGATGTTTTTCAGAAACCTATCCTACATTGCCACATGCATGTTCTCTTACCTCCCCATGCTGACCACCCCGCGGTGCTTTTCTCCATCCTACATTGCCACTCACTGCCTATCCTTAGTCAGACCCTCCGATTTACACCACCCCGTGATGTTTTTCTCACTCCTACTAGTGAATGTAATGTTACACAAACATACAATGCGCACCACACCGCGATGTTTTTCAGAAACCTGTCCTACATTGCCACTGCATGTTCCCTGAATTCCCCAAGCTGACCACCCCCGGTGCTTTTCTCCATACTACAGAGCCACTCACTGCCTATCCTAATTCAGACCCTCAGATTCACACCACCCCGTGATGTTTTTCTCACTCCTACTAGTGAATGTAATGTTACACACACATTCAATGCGCACCACCCTGTGATGTTGTTTTCACTCCTACAAGTGAATTTCATGTTACACACCCAAACAATGCACACCACCCCACGATGTTTTTCAGAAAGCTATCCTACATTGCCACTTCATGTTCCCTGACCTCCCCATGCTGACCACTCCGTGGTGCTTTTCCCCTTCCTACATTGCCACTCACTGCCTATCAGAATTCAGACCCTCCGATTCACACCACCCCGTGATGTTTTTCTCACTCATACTAGTGAATGTAATGTTACACACCCATTCAATGGGCACCACCCCGTGATGTTTTTCTCACTCCTACTAGTGAATGTAATGTTACACACCCATAAAATGAGTACCACCCCGCGATGTTTTTCAGAAACCTATCCTACATTGCCACTGCATGTTCCCTAACCTCCCCATGCTGACCACCCCGCGGTGCTTTTCTCCAAGCTAGATTGCCACTCACTGCCTATCCTAATTCAGACCCTCCGATTGACACCACCCCGTGATGTTTTTCTCACTCCTACTAGTGAATGTAATGTTACACACCCATACAATGCGCACCACCCCGCGATGTTTTTCAGAAACCTATCCTACATTGCCACTGCATGTTCCCTGACCTCCCCATGCTGACCACCACGCGGAGCTTTTCTCCATCCTACATTGCCACTCAATGTCTATCCTAATTCAGACTCTCCGATTCACACCACCCCGTGATGATTTTCTCACTCCTACTAGTGAATGTAATGTTACACACCCATACAATGCGAACCACCCCGCGATGTTTTTCAGAAACCTATCCTACATTGCCACAGCATGTTCCCTGACCTCCCCATGCTGACCACTCCGCGGTGCTTTTCTCCATCCTACATTGCCACTCACTGCCTATCCTAATTCAGACCCTCCGATTCACAGCACCCCGTGATGTTTTTCTCACTCCTACTAGTGAATGTAATGTTACAGACCCATTCAATGGGCACCACCCTGTGATGTTTTTCTCACTCCAACTAGTGAATGTAATGTTACACACCCATACAATGCGCACCACCCGGGGATGTTTTTCAGAAACCTATCCTACATTGCCACTGCATGTTCCCTGACCTCCCCATGCTGACCACGCCGCGGTGCTTTTCTCCATCCTACATTGCCACTCACTGCCTATCCTATTTCAGACCCTGCGATTCACACCACCCCGTGTTATTTTTCTCACTCCTACTAGTGAATGTAATGTTACACACCCATACAATGCGCACCACCCCGCGATGTTTTTCAGAAACCTATCCTACATTGCCACTGCATGTTCCCTTATCTCCCCATGCTGACCACCCCGCGGTGCTTTTCTCCATCCTACATTGCCACTCACTGCCTATCCTTAGTCAGCCCCTCTGATTTACACCACTCCGTGATGTTTTTCTCACTCCTACTAGTGAATGTAATGTTACACACCCATACAATGCGCACCACACCGCGATGTTTTTCAGAAACTTATCCTACATTGCCACTGCATGTTCCCTGACCTCCCTATGCTGACCACCCCCGGTGCTTTTCTGCATCCTACAGTGCCACTCACTGCCTATCCTAATTCAGACCCTCAGATTCACACCACCCCGTGATGTTTTCCTCACTCCTACTAGTGAATGTAATGTTACACACCCATTCAATGCGCACCACCCTGTGATGTTTTTCTCACTCCTACTAGTGAATGTAATGTTACACACCCAAACAATGCGCACCACCCCGCGATGTTTTTCAGAAACCTATCCTACATTGCCACTGCATGTTCCTGACCTCCCGATGCTGACCACCCCGCGGTGCTTTTCTCCATCCTACATTGCAACTCACTGCCTATTTTAAATCAGACCCTCCGATTCACACCACCCCGTGATGTTTTTCTCACTCCTACTAGTGAATGTAATGTTACACACCCATTCAATGAGCACCACCCTGTGATGTTTTTCTCACTCCTACTAGTGAATGTAATGTTACACACCCATACAATGCGCTCCATCCCGCGAAGTTTTTCAGAAACCTATTCTACATTGCCATTGCATGTTCCCTGATGTCCCCATGCTGACCACCACGCGGTGCTTTTCTCCATCCTACATTGCCACTCACTGCCTATCCTAATTCAGACCCTCTGATTTACACCACCCCGTGATGTTTTTCTCACTCCTACTAGTGAATGTAATGTTACACACCAATACAATGCGCACCACCCCGCGATGTTTTTCAGAAACCTATCCTACATTGCCACTGCATGTTCCCTGACCTCCCCATGCTGACCACCACGCGGAGCTTTTCTCCATCCTACATTGCCACTCAATGCCTATCCTAATTCACACTGTCCGATTCACACCACCCCGTGATGTTTTTCTCACTCCTACTAGTGAATGTAATGTTACACACCCATACAATGCGAACCACCCCGCGATGTTTTTCAGAAACCTATCCTACATTGCCACAGCATGTTCCCTGACCTCCCCATGCTGACCACTCCGCGGTGCTTTTCTCCATCCTACATTGCCACTCACTGCCTATCCTTATTCAGACCCTCCGATTCACAGCACCCTGTGATGTTTTTCTCACTCCTACTAGTGAATGTAATGTTACAGACCCATTCAATGGGCACCACCCTGTGACGTTTTTCTCACTCCTACTAGTGATTGTAATGTTACACACACATTCAATGCGCACCACCCTGTGATGTTGTTCGCACTCCTACAAGTGAATTTCATGTTACACACCCAAACAATGCGCACCACCCCGCGATGTTTTTCAGAAACCTATCCTACATTGCCACTTCATGTTCCCTGACCTCCCCATGCTGACCACCCCGCGGTGCTTTTCTCCATCCTACATTGCCACTCACTGCCTATCCTAAGTCAGACCCTCTGATTTACACCACCCCGTCATGTTTTTCTCACTCCTACTAGTGAATGTAATGTTACACACCCATACAATGTGCACCACACCGCGATGTTTTTCACAAACCTATCCTACATTGCCACTGCATATTCCCTGAATTCCCCAAGCTGACCACCCCCGGTGCTTTTCTCCATCCTACAGTGCCACTCACTGCCTATCCTATTTCAGACCCTGCGATTCACACCACCCCGTGATGTTTTTCTCACTCATACTAGTGAATGTAATGTTACACACCCATTCAATGGGCAACACCCTGTGATGTTTTTCTCACTCCTACTAGTGAATGTAATGTTACACACCCATACAATGCGCACCACCCCGTGATGTTTTTCTCACTCCTACTAGTGAATGTAATGTTACACACCCATAAAATGCGAACCACCCCGCGATGTTTTTCAGAAACCTATCCTACATTGCCGCTGCATGTTCCCTGACCTCCCCATGCTGACCACCCCGCGGTGCTTTTCTCCTAGCTAGATTGCCACTCACTGCCTATCCTAATTCAGACCCTCCGATTCACACCAACCCGTGATGTTTTTCTCACTCCTACTAGTGAATGTAATGTTACACACCCATACAATGCGCACCACCCCGCGATGTTTTTCAGAAAACTATCCTACATTGCCACTGCATGTTCCCTGACCTCCCCATGCTGACCACCACGCGGTGCTTTTCTCCATCCTACATTGTCACTCACTGCCTATCCTAATTCAGACCCTCCGATTCACACCACCCCGTGATGTTTTTCTCACTCCTACTAGTGAATGTAATGTTACACACCCATACAATGCGAACCACCCCGCGATGTTTTTCAGAAACCTATCCTACATTGCCACTGCATGTTCCCTGACCTCCCCATGCTGACCACCACGCGGTGCTTTTCTCCATCCTACATTGCCACTCAATGCCTATCCTAATTCAGACTCTACGATTCACACCACCCCGTGATGTTTTTCTCACTCCTACTAGTGAATGTAATGTTACACACCCATACAATGCGAACCACCCCGCGATGTTTTTCAGAAACCTATCCTACATTGCCACTGCATGTTCCCTGACCTCCCCATGCTGACCACTCCGCGGTGCTTTTCTCCATCCTACATTGCCACTCAATGCCTATCCTAATTCAGACCCTCCGATTAACACCACCCCGTGATGTTTTTCTCACTCCTACTAGTGAATGTAATGTTACAGACCCATTCAATGGGCACGACCCTGTGATGTTTTTCTCACTCCTACTAGTGAATGTAATGTTACACACCCAAACAATGCGCACCACCCCGCGATGTTTTTCAGAAACCTATCCTACATTGCCACTGCATGTTCCTGACCTCCCGATGCTGACCACCCCGCGGTGCTTTTCTCCATCCTACATTGCAACTCACTGCCTATCTTAAATCAGACCCTCCGATTCACACCACCCCGTGATGTTTTTCTCACTCCTACTAGTGAATGTAATGTTACACACCCATACATTGCGCTCCACCCTGCGATGTTTTTCAGAAACCTCTCCTACATTGCCACTGCATGTTCCCTGACCTCCCCATTCTGACCACCACGCGGTGCTTTTCTCCATCCTACATTGTCACTCACTGCCTATTCTAATTCAGTCGCTCCGATTCACACCACCTCGTGATGTTTTTCTCACTTCTACTAGTGAATGTAATGTTACACACCCATACAATGCGCTCCATCCCGTGAAGTTTTTCAGAAACCTATTCTACATTGCCACTGCATGTTCCCTGACGTCCCCATGCTGACCACCACGCGGTGCTTTTCTCCATCCTACATTGCCACTCACTGCCTATCCTAATTCAGACCCTCTGATTTACACCACCCCGTGATGTTTTTCTCACTCCTACCAGTGAATGTAATGTTACACACCCATACAATGCGCACCACCACGCGATGTTTTTCAGAAACCTATCCTACATTGCCACTGCATGTTCCCTGACCTCCCCATGCTGACCACCACGCGGAGCTTTTCTCCATCCTACATTGCCACTCAATGCCTATCCTAATTCACACTGTCCGATTCACACCACCCCGTGATGTTTTTCTCACTCCTACTAGTGAATGTAATGTTACACACCCATACAATGCGAACCACCCCGCGATGTTTTTCAGAAACCTATCCTACATTGCCACAGCATGTTCCCTGACCTCCCCATGCTGACCACTCCTCGGTGCTTTTCTCCATCCTACATTGCCACTCACTGCCTATCCTAATTCAGACCCTCCGATTCACAGCACCCCGTGATGTTTTTCTCACTCCTACTAGTGAATGTAATGTTACAGACCCATTCAATGGGCACCACCCTGTGATGTTTTTCTCACTCCTACTAGTGAATGTAATGTTACACACCCATACAATGCGCACCACCCTGCGATGTTTTTCAGAAACCTATCCTCAATTGCCACTGCATGTACCCTGACCTCCCCATGCTGACCACGCCGCGGTGCTTTTCTCCATCCTACATTGCCACTCACTGCCTATCCTATTTCAGACCCTGCGATTCACACCACCCCATGATATTTTTCTCACTCCTACTAGTGAATGTAATGTTACACACCCATACAATGCGCACCACCCCGCGATGTTTTTCAGAAACCTATCCTACATTGCCACTGCATGTTCCCTTAACTCCCCATGCTGACCACCCCGCGGTGCTTTTCTCCATCCTACATTGCCACTCACTGCCTACACTTAGTCAGACCCTCCGATTTACACCACCCCGTGATGTTTTTCTCACTCCTACTAGTGAATGTAATGTTACAGAAACATACAATGCGCACCACACCGCGATGTTTTTCAGAAACCTGTCCTACATTGCCACTGCATGTTCCCTGAATTCCCCAAGCTGACCACCCCCGGTGCTTTTCTCCATACTAGAGTGCCACTCACTGCCTATCCTAATTCAGACCCTCAGATTCACACCACCCCGTGATGTTTTTCTCACTCCTACTAGTGAATGTGATGTTACACACACATTCAATGCGCACCACCCTGTGATGTTGTTCTCACTCCTACAAGTGAATTTCATGTTACACACCCAAACAATGCACACCACCCCGCGATGTTTTTCAGAAACCTATCCTACATTGCCACTTCGTGTTCCCTGACCTCTCCATGCTGACCACTCCGTGGTGCTTTTACCCTTCCTACATTGCCACTCACTGCCTATCCTAATTCAGACCCTCCGATTCACACCACCCCGTGATGTTATTCTCACTCATACTAGTGAATGTAATGTTACACACCCATTCAATGGGCACCACCCTGTGATGTTTTTCTCACTCCTACTAGTGAATGTAATGTTACACACCCATACAATGCGCACCACCCCGCGATGTTTTTCAGAAACCTATCCTACATTGCCACTGCATGTTCCCTGACCTCCCCATGCTGACCACCCCGCGGTGCTTTTCTCCATCCTGCATTGCCACTCACTGCCTATCCTAAGTCAGACCCTCCGTTTCACACCACCCTGTCATGTTTTTCTCACTCCTAATAGTGAATGTAATGTTACACACCCATACAATGTGCACCACACCGCGATGTTTTTCACAAACCTATCCTACATTGCCACTGCATGTTCCCTGAATTCCCCAATGACCACACCCGGTGCTTTTCTCCATCCTACAGTGCCACTCACTGCCTATCCTAATTCAGACGCTCAGATTCACACCACCCCGTGATGTTTTTCTCACTCCTACTAGTGATTGTAATGTTACACACACATTCAATGCGCACCACCCTGTGATGTTGTTCTCACTCCTACAAGTGAATTTCATGTTACACACCCAAACAATGCGCACCACCCCGCGATGTTTTTCAGAAACCTATCCTACATTGCCACTTCATGTTCCCTGACCTCCCCATGCTGACCACTCCGTGGTGCTTTTCCCCTTCCTACATTGCCACTCACTGCCTATCCTAAGTCAGACCCTCCGATTCACACCAACCCGTCATGTTTTTCTCACTCCTACTAGTGAATGTAATGTTACACACCCATACAATGTGCACCACCCCGCGATGTTTTTCTCACTCCTACTAGTGAATGTAATGTTACACACCCATACAATGTGCACCACACCGCGATGTTTTTCCCAAACCTATCCTACATTGCCACTGCATGTTCCCTGAATTCCCCAATGACCACACCCGGTGCTTTTCTCCATCCTACAGTGCCACTCACTGCCTATCCTAATTCAGACCCTCAGATTCACACCACCCCGTGATGTTTTTCTCACTCCTACTAGTGAAAGTAATGTTACACACCCATTCAATGCGCACCACCCTGTGATGTTTTTCAGAAACCTATCCTACATTGCCACTGCATGTTCCCTTACCTCCCCATGCTGACCACCCCGCGGTGCTTTTCTCCATCCTACATTGCCACTCACTGCCTATCCTTAGTCAGACCCTCCGATTTACACCACCCCGTGATGTTTTTCTCACTCCTACTAGTGAATGTAATGTTACACAAACATACAATGCGCACCACACCGCGATGTTTTTCAGAAACCTGTCCTACATTGGCACTGCATGTTCCCTGAATTCCCCAAGCTGACCACCCCCGGTGCTTTTCTCCATACTACAGTGCCACTCACTGCCTATCCTATTTCAGACGCTCAGATTCACACCACCCCGAGATGTTTTTCTCACTCCTACTAGTGATTGTAATGTTACACACACATTCAATGCGCACCACCCTGTGATGTTGTTCTCACTCCTACAAGTGAATTTCATGTTACACACCCAAACAATGCGCACCACCCCGCGATGTTTTTCAGAAACCTATCCTACATTGCCACTTCATGTTCCCTGACCTCCCCATGCTGACCACCCCGCGGTGCTTTTCTCCATCCTACATTGCCACTCACTGCCTATCCTAAGTCAGACCCTCTGATTTACACCACCCCGTCATGTTTTTCTCACTCCTACTAGTGAATGTAATGTTACACACCCATACAATGCGCACCACCCCGCGATGTTTTTCAGAAACCTATCCTACATTGCCACTTCATGTTCCCTGACCTCCCCATGCTGACCACCCCGCGGTGCTTTTCTCCATCCTACATTGCCACTCACTGCCTATCCTAAGTCAGACCCTCTGATTTACACCACCCCGTGATGTTTTTCTCACTCATACTAGTGAATGTAATGTTACACACCCATTCAATGGCCACCACCCTGTGATGTTTTTCTCACTCCTACTAGTGAATGTAATGTTACACACCCATACAATGCGCACCACCCCGTGATGTTTTTCTCACTCCTACTAGTGAATGTAATGTTACACACCCATAAAATGCGAACCACCCCGCGATGTTTTTCAGAAACCTATCCTACATTGCCACTGCATGTTCCCTGACCTCCCCATGCTGACCACCCCGCGGTGCTTTTCTCCTAGCTAGATTGCCACTCACTGCCTATCCTAATTCAGACCCTCCGATTCACACCAACCCGTGATGTTTTTCTCACTCCTACTAGTGAATGTAATGTTACACACCCATACAATGCGCACCACCCCGCGATGTTTTTCAGAAACCTATCCTACATTGCCACTGCATGTTCCCTGACCTCCCCATGCTGACCACCACGCGGTGCTTTTCTCCATCCTACATTGCCACTCAATGCCTATCCTAATTCAGACTCTACGATTCACACCACCCCGTGATGTTTTTCTCACTCCTACTAGTGAATGTAATGTTACACACCCATACAATGCGAACCACCCCGCGATGTTTTTCAGAAACCTATCCTACATTGCCACTGCATGTTCCCTGACATCCCCATGCTGACCACTCCGCGGTGCTTTTCTCCATCCTACATTGCCACTCAATGCCTATCCTAATTCAGACCCTCCGATTAACACCACCCCGTGATGTTTTTCTCACTCCTACTAGTGAATGTAATGTTACAGACCCATTCAATGGGCACGACCCTGTGATGTTTTTCTCACTCCTACTAGTGAATGTAATGTTACACACCCATAAAATGCGCACCACCCGGCGATGTTTTTCAGAAACCTATCCTACATTGCCACTGCATGTTCCCTGAACTCCCCATGCTGACCACGCCGTGGTGCTTTTCTCCATCCTACATTGCCACTCACTGCCTATCCTAATTCAGACCCTCCGATTCACACCACCCCTTGATGTTTTTCTCACTCCTACTAGTGAATGTAATGTTACACACCCATTCAATGCGCACCACCCTGTGATGTTTTTCTCACTCCTACTAGTGAATGTAATGTTACACACCCAAACAATGCGCACCACCCCGCGATGTTTTTCAGAAACCTATCCTACATTGCCACTGCATGTTCCTGACCTCCCGATGCTGACCACCCCGCGGTGCTTTTCTCCATCCTACATTGCAACTCACTGCCTATCTTAAATCAGACCCTCCGATTCACACCACCCCGTGATGTTTTTCTCACTCCTACTAGTGAATGTAATGTTACACACCCATACATTGCGCTCCACCCTGCGATGTTTTTCAGAAACCTCTCCTACATTGCCACTGCATGTTCCCTGACCTCCCCATGCTGACCACCCCGCGGTGCTTTTCTCCATCCTACATTGTCACTCACTGCCTATTCTAATTCAGTCGCTCCGATTCACACCACCTCGTGATGTTTTTCTCACTTCTACTAGTGAATGTAATGTTACACACCCATACAATGCGCTCCATCCCGTGAAGTTTTTCAGAAACCTATTCTACATTGCCACTGCATGTTCCCTGACGTCCCCATGCTGACCACCACGCGGTGCTTTTCTCCATCCTACATTGCCACTCACTGCCTATCCTAATTCAGACCCTCTGATTTACACCACCCCGTGATGTTTTTCTCACTCCTACCAGTGAATGTAATGTTACACACCCATACAAGCGCATCACCCCGCGATGTTTTTCAGAAACCTATCCTACATTGCCACTGCATGTTCCCTGACCTCCCCATGCTGACCACCACGCGGAGCTTTTCTCCATCCTACATTGCCACTCAATGCCTATCCTAATTCACACTGTCCGATTCACACCACCCCGTGATGTTTTTCTCACTCCTACTAGTGAATGTAATGTTACACACCCATACAATGCGAACCACCCCGCGATGTTTTTCAGAAACCTATCCTACATTGCCACAGCATGTTCCCTGACCTCCCCATGCTGACCACTCCGCGGTGCTTTTCTCCATCCTACATTGCCACTCACTGCCTATCCTAATTCAGACCCTCCGATTCACAGCACCCCGTGATGTTTTTCTCACTCCTACTAGTGAATGTAATGTTACAGACCCATTCAATGGGCACCACCCTGTGATGTTTTTCTCACTCCTACTAGTGAATGTAATGTTACACACCCATACAATGCGCACCACCCTGCGATGTCTTTCAGAAACCTATCCTCAATTGCCACTGCATGTACCCTGACCTCCCCATGCTGACCACGCCGCGGTGCTTTTCTCCATCCTACATTGCCACTCACTGCCTATCCTATTTCAGACCCTGCGATTCACACCACCCCGTGATATTTTTCTCACTCCTACTAGTGAATGTAATGTTACACACCCATACAATGCGCACCACCCCGCGATGTTTTTCAGAAACCTATCCTACATTGCCACTGCATGTTCCCTTACCTCCCCATGCTGACCACCCCGCGGTGCTTTTCTCCATCCTACATTGCCACTCACTGCCTACACTTAGTCAGACCCTCCGAATTACACCACCCCGTGATGTTTTTCTCACTCCTACTAGTGAATGTAATGTTACAGAAACATACAATGCGCACCACACCGCGATGTTTTTCAGAAACCTGTCCTACATTGCCACTGCATGTTCCCTGAATTCCCCAAGCTGACCACCCCCGGTGCTTTTCTCCATACTAGAGTGCCACTCACTGCCTATCCTAATTCAGACCCTCAGATTCACACCACCCCGTGATGTTTTTCTCACTCCTACTAGTGAATGTGATGTTACACACACATTCAATGCGCACCACCCTGTGATGTTGTTCTCACTCCTACAAGTGAATTTCATGTTACACACCCAAACAAGGCACACCACCCCGCGATGTTTTTCAGAAACCTATCCTACATTGCCACTTCGTGTTCCCTGACCTCTCCATGCTGACCACTCCGTGGTGCTTTTACCCTTCCTACATTGCCACTCACTGCCTATCCTAATTCAGACCCTCCGATTCACACCACCCCGTGATGTTATTCTCACTCATACTAGTGAATGTAATGTTACACACCCATTCAATGGGCACCACCCTGTGATGTTTTTCTCACTCCTACTAGTGAATGTAATGTTACACACCCATACAATGCGCACCACTCCGCGATGTTTTTCAGAAACCTATCCTACATTGCCACTGCATGTTCCCTGACCTCCCCATGCTGACCACCCCGCGGTGCTTTTCTCCATCCTGCATTGCCACTCACTGCCTATCCTAAGTGAGACCCTCCGTTTCACACCACCCCGTCATGTTTTTCTCACTCCTAATAGTGAATGTAATGTTACACACCCATACAATGTGCACCACACCGCGATGTTTTTCACAAACCTATCCTACATTGCCACTGCATGTTCCCTGAATTCCCCAATGACCACACCCGGTGCTTTTCTCCATCCTACAGTGCCACTCACTGCCTATCCTAATTCAGACGCTCAGATTCACACCACCCCGTGATGTTTTTCTCACTCCTACTAGTGATTGTAATGTTACACACACATTCAATACGCACCACCCTGTGATGTTGTTCTCACTCCTACAAGTGAATTTCATGTTACACACCCAAACAATGCGCACCACCCCGCGATGTTTTTCAGAAACCTATCCTACATTGCCACTTCATGTTCCCTGACCTCCCCATGCTGACCACTCCGTGGTGCTTTTCCCCTTCCTACATTGCCACTCACTGCCTATCCTAAGTCAGACCCTCCGATTCACACCACCCCGTCATGTTTTTCTCACTCCTACTAGTGAATGTAATGTTACACACACATTCAATGTGCACCACCCCGCGATGTTTTTCTCACTCCTACTAGTGAATGTAATGTTACACACCCATACAATGTGCACCACACCGCGATGTTTTTCCCAAACCTATCCTACATTGCCACTGCATGTTCCCTGAATTCCCCAATGACCACACCCGGTGCTTTTCTCCATCCTACAGTGCCACTCACTGCCTATCCTAATTCAGACCCTCAGATTCACACCACCCCGTCATGTTTTTCTCACTCCTACTAGTGAATGTAATGTTACACACCCATACAATGCGCACCACCCCGCGATGTTTTTCAGAAACCTATCCTACATTGCCACTTCATGTTCCCTGACCTCCCCATGCTGACCACCCCGCGGTGCTTTTCTCCATCCTACATTGCCACTCACTGCCTATCCTAAGTCAGACCCTCTGATTTACACCACCCCGTGATGTTTTTCTCACTCATACTAGTGAATGTAATGTTACACACCCATTCAATGGCCACCACCCTGTGATGTTTTTCTCACTCCTACTAGTGAATGTAATGTTACACACCCATACAATGCGCACCACCCCGTGATGTTTTTCTCACTCCTACTAGTGAATGTAATGTTACACACCCATAAAATGCGAACCACCCCGCGATGTTTTTCAGAAACCTATCCTACATTGCCACTGCATGTTCCCTGACCTCCCCATGCTGACCACCCCGCGGTGCTTTTCTCCTAGCTAGATTGCCACTCACTGCCTATCCTAATTCAGACCCTCCGATTCACACCAACCCGTGATGTTTTTCTCACTCCTACTAGTGAATGTAATGTTACACACCCATACAATGCGCACCACCCCGCGATGTTTTTCAGAAACCTATCCTACATTGCCACTGCATGTTCCCTGACCTCCCCATGCTGACCACCACGCGGTGCTTTTCTCCATCCTACATTGCCACTCAATGCCTATCCTAATTCAGACTCTACGATTCACACCACCCCGTGATGTTTTTCTCACTCCTACTAGTGAATGTAATGTTACACACCCATACAATGCGAACCACCCCGCGATGTTTTTCAGAAACCTATCCTACATTGCCACTGCATGTTCCCTGACATCCCCATGCTGACCACTCCGCGGTGCTTTTCTCCATCCTACATTGCCACTCAATGCCTATCCTAATTCAGACCCTCCGATTAACACCACCCCGTGATGTTTTTCTCACTCCTACTAGTGAATGTAATGTTACAGACCCATTCAATGGGCACGACCCTGTGATGTTTTTCTCACTCCTACTAGTGAATGTAATGTTACACACCCATAAAATGCGCACCACCCGGCGATGTTTTTCAGAAACCTATCCTACATTGCCACTGCATGTTCCCTGAACTCCCCATGCTGACCACGCCGTGGTGCTTTTCTCCATCCTACATTGCCACTCACTGCCTATCCTAATTCAGACCCTCCGATTCACACCACCCCTTGATGTTTTTCTCACTCCTACTAGTGAATGTAATGTTACACACCCATTCAATGCGCACCACCCTGTGATGTTTTTCTCACTCCTACTAGTGAATGTAATGTTACACACCCAAACAATGCGCACCACCCCGCGATGTTTTTCAGAAACCTATCCTACATTGCCACTGCATGTTCCTGACCTCCCGATGCTGACCACCCCGCGGTGCTTTTCTCCATCCTACATTGCAACTCACTGCCTATCTTAAATCAGACCCTCCGATTCACACCACCCCGTGATGTTTTTCTCACTCCTACTAGTGAATGTAATGTTACACACCCATACATTGCGCTCCACCCTGCGATGTTTTTCAGAAACCTCTCCTACATTGCCACTGCATGTTCCCTGACCTCCCCATGCTGACCACCCCGCGGTGCTTTTCTCCATCCTACATTGTCACTCACTGCCTATTCTAATTCAGTCGCTCCGATTCACACCACCTCGTGATGTTTTTCTCACTTCTACTAGTGAATGTAATGTTACACACCCATACAATGCGCTCCATCCCGTGAAGTTTTTCAGAAACCTATTCTACATTGCCACTGCATGTTCCCTGACGTCCCCATGCTGACCACCACGCGGTGCTTTTCTCCATCCTACATTGCCACTCACTGCCTATCCTAATTCAGACCCTCTGATTTACACCACCCCGTGATGTTTTTCTCACTCCTACCAGTGAATGTAATGTTACACACCCATACAAGCGCATCACCCCGCGATGTTTTTCAGAAACCTATCCTACATTGCCACTGCATGTTCCCTGACCTCCCCATGCTGACCACCACGCGGAGCTTTTCTCCATCCTACATTGCCACTCAATGCCTATCCTAATTCACACTGTCCGATTCACACCACCCCGTGATGTTTTTCTCACTCCTACTAGTGAATGTAATGTTACACACCCATACAATGCGAACCACCCCGCGATGTTTTTCAGAAACCTATCCTACATTGCCACAGCATGTTCCCTGACCTCCCCATGCTGACCACTCCGCGGTGCTTTTCTCCATCCTACATTGCCACTCACTGCCTATCCTAATTCAGACCCTCCGATTCACAGCACCCCGTGATGTTTTTCTCACTCCTACTAGTGAATGTAATGTTACAGACCCATTCAATGGGCACCACCCTGTGATGTTTTTCTCACTCCTACTAGTGAATGTAATGTTACACACCCATACAATGCGCACCACCCTGCGATGTCTTTCAGAAACCTATCCTCAATTGCCACTGCATGTACCCTGACCTCCCCATGCTGACCACGCCGCGGTGCTTTTCTCCATCCTACATTGCCACTCACTGCCTATCCTATTTCAGACCCTGCGATTCACACCACCCCGTGATATTTTTCTCACTCCTACTAGTGAATGTAATGTTACACACCCATACAATGCGCACCACCCCGCGATGTTTTTCAGAAACCTATCCTACATTGCCACTGCATGTTCCCTTACCTCCCCATGCTGACCACCCCGCGGTGCTTTTCTCCATCCTACATTGCCACTCACTGCCTACACTTAGTCAGACCCTCCGAATTACACCACCCCGTGATGTTTTTCTCACTCCTACTAGTGAATGTAATGTTACAGAAACATACAATGCGCACCACACCGCGATGTTTTTCAGAAACCTGTCCTACATTGCCACTGCATGTTCCCTGAATTCCCCAAGCTGACCACCCCCGGTGCTTTTCTCCATACTAGAGTGCCACTCACTGCCTATCCTAATTCAGACCCTCAGATTCACACCACCCCGTGATGTTTTTCTCACTCCTACTAGTGAATGTGATGTTACACACACATTCAATGCGCACCACCCTGTGATGTTGTTCTCACTCCTACAAGTGAATTTCATGTTACACACCCAAACAAGGCACACCACCCCGCGATGTTTTTCAGAAACCTATCCTACATTGCCACTTCGTGTTCCCTGACCTCTCCATGCTGACCACTCCGTGGTGCTTTTACCCTTCCTACATTGCCACTCACTGCCTATCCTAATTCAGACCCTCCGATTCACACCACCCCGTGATGTTATTCTCACTCATACTAGTGAATGTAATGTTACACACCCATTCAATGGGCACCACCCTGTGATGTTTTTCTCACTCCTACTAGTGAATGTAATGTTACACACCCATACAATGCGCACCACTCCGCGATGTTTTTCAGAAACCTATCCTACATTGCCACTGCATGTTCCCTGACCTCCCCATGCTGACCACCCCGCGGTGCTTTTCTCCATCCTGCATTGCCACTCACTGCCTATCCTAAGTGAGACCCTCCGTTTCACACCACCCCGTCATGTTTTTCTCACTCCTAATAGTGAATGTAATGTTACACACCCATACAATGTGCACCACACCGCGATGTTTTTCACAAACCTATCCTACATTGCCACTGCATGTTCCCTGAATTCCCCAATGACCACACCCGGTGCTTTTCTCCATCCTACAGTGCCACTCACTGCCTATCCTAATTCAGACGCTCAGATTCACACCACCCCGTGATGTTTTTCTCACTCCTACTAGTGATTGTAATGTTACACACACATTCAATGCGCACCACCCTGTGATGTTGTTCTCACTCCTACAAGTGAATTTCATGTTACACACCCAAACAATGCGCACCACCCCGCGATGTTTTTCAGAAACCTATCCTACATTGCCACTTCATGTTCCCTGACCTCCCCATGCTGACCACTCCGTGGTGCTTTTCCCCTTCCTACATTGCCACTCACTGCCTATCCTAAGTCAGACCCTCCGATTCACACCACCCCGTCATGTTTTTCTCACTCCTACTAGTGAATGTAATGTTACACACCCATACAATGTGCACCACCCCGCGATGTTTTTCTCACTCCTACTAGTGAATGTAATGTTACACACCCATACAATGTGCACCACACCGCGATGTTTTTCCCAAACCTATCCTACATTGCCACTGCATGTTCCCTGAATTCCCCAATGACCACACCCGGTGCTTTTCTCCATCCTACAGTGCCACTCACTGCCTATCCTAATTCAGACCCTCAGATTCACACCACCCCGTGATGTTTTTCTCACTCCTACTAGTGAAAGTAATGTTACACACCCATTCAATGCGCACCACCCTGTGATGTTTTTCAGAAACCTATCCTACATTGCCACTGCATGTTCCCTTACCTCCCCATGCTGACCACCCCGCGGTGCTTTTCTCCATCCTACATTGCCACTCACTGCCTATCCTTAGTCAGACCCTCCGATTTACACCACCCCGTGATGTTTTTCTCACTCCTACTAGTGAATGTAATGTTACACAAACATACAATGCGCACCACACCGCGATGTTTTTCAGAAACCTGTCCTACATTGGCACTGCATGTTCCCTGAATTCCCCAAGCTGACCACCCCCGGTGCTTTTCTCCATACTACAGTGCCACTCACTGCCTATCCTAATTCAGACGCTCAGATTCACACCACCCCGAGATGTTTTTCTCACTCCTACTAGTGATTGTAATGTTACACACACATTCAATGCGCACCACCCTGTGATGTTGTTCTCACTCCTACAAGTGAATTTCATGTTACACACCCAAACAATGCGCACCACCCCGCGATGTTTTTCAGAAACCTATCCTACATTGCCACTTCATGTTCCCTGACCTCCCCATGCTGACCACCCCGCGGTGCTTTTCTCCATCCTACATTGCCACTCACTGCCTATCCTAAGTCAGACCCTCTGATTTACACCACCCCGTCATGTTTTTCTCACTCCTACTAGTGAATGTAATGTTACACACCCATACAATGTGCACCACACCGCGATGTTTTTCACAAACCTATCCTACTTTGCCACTGCATATTCCCTGAATTCCCCAAGCTGACCACCCCCGGTGCTTTTCTCCATCCTACAGTGCCACTCACTGCCTATCCTATTTCAGACCCTGCGATTCACACCACCCCGTGATGTTTTTCTCACTCATACTAGTGAATGTAATGTTACACACCCATTCAATGGCCACCACCCTGTGATGTTTTTCTCACTCCTACTAGTGAATGTAATGTTACACACCCATACAATGCGCACCACCCCGTGATGTTTTTCTGACTCCTACTAGTGAATGTAATGTTACACACCCATAAAATGCGAACCACCCCGCGATGTTTTTCAGAAACCTATCCTACATTGCCACTGCATGTTCCCTGACCTCCCCATGCTGACCACCCCGCGGTGCTTTTCTCCTAGCTAGATTGCCACTCACTGCCTATCCTAATTCAGACCCTCCGATTCACACCAACCCGTGATGTTTTTCTCACTCCTACTAGTGAATGTAATGTTACACACCCATACAATGCGCACCACCCCGCGATGTTTTTCAGAAACCTATCCTACATTGCCACTGCATGTTCCCTGACCTCCCCATGCTGACCACCCCGCGGTGCTTTTCTCCATCCTGCATTGCCACTCACTGCCTATCCTAAGTCAGACCCTCCGTTTCACACCACCCTGTCATGTTTTTCTCACTCCTAATAGTGAATGTAATGTTACACACCCATACAATGTGCACCACACCGCGATGTTTTTCACAAACCTATCCTACATTGCCACTGCATGTTCCCTGAATTCCCCAATGACCACACCCGGTGCTTTTCTCCATCCTACAGTGCCACTCACTGCCTATCCTAATTCAGACGCTCAGATTCACACCACCCCGTGATGTTTTTCTCACTCCTACTAGTGATTGTAATGTTACACACACATTCAATGCGCACCACCCTGTGATGTTGTTCTCACTCCTACAAGTGAATTTCATGTTACACACCCAAACAATGCGCACCACCCCGCGATGTTTTTCAGAAACCTATCCTACATTGCCACTTCATGTTCCCTGACCTCCCCATGCTGACCACTCCGTGGTGCTTTTCCCCTTCCTACATTGCCACTCACTGCCTATCCTAAGTCAGACCCTCCGATTCACACCACCCCGTCATGTTTTTCTCACTCCTACTAGTGAATGTAATGTTACACACCCATACAATGTGCACCACCCCGCGATGTTTTTCTCACTCCTACTAGTGAATGTAATGTTACACACCCATACAATGTGCACCACACCGCGATGTTTTTCCCAAACCTATCCTACATTGCCACTGCATGTTCCCTGAATTCCCCAATGACCACACCCGGTGCTTTTCTCCATCCTACAGTGCCACTCACGGCCTATCCTAATTCAGACCCTCAGATTCACACCACCCCGTGATGTTTTTCTCACTCCTACTAGTGAAAGTAATGTTACACACCCATTCAATGCGCACCACCCTGTGATGTTTTTCAGAAACCTATCCTACATTGCCACTGCATGTTCCCTTACCTCCCCATGCTGACCACCCCGCGGTGCTTTTCTCCATCCTACATTGCCACTCACTGCCTATCCTTAGTCAGACCCTCCGATTTACACCACCCCGTGATGTTTTTCTCACTCCTACTAGTGAATGTAATGTTACACAAACATACAATGCGCACCACACCGCGATGTTTTTCAGAAACCTGTCCTACATTGGCACTGCATGTTCCCTGAATTCCCCAAGCGGACCACCCCCGGTGCTTTTCTCCATACTACAGTGCCACTCACTGCCTATCCTAATTCAGACGCTCAGATTCACACCACCCCGAGATGTTTTTCTCACTCCTACTAGTGATTGTAATGTTACACACACATTCAATGCGCACCACCCTGTGATGTTGTTCTCACTCCTACAAGTGAATTTCATGTTACACACCCAAACAATGCGCACCACCCCGCGATGTTTTTCAGAAACCTATCCTACATTGCCACTTCATGTTCCCTGACCTCCCCATGCTGACCACCCCGCGGTGCTTTTCTCCATCCTACATTGCCACTCACTGCCTATCCTAAGTCAGACCCTCTGATTTACACCACCCCGTCATGTTTTTCTCACTCCTACTAGTGAATGTAATGTTACACACCCATACAATATGCACCACACCGCGATGTTTTTCACAAACCTATCCTACATTGCCACTGCATATTCCCTGAATTCCCCAAGCTGACCACCCCCGGTGCTTTTCTCCATCCTACAGTGCCACTCACTGCCTATCCTATTTCAGACCCTGCGATTCACACCACCCCGTGATGTTTTTCTCACTCATACTAGTGAATGTAATGTTACACACCCATTCAATGGCCACCACCCTGTGATGTTTTTCTCACTCCTACTAGTGAATGTAATGTTACACACCCATACAATGCGCACCACCCCGTGATGTTTTTCTCACTCCTACTAGTGAATGTAATGTTACACATCCATAAAATGCGAACCACCCCGCGATGTTTTTCAGAAACCTATCCTACATTGCCACTGCATGTTCCCTGACCTCCCCATGCTGACCACCCCGCGGTGCTTTTCTCCTAGCTAGATTGCCACTCACTGCCTATCCTAATTCAGACCCTCCGATTCACACCAACCCGTGATGTTTTTCTCACTCCTACTAGTGAATGTAATGTTACACACCCATACAATGCGCACCACCCCGCGATGTTTTTCAGAAAACTATCCTACATTGCCACTGCATGTTCCCTGACCTCCCCATGCTGACCACCACGCGGTGCTTTTCTCCATCCTACATTGTCACTCACTGCCTATCCTAATTCAGACCCTCCGATTCACACCACCCCGTGATGTTTTTCTCACTCCTACTAGTGAATGTAATGTTACACACCCATACAATGCGAACCACCCCGCGATGTTTTTCAGAAACCTATCCTACATTGCCACTGCATGTTCCCTGACCTCCCCATGCTGACCACTCCGCGGTGCTTTTCTCCATCCTACATTGCCACTCAATGCCTATCCTAATTCAGACCCTCCGATTAACACCACCCCGTGATGTTTTTCTCACTCCTACTAGTGAATGTAATGTTACAGACCCATTCAATGGGCACGACCCTGTGATGTTTTTCTCACTCCTACTAGTGAATGTAATGTTACACACCCATAAAATGCGCACCACCCGGCGATGTTTTTCAGAAACCTATCCTACATTGCCACTGCATGTTCCCTGAACTCCCCATGCTGACCACGCCGCGGTGCTTTTCTCCATCCTACATTGCCACTCACTGCCTATCCTAATTCAGACCCTCCGATTCACACCACCCCTTGATGTTTTTCTCACTCCTACTAGTGAATGTAATGTTACACACCCATTCAATGCGCACCACCCTGTGATGTTTTTCTCACTCCTACTAGTGAATGTAATGTTACACACCCAAACAATGCGCACCACCCCGCGATGTTTTTCAGAAACCTATCCTACATTGCCACTGCATGTTCCTGACCTCCCGATGCTGACCACCCCGCGGTGCTTTTCTCCATCCTACATTGCAACTCACTGCCTATCTTAAATCAGACCCTCCGATTCACACCACCCCGTGATGTTTTTCTCACTCCTACTAGTGAATGTAATGTTACACACCCATACATTGCGCTCCACCCTGCGATGTTTTTCAGAAACCTCTCCTACATTGCCACTGCATGTTCCCTGACCTCCCCATGCTGACCACCACGCGGTGCTTTTCTCCATCCTACATTGTCACTCACTGCCTATTCTAATTCAGTCGCTCCGATTCACACCACCTCGTGATGTTTTTCTCACTTCTACTAGTGAATGTAATGTTACACACCCATACAATGCGCTCCATCCCGTGAAGTTTTTCAGAAACCTATTCTACATTGCCACTGCATGTTCCCTGACGTCCCCATGCTGACCACCACGCGGTGCTTTTCTCCATCCTACATTGCCACTCACTGCCTATCCTAATTCAGACCCTCTGATTTACACCACCCCGTGATGTTTTTCTCACTCCTACCAGTGAATGTAATGTTACACACCCATACAATGCGCACCACCCCGCGATGTTTTTCAGAAACCTATCCTACATTGCCACTGCATGTTCCCTGACCTCCCCATGCTGACCACCACGCGGAGCTTTTCTCCATCCTACATTGCCACTCAATGCCTATCCTAATTCACACTGTCCGATTCACACCACCCCGTGATGTTTTTCTCACTCCTACTAGTGAATGTAATGTTACACACCCATACAATGCGAACCACCCCGCGATGTTTTTCAGAAACCTATCCTACATTGCCACAGCATGTTCCCTGACCTCCCCATGCTGACCACTCCGCGGTGCTTTTCTCCATCCTACATTGCCACTCACTGCCTATCCTAATTCAGGCCCTCCGATTCACAGCACCCCGTGATGTTTTTCTCACTCCTACTAGTGAATGTAATGTTACAGACCCATTCAATGGGCACCACCCTGTGATGTTTTTCTCACTCCTACTAGTGAATGTAATGTTACACACCCATACAATGCGCACCACCCTGCGATGTTTTTCAGAAACCTATCCTCAATTGCCACTGCATGTACCCTGACCTCCCCATGCTGACCACGCCGCGGTGCTTTTCTCCATCCTACATTGCCACTCACTGCCTATCCTATTTCAGACCCTGCGATTCACACCACCCCGTGATATTTTTCTCACTCCTACTAGTGAATGTAATGTTACACACCCATACAATGCGCACCACCCCGCGATGTTTTTCAGAAACCTATCCTACATTGCCACTGCATGTTCCCTTACCTCCCCATGCTGACCACCCCGCGGTGCTTTTCTCCATCCTACATTGCCACTCACTGCCTACACTTAGTCAGACCCTCCGATTTACACCACCCCGTGATGTTTTTCTCACTCCTACTAGTGAATGTAATGTTACAGAAACATACAATGCGCACCACACCGCGATGTTTTTCAGAAACCTGTCCTACATTGCCACTGCATGTTCCCTGAATTCCCCAAGCTGACCACCCCCGGTGCTTTTCTCCATACTAGAGTGCCACTCACTGCCTATCCTAATTCAGACCCTCAGATTCACACCACCCCGTGATGTTTTTCTCACTCCTACTAGTGAATGTGATGTTACACACACATTCAATGCGCACCACCCTGTGATGTTGTTCTCACTCCTACAAGTGAATTTCATGTTACACACCCAAACAATGCACACCACCCCGCGATGTTTTTCAGAAACCTATCCTATATTGCCACTTCGTGTTCCCTGACCTCTCCATGCTGACCACTCCGTGGTGCTTTTACCCTTCCTACATTGCCACTCACTGCCTATCCTAATTCAGACCCTCCGATTCACACCACCCCGTGATGTTATTCTCACTCATACTAGTGAATGTAATGTTACACACCCATTCAATGGGCACCACCCTGTGATGTTTTTCTCACTCCTACTAGTGAATGTAATGTTACACACCCATACAATGCGCACCACCCCGCGATGTTTTTCAGAAACCTATCCTACATTGCCACTGCATGTTCCCTGAATTCCCCAATGACAACACCCGGTGCTTTTCTCCATCCTACAGTGCCACTCACTGCCTATCCTAATTCAGACCCTCAGATTCACACCACCCCGTGATGTTTTTCTCACTCCTACTAGTGAAAGTAATGTTACACACCCATTCAATGCGCACCACCCTGTGATGTTTTTCAGAAACCTATCCTACATTGCCACTGCATGTTCCCTTACCTCCCCATGCTGACCACCCCGCGGTGCTTTTCTCCATCCTACATTGCCACTCACTGCCTATCCTTAGTCAGACCCTCCGATTTACACCACCCCGTGATGTTTTTCTCACTCCTACTAGTGAATGTAATGTTACACAAACATACAATGCGCACCACACCGCGATGTTTTTCAGAAACCTGTCCTACATTGCCACTGCATGTTCCCTGAATTCCCCAAGCTGACCACCCCCGGTGCTTTTCTCCATACTTCAGTGCCACTCACAGCCTATCCTAATTCAGACACTCAGATTCACACCACCCCGTGATGTTTTTCTCACTCCTACTAGTGATTGTAATGTTACACACACATTCAATGCGCACCACCCTGTGATGTTGTTCTCACTCCTACAAGAGAATTTCATGTTACACACCCAAACAATGCGCACCACCCCGCGATGTTTTTCAGAAACCTATCCTACATTGCCACTTCATGTTCCCTGACCTCCCCATGCTGACCACTCCGTGGTGCTTTTCCCCTTCCTACATTGCCACTCACTGCCTATCCTAATTCAGACCCTCCGATTCACACCACCCCGTCATGTTTTTCTCACTCCTACTAGTGAATGTAATGTTACACACCCATACAATGCGCACCACACCGCGAAGTTTTTCAGAAACTTATCCTACATTGCCACTGCATGTTCCCTGACCTCCCTATGCTGACCACCCCGCGGTGCTTTTCTCCATCCTACAATGCCACTCACTGCCTATCCTAAGTCAGACCCTCAGATTCACACCACCCCGTGATGTTTTTCTCACTCCTACTAGTGAATGTAATGTTACACACCCATACATTGCGCTCCACCCCGCAATGTTTTTCCGAAACCTCTCCTACATTGCCACTGCATGTTCCCTGACCTCCCCATGGTGACCACCACGCGGTGTTTTCTCCATCCTACATTGTCACTCATTGCCTATTCTAATTCAGCCGCTCCGATTCACACCACCTCGTGATGTTTTTCTCACTTCCACTAGTGAATGTAATGTTACACACCCATACAATGCGCTCCATCCCGCGAAGTTTTTCAAAAACCTATTCTACATTGCCACTGCATGTTCCCTGACGTCCCCATGCTGACCACCACGCGGTGCTTTTCTCCATCCTACATTGCCACTCACTGCCTATCCTAATTCAGACCCTCCGATTCACACCACCCCGTGATGTTTTTCTCACTCCTACTAGTGAATGTAATGTTACACACCCATTCAATGCGCACCACCCTGTGATGTTTTTCTCACTCTTACTAGTGAATGTAATGTTACACACCCATAGAATGCGCACCACCCCGCGATGTTTTTCATAAACCAATCCTACATTGCCACTGCATGTTCCCTGACCTTCCCATGCTGCCCACCCGAGGTGCTTTTCTCCATCCTACATTGCCACACACTGCGTATCCTAATTCAGACCCTCCGATTCACACCACCCCGTGATGTTTTTCTCACTCCTACTAGTGAATGTAATGTTACACACCCATAAAATGCGAACCACCCCGCGATGTGTTTCAGAAACCTATCCTACATTGCCACTGAATGTTCCCTGACCTCCCCATGCTGACCACGCCGCGGTGCTTTTCTCCATCCTACATTGCCACTCACTGCCTATCCTATTTCAGACCCTGCGATTCACACCACCCCGTGATGTTTTTCTCACTCATACTAGTGAATGTAATGTTACACACCCATTCAATGGGCACCACCCTGTGATGTTTTTCTCACTCCTACTAGTGAATGTAATGTTACACACCCATACAATGCGCACCACCCCGTGATGTTTTTCTCACTCCTACTAGTGAATGTAATGTTACACACCCATAAAATGCGAACCACCCCGCGATGTTTTTCAGAAACCTATCCTACATTGCCACTGCATGTTCCCTGACCTCCCCATGCTGACCACCCCGCGGTGCTTTTCTCCAAGCTAGATTGCCACTCACTGCCTATCCTAATTCAGACCCTCCGATTCACACCACCCCGTGATGTTTTTCTCACTCCTACTAGTGAATGTAATGTTACACACCCATACAATGTGCACCACACCGCGATGTTTTTCACAAACCTATCCTACATTGCCACTGCATATTCCCTGAATTCCCCAAGCTGACCACCCCCGGTGCTTTTCTCCATCCTACAGTGCCACTCACTGCCTATCCTAATTCAGACCCTCAGGTTCACACCACCCCGTGATGTTTTTCTCACTCCTACTAGTGAATGTAATGTTACACACCCATTCAATGCGCACCACCCTGTGATGTTTTTCTCACTCCTACTAGTGAATGTAATGTTACACACCCAAACAATGCGCACCACCCCGCGATGTTTTTCAGAAACCTATCCTACATTGCCACTGCATGTTCCTGACCTCACGATGCTGACCACCCCGCGGTGCTTTTCTCCATCCTACATTGCAACTCACTGCCTATCTTAAATCAGACCCTCCGATTCACACCACCCCGTGATGTTTTTCTCACTCCTACTAGTGAATGTAATGTTACACACCCATACATTGCGCTCCACCCTGCGATGTTTTTCAGAAACCTCTCCTACATTGCCACTGCATGTTCCCTGACCTCCCCATGCTGACCACCACGCAGTGCTTTTCTCCATCCTACATTGTCACTCACTGCCTATTCTAATTCAGACGCTCCGATTCACACCACCTCGTGATGTTTTTCTCACTTCTACTAGTGAATGTAATGTTACACACCCATACAATGCGCTCCATCCCGCGAAGTTTTTCAGAAACCTATTCTACATTGCCACTGCATGTTCCCTGACGTCCCCATGCTGACCAACACGCGGTGCTTTTCTCCATCCTACATTGCCACTCACTGCCTATCCTAATTCAGACCCTCCGATTCACACCACACCGTGATGTTTTTCTCACTCCTACTAGTGAATGTAATGTTACACACCCATTCAATGCGCACCACCCTGTGATGTTTTTCTCACTCTTACTAGTGAATGTAATGTTACACACCCATAGAATGCGCACCACCCCGCGATGTTTTTCATAAACCAATCCTACATTGCCACTGCATATTCCCTGACCTTCCCATGCTGCCCACCCGAGGTGCTTTTCTCCATCCTACATTGCCACACACTGTGTATCCTAATTCAGACCCTCCGATTCACACAACCCCGTGATGTTTTTCTCACTCCAACTAGTGAATGTAATGTTACACACCCATAAAATGCGAACCACCCCGCGATGTGTTTCAGAAACCTATCCTACATTGCCACTGCATGTTCCCTGACCTCCCCATGCTTACCACACCGCGGTGCTTTTATCCATCCTACATTGCCACTCACTGCCTGTCCTATTTCAGACCCTGCGATTCACACCACCCCGTGATATTTTTCTCACTCCAACTAGTGAATGTAATGTTACACACCCATACAATGCGCACCACCCCGCGATGTTTTTCAGAAACCTATCCTGCATTGCCACTGCATGTTCAATGACCTCCCCATGCTGACCACTCCGCGGTGCTTTTCTCCATCCTACATTGCCACACACTGCCTATCCTAATTTAGACCCTCTGATTCACACCACCCCGTGATGTTTTTCTCACTCCTACTAGTGAATGTAATGTTACACACCCATTCAATGGGCACCACCCTGTGATGTTTTTCTCACTCTTACTAGTGAATGTAATGTTACACACCCATACAATGCGCACCACCCCGCGATGTTTTTCAGAAACCTATCCTACATTGCCACTGCATGTTCCCTGACCTCCCCATGCTTACCACACCGCGGTGCTTTTCTCCATCCTACATTGCCACTCACTGCCTATCCTAATTTAGACCCTCCGATTCACACCACCCCGTGATGTATTTCTCACTCCTACTAGTGAATGTAATGTTACAAACCCATACAATGCGCACCACCCCGCGATGTTTTTTAGAAACCCATCCTACATTGCCACTGCATGTTCCCTGACCTCCGCATGCTGACCACCCCGCGGTGCGTTTGTCCATCCTACATTGCCACTCACTGCCTATCCTAATTCAGACCCTCCGATTCACACCACCCCGTGATGTTTTTCTCACTCATACTAATGAATGTAATGTGACGCACCCATACAATGAGCACCACCCCGCAATGTTTTTCAGAAACCTATCCTACATTGCCACAGCATGTTCCCGGACCTCCCCATGCTGACCACCCCGCGGTGCTTTTCTCCAGCCTACATTGCCACTCACTGCCTTTCCTAATTCAGGCCCTCCGATTCACATCACCCCGTGATGTTTTTCTCACACCTACTAGTGAATGTAATGTTTCACACCCATAGAATGCGCACCACCCCGTGATGTTTTTCTCACTCCTACTAGTGAATGCAATGCTACACACCCATACAACGCGCACCACCCCGCGATGTTTTTCAGAAACCAATCCTACAGTGCCACTGCATGTTCCCTGACCTCCCCATGCTGCCCACCCCGAGGTGCTTTTCTCCATCCTACAATGCCACTCACTGCCTATCCTAATTCAGACCTTCCGATTCACACCACCCCGTGATGTTTTTCTCACTCCTACTAGTAAATGTAATGATACACACCCATACAATGCGCACCACCCCGCGATGTTTTTCAGAAACCTATCCTGCATTGCCAATCCATGTTCCCTGACCTCCCCATGCTGACCACTCCGCGGTGCTTTTCTCCATCCTACATTGCCACACACTGCCTATCCTAATTCAGACCCTCCGATTCACAATACCCCGTGATGTTTTTCTCACTCCTACTACTGAATGTAATGTTACACACCCATTCAATGGGCACCACCCTGTGATGTTTTTCTCACTCCTACTAGTGAATGTAATGTTACACACCCATACAATGCGCACCACCCCGCGATGTTTTTCAGAAACCTATCCTACATTGCCACTGCATGTTCCCTGACCTCCCCATGCCTACCACCCCGCGGTGCTTTTCTCCATCCTACATTGCCACTCACTGCCTATCCTAAGTCAGACCTCCGATTCACACCACCCCGTCATGTTTTTCTCCCTCCTACTAGTGAATGTAATGTTACACACCCATACAATGCGCACCACACCGCGATGTTTTTCAGAAACCTATCCTACATTGCCACTGCATGTTCCCTGACCTCCGTATGCTGACCACCCCGCGATGCTTTTCTCCATCCTACATTGCCACTCACTGCCTGTCCTAATTCAGACCCTCTGATTCACACCACCCCGTGCAGTTTTTCTCACTCCTACTAATGAATGTAATGTTACATACCCATACAACGCGCACCACCACGCGATGTTTTTCAGAAACCTATCCTGCATTGCCAATGCATGTTCCCTGACCTCCCCATGCTGACCACTCCGCGGTGCTTTTCTCCATCCTACATTGCCACACACTGCCTCTCCTAATTCAGACCCCCCGATTCACACCACCCCGTGATGTTTTTCTCACTCCTACTAGTGAATGTAATGTTGCACACCCATTCAATGGGCACCACCCTGTGATGTTTTTCTCACTCCTACTAGTGAATGTAATGTTACACACCCATACATTGCGCACCACCCCGCGATGTTTTTCAGAAACCTATCCTACATTGCCACTGCATGTTCCCTGACCTCCCCATGTTGACCACCACGCGGAGCTTTTATCCATCCTACATTGCCACTCACTGCCTATCCTAATTCAGACCCTCCGATTCACACCATCCCGTGATGTTTTTCTCACTCCTACTAGTGAATGTAATGTTACACACCCATACAATGCGCACCACCCCACGATGTTTTTCAGAAACCTATCCTGCATTGCCACTGCATGTTCAATGAGCTCCCCATGCTGACCACTCCGCGGTGCTTTTCTCCATCCTACATTGCCACACACTGCCTATCCTAATTTAGACCCTCCGATTCACACCACCCCGTGATGTTTTTCTTACTCCTACTAGTGAATGTAATGTTACACACCCATTCAATGGGAACCACCCTGTGATGTTTTTCTCACTCTTACTAGTGAATGTAATGTTACACACCCATACAATGCGCACCACCCCGCGATGTTTTTCAGAAACCTATCCTACATTGCCACTGCATGTTCCCTGACCTCCCCATGCTGACCACACCGCGGTGCTATTCTCCATCCTACATTGCCACTCACTGCCTATCCTAATTCAGACCCTCCGATTCACACCACCCCGAGATGTTTTTCTCACTCCTACTAGTGAATGTAATGTTACACACCCATTCAATGGGCACCACCCTGTGATGTTTTTCTCACTCCTACTAGTGAATGTAATGTTACACACCCATACAATGCGCACCACCCCGCGATGTTCTTCAGAAACCTATCCTACATTGCCACTGCATGTTCCCTGACCTCCCCATGCTGAAAACCCCATGGTGCTTTTCTCCATCCTACATTGCCACTCACTGCCTATCCTAATTTAGACCCTCCGATTCACACCACCCCGTGATGTATTTCTCACTGCTAGTAGTGAATGTAATGTTACAAACCCATACAATGCGCAACACCCCGCGATGTTTTTTAGAAACCTATCCTACATTGCCACTGCATGTTCCCTGACCTCCGCATGCTGACCACGCTGCGGTGCGTTTGTCCATCCTACATTGCCACTCACTGCCTATCCTAATTCAGACCCTCCGATTCACACCACCCCGTGATGTTTTTCTCACTCATACTAATGAATGTAATGTGACGCACCCATACAATGAGCACCACCCCGCAATGTTTTTCAGAAACCTATCCTACATTGCTACTGCATGTTCCCGGACCTCCCCATGCTGACCACCCCGCGGTGCTTTTCTCCAGCCTACATTGCCACTCACTGCCTTTCCTAATTCAGGCCCTCCGATTCACATCACCCCGTGATGTTTTTCTCACACCTACTAGTGAATGTAATGTTACACACCCATTCAATGGGCACCACCCTGTGATGTTTTTCTCACTCTTACTAGTGAATGTAATGTTACACACCCATACAATGCGCACCACCCCGCGATGTTTTTCAGAAACCTATCCTACATTGCCACTGCATGTTCCCTGACCTCCCCATGCTTACCACACCGCGGGGCTTTTCTCCATCCTACATTGCCACTCACTGCCTATCCTAATTTAGACCCTCCGATTCACACCACCCCGTGATGTATTTCTCACTCCTACTAGTGAATGTAATGTTACAAACCCATACAATGCGCACCACCCCGCGATGTTTTTTAGAAACCCATCCTACATTGCCACTGCATGTTCCCTGACCTCCGCATGCTGACCACCCCGCGGTGCGTTTGTCCATCCTACATTGCCACTCACTGCCTATCCTAATTCAGACCCTCCGATTCACACCACCCCGTGATGTTTTTCTCACTCATACTAATGAATGTAATGTGACGCACCCATACAATGAGCACCACCCCGCAATGTTTTTCAGAAACCTATCCTACATTGCCACAGCATGTTCCCGGACCTCCCCATGCTGACCACCCCGCGGTGCTTTTCTCCAGCCTACATTGCCACTCACTGCCTTTCCTAATTCAGGCCCTCCGATTCACATCACCCCGTGATGTTTTTCTCACACCTACTAGTGAATGTAATGTTTCACACCCATAGAATGCGCACCACCCCGTGATGTTTTTCTCACTCCTACTAGTGAATGAAATGCTACACACCCATACAACGCGCACCACCCCGCGATGTTTTTCAGAAACCAATCCTACAGTGCCACTGCATGTTCCCTGACCTCCCCATGCTGCCCACCCCGAGGTGCTTTTCTCCATCCTACAATGCCACTCACTGCCTATCCTAATTCAGACCTTCCGATTCACACCACCCCGTGATGTTTTTCTCACTCCTACTAGTAAATGTAATGTTACAAACCCATACAATGCGCACCACCCCGCGATGTTTTTCAGAAACCTATCCTGCATTGCCAATCCATGTTCCCTGACCTCCCCATGCTGACCACTCCGCGGTGCTTTTCTCCATCCTACATTGCCACACACTGCCTATCCTAATTCAGACCCTCCGATTCACAATACCCCGTGATGTTTTTCTCACTCCTACTACTGAATGTAATGTTACACACCCATTCAATGGGCACCACCCTGTGATGTTTTTCTCACTCCTACTAGTGAATGTAATGTTACACTCCCATACAATGCGCACCACCCCGCGATGTTTTTCAGAAACCTATCCTACATTGCCACTGCATGTTCCCTGACCTCCCCATGCTGACCACCCCGCGGTGCTTTTCTCCATCCTACATTGCCACTCACTGCCTATCCTAAGTCAGACCCTCCGATTCACACCACCCCGTCATGTTTTTCTCCCTCCTACTAGTGAATGTAATGTTACACACCCATACAATGCGCACCACACCGCGATGTTTTTCAGAAACCTATCCTACATTGCCACTGCATGTTCCCTGACCTCCGTATGCTGACCACCCCGCGGTGCTTTTCTCCATCCTACATTGCCACTCACTGCCTGTCCTAATTCAGACCCTCTGATTCACACCACCCCGTGCAGTTTTTCTCACTCCTACTAATGAATGTAATGTTACATACCCATACAACGCGCACCACCCCGCGATGTTTTTCAGAAACCTATCCTGCATTGCCAATGCATGTTCCCTGACCTCCCCATGCTGACCACTCCGCGGTGCTTTTCTCCATCCTACATTGCCACACACTGCCTCTCCTAATTCAGACCCCCCGATTCACACCACCCCGTGATGTTTTTCTCACTCCTACTAGTGAATGTAATGTTGCACACCCATTCAATGGGCACCACCCTGTGATGTTTTTCTCACTCCTACTAGTGAATGTAATGTTACACACCCATACATTGCGCACCACCCCGCGATGTTTATCAGAAACCTATCCTACATTGCCACTGCATGTTCCCTGACCTCCCCATGTTGACCACCACGCGGAGCTTTTATCCATCCTACATTGCCACTCACTGCCTATCCTAATTCAGACCCTCCGATTCACACCATCCCGTGATGTTTTTCTCACTCCTACTAGTGAATGTAATGTTACACACCCATACAATGCGCACCACCCCACGATGTTTTTCAGAAACCTATCCTGCATTGCCACTGCATGTTCAATGAGCTCCCCATGCTGACCACTCCGCGGTGCTTTTCTCCATCCTACATTGCCACACACTGCCTATCCTAATTTAGACCCTCCGATTCACACCACCCCGTGATGTTTTTCTCACTCCTACTAGTGAATGTAATGTTACACACCCATTCAATGGGAACCACCCTGTGATGTTTTTCTCACTCTTACTAGTGAATGTAATGTTACACACCCATACAATGCGCACCACCCCGCGATGTTTTTCAGAAACCTATCCTACATTGCCACTGCATGTTCCCTGACCTCCCCATGCTGACCACACCGCGGTGCTATTCTCCATCCTACATTGCCACTCACTGCCTATCCTAATTCAGACCCTCCGATTCACACCACCCCGAGATGTTTTTCTCACTCCTACTAGTGAATGTAATGTTACACACCCATTCAATGGGCACCACCCTGTGATGTTTTTCTCACTCCTACTAGTGAATGTAATGTTACACACCCATACAATGCGCACCACCCCGCGATGTTCTTCAGAAACCTATCCTACATTGCCACTGCATGTTCCCTGACCTCCCCATGCTGAAAACCCCATGGTGCTTTTCTCCATCCTACATTGCCACTCACTGCCTATCCTAATTTAGACCCTCCGATTCACACCACCCCGTGATGTATTTCTCACTGCTAGTAGTGAATGTAATGTTACAAACCCATACAATGCGCAACACCCCGTGATGTTTTTTAGAAACCTATCCTACATTGCCACTGCATGTTCCCTGACCTCCGCATGCTGACCACGCTGCGGTGCGTTTGTCCATCCTACATTGCCACTCACTGCCTATCCTAATTCAGACCCTCCGATTCACACCACCCCGTGATGTTTTTCTCACTCATACTAATGAATGTAATGTGACGCACCCATACAATGAGCACCACCCCGCAATGTTTTTCAGAAACCTATCCTACATTGCTACTGCATGTTCCCGGACCTCCCCATGCTGACCACCCCGCGGTGCTTTTCTCCAGCCTACAAGGCCACTCACTGCCTTTCCTAATTCAGGCCCTCCGATTCACATCACCCCGTGATGTTTTTCTCACACCTACTAGTGAATGAAATGTTTCACACCCATAGAATGCGCACCACCCCGTGATGTTTTTCTCACTCCTACTAGTGAATGCAGTGCTACACACCCATACAACGCGCACCACCCCGCGATGTTTTTCAGAAACCTATCCTACAGTGCCACTGCATGTTCCCTGACCTCCCCATGCTGCCCACCCCGAGGTGCTTTTCTCCATCCTACATTGCCACTCACTGCCTATCCTAATTCAGACCTTCCAATTCACACCACCCCGTGATGTTTTTCTCACTCCTACTAGTAAATGTAATGTTACACACCCATACAATGCGCACCACCCCGCGATGTTTTTCAGAAACCTATCCTGCATTGCCAATGCATGTTCCCTGACCTCCCCATGCTGACCACTCCGCGGTGCTTTTCTCCATCCTACATTGCCACTCACTGCCTGTCCTAATTCAGACCCTCTGATTCACACCACCCCGTGCAGTTTTTCTCACTCCTACTAATGAATGTAATGTTACACACCCATACATTGCGCACCACCCCGCGATGTTTTTCAGAAACCTATCCTACATTGCCACTGCATGTTCCCTGACCTCCCCATGTTGACCACCACGCGGAGCTTTTATCCATCCTACATTGCCACTCACTGCCTATCCTAATTCAGACCCTCCGATTCACACCATCCTGTGATGTTTTTCTCACTCCTACTAGTGAATGTAATGTTACACACCCATACAATGCGCACCACCCCACGATGTTTTTCAGAAACCTATCCTGCATTGCCACTGCATGTTCAATGAGCTCCCCATGCTGACCACTCCGCGGTGCTTTTCTCCATCCTACATTGCCACACACTGCCTATCCTAATTTAGACCCTCCGATTCACACCACCCCGTGATGTTTTTCTCACTCCTACTAGTGAATGTAATGTTACACACCCATTCAATGGGAACCACCCGGTGATGTTTTTCTCACTCTTACTAGTGAATGTAATGTTACACACCCATACAATGCGCACCACCCCGCGATGTTTTTCAGAAACCTATCCTACATTGCCACTGCATGTTCCCTGACCTCCCCATGCTGACCACACCGCGGTGCTTTTCTCCATCCTACATTGCCACTCACTGCCTATCCTAATTCAGACCCTCCGATTCACACCACCCCGAGATGTTTTTCTCACTCCTACTAGTGAATGTAATGTTACACACCCATTCAATGGGCACCACCCTGTGATGTTTTTCTCACTCCTACTAGTGAATGTAATGTTACACACCCATACAATGCGCACCACCCCGCGATGTTCTTCAGAAACCTATCCTACATTGCCACTGCATGTTCCCTGACCTCCCCATGCTGAAAACCCCATGGTGCTTTTCTCCATCCTACATTGCCACTCACTGCCTATCCTAATTTAGACCCTCCGATTCACACCACCCCGTGATGTATTTCTCACTGCTAGTAGTGAATGTAATGTTACAAACCCATACAATGCGCAACACCCCGTGATGTTTTTTAGAAACCTATCCTACATTGCCACTGCATGTTCCCTGACCTCCGCATGCTGACCACGCTGCGGTGCGTTTGTCCATCCTACATTTCCACTCACTGCCTATCCTAATTCAGACCCTCCGATTCACACCACCCCGTGATGTTTTTCTCACTCATACTAATGAATGTAATGTGACGCACCCATACAATGAGCACCACCCCGCAATGTTTTTCAGAAACCTATCCTACATTGCTACTGCATGTTCCCGGACCTCCCCATGCTGACCAACCCGCGGTGCTTTTCTCCAGCCTACATTGCCACTCACTGCCTTTCCTAATTCAGGCCCTCCGATTCACATCACCCCGTGATGTTTTTCTCACACCTACTAGTGAATGAAATGTTTCACACCCATAGAATGCGCACCACCCCGTGATGTTTTTCTCACTCCTACTAGTGAATGCAATGCTACACACCCATACAACGCGCACCACCCCGCGATGTTTTTCAGAAACCAATCCTACAGTGCCACTGCATGTTCCCTGACCTCCCCATGCTGCCCACCCCGAGGTGCTTTTCTCCATCCTACATTGCCACTCACTACCTATCCTAATTCAGACCTTCCGATTCACACCACCCCGTGATGTTTTTCTCACTCCTACTAGTAAATGTAATGTTACACACCCATACAATGCGCACCACCCCGCGATGTTTTTCAGAAACCTATCCTGCATTGCCAATACATGTTCCCTGACCTCCCCATGCTGACCACTCCGCGGTGCTTTCTCCATCCTACATTGCCACACACTGCCTATCCTAATTCAGACCCTCCGATTCACAATACCCCGTTATGTTTTTCTCACTCCAACTAGTGAATGTAATGTTACACACCCATTCAATGCGCACCACCCTGTGATGTTTTTCTCACTCCTCCTAGTGAATGTAATGTTACACACCCATACAATGCGCACCACCCCGCGATGTTTTTCAGAAACCTATCCTACATTGCCACTGCATGTTCCCTGACCTCCCCATGCTGACCACCCCGCGGTGCTTTTCTCCATCCTACATTGCCACTCACTGCCTATCCTAAGTCAGACCCTCCGATTCACACCACCCCGTCATGTTTTTCTCCCTCCTACTAGTGAATGTAATGTTACACACCCATACAATGCGCACCACACCGCGATGTTTTTCTGAAACCTATCCTACATTGCCACTGCATGTTCCCTGACCTCCGTATGCTGACCACCCCGCGGTGCTTTTCTCCATCCTACATTGCCACTCACTGCCTATCCTAATTCAGACCCTCCGATTCACACGAGCCCGTGATGTTTTTCTAAGCCTACTAGTGAATGTAATGTTACACACCCATTCAATGCGCACCACCCTGTGAGGTTTTTCCCACTCCTACTAGTTAATGTAATGTTACACACCCATACAATGTGCACCACCCCGCGATGATTTTCAGAAACCTGTCCTACTTTGCCACTGCATGTTCCTGACCTCCTATGCTGACCACTCTGCGGTGCTTTTCATCATCCTACATTGCCACTCACTGCCTATCCTAATTCAGACCCTCCGATTCACACCACCCCGTGATGTTTTTCTCACTCCTACTAGTGAATGTAATGTTACACACCCATACAATGCGCACCACCCCGCGATGTTTTTCAGAAACCTATTCTACATTGCCACTGCATGTTCCCTGACGTCCCCATGCTCACCACCCCGCGATTCTTTTCTCCATCCTGCATTGCCACTCACTGCCTCTGCTAATTCAGACCCTCCGATTCACACCACCCCGTTATGTTTTTCTCACTCCTACTAGTGAATGTAATGTTACACACCCATTCAATGCGCACCACCCTGTGATGTTTTTCTCACTCCTACTAGTGCATGTAATGTTACACACCCATACAATGCGCACCACCCCGCGATGTTTTTCAGAAACCTATCCTACATTGAAACTGCAAGTGACCTGACCTCCCCTTGCTTACCACCCCGCGATGCTTTTCTCCATCCTGCATTGCCACTCACTGCCTCTGCTAATTCAGACCCTCCGATTCACACCACCCTGTGATGTTTTTCTCACTCCTACTAGTGAATGTAGTGTTACGCACCCATACAACGCGCACCATGCCGCGATGTTTTTCAGAAACCGATGCTACAGTGCCACTGCATGTTCCCTGACATCCCCATGCTGACCACCCCGCGGTGATTTTCTCCATCCTACATTGCCACTCACTGCCTATCCTAATTCAGACCCTCCGATTCACACCACCCCGTGATGTTTTTCTCACTCTTACTAGTGAATGTAATGTTACACACCCATACAATGAGCACCACCCCGCGATGTTTTTCAGAAACCTATCCTACATTGCCACTGCATGTTCCCTGACCTCCTCATGCTGACCACCACGCGGAGCTTTTCTCCATCCTACATTGCCGCTCACTGCCTATCCTAATTCAGACCCTCCGATTCACTCCACCCCGTGATGTTTTTCTCACTCCTACTAGTGAATGTAATGTTACACACCCATACAATGCTCACCACCCCGCGATGTTTTTCAGAAACTTATCCTACATTGCCACTGCATGTTCCCTGACCTCCCCATGCTGACAACCCCACGGTGCTTTTCTCCAACCTACGTTGCCAATCACTGCCTATCCTAATTAAGACCCTCCGATTCACACCAACCAGTGATGTTTTTCTCACTCCTACTAGTGAATGTAATGTTACACACCCATTCAATGGGCACTATCCTGTGATGTTTTTCTCACTCCTACTAGTGAATGTAATGTTACACACCCATACAATGCTCAGCACCCCGCGATGTTTTTCAGAATCCTATCCTACATTGCCATTGCATGTTCCCTGACCTCCCCATGCTGAACACGCCGTGGTGCTTTTCTCCATCCTACATTGCCACTCACTGCCTATAATAATTCAGACACTCCGATTCACACCACCCCGTGATGTTTTTCTCACTCCTACTAGTGAATGTAATGTTACACACACATACAATGCGCACCACCCCGCGATGTTTTTCAGAAACCTATCCTACATTGCCACTGCATGTTCCTTGACCTTCTCATGCTGACCACCACGCGGAGCTTTTCTCCATCCTACATTGCCACTCACTGCCTATCCTAATTCAGGCCCTCCGATTCACACAACGCCGTGATGTTTTTCTCACTCCTACTAGTGAATGTAATGTTACACACCCATACAATGCGCACCACCCCGCGATGTTTTTCAGAAACCTATCCTACATTGCCACTGCATGTTTCCTGCCCTCCCCATGCTGACCACCCCGCGGTGCTTTTCTCCAACCTACATTGCCACTCACTTTCTATCCTAATTCAGACCCTCCGATTCACACCACCCCGTGATGTTTTTCTCACTCCTACTAGTGAATGTAATGTTACACACCCATTCAATGGGCACCATCCTGTGATGTTTTTCTCACTCCTACTAGTGAATGTAATGTTACACACCCATACAATGCGCACCACACCGCGATCTTTTTCAGAAACCTATCCTACATTGCCATTGCATGTTCCCTGACCTCCCCATGCTGAACACGCCGGGGTGCTTTTCTCCATCCTACATTGACACTCACTGCCTATAATAATTCAGACCCTCCGATTCACACCACCCCGTGATGTTTTTCTCACTCCTACTAGTGAATGTAATGTTTCAAACCCATACAATGCTCACCACCCCGCGATGTTTTTCAGAAACCTATCCTACATTGCCAATGCATGTTGCCTGACCTCCCCATGCTGACCACCCCGCGGTGCTTTTCTCCATCCTACATTGCCACACACTGCCTATCCTAATAAAGACCCTCCGATTCACACCACCCCGTGATGTTTTTCTCACTCCTACTAGTGAATGTAATGTTACACACCCATACAATGCGCACCACACCGCGATGTTTTTCAGAAACCTATCCTACATTGCCACTGCATGTTCCCTGACCTCCGTATGCTGACCACCCCGCGGTGCTTTTCTCTATCCTACATTGCCACTCACTGCCTGTCCTAATTCAGACCCTCTGATTCACACCACCCCGTGCAGTTTTTCTCACTCCTACTTATGAATGTAATGTTACATACCCATACAACGCGCACCACCCCGCGATGTTTTTCAGAAACCTATCCTGCATTGCCACTGCATGTTCCCTGACCTCCAAATGCTGACCACCTTGCAGTGCTTTTCTCCAACCTACATTGCCACTCACTGCCTATCCTAATTCAGACCCTCCGATTCACACCACCCCGTGACGTTTTTCTCACTCCTACTAGTGAATGTAATGTTACACACCCATTCAATTGGCACCACCCTGTGATGTTTTTCTCACTCCTACTAGTGAATGTAATGTTACACACCCATACAATGCGCACCACCCCGCGATGTTTTTCAGAAACCTATCCTACATTGCCACTGCATGTTCCCTGACCTCCCCATGCTCACCACCCCGCGGTGCTTTTCTCCACCCTACATGGCCACTCACTGCCTATCCTAATTCAGACCCTCCGATTCACACCACCCCGTGATGTTTTTCTCACTCCTACTAGTGAATGTAATGTTACACACCCATACAATGCGCACCACCCCGCGATGTTTTTCAGAAACCTATCCTACATTGCAACTGCATGTTCCCTTACCTCCCCATGCTGACCACCCCGCGGTGCTTTTCTCCATCCTACATTGCCACTCACTGCCTATCCTAAGTCAGACCCTCCGATTTACACCACCCCGTGATGTTTTTCTCACTCCTACTAGTGAATGTAATGTTACACAAACATACAATGCGCACCACACCGCCATGTTTTTCAGAAACCTGTCCTACATTGCCAATGCATGTTCCCTGAATTCCCCAAGCTGACGACCCCCGGTGCTTTTCTCCATCCTACAGTGCCAGTCACTGCCTATCCTAATTCAGACCCTCAGATTCACACCACAACGTGATGTTTTTCTCACTCCTACTAGTGAAAGTAATGTTACACACACATTCAATGCGCACCACCCTGTGATGTTTTTCTCACTCCTACTAGTGAATTTCATGTTACACACCCAAACAATGCAAACCACCCCGCGATGTTTTTCAGAAACCAATCCTACAGTGCCACTGCTTGTTCCGTGACCTCCCCATGCTGCCCACCCCGAGGTGCTTTTCTCCAACCTACATTGCCCCTCACTGCCTATCCTAATTCAGACCCTGCAATTCACACCACCCCGTGATGTTTTTCTCACTCCTACTAGTGAATCTAATGTTACACACCCATACAATGCACACCACCCCGCAATGTTTTTCAGAAACCTATATTGCCACTGCATGTTCCCTGACCTCCCCATGCTGACCACCCCGCGGTGCTTTTCTCCATCCTACATTGCCACTCACAGCCTATCCTACTTCAGACCCTCTGATTCACACCACCCCGTGATGTTTTTCTCACTCCTACTAGTGAATGTAATGTTACACACCCATACAATGCGCACCACCCCGCGATGTTTTTCAGAAACCTATCCTACATTGCCACTGCATGTTCCCTGATCTCCCCATGCTGACCACCCCGCCTTGCTTTTCTCCACCCTACATTGCCACTCACTGCCTATCCTAATTCAGAACCTCTGATTCACACCACCCCGTGATGTTTTTCTCACTGCTACTAGTGAATGTAATGTTACACACCCATACAATGCGCACCACCCCGCGATGTTTTTCAGAAACCTATCCTACATTGCCAATGCATGTTCCCTGACCTCCCCATGCCGACCATCCCGCGGTGCTTTTCTTCATCCTACATTGCCACTCACTGCCTATCCTAATTCAGACCCTCCGATTCACACCTCCCCGTGATGTTTTTCTCGCTCCTACTAGTGAATGTAGTGTTACGCACCCATACAATGCGCACCACACCCCGATGTTTTTCAGAAAACAATCCTACTGTGCCACTGCATGTTCCCTGACCTCCCCATGCTGCCCACCCCGAGGTGCTTTTCTCCATCCTACATTGCAACTCACTGCCTATCCTAATTCAGACCCTCCGATTCACACCACCCCGTGATGTTTTCCTCACTCCTACTAGTGAATGTAATGTTACACACCCATACAATGCGCACCACCCCGCGATGTTTTTCAGAAACCTATCCTACATTGCCACTGCATGTTCCCTGACCTCCCCATGCTGACCACACCGCGGTGCTTTTCTCCATCCTACATTGCCACTCACTGCCTATCCTAATTCAGACCCTCCAATTCACACCACCCCGAGATGTTTTTCTCACTCCTACTAGTGAATGTAATGTTACACACCCATTCAATGAGCACCACCCTGTGATGTTTTTCTCACTCCTACTAGTGAATGTAATGTTACACACCGATACAATGCGCACCACCGCGCGATGTTTTTCACAAACGTATCCTACATTGCCACTGCATGTTCCCTGACCTCCCCATGCTGACCACCCTGCAATGATTTTCTCCATCCTACATTGCCCCTCACTGCCTATCTAATTCAGAACCTCCGATTCACATCACCCCCTGAGGTTTTTCTTATTCCTACCAGTGAATGTAATGTTACACCCCCATACAATGCGCACCAACCCGCGATGTTTTTCAGAAACCTATCCTGCATTGCCACTGCATTTTCCCTGACCTCCCCATGCTGACCACTCCGCGGTGCTTTTCTCCATCCTACATTGCAACACACTGCCTATCCTAATTCAGACCCTCCGATTCACAGCACCCCGTGATGTTTTTCTCACTCCTACTAGTGAATGTAATGTTACACACCCATTCAATGGGCACCACCCTGTGATGTTTTTCTCACTCCTAATAGTGAATGTAATGTTACACACCCATACAATGCGCACCACCACGCGATGTTTTTCAGAAACTTATCCTACATTGCCACTGCATGTTCCCTGACCTCCCCATGCTGACCACCCCGCGGTGCTGTTCTCCATCCTACATTGCCACTCACTGCCTATCCTAATTCAGACCCTGCGATTCACACCACCACGTGATGTTTTTCTCACTCCTACTTGTGAATGTAATGTTACACACCCGTACAATGCGCACCACCCCGCGATGTTTTTCAGAAACCTATCCTACATTGATACTGCATGTTCCCTGACCTCCCCATGCTGACCACCCCGCGGTGCTTTTCTCCATCCTACATTGCCACTCACTGGCTATCCTAAGTCAGACCCTCCGATTCACACCACCCCGTCATGTTTTTCTCACTCCTACTAGTGAATGTAATGTTACACACCCATACAATGCGCACCACACCGCGATGTTTTTCAGAAGCCTATCCTACATTGCAACTGCATGTTCCCTGACCTCCGTATGCTGACCACCCCGCGGTGCTTTTCTCCATCCTACATTGCCACTCACTAACTGTCCTAATTCAGACCCTCTGATTCACACCACCCCGTGATGTTTTCCTCTCTCCTACTAGTGAATGTAATGTTACACACCCATACAATGCGCACCACCCAGCGACGTTTTTCAGAAACCAATCCTACAGTGCCACTGCATGTTCCCTGACCTCCGCATGCTGCCCACCCCGAGGTGCTTTTCTCCATCCTACATTGCCACTCACTGCCTATCCTAATTCAGACCCTCCGATTCACACCACCCCGTGATGTTTTTCTCACTCCTACTTGTGAATGTAATGTTACACACCCATTCAATTGGCACCCCCCTGTGATGTTTTTCTCACTCCAACTAGTGAATGTAATGTTACACACCCATACAATGCTCACCAACCCGCGATGTTCTTCAGAAACCTATCCTACATTGCCACTGCATGTTCCCTGACCACCCCATGCTGAAAACCCCGTGGTGCTTTTCTCCATCCTACATTGCCACTCACTGCCTATCCTAATTCAGACCCTCCGATTCACACCACCCCGTGATGTTTTTCTCACTCATACTAATGAATGTAATGTGACGCACCCTTACAATGAGCACCACCCCGCAATGTTTTTCAGAAACCTATCCTACATTGCCACTGCATGTTCCCTGACCTCCCCATGTTGACCACCACGCGGAGCTTTTATCCATCCTACATTGCCACTCACTGCCTATCCTAATTCAGACCCTCCGATTCACACCATCCTGTGATGTTTTTCTCACTCCTACTAGTGAATGTAATGTTACACACCCATACAATGCGCACCACCCCACGATGTTTTTCAGAAACCTATCCTGCATTGCCACTGCATGTTCAATGAGCTCCCCATGCTGACCACTCCGCGGTGCTTTTCTCCATCCTACATTGCCACACACTGCCTATCCTAATTTAGACCCTCCGATTCACACCACCCCGTGATGTTTTTCTCACTCCTACTAGTGAATGTAATGTTACACACCCATTCAATGGGAACCACCCGGTGATGTTTTTCTCACTCTTACTAGTGAATGTAATGTTACACACCCATACAATGCGCACCACCCCGCGATGTTTTTCAGAAACCTATCCTACATTGCCACTGCATGTTCCCTGACCTCCCCATGCTGACCACACCGCGGTGCTTTTCTCCATCCTACATTGCCACTCACTGCCTATCCTAATTCAGACCCTCCGATTCACACCACCCCGAGATGTTTTTCTCACTCCTACTAGTGAATGTAATGTTACACACCCATTCAATGGGCACCACCCTGTGATGTTTTTCTCACTCCTACTAGTGAATGTAATGTTACACACCCATACAATGCGCACCACCCCGCGATGTTCTTCAGAAACCTATCCTACATTGCCACTGCATGTTCCCTGACCTCCCCATGCTGAAAACCCCATGGTGCTTTTCTCCATCCTACATTGCCACTCACTGCCTATCCTAATTTAGACCCTCCGATTCACACCACCCCGTGATGTATTTCTCACTGCTAGTAGTGAATGTAATGTTACAAACCCATACAATGCGCAACACCCCGTGATGTTTTTTAGAAACCTATCCTACATTGCCACTGCATGTTCCCTGACCTCCGCATGCTGACCACGCTGCGGTGCGTTTGTCCATCCTACATTTCCACTCACTGCCTATCCTAATTCAGACCCTCCGATTCACACCACCCCGTGATGTTTTTCTCACTCATACTAATGAATGTAATGTGACGCACCCATACAATGAGCACCACCCCGCAATGTTTTTCAGAAACCTATCCTACATTGCTACTGCATGTTCCCGGACCTCCCCATGCTGACCAACCCGCGGTGCTTTTCTCCAGCCTACATTGCCACTCACTGCCTTTCCTAATTCAGGCCCTCCGATTCACATCACCCCGTGATGTTTTTCTCACACCTACTAGTGAATGAAATGTTTCACACCCATAGAATGCGCACCACCCCGTGATGTTTTTCTCACTCCTACTAGTGAATGCAATGCTACACACCCATACAACGCGCACCACCCCGCGATGTTTTTCAGAAACCAATCCTACAGTGCCACTGCATGTTCCCTGACCTCCCCATGCTGCCCACCCCGAGGTGCTTTTCTCCATCCTACATTGCCACTCACTACCTATCCTAATTCAGACCTTCCGATTCACACCACCCCGTGATGTTTTTCTCACTCCTACTAGTAAATGTAATGTTACACACCCATACAATGCGCACCACCCCGCGATGTTTTTCAGAAACCTATCCTGCATTGCCAATACATGTTCCCTGACCTCCCCATGCTGACCACTCCGCGGTGCTTTCTCCATCCTACATTGCCACACACTGCCTATCCTAATTCAGACCCTCCGATTCACAATACCCCGTTATGTTTTTCTCACTCCAACTAGTGAATGTAATGTTACACACCCATTCAATGCGCACCACCCTGTGATGTTTTTCTCACTCCTCCTAGTGAATGTAATGTTACACACCCATACAATGCGCACCACCCCGCGATGTTTTTCAGAAACCTATCCTACATTGCCACTGCATGTTCCCTGACCTCCCCATGCTGACCACCCCGCGGTGCTTTTCTCCATCCTACATTGCCACTCACTGCCTATCCTAAGTCAGACCCTCCGATTCACACCACCCCGTCATGTTTTTCTCCCTCCTACTAGTGAATGTAATGTTACACACCCATACAATGCGCACCACACCGCGATGTTTTTCTGAAACCTATCCTACATTGCCACTGCATGTTCCCTGACCTCCGTATGCTGACCACCCCGCGGTGCTTTTCTCCATCCTACATTGCCACTCACTGCCTATCCTAATTCAGACCCTCCGATTCACACGAGCCCGTGATGTTTTTCTAAGCCTACTAGTGAATGTAATGTTACACACCCATTCAATGCGCACCACCCTGTGAGGTTTTTCCCACTCCTACTAGTTAATGTAATGTTACACACCCATACAATGTGCACCACCCCGCGATGATTTTCAGAAACCTGTCCTACTTTGCCACTGCATGTTCCTGACCTCCTATGCTGACCACTCTGCGGTGCTTTTCATCATCCTACATTGCCACTCACTGCCTATCCTAATTCAGACCCTCCGATTCACACCACCCCGTGATGTTTTTCTCACTCCTACTAGTGAATGTAATGTTACACACCCATACAATGCGCACCACCCCGCGATGTTTTTCAGAAACCTATTCTACATTGCCACTGCATGTTCCCTGACGTCCCCATGCTCACCACCCCGCGATTCTTTTCTCCATCCTGCATTGCCACTCACTGCCTCTGCTAATTCAGACCCTCCGATTCACACCACCCCGTTATGTTTTTCTCACTCCTACTAGTGAATGTAATGTTACACACCCATTCAATGCGCACCACCCTGTGATGTTTTTCTCACTCCTACTAGTGCATGTAATGTTACACACCCATACAATGCGCACCACCCCGCGATGTTTTTCAGAAACCTATCCTACATTGAAACTGCAAGTGACCTGACCTCCCCTTGCTTACCACCCCGCGATGCTTTTCTCCATCCTGCATTGCCACTCACTGCCTCTGCTAATTCAGACCCTCCGATTCACACCACCCTGTGATGTTTTTCTCACTCCTACTAGTGAATGTAGTGTTACGCACCCATACAACGCGCACCATGCCGCGATGTTTTTCAGAAACCGATGCTACAGTGCCACTGCATGTTCCCTGACATCCCCATGCTGACCACCCCGCGGTGATTTTCTCCATCCTACATTGCCACTCACTGCCTATCCTAATTCAGACCCTCCGATTCACACCACCCCGTGATGTTTTTCTCACTCTTACTAGTGAATGTAATGTTACACACCCATACAATGAGCACCACCCCGCGATGTTTTTCAGAAACCTATCCTACATTGCCACTGCATGTTCCCTGACCTCCTCATGCTGACCACCACGCGGAGCTTTTCTCCATCCTACATTGCCGCTCACTGCCTATCCTAATTCAGACCCTCCGATTCACTCCACCCCGTGATGTTTTTCTCACTCCTACTAGTGAATGTAATGTTACACACCCATACAATGCTCACCACCCCGCGATGTTTTTCAGAAACTTATCCTACATTGCCACTGCATGTTCCCTGACCTCCCCATGCTGACAACCCCACGGTGCTTTTCTCCAACCTACGTTGCCAATCACTGCCTATCCTAATTAAGACCCTCCGATTCACACCAACCAGTGATGTTTTTCTCACTCCTACTAGTGAATGTAATGTTACACACCCATTCAATGGGCACTATCCTGTGATGTTTTTCTCACTCCTACTAGTGAATGTAATGTTACACACCCATACAATGCTCAGCACCCCGCGATGTTTTTCAGAATCCTATCCTACATTGCCATTGCATGTTCCCTGACCTCCCCATGCTGAACACGCCGTGGTGCTTTTCTCCATCCTACATTGCCACTCACTGCCTATAATAATTCAGACACTCCGATTCACACCACCCCGTGATGTTTTTCTCACTCCTACTAGTGAATGTAATGTTACACACACATACAATGCGCACCACCCCGCGATGTTTTTCAGAAACCTATCCTACATTGCCACTGCATGTTCCTTGACCTTCTCATGCTGACCACCACGCGGAGCTTTTCTCCATCCTACATTGCCACTCACTGCCTATCCTAATTCAGGCCCTCCGATTCACACAACGCCGTGATGTTTTTCTCACTCCTACTAGTGAATGTAATGTTACACACCCATACAATGCGCACCACCCCGCGATGTTTTTCAGAAACCTATCCTACATTGCCACTGCATGTTTCCTGCCCTCCCCATGCTGACCACCCCGCGGTGCTTTTCTCCAACCTACATTGCCACTCACTTTCTATCCTAATTCAGACCCTCCGATTCACACCACCCCGTGATGTTTTTCTCACTCCTACTAGTGAATGTAATGTTACACACCCATTCAATGGGCACCATCCTGTGATGTTTTTCTCACTCCTACTAGTGAATGTAATGTTACACACCCATACAATGCGCACCACACCGCGATCTTTTTCAGAAACCTATCCTACATTGCCATTGCATGTTCCCTGACCTCCCCATGCTGAACACGCCGGGGTGCTTTTCTCCATCCTACATTGACACTCACTGCCTATAATAATTCAGACCCTCCGATTCACACCACCCCGTGATGTTTTTCTCACTCCTACTAGTGAATGTAATGTTTCAAACCCATACAATGCTCACCACCCCGCGATGTTTTTCAGAAACCTATCCTACATTGCCAATGCATGTTGCCTGACCTCCCCATGCTGACCACCCCGCGGTGCTTTTCTCCATCCTACATTGCCACACACTGCCTATCCTAATAAAGACCCTCCGATTCACACCACCCCGTGATGTTTTTCTCACTCCTACTAGTGAATGTAATGTTACACACCCATACAATGCGCACCACACCGCGATGTTTTTCAGAAACCTATCCTACATTGCCACTGCATGTTCCCTGACCTCCGTATGCTGACCACCCCGCGGTGCTTTTCTCTATCCTACATTGCCACTCACTGCCTGTCCTAATTCAGACCCTCTGATTCACACCACCCCGTGCAGTTTTTCTCACTCCTACTTATGAATGTAATGTTACATACCCATACAACGCGCACCACCCCGCGATGTTTTTCAGAAACCTATCCTGCATTGCCACTGCATGTTCCCTGACCTCCAAATGCTGACCACCTTGCAGTGCTTTTCTCCAACCTACATTGCCACTCACTGCCTATCCTAATTCAGACCCTCCGATTCACACCACCCCGTGACGTTTTTCTCACTCCTACTAGTGAATGTAATGTTACACACCCATTCAATTGGCACCACCCTGTGATGTTTTTCTCACTCCTACTAGTGAATGTAATGTTACACACCCATACAATGCGCACCACCCCGCGATGTTTTTCAGAAACCTATCCTACATTGCCACTGCATGTTCCCTGACCTCCCCATGCTCACCACCCCGCGGTGCTTTTCTCCACCCTACATGGCCACTCACTGCCTATCCTAATTCAGACCCTCCGATTCACACCACCCCGTGATGTTTTTCTCACTCCTACTAGTGAATGTAATGTTACACACCCATACAATGCGCACCACCCCGCGATGTTTTTCAGAAACCTATCCTACATTGCAACTGCATGTTCCCTTACCTCCCCATGCTGACCACCCCGCGGTGCTTTTCTCCATCCTACATTGCCACTCACTGCCTATCCTAAGTCAGACCCTCCGATTTACACCACCCCGTGATGTTTTTCTCACTCCTACTAGTGAATGTAATGTTACACAAACATACAATGCGCACCACACCGCCATGTTTTTCAGAAACCTGTCCTACATTGCCAATGCATGTTCCCTGAATTCCCCAAGCTGACGACCCCCGGTGCTTTTCTCCATCCTACAGTGCCAGTCACTGCCTATCCTAATTCAGACCCTCAGATTCACACCACAACGTGATGTTTTTCTCACTCCTACTAGTGAAAGTAATGTTACACACACATTCAATGCGCACCACCCTGTGATGTTTTTCTCACTCCTACTAGTGAATTTCATGTTACACACCCAAACAATGCAAACCACCCCGCGATGTTTTTCAGAAACCAATCCTACAGTGCCACTGCTTGTTCCGTGACCTCCCCATGCTGCCCACCCCGAGGTGCTTTTCTCCAACCTACATTGCCCCTCACTGCCTATCCTAATTCAGACCCTGCAATTCACACCACCCCGTGATGTTTTTCTCACTCCTACTAGTGAATCTAATGTTACACACCCATACAATGCACACCACCCCGCAATGTTTTTCAGAAACCTATATTGCCACTGCATGTTCCCTGACCTCCCCATGCTGACCACCCCGCGGTGCTTTTCTCCATCCTACATTGCCACTCACAGCCTATCCTACTTCAGACCCTCTGATTCACACCACCCCGTGATGTTTTTCTCACTCCTACTAGTGAATGTAATGTTACACACCCATACAATGCGCACCACCCCGCGATGTTTTTCAGAAACCTATCCTACATTGCCACTGCATGTTCCCTGATCTCCCCATGCTGACCACCCCGCCTTGCTTTTCTCCACCCTACATTGCCACTCACTGCCTATCCTAATTCAGAACCTCTGATTCACACCACCCCGTGATGTTTTTCTCACTGCTACTAGTGAATGTAATGTTACACACCCATACAATGCGCACCACCCCGCGATGTTTTTCAGAAACCTATCCTACATTGCCAATGCATGTTCCCTGACCTCCCCATGCCGACCATCCCGCGGTGCTTTTCTTCATCCTACATTGCCACTCACTGCCTATCCTAATTCAGACCCTCCGATTCACACCTCCCCGTGATGTTTTTCTCGCTCCTACTAGTGAATGTAGTGTTACGCACCCATACAATGCGCACCACACCCCGATGTTTTTCAGAAAACAATCCTACTGTGCCACTGCATGTTCCCTGACCTCCCCATGCTGCCCACCCCGAGGTGCTTTTCTCCATCCTACATTGCAACTCACTGCCTATCCTAATTCAGACCCTCCGATTCACACCACCCCGTGATGTTTTCCTCACTCCTACTAGTGAATGTAATGTTACACACCCATACAATGCGCACCACCCCGCGATGTTTTTCAGAAACCTATCCTACATTGCCACTGCATGTTCCCTGACCTCCCCATGCTGACCACACCGCGGTGCTTTTCTCCATCCTACATTGCCACTCACTGCCTATCCTAATTCAGACCCTCCAATTCACACCACCCCGAGATGTTTTTCTCACTCCTACTAGTGAATGTAATGTTACACACCCATTCAATGAGCACCACCCTGTGATGTTTTTCTCACTCCTACTAGTGAATGTAATGTTACACACCGATACAATGCGCACCACCGCGCGATGTTTTTCACAAACGTATCCTACATTGCCACTGCATGTTCCCTGACCTCCCCATGCTGACCACCCTGCAATGATTTTCTCCATCCTACATTGCCCCTCACTGCCTATCTAATTCAGAACCTCCGATTCACATCACCCCCTGAGGTTTTTCTTATTCCTACCAGTGAATGTAATGTTACACCCCCATACAATGCGCACCAACCCGCGATGTTTTTCAGAAACCTATCCTGCATTGCCACTGCATTTTCCCTGACCTCCCCATGCTGACCACTCCGCGGTGCTTTTCTCCATCCTACATTGCAACACACTGCCTATCCTAATTCAGACCCTCCGATTCACAGCACCCCGTGATGTTTTTCTCACTCCTACTAGTGAATGTAATGTTACACACCCATTCAATGGGCACCACCCTGTGATGTTTTTCTCACTCCTAATAGTGAATGTAATGTTACACACCCATACAATGCGCACCACCACGCGATGTTTTTCAGAAACTTATCCTACATTGCCACTGCATGTTCCCTGACCTCCCCATGCTGACCACCCCGCGGTGCTGTTCTCCATCCTACATTGCCACTCACTGCCTATCCTAATTCAGACCCTGCGATTCACACCACCACGTGATGTTTTTCTCACTCCTACTTGTGAATGTAATGTTACACACCCGTACAATGCGCACCACCCCGCGATGTTTTTCAGAAACCTATCCTACATTGATACTGCATGTTCCCTGACCTCCCCATGCTGACCACCCCGCGGTGCTTTTCTCCATCCTACATTGCCACTCACTGGCTATCCTAAGTCAGACCCTCCGATTCACACCACCCCGTCATGTTTTTCTCACTCCTACTAGTGAATGTAATGTTACACACCCATACAATGCGCACCACACCGCGATGTTTTTCAGAAGCCTATCCTACATTGCAACTGCATGTTCCCTGACCTCCGTATGCTGACCACCCCGCGGTGCTTTTCTCCATCCTACATTGCCACTCACTAACTGTCCTAATTCAGACCCTCTGATTCACACCACCCCGTGATGTTTTCCTCTCTCCTACTAGTGAATGTAATGTTACACACCCATACAATGCGCACCACCCAGCGACGTTTTTCAGAAACCAATCCTACAGTGCCACTGCATGTTCCCTGACCTCCGCATGCTGCCCACCCCGAGGTGCTTTTCTCCATCCTACATTGCCACTCACTGCCTATCCTAATTCAGACCCTCCGATTCACACCACCCCGTGATGTTTTTCTCACTCCTACTTGTGAATGTAATGTTACACACCCATTCAATTGGCACCCCCCTGTGATGTTTTTCTCACTCCAACTAGTGAATGTAATGTTACACACCCATACAATGCTCACCAACCCGCGATGTTCTTCAGAAACCTATCCTACATTGCCACTGCATGTTCCCTGACCACCCCATGCTGAAAACCCCGTGGTGCTTTTCTCCATCCTACATTGCCACTCACTGCCTATCCTAATTCAGACCCTCCGATTCACACCACCCCGTGATGTTTTTCTCACTCATACTAATGAATGTAATGTGACGCACCCTTACAATGAGCACCACCCCGCAATGTTTTTCAGAAACCTATCCTACATTGCCACTGCATGTTCCCGGACCTCCCCATGCTGACCACCCCGCGGTTCTTTTCTCCAGCCTACATTGCCACTCACTGCATTTCCTAATTCAGGCCCTCCGATTCACATCACCCCGTGATGCTTTTCTCACACCTACTAGTAAATGTAAAGTTTCACACCCATAGAATGCGCACCACCCCGTGATGTTTTTCTCACTCCTACTAGTGAATGCAATGCTACACACCCATACAATGCGCACCACCCCGCGATGTTTTTCAGAAACCAATCCTACAGTGCCACTGCATGTTCCCTGACCTCCGCATGCTGCCCACCCCGAGGTGCTTTTCTCCATCCTACATTGCCACTCACTGCCTATCCTAATTCAGACCCTCCGATTCACACCACCCCGTGATGTTTTTCTCACTCCTACTAGTGAATGTAATGTTACACACCCATACAATGCGCACCAGCCCGCGATGTTTTTCAGAAACCTATCCTGCATTGCCAATGCATGTTCCCTGACCTCCCCATGCTGACCACTCAGCGGTGCTTTTCTCCATCCTACATTGCCACACACTCCCTCTCCTAATTCAGACCCTCCGATTCACACCACCCCGTGATGTTTTTCTCACTCCTACTAGTGAATGTAATGTTGCACCCCATTCAATGGGCACCACCCCGTGATGTTTTTCTCACTCCTACTAGTGAATGTAGTGTTACGCACCCATACAACGCGCACCATGCCGCGATGTTTTTCAGAAACCGATGCTACAGTGCCACTGCATGTTCCCTGACATCCCCATGCTGACCACCCCGCGGTGCTTTTCTCCATCCTACATTGCCACTCACTGCCTATCCTAATTCAGACCCTCCGATTCACACCACCCCGTGATGTTTTTCTCACTCTTACTAGTGAATGTAATGTTACACACCCATACAATGAGCACCACCCCGCGATGTTTTTCAGAAACCTATCCTACATTGCCACTGCATGTTCCCTGACCTCCTCATGCTGACCACCACGCGGAGCTTTTCTCCATCCTACATTGCCGCTCACTGCCTATCCTAATTCAGACCCTCCGATTCACACCACCCCGTGATGTTTTTCTCACTCCTACTAGTGAATGTAATGTTACACACCCATACAATGCTCACCACCCCGCGATGATTTTCAGAAACTTATCCTACATTGCCACTGCATGTTCCCTGACCTCCCCATGCTGACAACCCCACGGTGCTTTTCTCCAACCTACATTGCCACTCACTGCCTATCCTAATTAAGACCCTCCGATTCACACCAACCAGTGATGTTTTTCTCACTCCTACTAGTGAATGTAATGTTACACACCCATTCAATGGGCACTATCCTGTGATGTTTTTCTCACTCCTACTAGTGAATGTAATGTTACACACCCATACAATGCGCAGCACCCCGCGATGTTTTTCAGAATCCTATCCTACATTGCCATTGCATGTTCCCTGACCTCCCCATGCTGAACACGCCGTGGTGCTTTTCTCCATCCTACATTGCCACTCACTGCCTATAATAATTCAGACACTCCGATTCACACCACCCCGTGATGTTTTTCTCACTCCTACTAGTGAATGTAATGTTACACACACATACAATGCGCACCACCCCGCGATGTTTTTCAGAAACCTATCCTACATTGCCACTGCATGTTCCTTGACCTTCTCATGCTGACCACCACGCGGAGCTTTTCTCCATCCTACATTGCCACTCACTGCCTATCCTAATTCAGACCCTCCGATTCACACAACGCCGTGATGTTTTTCTCACTCCTACTAGTGAATGTAATGTTACACACCCATACAATGCGCACCACCCCGCGATGTTTTTCAGAAACCTATCCTACAGTGCCACTGCATGTTCCCTGACCTCCCCATGCTGCCCACCCCGAGGTGCTTTTCTCCATCCTACATTGCCACTCACTGCCTATCCTAATTCAGACCTTCCGATTCACACCACCCCGTGATGTTTTTCTCACTCCTACTAGTAAATGTAATGTTACACACCCATACAATGCGCACCACCCCGCGATGTTTTTCAGAAACCTATCCTGCATTGCCAATGCATGTTCCCTGACCTCCCCATGCTGACCACTCCGCGGTGCTTTTCTCCATCCTACATTGCCACTCACTGCCTGTCCTAATTCAGACCCTCTGATTCACACCACCCTGTGCAGTTTTTCTCACTCCTACTAATGAATGTAATGTAACACACCCATACATTGCGCACCACCCCGCGATGTTTTTCAGAAACCTATCCTACATTGCCACTGCATGTTCCCTGACCTCCCCATGTTGACCACCACGCGGAGCTTTTATCCATCCTACATTGCCACTCACTGCCTATCCTAATTCAGACCCTCCGATTCACACCATCCCGTGATGTTTTTCTCACTCCTACTAGTGAATGTAATGTTACACACCCATACAATGCGCACCACCCCACGATGTTTTTCAGAAACCTATCCTGCATTGCCACTGCATGTTCAATGAGCTCCCCATGCTGACCACTCCGCGGTGCTTTTCTCCATCCTACATTGCCACACACTGCCTATCCTAATTTAGACCCTCCGATTCACACCACCCCGTGATGTTTTTCTCACTCCTACTAGTGAATGTAATGTTACACACCCATTCAATGGGAACCACCCTGTGATGTTTTTCTCACTCTTACTAGTGAATGTAATGTTACACACCCATACAATGCGCACCACCCCGCGATGTTTTTCAGAAACCTATCCTACATTGCCACTGCATGTTCCCTGACCTCCCCATGCTGACCACACCGCGGTGCTTTTCTCCATCCTACATTGCCACTCACTGCCTATCCTAATTCAGACCCTCCGATTCACACCACCCCGTGATGTTTTTCTCACTCATACTAATGAATGTAATGTGACGCACCCATACAATGAGCACCACCCCGCAATGTTTTTCAGAAACCTATCCTACATTGCTACTGCATGTTCCCGGACCTCCCCATGCTGACCAACCCGCGGTGCTTTTCTCCAGCCTACATTGCCACTCACTGCCTTTCCTAATTCAGGCCCTCCGATTCACATCACCCCGTGATGTTTTTCTCACACCTACTAGTGAATGAAATGTTTCACACCCATAGAATGCGCACCACCCCGTGATGTTTTTCTCACTCCTACTAGTGAATGCAATGCTACACACCCATACAACGCGCACCACCCCGCGATGTTTTTCAGAAACCTATCCTACAGTGCCACTGCATGTTCCCTGACCTCCCCATGCTGCCCACCCCGAGGTGCTTTTCTCCATCCTACATTGCCACTCACTGCCTATCCTAATTCAGAACTTCCGATTCACACCACCCCGTGATGTTTTTCTCACTCCTACTAGTAAATGTAATGTTACACACCCATACAATGCGCACCACCCCGCGATGTTTTTCAGAAACCTATCCTGCATTGCCAATGCATGTTCCCTGACCTCCCCATGCTGACCACTCCGCGGTGCTTTTCTCCATCCTACATTGCCACTCACTGCCTGTCCTAATTCAGACCCTCTGATTCACACCACCCCGGGCAGTTTTTCTCACTCCTACTAATGAATGTAATGTTACATACCCATACAACGCGCACCACCCCGCGATGTTTTTCAGAAACCTATCCTGCATTGCCACTGCATGTTCCCTGACCTCCCAATGCTGACCACCTTGCAGTGCTTTTCTCCAACCTACATTGCCACTCACTGCCTATCCTAATTCAGGCCCTCCGATTCACACCACCCCCTGACGTTTTTCTCACTCCTACTAGTGAATGTAATGTTACACACCCATTCAATTGGCACCACCCTGTGATGTTTTTCTCACTCCTACTAGTGAATGTAATGTTACACACCCATACAATGCGCACCACCCCGCGATGTTCTTCCGAAACCTATCCTACATTGCCACTGCATGTTCCCTGACCTCCCAATGCTGACCAACCCGCGGTGCTTTTCTCCACCCTACATGGCCACTCACTGCCTATCCTAATTCAGACCCTCCGATTCACACCACCACGTGATGTTTTTCTCACTCCTACTAGTGAATGTAATGTTACACAACCATACAATGCGCACCACCCTGCGAAGTTTTTCAGAAACCTATCCTACATTGCCACTGCATGTTCCCTGACCTCCCCATGCTGACCACCCCGCGGTGCTTTTCTCCATCCTACATTGCCACTCACTGCCTATCCTAATTCAGACCCTCGGATTCACACGAGCCCGTGATGTTTTTCTCACACCTACTAGTGAATGTAATGTTTCACACCCATAGAATGCGCACCACCCCGTGATGTTTTTCTCACTCCTACTAGTGAATGCAATGCTACACACCTATACAATGCGCACCACCCCGCGATGTTTTTCAGAAACCTATCCTGCATTGCCAATGCATGTTCCCTGACCTCCCCATGCTGACCACTCCGCGGTGCATTTCTCCATCCTACATTGCCACACACTGCCTATCCTAATTCAGACCCTCCGATTCACAATACCCCGTGATGTTTTTCTCACTCCTACTAGTGAATGTAATGTTACACACCCATTCAATGGGCAGCACCCTGTGATGTTTTTCTCACTCCTACTAGTGAATGTAATGTTACACACCCATACAATGCGCACCACCCCGCGATGTTTTTCAGAAACCTATCCTACATTGCCACTGCATGTTCCCTGACCTCCCCATGCTGACCACCCAGCGGTGCTTTTCTCCATCCTACATGGCCACTCCCTGCCTATCCTAATTCAGACCCTCCGATTCACACCACCCCGTGATGTTTTTCTCACTCCTACTAGTGAATGCAATGCTACACACCCATACAACGCGCACCACCCCGCGATGTTTTTCAGAAACCAATCCTACAGTGCCACTGCATGTTCCCTGACCTCCCCATGCTGCCCACCCCGAGGTGCTTTTCTCCATCCTACATTGCCACTCACTACCTATCCTAATTCAGACCTTCCGATTCACACCACCCCGTGATGTTTTTCTCACTCCTACTAGTAAATGTAATGTTACACACCCATACAATGCGCACCACCCCGCGATGTTTTTCAGAAACCTATCCTGCATTGCCAATACATGTTCCCTGACCTCCCCATGCTGACCACTCCGCGGTGCTTTCTCCATCCTACATTGCCACACACTGCCTATCCTAATTCAGACCCTCCGATTCACAATACCCCGTGATGTTTTTCTCACTCCAACTAGTGAATGTAATGTTACACACCCATTCAATGCGCACCACCCTGTGATGTTTTTCTCACTCCTACTAGTGAATGTAATGTTACACACCCATACAATGCGCACCACCCCGCGATGTTTTTCAGAAACCTATCCTACATTGCCACTGCATGTTCCCTGACCTCCCCATGCTGACCACCCCGCGGTGCTTTTCTCCATCCTACATTGCCACTCACTGCCTATCCTAAGTCAGACCCTCCGATTCACACCACCCCGTCATGTTTTTCTCCCTCCTACTAGTGAATGTAATGTTACACACCCATACAATGCGCACCACACCGCGATGTTTTTCTGAAACCTATCCTACATTGCCACTGCATGTTCCCTGACCTCCGTATGCTGACCACCCCGCGGTGCTTTTCTCCATCCTACATTGTCACTCACTGCCTATCCTAATTCAGACCCTCCGATTCAAACGAGCCCGTGATGTTTTTCTAAGCCTACTAGTGAATGTAATGTTACACACCCATTCAATGCGCACCACCCTGTGAGGTTTTTCCCACTCCTACTAGTTAATGTAATGTTACACACCCATACAATGTGCACCACCCCGCGATGTTTTTCAGAAACCTGTCCTACTTTGCCACTGCATGTTCCTGACCTCCTATGCTGACCACTCTGTGGTGCTTTTCATCATCCTACATTGCCACTCACTGCCTATCCTAATTCAGACCCTCCGATTCACACCACCCCGTGATGTTTTTCTCACTCCTACTAGTGAATGTAATGTTACACACCCATACAATGCGCACCACCCCGCGATGTTTTTCAGAAACCTATTCTACATTGCCACTGCATGTTCCCTGACGTCCCCATGCTCACCACCCCGCGATTCTTTTCTCCATCCTGCATTGCCACTCACTGCCTCTGCTAATTCAGACCCTCCGATTCACACCACCCCGTTATGTTTTTCTCACTCCTACTAGTGAATGTAATGTTACACACCCATTCAATGCGCACCACCCTGTGATGTTTTTCTCACTCCTACTAGTGCATGTAATGTTACACACCCATACAATGCGCACCACCCCGCGATGTTTTTCAGAAACCTATCCTACATTGAAACTGCATGTGACCTGACCTCCCCTTGCTTACCACCCCGCGATGCTTTTCTCCATCCTGCATTGCCACTCACTGCCTCTGCTAATTCAGACCCTCCGATTCACACCACCCCGTGATGTTTTTCTCACTCCTACTAGTGAATGTAGTGTTACGCACCCATACAACGCGCACCATGCCGCGATGTTTTTCAGAAACCGATGCTACAGTGCCACTGCATGTTCCCTGACATCCCCATGCTGACCACCCCGCGGTGATTTTCTCCATCCTACATTGCCACTCACTGCCTATCCTAATTCAGACCCTCCGATTCACACCACCCCGTGATGTTTTTCTCACTCTTACTAGTGAATGTAATGTTACACACCCATACAATGAGCACCACCCCGCGATGTTTTTCAGAAACCTATCCTACATTGCCACTGCATGTTCCCTGACCTCCTCATGCTGACCACCACGCGGAGCTTTTCTCCATCCTACATTGCCGCTCACTGCCTATCCTAATTCAGACCCTCCGATTCACACCACCCCGTGATGTTTTTCTCACTCCTACTAGTGAATGTAATGTTACACACCCATACAATGCTCACCACCCCGCGATGTTTTTCAGAAACTTATCCTACATTGCCACTGCATGTTCCCTGACCTCCCCATGCTGACAACCCCACGGTGCTTTTCTCCAACCTACGTTGCCAATCACTGCCTATCCTAATTAAGACCCTCCGATTCACACCAACCAGTGATGTTTTTCTCACTCCTACTAGTGAATGTAATGTTACACACCCATTCAATGGGCACTATCCTGTGATGTTTTTCTCACTCCTACTAGTGAATGTAATGTTACACACCCATACAATGCTCAGCACCCCGCGATGTTTTTCAGAATCCTATCCTACATTGCCATTGCATGTTCCCTGACCTCCAGATGCTGAACACGCCGTGGTGCTTTTCTCCATCCTACATTGACACTCACTGCCTATAATAATTCAGACACTCCGATTCACACCACCCCGTGATGTTTTTCTCACTCCTACTAGTGAATGTAATGTTACACACACATACAATGCGCACCACCCCGCGATGTTTTTCAGAAACCTATCCTACATTGCCACTGCATGTTCCTTGACCTTCTCATGCTGACCACCACGCGGAGCTTTTCTCCATCCTACATTGCCACTCACTGCCTATCCTAATTCAGGCCCTCCGATTCACACAACGCCGTGATGTTTTTCTCACTCCTACTAGTGAATGTAATGTTACACACCCATACAATGCGCACCACCCCGCGATGTTTTTCAGAAACCTATCCTACATTGCCACTGCATGTTTCCTGACCTCCCCATGCTGACCACCCCGCGGTGCTTTTCTCCAACCTACATTGCCACTCACTTTCTATCCTAATTCAGACCCTCCGATTCACACCACCCCGTGATGTTTTTCTCACTCCTACTAGTGAATGTAATGTTACACACCCATTCAATGGGCACCATCCTGTGATGTTTTTCTCACTCCTACTAGTGAATGTAATGTTACACACCCATACAATGCGCACCACACCGCGATCTTTTTCTGAAACCTATCCTACATTGCCATTGCATGTTCCCTGACCTCCCCATGCTGAACACGCCGGGGTGCTTTTCTCCATCCTACATTGACACTCACTGCCTATAATAATTCAGACCCTCCGATTCACACCACCCCGTGATGTTTTTCTCACTCCTACTAGTGAATGTAATGTTTCAAACCCATACAATGCTCACCACCCCGCGATGTTTTTCAGAAACCTATCCTACATTGCCAATGCATGTTGCCTGACCTCCCCATGCTGACCACCCCGCGGTGCTTTTCTCCATCCTACATTGCCACACACTGCCTATCCTAATAAAGACCCTCCGATTCACACCACCCCGTGATGTTTTTCTCACTCCTACTAGTGAATGTAATGTTACACACCCATACAATGCGCACCACACCGCGATGTTTTTCAGAAACCTATCCTACATTGCCACTGCATGTTCCCTGACCTCCGTATGCTGACCACCCCGCGGTGCTTTTCTCCATCCTACATTGCCACTCACTGCCTGTCCTAATTCAGACCCTCTGATTCACACCACCCCGTGCAGTTTTTCTCACTCCTACTAATGAATGTAATGTTACATACCCATACAACGCGCACCACCCCGCGATGTTTTTCAGAAACCTATCCTGCATTGCCACTGCATGTTCCCTGACCTCCCAATGCTGACCACCTTGCAGTGCTTTTCTCCAACCTACATTGCCACTCACTGCCTATCCTAATTCAGACCCTCCGATTCACACCACCCCGTGACGTTTTTCTCACTCCTACTAGTGAATGTAATGTTACACACCCATTCAATTGGCACCACCCTGTGATGTTTTTCTCACTCCTACTAGTGAATGTAATGTTACACACCCATACAATGCGCACCACCCCGCGATGTTTTTCAGAAACCTATCCTACATTGCCACTGCATGTTCCCTGACCTCCCCATGCTCACCACCCCGCGGTGCTTTTCTCCACCCTACATGGCCACTCACTGCCTATCCTAATTCAGACCCTCCGATTCACACCACCCCGTGATGTTTTTCTCACTCCTACTAGTGAATGTAATGTTACACACCCATACAATGCGCACCACCCCGCGATGTTTTTCAGAAACCTATCCTACATTGCAACTGCATGTTCCCTTACCTCCCCATGCTGACCACCCCGCGGTGCTTTTCTCCATCCTACATTGCCACTCACTGCCTATCCTAAGTCAGACCCTCCGATTTACACCACCCCGTGATGTTTTTCTCACTCCTACTAGTGAATGTAATGTTACACAAACATACAATGCGCACCACACCGCCATGTTTTTCAGAAACCTGTCCTACATTGCCAATGCATGTTCCCTGAATTCCCCAAGCTGACGACCCCCGGTGCTTTTCTCCATCCTACAGTGCCAGTCACTGCCTATCCTAATTCAGACCCTCAGATTCACACCACAACGTGATGTTTTTCTCACTCCTACTAGTGAAAGTAATGTTACACACACATTCAATGCGCACCACCCTGTGATGTTTTTCTCACTCCTACTAGTGAATTTCATGTTACACACCCAAACAATGCAAACCACCCCGCGATGTTTTTCAGAAACCAATCCTACAGTGCCACTGCTTGTTCCGTGACCTCCCCATGCTGCCCACCCCGAGGTGCTTTTCTCCAACCTACATTGCCCCTCACTGCCTATCCTAATTCAGACCCTGCAATTCACACCACCCCGTGATGTTTTTCTCACTCCTACTAGTGAATCTAATGTTACACACCCATACAATGCACACCACCCCGCAATGTTTTTCAGAAACCTATCCTATATTGCCACTGCATGTTCCCTGACCTCCCCATGCTGACCACCCCGCGGTGCTTTTCTCCATCCTACATTGCCACTCACAGCCTATCCTACTTCAGACCCTCTGATTCACACCACCCCGTGATGTTTTTCTCACTCCTACTAGTGAATGTAATGTTACACACCCATACAATGCGCACCACCCCGCGATGTTTTTCAGAAACCTATCCTACATTGCCACTGCATGTTCCCTGATCTCCCCATGCTGACCACCCCGCCTTGCTTTTCTCCACCCTACATTGCCACTCACTGCCTATCCTAATTCAGAACCTCTGATTCACACCACCCCGTGATGTTTTTCTCACTGCTACTAGTGAATGTAATGTTACACACCCATACAATGCGCACCACCCCGCGATGTTTTTCAGAAACCTATCCTACATTGCCAATGCATGTTCCCTGACCTCCCCATGCCGACCATCCCGCGGTGCTTTTCTTCATCCTACATTGCCACTCACTGCCTATCCTAATTCAGACCCTCCGATTCACACCTCCCCGTGATGTTTTTCTCGCTCCTACTAGTGAATGTAGTGTTACGCACCCATACAATGCGCACCACACCCCGATGTTTTTCAGAAAACAATCCTACTGTGCCACTGCATGTTCCCTGACCTCCCCATGCTGCCCACCCCGAGGTGCTTTTCTCCATCCTACATTGCAACTCACTGCCTATCCTAATTCAGACCCTCCGATTCACACCACCCCGTGATGTTTTCCTCACTCCTACTAGTGAATGTAATGTTACACACCCATACAATGCGCACCACCCCGCGATGTTTTTCAGAAACCTATCCTACATTGCCACTGCATGTTCCCTGACCTCCCCATGCTGACCACACCGCGGTGCTTTTCTCCATCCTACATTGCCACTCACTGCCTATCCTAATTCAGACCCTCCGATTCACACCACCCCGAGATGTTTTTCTCACTCCTACTAGTGAATGTAATGTTACACACCCATTCAATGAGCACCACCCTGTGATGTTTTTCTCACTCCTACTAGTGAATGTAATGTTACACACCGATACAATGCGCACCACCCCGCGATGTTTTTCACAAACGTATCCTACATTGCCACTGCATGTTCCCTGACCTCCCCATGCTGACCACCCTGCAATGATTTTCTCCATCCTACATTGCCCCTCACTGCCTATCTAATTCAGAACCTCCGATTCACATCACCCCCTGAGGTTTTTCTTATTCCTACCAGTGAATGTAATGTTACACCCCCATACAATGCGCACCAACCCGCGATGTTTTTCAGAAACCTATCCTGCATTGCCACTGCATGTTCCCTGACCTCCCCATGCTGACCACTCCGCGGTGCTTTTCTCCATCCTACATTGCAACACACTGCCTATCCTAATTCAGACCCTCCGATTCACAGCACCCCGTGATGTTTTTCTCACTCCTACTAGTGAATGTAATGTTACACACCCATTCAATGGGCACCACCCTGTGATGTTTTTCTCACTCCTACTAGTGAATGTAATGTTACACACCCATTCAATGGGCACCACCCTGTGATGTTTTTCTCACTCCTAATAGTGAATGTAATGTTACACACCCATACAATGCGCACCACCACGCGATGTTTTTCAGAAACTTATCCTACATTGCCACTGCATGTTCCCTGACCTCCCCATGCTGACCACCCCGCGGTGCTTTTCTCCATCCTACATTGCCACTCACTGCCTATCCTAATTCAGACCCTCCGATTCACACCACCCCGTGATGTTTTTCTCACTCATACTAATGAATGTAATGTGACGCACCCTTACAATGAGCACCACCCCGCAATGTTTTTCAGAAACCTATCCTACATTGCCACTGCATGTTCCCTGACCTCCCCATGCTGACCACCCCGCGGTGCTTTTCTCCATCCTACATTGCCACTCACTGCCTATCCTAATTCAGACCCTCCGATTCACACCACCCCGTGCAGTTTTTCTCACTCCTACTAGTGAATGTAATGTTACATACCCATACAACGCGCACCACCCCGCGATGTTTTTCAGAAACCTATCCTACATTGTCACTGCATGTTCCCTGACCTCCCCATGCTGACCACTTTGCAGTGCTTTTCTCCAACCTACATTGCCACTCACTGCCTATCCTAATTCAGACCCTCCGATTCACACCACCCCGTGATGTTTTTCTCACTCCTACTTGTGAATGTAATGTTACACACCCATTCAATTGGCACCCCCCTGTGATGTTTTTCTCACTCCGACTAGTGAATGTAATGTTACACACCCATACAATGCTCACCAACCCGCGATGTTCTTCAGAAACCTATCCTACATTGCCACTGCATGTTCCCTGACCACCCCATGCTGAAAACCCCGTGGTGCTTTTCTCCATCCTACATTGCCACTCACTGCCTATCCTAATTCAGACCCTCCGATTCACACCACCCCGTGATGTTTTTCTCACTCCTACTTGTGAATGTAATGTTACACACCCATTCAATTGGCACCCCCCTGTGATGTTTTTCTCACTCCGACTAGTGAATGTAATGTTACACACCCATACAATGCTCACCAACCCGCGATGTTCTTCAGAAACCTATCCTACATTGCCACTGCATGTTCCCTGACCACCCCATGCTGAAAACCCCGTGGTGCTTTTCTCCATCCTACATTGCCACTCACTGCCTATCCTAATTCAGACCCTCCGATTCACACCACCCCGTGATGTTTTTCTCACTCCTACTAGTGAATGTAATGTTACACACCCATACAATGCGCACCACCCCGCGATGTTTTTCAGAAACCTATCCTGCATTGCAACTGCATGTTCCCTTACCTCCCCATGCTGACCATCCCGCGGTGCTTTTCTCCATCCTACATTGCCACTCACTGCCTATCCTAAGTCAGACCCTCCGATTTACACCACCCCGTGATGTTTTTCTCACTCCTACTAGTGAATGTAATGTTACACAAATATACAATGCGCACCACACCGCCATGTTTTTCAGAAACCTGTCCTACATTGCCAATGCATGTTCCCTGAATTCCCCAAGCTGACGACCCCCGGTGCTTTTCTCCATCCTACAGTGCCACTCACTGTCTATCCTAATTCAGACCCTCAGATTCACACCACAACGTGATGTTTTTCTCACTCCTACTAGTGAAAGTAATGTTACACACACATTCAATGCGCACCACCCTGTGATGTTTTTCTCACTCCTACTAGTGAATTTCATGTTACACACCCAAACAATGCAAACCACCCCGCGATGTTTTTCAGAAACCAATCCTACAGTGCCACTGCTTGTTCCGTGACCTCCCCATGCTGCCCACCCCGAGGTGCTTTTCTCCAACCTACATTGCCCCTCACTGCCTATCCTACTTCAGACCCTCTGATTCACACCACCCCGTGATGTTTTTCTCACTCCTACTAGTGAATGTAATGTTACACACCCATACAATGCGCACCACCCCGCGATGTTTTTCAGAAACCTATCCTACATTGCCACTGCATGTTCCCTGATCTCCCCATGCTGACCACCCCGCCTTGCTTTTCTCCACCCTACATTGCCACTCACTGCCTATCCTAATTCAGAACCTCTGATTCACACCACCCCGTGATGTTTTTCTCACTGCTACTAGTGAATGTAATGTTACACACATATACAATGCGCACCACCCCGCGATGTTTTTAAGAAACCTATCCTACATTGCCAATGCATGTTCCCTGACCTCCCCATGCCGACCATCCCGCGGTGCTTTTCTCCATCCTACATTGCCACTCACTGCCTATCCTAATTCAGACCCTCCGATGCAAACCTCCCCGTGATGTTTTTCTCGCTCCTACTAGTGAATGTAGTGTTACGCACCCATACAATGCGCACCACACCGCGATGTTTTTCAGAAAACAATCCTACTGTGCCACTGCATGTTCCCTGACCTCCCCATGCTGCCCACCCCGAGGTGCTTTTCTCCATCCTACATTGCAACTCACTGCCTATCCTAATTCAGACCCTCCGATTCACACCACCCCGTGATGTTTTCCTCACTCCTACTAGTGAATGTAATGTTACACACCCATACAATGCGCACCACCCCGCGATGTTTTTCAGAAACCTATCCTACATTGCCACTGCATGTTCCCTGACCTCCCATGCTGACCATTCCGCGGTGCTATTCTCCATCCTACATTGCCACCCACTGCCTCTCCTAATTCAGACCCTCCGATTAACACCACCCCGTGATGTTTTTCTCACTCCTACTAGTGAAAGTAATGTTGCACACCCATTCAATGGGCACCACCCTGTGATGTTTTTCTCACTCCTACTAGTGAATGTAATGTTACACACCCATACAATGCTCACCAACCCTCGATGTTCTTCAGAAACCTATCCTACATTGCCACTGCATGTTTCCTGACCACCCCATGCTGAAAACCCCGTGGTGCTTTTCTCCATCCTACATTGCCACTCACTGCCTATCCTAATTCAGACCCTCCGATTCACACCACCCCGTGATGTTTTTCTCACTCATACTAATGAATGTAATGTGACGCACCCTTACAATGAGCACCACCCCGCAATGTTTTTCAGAAACCTATCCTACATTGCCACTGCATGTTCCCGGACCTCCCCATGCTGACCACCCCGCGGTTCTTTTCTCCAGCCTACATTGCCACTCACTGCATTTCCTAATTCAGGCCCTCCGATTCACATCACCCCGTGATGCTTTTCTCACACCTACTAGTAAATGTAAAGTTTCACACCCATAGAATGCGCACCACCCCGTGATGTTTTTCTCACTCCTACTAGTGAATGCAATGCTACACACCCATACAATGCGCACCACCCCGCGATGTTTTTCAGAAACCAATCCTACAGTGCCACTGCATGTTCCCTGACCTCCGCATGCTGCCCACCCCGAGGTGCTTTTCTCCATCCTACATTGCCACTCACTGCCTATCCTAATTCAGACCCTCCGATTCACACCACCCCGTGATGTTTTTCTCACTCCTACTAGTGAATGTAATGTTACACACCCATACAATGCGCACCAGCCCGCGATGTTTTTCAGAAACCTATCCTGCATTGCCAATGCATGTTCCCTGACCTCCCCATGCTGACCACTCAGCGGTGCTTTTCTCCATCCTACATTGCCACACACTCCCTCTCCTAATTCAGACCCTCCGATTCACACCACCCCGTGATGTTTTTCTCACTCCTACTAGTGAATGTAATGTTGCACCCCATTCAATGGGCACCACCCCGTGATGTTTTTCTCACTCCTACTAGTGAATGTAGTGTTACGCACCCATACAACGCGCACCATGCCGCGATGTTTTTCAGAAACCGATGCTACAGTGCCACTGCATGTTCCCTGACATCCCCATGCTGACCACCCCGCGGTGCTTTTCTCCATCCTACATTGCCACTCACTGCCTATCCTAATTCAGACCCTCCGATTCACACCACCCCGTGATGTTTTTCTCACTCTTACTAGTGAATGTAATGTTACACACCCATACAATGAGCACCACCCCGCGATGTTTTTCAGAAACCTATCCTACATTGCCACTGCATGTTCCCTGACCTCCTCATGCTGACCACCACGCGGAGCTTTTCTCCATCCTACATTGCCGCTCACTGCCTATCCTAATTCAGACCCTCCGATTCACACCACCCCGTGATGTTTTTCTCACTCCTACTAGTGAATGTAATGTTACACACCCATACAATGCTCACCACCCCGCGATGATTTTCAGAAACTTATCCTACATTGCCACTGCATGTTCCCTGACCTCCCCATGCTGACAACCCCACGGTGCTTTTCTCCAACCTACGTTGCCACTCACTGCCTATCCTAATTAAGACCCTCCGATTCACACCAACCAGTGATGTTTTTCTCACTCCTACTAGTGAATGTAATGTTACACACCCATTCAATGGGCACTATCCTGTGATGTTTTTCTCACTCCTACTAGTGAATGTAATGTTACACACCCATACAATGCGCAGCACCCCGCGATGTTTTTCAGAATCCTATCCTACATTGCCATTGCATGTTCCCTGACCTCCCCATGCTGAACACGCCGTGGTGCTTTTCTCCATCCTACATTGCCACTCACTGCCTATAATAATTCAGACACTCCGATTCACACCACCCCGTGATGTTTTTCTCACTCCTACTAGTGAATGTAATGTTACACACACATACAATGCGCACCACCCCGCGATGTTTTTCAGAAACCTATCCTATATTGCCACTGCATGTTCCTTGACCTTCTCATGCTGACCACCACGCGGAGCTTTTCTCCATCCTACATTGCCACTCACTGCCTATCCTAATTCAGACCCTCCGATTCACACAACGCCGTGATGTTTTTCTCACTCCTACTAGTGAATGTAATGTTACACACCCATACAATGCGCACCACCCCGCGATGTTTTTCAGAAACCTATCCTCCATTGCCACTGCATGTTTCCTGACCTCCCCATGCTGACCACCCCGCGGTGCTTTTCTCCAACCTACATTGCCACTCACAGTCTATCCTAATTCAGACCCTCCGATTCACACCACCCCGTGATGTTTTTCTCACTCTTACTAGTGAATGTAATGTTACAAACCCATACAATGCTCACCACCCTGCGATGTTTTTCAGAAACCTATCCTACATTGCCAATGCATGTAGCCTGACCTCCCCATGCTGACCACCCCGCGGTGCTTTTCTCCATCCTACATTGCCACACACTGCCTATCCTAATAAAGACCCTCCGATTCACACCACCCCGTGATGTTTTTCTCACTCCTACTAGTGAATGTAATGTTACACACCCATACAATGCGCACCACACCGCGATGTTTTTCAGAAACCTATCCTGCATTGCCACTGCATGTTCCCTGACCTCCCAATGCTGACCACCTTGCAGTGCTTTTCTCCAACCTACATTGCCACTCACTGCCTATCCTAATTCAGACCCTCCGATTCACACCACCCCGTGACGTTTCTCTCACTCCTACTAGTGAATGTAATGTTACACACCCATTCAATTGGCACCACCCTGTGATGTATTTCTCACTCCTACTAGTGAATGTAATGTTACACACCCATACAATGCGACCACCCCGCGATGTTCTTCAGAAACCTATCCTACATTGCCACTGCATGTTCCCTGACCTCCCCATGCTGACCACCCCGCGGTGCTTTTCTCCACCCTACATGGCCACTCACTGCCTATCCTAATTCAGACCCTCCGATTCACACCACCCCGTGATGTTTTTCTCACTCCTACTAGTGAATGTAATGTTACACACCCATACAATGCGCACCACCCCGCGATGTTTTTCAGAAACCTATCCTGCATTGCAACTGCATGTTCCCTTACCTCCCCATGCTGACCATCCCGCGGTGCTTTTCTCCATCCTACATTGCCACTCACTGCCTATCCTAAGTCAGACCCTCCGATTTACACCACCCCGTGATGTTTTTCTCACTCCTACTAGTGAATGTAATGTTACACAAATATACAATGCGCACCACACCGCCATGTTTTTCAGAAACCTGTCCTACATTGCCAATGCATGTTCCCTGAATTCCCCAAGCTGACGACCCCCGGTGCTTTTCTCCATCCTACAGTGCCACTCACTGTCTATCCTAATTCAGACCCTCAGATTCACACCACAACGTGATGTTTTTCTCACTCCTACTAGTGAAAGTAATGTTACACACACATTCAATGCGCACCACCCTGTGATGTTTTTCTCACTCCTACTAGTGAATTTCATGTTACACACCCAAACAATGCAAACCACCCCGCGATGTTTTTCAGAAACCAATCCTACAGTGCCACTGCTTGTTCCGTGACCTCCCCATGCTGCCCACCCCGAGGTGCTTTTCTCCAACCTACATTGCCCCTCACTGCCTATCCTACTTCAGACCCTCTGATTCACACCACCCCGTGATGTTTTTCTCACTCCTACTAGTGAATGTAATGTTACACACCCATACAATGCGCACCACCCCGCGATGTTTTTCAGAAACCTATCCTACATTGCCACTGCATGTTCCCTGACCTCCCCATGCTGACCACACCGCGGTGCTTTTCTCCATCCTACATTGCCACTCACTGCCTATCCTAATTCAGACCCTCCGATTCACACCACCCCGAGATGTTTTTCTCACTCCTACTAGTGAATGTAATGTTACACACCCATTCAATGAGCACCACCCTGTGATGTTTTTCTCACTCCTACTAGTGAATGTAATGTTACACACCCATACAATGCGCACCACCCCGCGATGTTTTTCACAAACGTATCCTACATTGCCACTGCATGTTCCCTGACCTCCCCATGCTGACCACACCCCGGTGCTTTTCTCCATCCTACATTGCCACTCACTGCCTATCCTAATTCAGACCCTCCGATTCACACCACCCCGAGATGTTTTTCTCACTCCTACTAGTGAATGTAATGTTACACACCCATTCAATGAGCACCACCCTGTGATGTTTTTCTCACTCCTACTAGTGAATGTAATGTTACACACCCATACAATGCGCACCACCCCGCGATGTTTTTCACAAACGTATCCTACATTGCCACTGCATGTTCCCTGACCACCCCATGCTGAAAACCCCGTGGTGCTTTTCTCCATCCTACATTGCCACTCACTGCCTATCCTAATTCAGACCCTCCGATTCACACCACCCGTGATTTATTTCTCACTTCTACTAGTGAATGTAATGTTACAAACCCATACAATGCGCACCACCCCGCGATGTTTTTTAGAAACCTATCCTACATTGCCACTGCATGTTCCCTGACCTCCGCATGCTGACCACCCCGCGGTGCGTTTGTCCATCCTACATTGCCACTCACTGCCTATCCTAATTCAGACCCTCCGATTCACACCACCCCGTGATGTTTTTCTCACTCATACTAATGAATGTAATGTGACGCAACCATACAATGAGCACCACCCCGCAATGTTTTTCAGAAACCTATCCTACATTGCCACTGCGTGTTCCCGGACCTCCCCATGCTGACCACCCCGCGGTGCTTTTCTCCAGCCTACATTGCCACTCACTGCCTTTCCTAATTCAGGCCCTCCGATTCACATCACCCCGTGATGTTTTTCTCACACCTACTAGTGAATGTAATGTTTCACACCCATAGAATGCGCACCACCCCGTGATGTTTTTCTCACTCCTACTAGTGAATGCAATGCTACACACCCATACAACGCGCACCACCCCGCGATGTTTTTCAGAAACCAATCCTACAGTGCCACTGCATGTTCCCTGACCTCCCCATGCTGCCCACCCCGAGGTGCTTTTCTCCATCCTACATTGCCACTCACTGCCTATCCTAATTCAGACCTTCCGATTCACACAACCCCGTGATGTTTTTCTCACTCCTACTAGTAAATGTAATGTTACACACCCATACAATGCGCACCACCCCGCGATGTTTTTCAGAAACCTATCCTGCATTGCCAATGCATGTTCCCTGACCTCCCCATGCTGACCACTCCGCGGTGCTTTTCTCCATCCTACATTGCCACACACTGCCTATCCTAATTCAGACCCTCCGATTCACAATACCCCGTGATGTTTTTCTCACTCCTACTAGTGAATGTAATGTTACACACCCATTCAATGGGCACCACCCTGTGATGTTTTTCTCACTCCTACTAGTGAATGTAATGTTACACACCCATACAATGCGCACCACCCCGCGATGTTTTTCAGAAACCTATCCTACATTGCCACTGCATGTTCCCTGACCTCCCCATGCTGACCACCCCGCGTTCTTTTCTCCATCCTACATTGCCACTCACTGCCTATCCTAAGTCAGACCCTCCGATTCACACCACCCCGTCATGTTTTTCTCCCTACTACTAGTGAATGTAATGTTACACACCCATACAATGCGCACCACACCGCGATGTTTTTCAGAAACCTATCCTACATTGCCACTGCATGTTCCCTGACCTCCGTATGCTGACCACCCCGCGGTGCTTTTCTCCATCCTACATTGCCACTCACTGCCTGTCCTAATTCAGACCCTCTGATTCACACCACCCCATGCAGTTTTTCTCACTCCTACTAATGAATGTAATGTTACATACCCATACAACGTGCACCACCCCGCGATGTTTTTCAGAAACCTATCCTGCATTGCCACTGCATGTTCCCTGACCTCCCAATGCTGACCACCTTGCAGTGCTTTTCTCCAACCTACATTGCCACTCACTGCCTATCCTAATTCAGACCCTCCGATTCACACCACCCCCTGACGTTTTTCTCACTCCTACTAGTGAATGTAATGTTACACACCCATTCAATTGGCACCACCCTGTGATGTTTTTCTCACTCCTACTAGTGAATGTAATGTTACAAACCCATACAATGCGCACCACCCCGCGATGTTCTTCAGAAACCTATTCTACATTGCCACTGCATGTTCCCTGACCTCCCCATGCTGACCACCCCGCGGTGCTTTTCTCCATCCTACATTGCCACTCACTGCCTGTCCTAATTCAGACCCTCTGATTCACACCACCCCGTGCAGTTTTTCTCACTCCTACTAATGAATGTAATGTTACATACCCATACAACGCGCACCACCCCGCGATGTTTTTCAGAAACCTATCCTGCATTGCCACTGCATGTTCCCTGACCTCCCAATGCTGACCACCTTGCAGTGCTTTTCTCCACCCTACATGGCCACTCACTTCCTATCCTAATTCAGACCCTCCGATTCACACCACCACGTGATGTTTTTATCACTCCTACTAGTGAATGTAATGTTACACAACCATACAATGCGCACCACCCTGCGAAGTTTTTCAGAAACCTATCCTACATTGCCACTGCATGTTCCCTGACCTCCCCATGCTGACCACCCCGCGGTGCTTTTCTCCATCCTACATTGCCACTCACTGCCTATCCTAATTCAGACCCTCGGATTCACACGAGCCCGTGATGTTTTTCTCAGCCTACTAGTGAATGTAATGTTACACACCCATTCAATGCGCACCACCCTGTGAGGTTTTTCCCACTCCTACTATTTAATGTAATGTTACACACCCATACAATGTGCACCACCCCGCGATGTTTTTCAGAAACCTATCCTACATTGATACTGCATGTTCCCTGACCTCCCCATGCTGACCACCCCGCGGTGATTTTCTGCATCCTACATTGCCACTCACTGGCTATCCTAAGTCAGACCCTCTGATTCACACCACCCCGTCATGTTTTTCTCACTCCTACTAGTGAATGTAATGTTACACACCCATACAATGCGCACCACACCGCGATGTTTTTCAGAAACCTATCCTACATTGCCACTGCATGTTCCCTGACCTCCGTATGCTGACCACGCCGCGGTGCTTTTCTCCATCCTACTTTGCCACTCACTGACTGTCCTAATTCAGACCCTCTGATTCACACCACCCCGTGATGTTTTCATCTCTCCTACTAGTGAATGTAATGTTACACTCCCATACAATGCGCACCACCCAGCGACGTTTTTCAGAAACCTATCCTACATTGCCACTGCATGTTCCCTGACCTCCCCATGCTGACCACCCCGCGGTGCTTTTCTCCATCCTACATTGCCACTCACTGCCTATCCTAATTCAGACCCTCCGATTCACACCACCCCGTGCAGTTTTTCTCACTCCTACTAGTGAATGTAATGTTACATACCCATACAACGCGCACCACCCCGCGATGTTTTTCAGAAACCTATCCTACATTGTCACTGCATGTTCCCTGACCTCCCCATGCTGACCACCTTGCAGTGCTTTTCTCCAACCTACATTGCCACTCACTGCCTATCCTAATTAAGACCCTCCGATTCACACCAGCCCGTGATGTTTTTCTCACTGCTACTAGTGAATGTAATGTTACACACCCATTCAATTGGCACCACCTGTGATGTTTTTCTCACTCCTACTAGTGAATGTAATGTTACACACCCATACAATGCGCACCACCCCGCGATGTTCTTCAGAAACCTATCCTACATTGCCACTGCAAGTTCCCTGACCTCCCCATGCTGAAAACCCGTGGTGCTTTTCTCCATCCTACATTGCCACTCACTGCCTATCCTAATTCAGACCCTCCGATTCACACCACCCCGTGATGTATTTCTCACTCCTACTAGTCAATGTAATGTTACAAACCCATACAATGCGCACCACCCCGCGATGTTTTTTAGAAACCTATCCTACATTGCCACTGCATGTTCCCTGACCTCCGCATGCTGACCACCCCGCGGTGCGTTTGTCCATCCTACATTGCCACTCACTGCCTATCCTAATTCAGACCCTCCGTTTCACACCACCCCGTGATGTTGTTCTCACACCTACTAGTGAATGTAATGTTTCACACCCATAGAATGCGCACCACCCCGTGATCTTTTTCTCACTCCTACTAGTGAATGCAATGCTACACACCCATACAATGCGCACCACCCCGCGATGTTTTTCAGAAACCTATCCTGCATTGCCAATGCATGTTCCCTGACCTCCCCATGCTGACCACTCCGCGGTGCTTTTCTCCATCCTACATTGCCACACACTGCCTATCCTAATTCAGACCCTCCGATTCACAATACCCCGTGATGTTTTTCTCACTCCTACTAGTGAATGTAATGTTACACACCCATTCAATGGGCAGCACCCTGTGATGTTTTTCTCACTCCTACTAGTGAATGTAATGTTACACACCCATACAATGCGCACCACCCCGCGATGTTTTTCAGAAACCTATCCTACATTGCCACTGCATGTTCCCTGACCTCCCCATGCTGACCACCCCGCGGTGCTTTTCTCCATCCTACATGGCCACTCACTGCCTATCCTAATTCAGACGCTCCGATTCACACCACCCCGTGATGTTTTTCTCACTCCTACTAGTGAATGCAATGCTACACACCCATACAACACGCACCACCCCGCGATGTTTTTCAGAAACCAATCCTACAGTGCCACTGCATGTTCCCTGACCTCCCCATGCTGCCCACCCCGAGGTGCTTTTCTCCATCCTACATTGCCACTCACTGCCTATCCTAATTCAGACCTTCCGATTCACACCACCCCGTGATGTTTTTCTCACTCCTACTAGTAAATGTAATGTTACACACCCATACAATGCGCACCACCCCGCGATGTTTTTCAGAAACCTATCCTGCATTGCCAATGCATGTTCCCTGACCTCCCCATGCTGACCACTCCGCGGTGCTTTCTCCATCCTACATTGCCACACACTGCCTATCCTAATTCAGACCCTCCGATTCACAATACCCCGTGATGTTTTTCTCACTCCTACTAGTGAATGTAATGTTACACACCCATTCAATGGGCACCACCCTGTGATGCTTTTCTCACTCCTACTAGTGAATGTAATGTTACACACCCATACAATGCGCACCACCCCGCGATGTTTTTCAGAAACCTATCCTACATTGCCACTGCATGTTCCCTGACCTCCCCATGCTGACCACCCCGCGGTGCTTTTCTGCATACTACATTGCCACTCACTGCCTATCCTAAGTCAGACCCTCCGATTCACACCACCCCGTCATGTTTTTCTCCCTCCTACAAGTGAATGTAATGTTACACACCCATACAATGCGCACCACACCGCGATGTTTTTCTGAAACCTATCCTACATTGCCACTGCATGTTCCCTGACCTCCGTATGCTGACCACACCGCGGTGCTTTTCTCCATCCTACATTGCCACTCAGTGCCTGTCCTAATTCAGACCCTCTGATTCACACCACAGCGTGCAGTTTTTCTCACTCCTACTAATGAATGTCATGTTACATACCCATACAACGCGCACCACCCCGCGATGTTTTTCAGAAACCTATCCTGCATTGCCACTGCATGTTCCCTGACCTCCCAATGCTGACCACCTTGCAGTGCTTTTCTCCAACCTACATTGCCACTCACTGCCTATCCTAATTCAGACCCTCCGATTCACACCACCCCGTGACGTTTTTCTCACTCCTACTAGTGAATGTAATGTTACACACCCATTCAATCGGCACCACCCTGTGATGTTTTTCTCACTCCTACTAGTGAATGTAATGTTACACACCCATACAATGCGCACCACCCCGCGATGTTCTTCAGAAACCTATCCTACATTGCCACTGCATGTTCCCTGACCTCCCCATGCTGACCACCCCGCGGTGCTTTTCTCCACCCTACATGGCCACTCACTGCCTATCCTAATTCAGACCCTCCGATTCACACCACCACGTGATGTTTTTCTCACTCCTACTAGTGAATGTAATGTTACACAACCATACAATGCGCACCACCCTGCGAAGTTTTTCAGAAACCTATCCTACATTGCCACTGCATGTTCCCTGACCTCCCCATGCTGACCACCACGCGGTGCTTTTCTCCATCCTACATTGCCACTCACTGCCTATCCTAATTCAGACCCTCCGATTCACACGAGCCCGTGATGTTTTTCTCAGCCTACTAGTGAATGTAATGTTACACACCCATTCAATGCGCACCACCCTGTGAGGTTTTTCTCACTCCTACTAGTTAATGTAATGTTACACACCCATACAATGCGCACCACCGCGCGATGTTCTTCAGAAACCTATCCTACATTGCCACTGCATGTGACCTGACCTCCCCTTGCTTACCACCCCGCGATGCTTTTCTCCATCCTGCATTGCCACTCACTGCCTCTGCTAATTCAGACCCTCCGATTCACACCACCCCGTGATGTTTTTCTCACTCCTACTAGTGAATGTAGTGTTACGCACCCATACAACGCGCACAATGCCGCGATGTTTTTCAGAAACCGATGCTACAGTGCCACTGCATGTTCCCTGACATCCCCATGCTGACCACCCCGCGGTGCTTTTCTCCATCCTACATTGCCACTCACTGCCTATCCTAATTCAGACCCTCCGATTCACAACACCCCGTGATGTTTTTCTCACTCCTACTAGTGAATGTAATGTTACACACCCATACAATGCGCACCACCCCGCGATGTTTTTCAGAAACCTATCCTACATTGCCACTGCATGTTCCCTGACCTCCCCATGCTGACCACCCCGCGGTGCTTTTCTCCATCCTACATGGCCACTCACTGCCTATCCTAATTCAGACGCTCCGATTCACACCACCCCGTGATGTTTTTCTCACTCCTACTAGTGAATGCAATGCTACACACCCATACAACACGCACCACCCCGCGATGTTTTTCAGAAACCAATCCTACAGTGCCACTGCATGTTCCCTGACCTCCCCATGCTGCCCACCCCGAGGTGCTTTTCTCCATCCTACATTGCCACTCACTGCCTATCCTAATTCAGACCTTCCGATTCACACCACCCCGTGATGTTTTTCTCACTCCTACTAGTTAATGTAATGTTACACACCCATACAATGCGCACCACCCCGCGATGTTCTTCAGAAACCTATCCTACATTGCCACTGCATGTGACCTGACCTCCCCTTGCTTACCACCCCGCGATGCTTTTCTCCATCCTGCATTGCCACTCACTGCCTCTGCTAATTCAGACCCTCCGATTCACACCACCCCGTGATGTTTTTCTCACTCCTACTAGTGAATGTAGTGTTACGCACCCATACAACGCGCACAATGCCGCGATGTTTTTCAGAAACCGATGCTACAGTGCCACTGCATGTTCCCTGACATCCCCATGCTGACCACCCCGCGGTGCTTTTCTCCATCCTACATTGCCACTCACTGCCTATCCTAATTCAGACCCTCCGATTCACAACACCCCGTGATGTTTTTCTCACTCCTACTAGTGAATGTAATGTTACACACCCATACAATGCTCTCCACCCCGCGATGATTTTCAGAAACTTATCCTACATTGCCACTGCATGTTCCCTGACCTCCCCATGCTGACAACCCCACGGTGCTTTTCTCCAACCTACGTTGCCACTCACTGCCTATCCTAATTAAGACCCTCCGATTCACACCAACCAGTGATGTTTTTCTCACTCCTACTAGTGAATGTAATGTTACACACCCATTCAATGGGCACTATCCTGTGATGTTTTTCTCACTCCTACTAGTGAATGTAATGTTACACACCCATACAATGCGCAGCACCCCGCGATGTTTTTCAGAATCCTATCCTACATTGCCATTGCATGTTCCCTGACCTCCCCATGCTGAACATGATGTGGTGCTTTTCTCCATCCTACATTGCCAATCACTGCCTATAATAATTCAGACACTCCGATTCACACCACCCCGTGATGTTTTTCTCACTCCCACTAGTGAATGTAATGTTACACACACATACAATGCGCACCACCCCGCGATGTTTTTCAGAAACCTATCCTACATTGCCACTGCATGTTCCCTGACCTTCTCATGCTGACCACCACGCGGAGCTTTTCTCCATCCTACATTGCCACTCACTGCCTATCCTAATTCAGACCCTCCGATTCACACCACCCCGTGATGTTTTTCTCACTCCTACTAGTGAATGTAATGTTACACACCCATACAATGCGCACCACCCCGCGATGTTTTTCAGAAACCTATTCTACATTGCCACTGCATGTTCCCTGACATCCCCATGCTGACCACCCCGCGATGCTTTTCTCCATCCTGCATTGCCACTCACTGCCTCTGCTAATCAGACCCTCCGATTCACACCACCCCGTTATGTTTTTCTCACTCCTACTAGTGAATGTAATGTTACACACCCATTCAATGCGCACCACCCTGTGATGTTTTTCTCACTCCTACTAGTGCATGTAATGTTACACACCCATACAATGCGCACCACCCCGCGATGTTTTTCAGAAACCTATCCTACATTGCCACTGCATGTGACCTACCTCCCCATGCTTACCACCCCGCGATACTTTTCCCCATCCTGCATTGCCACTCAATGCCTCTGCTAATTCAGACCCTCCGATTCACACCACAACGTGATGTTTTTCTCACTCCTACTAGTGAATGTAATGTTACACACCCATTCAATGGGCACTATCCTGTGATGTTTTTCTCACTCCTACTAGTGAATGTAATGTTACACACCCATACAATGCGCAGCACCCCGCGATGTTTTTCAGAAACCTATCCTCCATTGCCACTGCATGTTCCCTGTCCTCCCCATGCTGACCACAACGTGGAGCTTTTCTCCATACTACATTGCCACTCACTGCCTATCCTAATTCAGACACTCCGATTCACAACACCCCGTGATGTTTTTCTCACTCATACTAGTGAATGTAATGTTACACACCCATACAATGCGCACCACCCCTCGATGTTTTTCAGAAACCTATCCTACATTGCCACTGCATGTTCACTGACCTCCCCATGATGACCACCCCGCGGTGCTTTTCTCCATCGTACATTGCCACTCACTGCCTATCCTAATTCAGACCCTCGGATTCACACCACCCCGTGATGTTTTTCTGACTCCTACTAGTGAATGTAATGTTACACACCCATTCAATGGGCACCACCCTGTGATGTTTTTCTCACTCCTACTAGTGAATGTAATGTTACACACCCATACAATGCGCACCACCCCGCGATGTTCTTCCTAATTCAGACCCTCGGATTCACACCACCCCGTGATGTTTTTCTGACTCCTACTAGTGAATGTAATGTTACACAGCCATTCAATGGGCACCATCCTGTGATGTTTTTCTCACCCCTACTAGTGAATGTAATGTTACACACCCATACAATGCGCACCACCCCGCGATGTTTTTCAGAATCCTATCCTACATTGCCATTGCATGTTCCCTGACCTCCCCATGCTGAACACGCCGTGGTGCTTTTCTCCATCCTACATTGCCACTCACTGCCTATAATAATTCAGACACTCCGATTCACACCACCCCGTGATGTTTTTCTCACTCCTACTAGTGAATGTAATGTTACACACCCATACAATGCGCACCACCCCGCGATGTTTTTCAGAATCCTATCCTACATTGCCATTGCATGTTCCCTGACCTCCCCATGCTGAACACGCCGTGGTGCTTTTCTCCATCCTAAATTGCCACTCACTGCCTATAATAATTCAGACACTCCGATTCACACCACCCCGTGATGTTTTTCTCACTCCTACTAGTGAATACAATGTTACACACCCATTCAATGGGCACCACCCTGTGATGTTTTTCTCACTCCTACTAATGAATGTAATGTTACACACCCATACAATGAGCACCATCCGACGATGTTTTTCAGAAACCTATCCTACATTGCCACTGCATGTTCCCTCACCTCCCCATGCTGACCACCCAGCGGTGCTTTTCTCCATCGTACATTGCCACTCACTGCCTATCCTAATTCAGACCATCCGATTCACACCGCCCCGTGATGTTTTTCTCAATCCTAATAGTGAATGTAATGTTACACACACATACAAAGCTCACCACCCCGCGATGTTTTTCAGAAACCTATCCTGCATTGCCAATGCATGATCCCTGACCTCCCCATGCTGACCACTCCATGGTGCTTTTCTCCATCCTACATTGCCACACACTGCCTATCCTAATTCAGACCCTCCGATTCACACCGCCCCTTGACGTTTTTCTCACTCCTACTAGTGAATGTAATGTTACACACCCATTCAATTGGCACCACCCTGTGATGTTTTTCTCACTCCTACTAGTGAATGTAACGTTACACACCAATACAATGCGCACCACCCCACGATGTTCTTCAGAAACCTATGCTACATTGCCACTGCATGTTCCCTGACCTCCTCATGCTGACCACCACGCGGAGCTTTTCTCCATCCTACATTGCCACTCACTGCCTATCCTAATTCAGACCCTCCGATTCACACCACCTCGTGATGTTTTTCTCACTCCTACTAGTGAATGTAATGTTACACACCCATACAATGCGCAAGACCCCGCGATGATTTTCAGAAACCTATCCTACATTGCCACTGCATGTTCCCTGACCTCCCCATCCTGACCAACCCGCGGTGCTTTTCTCCAACCTACATTGCCACTCACTGCCTATCCTAATTCAGACCCTCCGATTCACACCACCCCGTGATGTTTTTCTCACTCCTACTAGTGAATGTAATGTTACACAGCCATTCAATGGGCACCATCCTGTGATGTTTTTCTCACTCCTACTAGTGAATGTAATGCTACACACCCATACAATGCGCACCACCCCGCGATGTTTTTCAGAATCCTATCCTACATTGCCATTGCATGTTCCCTGACCTCCCCATGCTGAACACGCCGTGGTGCTTTTCTCCATCCTACATTGCCACTCACTGCCTATAATAATTCAGACCCTCCGATTCACACCACCCCGTGATGATTTTCTCACTCCTACTAGTGAATGTAATGTTACACACACATACAATGCGCACCACCCCGCAATGTTTTTCAGAAACCTATCCTACATTGCCACTGCATGTTCCCTGACCTTCTCATGCTGACCACCACGTGGAGCTTTTCTCCATCCTACATTGCCACTCACTGCCTATCCTAATTCAGACCCTCCGATTCACACCACCCCGTGATGTTTTTCTCACTCCTACTAGTGAATGTAATGTTACACACCCATACAATGCGCACCACCCCGCGATGTTTTTCAGAAACCTATCCTACATTGCCACTGCATGTTCCCTGACCTCCCCATGCTGACCACCCCGCGGTGCTTTTCTCCAACCTACATTGCCACTCACTGCCTATCCTAATTCAGACCCTCCGATTCACACCACCCCGTGATGTTTTTCTCACTCCTACTAGTGAATGTAATGTTACACACCCATTCAATGGGCACCATCCTGTGATGTTTTTCTCACTCCTACTAGTGAATGTAATGTTACACACCCATACAATGCGCACCACCCCGCGATCTTTTTCAGAAACCTATCCTACATTGCCATTGCATGTTCCCTGACCTCACCATGCTGAACACGCCGGGGTGCTTTTCTCCATCCTACATTGCCACTCACTGCCTATAATAATTCAGACCCTCCAATTCACACCACCCCGTGATGATTTTCTCACTCCTACTAGTGAATGTAATGTTACACACCCATACAATGCTCACCACCCCGCGATGTTTTTCAGAAACCTATCCTACATTGCCAATGCATGTTGCCTGACCTCCCCATGCTGACCACCCTGCGGTGCTTTTTCTCCATCCTACATTGCCACACACTGCCTATAATAATTCAGACCCTCCAATTCACACCACCCCGTGATGGTTTTCTCACTCCTCCTAGTGAAAGTAATGTTGCACACCCATAAAATGCACACTACCCCGCGATGTTTTTCAGAAACCTATCCTACATTGCCACTGCATGTTCCCTCACCTCCCCATGCTGACCACACCGCGGTGCTTTTCTTCATCCTACATTGCCACTCACTGCCTATCCTAATTCAGACCCTCCGATTCACACCACCCCGTGATGTTTTTCTCACTCCTACTAGTGAATGTAATGTTACACACCCATACAATGCGCACGACCCCGCGATGTTTTTCAGATTCCTATCCTACATTGCCACTGCATGTTCCCTGACCTCCCCATGCTGACCATCCCACGGTGCTTTTCTCCATCCTACATTGCCAATCACAGGCTATCCTACTTTAGACCCTCTCATTCATACCACCTCGTGACGTTTTTCTCACTCCTACTAGTGAATGTAATGTTACACAGCCATACAATGTGAACCCCCCGGCGATGTTTTTCAGAAACCTATCCTACATTGCCACTGCATGTTCCCTGACCTCCCCATTCTGACCACCCCGCGGTGCTTTTCTCCATCCTACATTTCCACTCACTGCCTATCCTAATTCAGACCCTCTGATTCACACCACCCCATGATGATTTTCTGACTCCTACTAGTGAATGTAATGTTACACACCCACACAATGCGCACCCCCCCTGATTTTTTTCTCACTCCTGCTAGTGAATGTAATGTTACACACGAATAAAATGCGCACCAGGTCGCGATGTTTTTCAGAAACGTCTCCTACATTGCCTCTGCATGTTCCCTGATCTCCCCATGCTGACCACCCCGCGGTGCTTTTCTCCATCCTACATTGCCACTCACGGCCTATCCTAATTCAGACCCTCCGATTCACGCCCCCCGTGATGATTTTCTGACTCCTACTAGTGAATGTAATGTTACACACCCATACAATGCGCACCACCCCGTGATGTTTTTCTCACTCCTACTAGTGAATGTAATGTTACACACACATACAATGCGCACCACCCCGCGATGTTTTTCAGAAACCTATCCTCCATTGCCACTGCATGTTCCCTGTCCTCCCCATGCTGACCACAATGCGGAGCTTTTCTCCATACTACATTGCCACTCACTGCCTATCCTAATTCAGACACTCCGATTCACAACACCCCGTGATGTTTTTCTCACTCATACTAGTGAATGTAATGTTACACACCCATACAATGTGCACCACCCCTCGATGTTTTTCAGAAACCTATCCTACATTGCCACTGCATGTTCACTGACCTCCCCATGATGACCACCCCGCGGTGCTTTTCTCCATCGTACATTGCCACTCACTGCCTATCCTAATTCAGACCCTCGGATTCACACCACCCCGTGATGTTTTTCTGACTCCTACTAGTGAATGTAATGTTACACACCCATTCAATGGGCACCACCCTGTGATGTTTTTCTCACTCCTACTAGTGAATGTAATGTTACACACCCATACAATGCGCACCACCCCGCGATGTTCTTCCTAATTCAGACCCTCCGATTCACACCACCCCGTGATGTTTTTCTCACTCCTACTAGTGAATGTAATGTTACACAGCCATTCAATGGGCACCATCCTGTGATGTTTTTCTCACTCCTACTAGTGAATGTAATGTTACACACCCATACAATGCGCACCACCCCGCGATGTTTTTCAGAATCCTATCCTACATTGCCATTGCATGTTCCCTGACCTCCCCATGCTGAACACGCCGTGGTGCTTTTCTCCATCCTACATTGCCACTCACTGCCTATAATAATTCAGACACTCCGATTCACACCACCCCGTGATGTTTTTCTCACTCCTACTAGTGAATGTAATGTTACACACCCATACAATGCGCACCACCCCGCGATGTTTTTCAGAATCCTATCCTACATTGCCATTGCATGTTCCCTGACCTCCCCATGCTGAACACGCCGTGGTGCTTTTCTCCATCCTAAATTGCCACTCACTGCCTATAATAATTCAGACACTCCGATTCACACCACCCCGTGATGTTTTTCTCACTCCTACTAGTGAATACAATGTTACACACCCATTCAATGGGCACCACCCTGTGATGTTTTTCTCACTCCTACTAATGAATGTAATGTTACACACCCATACAATGAGCACCATCCGGCGATGTTTTTCAGAAACCTATCCTACATTGCCACTGCATGTTCCCTCACCTCCCCATGCTGACCACCCCGCGGTGCTTTTCTCCATCGTACATTGCCACTCACTGCCTATCCTAATTCAGACCATCCGATTCACACCGCCCCGTGATGTTTTTCTCAATCCTAATAGTGAATGTAATGTTACACACACATACAAAGCGCACCACCCCGCGATGTTTTTCAGAAACCTATCCTGCATTGCCAATGCATGATCCCTGACCTCCCCATGCTGACCACTCCATGGTGCTTTTCTCCATCCTACATTGCCACACACTGCCCATCCTAATTCAGACCCTCCGATTCACACCGCCCCGTGACGTTTTTCTCACTCCTACTAGTGAATGTAATGTTACACACCCATTCAATTGGCACCACCCTGTGATGTTTTTCTCACTCCTACTAGTGAATGTAATGTTACACACCCATACAATGCGCACCACCCCGCGATGTTCTTCAGAAACCTATGCTACATTGCCACTGCATGTTCCCTGACCTCCTCATGCTGACCACCATGCGGAGCTTTTCTCCATCCTACATTGCCACTCACTGTCTATCCTAATTCAGTCCCTCCGATTCACACCACCCCGTGATGTTTTTCTCACTCCTACTAGTGAATGTAATGTTACACACCCATTCAATGGGCACCATCCTGTGATGTTTTTCTCACTCCTACTAGTGAATGTAATGTTACACACCCATACAATGCGCACCACCCCGCGATCTTTTTCAGAAACCTATCCTACATTGCCATTGCATGTTCCCTGACCTCCCCATGCTGAACACGCCGGGGTGCTTTTCTCCATCCTACATTGCCACTCACTGCCTATAATAATTCAGACCCTCCGATTCACACCACCCTGTGATGATTTTCTCACTCCTACTAGTGAATGTAATGTTACACACCCATACAATGCTCACCACCCCGCAATGTTTTTCAGAAACCTATCCTACATTGCCAAGGCATGTTGCCTGACCTCCCCATGCTGACCACCCCGCGGTGCTTTTCTCCATCCTACATTGCCACACACTGCCTATCCTAATAAAGACCCTCCGATTCACACCACCCCGTGATGTTTTTCTCACTCCTACTAGTGAATGTAATGTTACACACCCATACAATGCGCACCACCGCGCAATGTTTTTCAGAAACCTATCCTACATTGCCACTGCATGTTCCCTGACTTCCCCAAGCTGACCACCCCGCGGTGCTTTTCTCAAGCCTACATTGCCACTCACTGCCTATCCTAATTCAGACCCTCCGATTCACACCACCACTCGATGTTTTTCTCACTCCTACTAGTGAATGTAATGTTACACACCCATACAATGCGCACCACCCCGTGATGTTTTTCTCACTCCTACTAGTGAATGTAATGTTACACACACATACAATGCGCACCACCCCGCGATGTTTTTCAGAAACCTATCCTCCATTGCCACTGCATGTTCCCTGTCCTCCCCATGCTGACCACAACGCGGAGTTTTCTCCATACTACATTGCCACTCACTGCCTATCCTAATTCAGACACTCCGATTCACAACACCCCGTGATGTTTTTCTCACTCATACTAGTGAATGTAATGTTACACACCCATACAATGTGCACCACCCCTCGATGTTTTTCAGAAACCTATCCTACATTGACACTGCATGTTCACTGACCTCCCCATGATGACCACCCCGCGGTGCTTTTCTCCATCGTACATTGCCACTCACTGCCTATCCTAATTCAGACCCTCGGATTCACACCACCCCGTGATGTTTTTCTGACTCCTACTAGTGAATGTAATGTTACACACCCATTCAATGGGCACCACCCTGTGATGTTTTTCTCACTCCTACTAGTGAATGTAATGTTACACACCCATACAATGCGCACCACCCCGCGATGTTCTTCCTAATTCAGACCCTCCGATTCACACCACCCCGTGATGTTTTTCTCACTCCTACTAGTGAATGTAATGTTACACAGCCATTCAATGGGCACCATCCTGTGATGTTTTTCTCACTCCTACTAGTGAATGTAATGTTACACACCCATACAATGCGCACCACCCCGCGATGTTTTTCAGAATCCTATCCTACATTGCCATTGCATGTTCCCTGACCTCCCCATGCTGAACACGCCGTGGTGCTTTTCTCCATCCTACATTGCCACTCACTGCCTATAATAATTCAGACACTCCGATTCACACCACCCCGTGATGTTTTTCTCACTCCTACTAGTGAATGTAATGTTACACACCCATACAATGCGCACCACCCCGCGATGTTTTTCAGAATCCTATCCTACATTGACATTGCATGTTCCCTGACCTCCCCATGCTGAACACGCCGTGGTGCTTTTCTCCATCCTAAATTGCCACTCACTGCCTATAATAATTCAGACACTCCGATTCACACCACCCCGTGATGTTTTTCTCACTCCTACTAGTGAATACAATGTTACACACCCATTCAATGGGCACCACCCTGTGATGTTTTTCTCACTCCTACTAATGAATGTAATGTTACACACCCATACAATGAGCACCATCCGGCGATGTTTTTCAGAAACCTATCCTACATTGCCACTGCATGTTCCCTCACCTCCCCATGCTGACCACCCCGCGGTGCTTTTCTCCATCGTACATTGCCACTCACTGCCTATCCTAATTCAGACCATCCGATTCACACCGCCCCGTGATGTTTTTCTCAATCCTAATAGTGAATGTAATGTTACACACACATACAAAGCGCACCACCCCGCGATGTTTTTCAGAAACCTATCCTGCATTGCCAATGCATGATCCCTGACCTCCCCATGCTGACCACTCCATGGTGCTTTTCTCCATCCTACATTGCCACACACTGCCTATCCTAATTCAGACCCTCCGATTCACACCGCCCCGTGACGTTTTTCTCACTCCTACTAGTGAATGTAATGTTACACACCCATTCAATTGGCACCACCCTGTGATGTTTTTCTCACTCCTACTAGTGAATGTAATGTTACACACCCATACAATGCGCACCACCCCGCGATGTTCTTCAGAAACCTATGCTACATTGCCACTGCATGTTCCCTGACCTCCTCATGCTGACCACCACGCGGAGCTTTTCTCCATCCTACATTGCCACTCACTGCCTATCCTAATTCAGACCCTCCGATTCACACCACCTCGTGATGTTTTTCTCACTCCTACTAGTGAATGTAATGTTACACACCCATACAATGCGCAAGACCCCGCGATGATTTTCAGAAACCTATCCTACATTGCCACTGCATGTTCCCTGACCTCCCCATCCTGACCACCCCGCGGTGCTTTTCTCCAACCTACATTGCCACTCACTGCCTATCCTAATTCAGACCCTCCGATTCACACCACCCCGTGATGTTTTTCTCACTCCTACTAGTGAATGTAATGTTACACAGCCATACAATGGGCACCATCCTGTGATGTTTTTCTCACTCCTACTAGTGAATGTAATGTTACACACCCATACAATGCGCACCACCCCGCGATGTTTTTCAGAATCCTATCCTACATTGCCATTGCATGTTCCCTGACCTCCCCATGCTGAACACGCCGTGGTGCTTTTCTCCATCCTACATTGCAACTCACTGCCTATAATAATTCAGACCCTCCGATTCACACCACCCCGTGATGATTTTCTCACTCCTACTAGTGAATGTAATGTTACACACACATACAATGCGCACCACCCCGCAATGTTTTTCAGAAGCCTATCCTACATTGCCACTGCATGTTCCCTGACCTTCTCATGCTGACCACCACGTGGAGCTTTTCTCCATTCTACATTGCCACTCACTGCCTATCCTAATTCAGACCCTCCGATTCACACCACCCCGTGATGTTTTTCTCACTCCTACTAGTGAATGTAATGTTACACACCCATACAATGCGCACCACCCCGCGATGTTTTTCAGAAACCTATCCTACATTGCCACTGCATGTTCCCTGACCTCCCCATGCTGACCACCCCGCGGTGCTTTTCTCCAACCTACATTGCCACTCACTGTCTATCCTATTTCAGACCCTCCGATTCACACCACCCCGTGATGTTTTTCTCACTCCTACTAGTGAATGTAATGTTACACACCCATTCAATGGGCACCATCCTGTGATGTTTTTCTCACTCCTACTAGTGAATGTAATGTTACACACCCATACAATGCGCACCACCCCGCGATCTTTTTCAGAAACCTATCCTACATTGCCATTGCATGTTCCCTGACCTCCCCATGCTGAACACGCCGGGGTGCTTTTCTCCATCCTACATTGCCACTCACTGCCTATAATAATTCAGACCCTCCGATTCACACCACCCCGTGATGATTTTCTCACTCCTACTAGTGAATGTAATGTTACACACCCATACAATGCTCACCACCCCGCGATGTTTTTCAGAAACCTATCCTACATTGCCAATGCATGTTGCCTGACATCCCAATGCTGACCACCCCGCGGTGCTTTTCTCCATCCTACATTGCCACACACTGCCTATCCTAATAAAGACCCTCCGATTCACACCACCTCGTGATGTTTTTCTCACTCCTACTAGTGAATGTAAAGTTACACACCCATACAATGCGCACCACCGCGCAATGTTTTTCAGAAACCTATCCTACATTGCCACTGCATTTTCCCTGACTTCCCCAAGCTGACCACCCCGCGGTGCTTTTCTCCAACCTACATTGCCACTCACTGCCTATCCTAGTTCAGACCCTCCGATTCACACCACCACTCGATGTTTTTCTCACTCCTACTAGTGAATGTAATGTTAAACACCCATACAATGCACACCACCCCGTGATGTTTTTCTCACTCCTACTAGTGAATGTCATGTTACACACCCATACAGTGCGCACCACCCTGCGATGTTTTTCAGAAACCTATCCTACATTGCCACTGCATGTTCCATGACCTCCCCTTGTGACCACCCCTCGGTGCTTTTCTCTATCCTACATTGCCACTCACTGCCTATCCTAATTCAGACCCTCCGATTCCACCACCCCGTGATGGTTTTCTCACTCCTCCTAGTGAATGTAATGTTGCACACCCATAAAATGCACACTACCCCGCGATGTTTTTCAGAAACCTATCCTACATTGCCACTGCATGTTCCCTCACCTCCCCATGCTGACCACACCGCGGTGCTTTTCTTCATCCTACATTGCCACTCACTGCCTATCCTAATTCATACCCTCCGATTCACACCACCCCGTGATGTTTTTCTCACTCCTACTAGTGAATGTAATGTTACACACCCATACAATGCGCACGACCCCGCGATGTTTTTCAGATTCCAATCCTACATTGCCACTGCATGTTCCCTGACCTCCCCATGCTGACCATCCCACGGTGCTTTTCTCCATCCTACATTGCCACTCACAGGCTATCCTACTTTAGACCCTCTCATTCACACCACAGCGTGACGTTTTTCTCACTCCTACTAGTGAATGTAATGTTACACAGCCATACAATGTGAACCACCCGGCGATGTTTTTCAGAAACCTATCCTACATTGCCACTGCATGTTCCCTGACCTCCCCATTCTGACCACCCCGCGGTGCTTTTCTCCATCCTACATTGCCACTCACTGCCTATCCTAATTCAGACCCTCTGATTCACACCACCCCGTGATGATTTTCTGACTCCTACTAGTGAATGTAATGTTACACACCCACACAATGGGCACCCCCCCTGATTTTTTTCTCACTCCTGCTAGTGAATGTAATGTTACACACGAATAAAATGCGCACCACCCCGCAATGTTTTTCAGAAACCTATCCTACATTGCCACTGCATGTTCCCTGACCTTCCCATGCTGACCACCACGCGGAGCTTTTCTCCATCCTACATTGCCACTCACTGCCTATCCTAATTCAGACCCTCCGATTCAAACCACCCCGTGATGTTTTTCTCACTCCTACTAGTGAATGTAATGTTACACACCCATACAATGCGCACCAGGTCGCGATGTTTTTCAGAAACGTCTCATACATTGCCACTGCATGTTCCCTGATCTCCCGATGCTGACCACCCCGCGGTGTTTTTCTCCATCCTACATTGCCACTCACGGCCTATCCTAATTCAGACCCTCCGATTCACGCCCCCCGTGATGATTTTCTGACTCCTACTAGTGAATGTAATGTTACACACCCATACAATGCGCACCACCCCGTGATGTTTTTCTCACTCCTACTAGTGAATGTAATGTTACACACACATACAATGCGCACCACCCCGTGATGTTTTTCAGAAACCTATCCTCCATTGCCACTGCATGTTCCCTGTCCTCCCCATGCTGACCACCACGCGGAGCTTTTCTCCATACTACATTGCCACTCACTGCCTATCCTAATTCAGACACTCCGATTCACAACACCCCGTGATGTTTTTCTCACTCATACTAGTGAATGTAATGTTACACACTCATGCAATGCGCACCACCCAACGATGTTTTTCAGAAACCTATCCTACATTGCCACTGCATGTTCACTGACCTCCCCATGATGATCACCCCGCGGTGCTTTTCTCCATCGTACATTGCCACTCACTGCCTATCCTAATTCAGACCCTCGGATTCACACAACCCCGTGATGTTTTTCTGACTCCTACTAGTGAATACAATGTTACACACCCATTCAATGGGCACCACCCTGTGATGTTTTTCTCACTCCTACTAATGAATGTAATGTTACACACCCATACAATGAGCACCACCCCGCGATGTTTTTCAGAAACCTTTCCTACATTGCCACTGCATGTTCCCTCACCTCCCCATGCTGACCACCCCGCGGTGCTTTTCTCCATTCTACATTGCCACTCACTGCCTATCCTAATTCAGACCATCCAATTCACACCGCCCCGTGATGTTTTTCTCAATCCTAATAGTGAATGTAATGTTACACACACATACAAAGCGCACCACACCGCGATGTTTTTCAGAAACCTATCCTGCATTGCCAATGCATGGTCCCTGACCTCCCCATGCTGACCACTCCATGGTGCTTTTCTCCATCCTACATTGCCACACACTGCCAATCCTATTTCAGACCCTCCGATTCACACCGCCCCGTGACGTTTTTCTCACTCCTACTAGTGAATGTAATGTTACACACCCATTCAATTGGCACCACCCTGTGATTTTTTTCTCACTCCTACTAGTGAATGTAATGTTACACACCCATACAATGCGCACCACCCCGCGATGTTCTTCAGAAACCTATGCTACATTGCCACTGCATGTTCCCTGACTTCCTCATGATGACCACCACGCGGAGCTTTTCTCCATCCTACATTGCCACTCACTGCCTATCCTAATTCAGACCCTCCGATTCACACCACCTCGTGATGTTTTTCTCACTCCTACTAGTGAATGTAATGTTACACACCCATACAATGCGCAAGACCCCGCGATGATTTTCAGAAACCTATCCTACATTGCCACTGCATGTTCCCTGAACTCCCCATGCTGACCACCCCGCGGTGCTTTTCTCCAACCTACATTGCCACTCACTGCCTATCCTAATTCAGACCCTCCGATTCACACCACCCCGTGATGTTTTTCTCACACCTACTAGTGAATGTAATGTTACACAGCCATTCAATGGGCACCATCCTGTGATGTTTTTCTCACTCCTACTAGTGAATGTAATGTTACACACCCATACAATGCGCACCACCACGCGATGTTTTTCAGAATCCTATCCTACATTGCCATTGCATGTTCCCTGACCTCCCCATGCTGAACACGCCGTGGTGCTTTTCTCCATCCTACATTGCCACTCACTGCCTATAATAATTCAGACACTCCGACTCACACCACCCCATGATGTTTTTCTCACTCCTACTAGTGAATGTAATGTTACACACACATACAATGCGCACCACCCCGCGATGTTTTTCAGAAACCTATCCTACATTGCCACTGCATGTTCCCTGACCTTCTCATGCTGACCACCACGCGGAGCTTTTCTCCATCCTACATTGCCACTCACTGCCTATAATAATTCAGACCCTCCGATTCACACCACCCCGTGATGTTTTTCTCACTCCTACTAGTGAATGTAATGTTACACACCCATACAATGCGCACCACCCCGCGATGTTTTTCAGAAACCTATCCTACATTGCCACTGCATGTTCCCTGACCTCCCCATGCTGACCACCCCGCGGTGCTTTTCTCCAACCTACATTGCCACTCACTGTCTATCCTAATTCAGAACCTCCGATTCACACCACCCCGTGATGTTTTTCTCACTCCTACTAGTGAATGTAATGTTACACACTCATTCAATGGGCACCATCCTGTGATGTTTTTCTCACTGCTACTAGTGAATGTAATGTTACACACCCATACAATGCGCACCACCCCGCGATCTTTTTCAGAAACCTATCCTATATTGCCATTGCATGTTCCCGAACCTCCCCATGCTGAACACGCAGGGGTGCTTTTCTCCATCCTACATTGCCACTCACTGCCTATAATAATTCAGACCCTCCGATTCACACCACCCCATGATGTTTTTCTCACTCTTACTAGTGAATGTAATGTTACACACCCATACAATGCTCACCACCCCGCGATGTTTTTCAGAAACCTATCCTACATTGCCAATGCATGTTGCCTGACCTCCCCATGCTGACCACCCTGCGGTGCTTTTCTCCATCCTACATTGCCACACACTGCCTATACTAATAAGGACCCTCCGATTCACACCACCCCGTGATGTTTTTCTCACTCCTACTAGTGAATGTAATGTTACACACCCATACAATGCGCACCACCCCGCAATGTTTTTCAGAAACCTATCCTACATTGCCACTGCATGTTCCCTGACTTCCCCATGCTGACCACCCCGCGGTGCTTTTCTCCAACCTACATTGCCACTCACTGCCTATCCTAATTCAGACCCTCCGATTCACACCACCACTCGATGTTTTTCTCACTCCTACTAGTGAATGTAATGTTACACACCCATACAATGCACACCACCCCGTGATGTTTTTCTCACTCCTACTAGTGAATGTCATGTTACACACCCATACAGTGCGCACCACCCTGCGATGTTTTTCAGAAACCTATCCTACATTGCCACTGCATGTTCCATGACCTCCCCTTGTGACCACCCCTCGGTGCTTTTCTCTATCCTACATTGCCACTCACTGCCTATCCTAATTCAGACCCTCCGATTCCACCACCCCGTGATGGTTTTCTCACTCCTCCTAGTGAATGTAATGTTGCACACCCATAAAATGCACACCACCCCGCGATGTTTTTCAGAAACCTATCCTACATTGCCACTGCCTGTTCCCTCACCTCCCCATGCTGACCACACAGCGGTGCTTTTCTTCATCCTACAATGCCACTCACTGCCAATCCTAATTCAGACCCTCCGATTCACACCACCCCGTGATGTTTTTCTCACTCCTACTACTGAATGTAATGTTACTCAACCATTCAGTGCGCACCACCCTGTGATGTTTTTCTCACTCCTACTATTGAATGTAATGTTACACACCCATACAATGCGCACGACCCCGTGATGTTTTTCAGATTCCTATCCTACATTGCCACTGCATGTTCCCCGACCTCCCCATGCTGACCATCCCACGGTGCTTTTCTCCATCCTACATTGCCACTCACAGGCTATCCTACTTTAGACCCTCTCATTCACACCACCTCGTGACGTTTTTCTCACTCCTACTAGTGAATGTAATGTTACACACCCATACAATGCGCACCACCCCGCGATGTTTTTCAGAAACCTATCCTACATTGCCACTGCATGTTCCCTACCTCCCCATGCTGACCACCCCGCGGTGCTTTTCTCCATCCTACATTGCCACTCACTGCCTATCCTAATTCAGACCCTCTGATTCACACCACCCCGTGATGATTTTCTGACTCTTACTAGTGAATGTAATGTTACACACCCACACAATGCGCACCCCCCCTGATGTTTTTCTCACTCCTGCTAGTGAATGTAATGTTACACACCCATACAATGCGCACCACTCCACGATGTTCTTCAGAAACCTATGCTACATTGCCACTGCATGTTCCCTGACCTCCTCATGCTGACCACCACGCGGAGCTTTTCTCCATCCTACATTGCCACTCACTGCCTATCCTAATTCAGACCCTCCGATTCACACCACCTCATGATGTTTTTCTCACTCCTACTAGTGAATGTAATGTTACACACCCATACAATGCGCAAGACCCCGCGATGATTTTCAGAAACCTATCCTACATTGCCACTGCATGTTCCCTGAACTCCCCATCCTGACCACCCCGCGGTGCTTTTCTCCAACCTACATTGCCACTCACTGCCTATCCTAATTCAGACCCTCCGATTCACCCCACCCCGTGATGTTTTTCTCACTCCTACTAGTGAATGTAATGTTACACAGCCATACAATGGGCACCAACCTGTGATGTTTTTCTCACTCCTACTAGTGAATGTAATGTTACACACCCAAACAATGCGCACCACCCCGCGATGTTTTTCAGAATCCTATCCTACATTGCCATTGCATGTTCCCTGACCTCCCCATGCTGAACACGCCGTGGTGCTTTTCTCCATCCTACATTGCCACTCACTGCCTATAATAATTCAGACACTCCGATTCACACCACCCCGTGATGTTTTTCTCACTCCTACTAGTGAATGTAATGTTACACACACATACAATGCGCACCACCCCGCGATGTTTTTCAGAAACCTATCCTACATTGCCACTGCATGTTCCCTGACCTTCTCATGCTGACCACCACGCGGAGCTTTTCTCCATCCTACATTGCCAGTCACTGCCTATCCTAATTCAGACCCTCCGATTCACACCACCCCGTGATGTTTTTCTCACTCCTACTAGTGAATGTAATGTTACACACCCATACAATGCGCACCACCCCGCGATGTTTTTCAGAAACCTATCCTACATTGCCACTGCATGTTCCCTGACCTCCCCATGCTGACCACCCCGCGGTGCTTTTCTCCAACCTACATTGCCACTCACTGTCTATCCTAATTCAGACCCTCCGATTCACACCACCCCGTGATGTTTTTCTCACTCCTACTAGTGAATGTAATGTTACACACTCATTCAATGGGCACCATCCTGTGATGTTTTTCTCACTGCTACTAGTGAATGTAAAGTTACACACCCATACAATACGCACCACCCCGCGATCTTTTTCAGAAACCTATCCTATATTGCCATTGCATGTTCCCTGACCTCCCCATGCTGAACACGCCGGGGTGCTTTTCTCCATCCTACATTGCCACTCACTGCCTATAATAATTCAGACCCTCCGATTCACACCACCCCGTGATGTTTTTCTCACTCCTACTAGTGAATGTAATGTTACACACCCATACAATGCTCACCACCCCGCGATGTTTTTCAGAAACCTATCCTACATTGCCAATGCATGTTGCCTGACCTCCCCATGCTGACCACCCTGCGGTGCTTTTCTCCATCCTACATTGCCACTCACTGCCTATCCTAATAAGGACCCTCCGATTCACACCACCCCGTGATGTTTTTCTCACTCCTACTAGTGAATGTAATGTTACACACCCATACAATGCGCACCACCCCGCAATGTTTTTCAGAAACCTATCCTACATTGCCACTGCATGTTCCCTGACTTCCCCATGCTGACCACCCAGCGGTGCTTTTCTCCAACCTGCATTGCCACTCACTGCCTATCCTAATTCAGACCCTCCGATTCACACCACCACTCGATGTTTTTCTCACTCCTACTAGTGAATATAATGTTACACACCCACACAATGCACACCACCCCGTGATGTTTTTATCACTCCTACTAGTGAATGTCATGTTACACACCCATACAGTGCGCACCACCCTGCGATGTTTTTCAGAAACCTATCCTACATTGCCACTGCATGTTCCATGACCTCCCCTTGTGACCACCCCTCGGTGCTTTTCTCTATCCTACATTGCCATTCACTGCCTATCCTAATTCAGACCCTCCGATTCCACCACCCCGTGATGGTTTTCTCACACCTCCTAGTGAATGTAATGTTGCACACCCATAAAATGCACACCACCCCGCGATGTTTTTCAGAAACCTTTCCTACATTGCCACTGCATTTTCCCTCACCTCCACATGCTGGCCACACCGCGGTGCTTTTCTTCATCCTACATTGCCACTCACTGCCTATCCTAATTCAGACCCTCCGATTCACACCACCCCGTGATGTTTTTCTCACTCCTACTACTGAATGTAATGTTACTCAACCATTCAGTGCGCACCACCCTGTGATGTTTTTCGCACTCCTACTAGTGAATGTAATGTTACACACCCATACAATGCGCACGACCCCGCGAAGTTTTTCAGATTCCTATCCTACATTGCCACTGCATGTTCCCTGACCTCCCCATGCTGACCATCCCACGGTGCTTTTCTCCATCCTACATTGCCACTCACAGGCTATCCTACTTTAGACCCTCTCATTCACACCACCTCGTGACGTTTTTCTCACTCCTACTAGTGAATTTAATGTTACACAGCCATACAATGCGCACCACCCCGCGATGTTTTTCAGAAACCTATCCTGCATTGCCACTGCATGTTCCCTGACCTCCCCATGCTGACCACCCCGCGGTGCTTTTCTCCATCCTACATTGCCACTCACTGCCTATCCTAATTCAGACCCTCTGATTCACACCACCCCGTGATGATTTTCTGACTCCTACTAGTGAATGTAATGTTACACACCCACACAATGCGCACCCCCCTGATGTTTTTCTCACTCCTGCTAGTGAATGTAATGTTACACACGAATAAAATGCGCACCACCCCGCGATGTTTTTCAGAAACCTATCCTACATTGCCACTGCATGTTCCCTGACCTTCCCATGCTGACCACCACGCGGAGCTTTTCTCCATCCTACATTGCCACTCACTGCCTATCCTAATTCAGACCCTCCGATTCACACCACCCCGTGATGTTTTTCTCACTCCTACTAGTGAATGTAATGTTACACACCCATACAATGCGCACCAGGTCGCGATGTTTTTCAGAAACGTCTCCTACATTGCCACTGCATGTTCCCTGATCTCCCCATGCTGACCACCCCGCGGTGCTTTTCTCCATCCTACATTGCCACTCACGGCCTATCCTAATTCAGACCCTCCGATTCACGCCCCCCGTGATGATTTTCTGACTCCTACTAGTGAATGTAATGTTACACAACCATACAAAGCGCACCACCCCGTGATGTTTTTCTCACTCCTACTAGTGAATGTAATGTTACACACACATACAATGCGCACCACCCCGCGATGTTTTTCAGAAACCTATCCTATATTGCCACTGCATGTTCCCTGTCCTCCCCATGCTGACTACCACGCGGAGCTTTTCTCCATACTACATTGCCACTCACTGCCTATCCTAATTCAGACACTCCGATTCACAACACCCCGTGATGTTTTTCTCACTCATACTAGTGAATGTAATGTTACACACCCATACAATGCGCACCACCCCACGATGTTTTTCAGAAACCTATTCTACATTGCCACTGCATTTTCACTGACCTCCCCATGATGACCACCCCGCGGTGCTTTTCTCCATCGTACATTGCCACTCACTGCCTATCCTAATTCAGACTCTCGGATTCACACCACCCCGTGATGTTTTTCTGACTCCTACTAGTGAATACAATGTTACACACCCATTCAATGGGCACCAACCTGTGATGTTTTTCTCACTCCAACTAATGAATGTAATGTTACACACCCATACAATGAGCACCACCCCGCGATGTTTTTCAGAAACCTATCCTACATTGCCACTGAATGTTCCCTCACCTCCCTATGCTGACCACCCCGCGGTGCTTTTCTCCAACCTACATTGCCACTCACTGCCTATCCTAATTCAGACCCTCCGATTCACACCACCCCGTGATGTTTTTCTCACTCCTACTAGTGAATGTAATGTTACACACCCATACAATGCGCAAGACCCCGCGATGATTTTCAGAAACCTATCCTACATTGCCACTGCATGTTCCCTGACCTCCCCATCCTGACCACCCCGCGGTGCTTTTCTCCAACCTACATTGCCACTCACTGCCTATCCTAATTCAGACCCTCCGATTCACACCACCCCGTGATGTTTTTCTCACTCCTACTAGTGAATGTAATGTTGCACAGCCATTCAATGGGCACCATCCTGTGATGTTTTTCTCACTCCTACTAGTGAATGTAATGTTACACACCCATACAATGCGCACCACCCCGCGATGTTTTTCAGAAACCTATCCTACATTGCCACTGCATGTTGCCTGACCTCCCCATGCTGACCACCGTGCGGTGCTTTTCTCCATCCTACATTGCCACTCACTGCCTATAATAATTCAGACCCTCTGATTCACACCACCCCGTGATGTTTTTCTCACTCCTACTAGTGAATGTAATGTTACACACCCATACAATGCTCACCACCCCGCGATGTTTTTCAGAAACCTATCCTACATTGCCACTGCATGTTGCCTGACCTCCCCATGCTGACCACCGCGCGGTGCTTTTCTCCATCCTACATTGCCACTCACTGCCTATCCTAATAAAGACCCTACGATTCACACCACCCCGAGATGTTTTTCTCACTCCTACTAGTGAATGTAATGTTACACACCCATAAAATGCGCACCACCCGCGATGTTTTTCAGAAACCTCTCCTACATTGCCACTGCATGTTCCCTGACCTCCCCATGCTGCCCACCCCGCGGTGCTTTTCTCCATCCTTCATTGCCACTCACTGCCTATCCTAATTCAGACCCTGCGATTCACACCAACCTGTGATGTTTTTTTCACTCCTACTAGTGAATGTAATGTTACACACCCATACAATGCGCACCACCCCGCAATGTTTTTCAGAAACCTATCCTACATTTCCACTGCATGTTCCCTGACCTCCCCAAGCTGACCACCCCGCGGTGCTTTTCTCCAACCTACATTGCCACTCACTCCCTCTCCTAATTCAGACCCTCCGATTCACACCACTCCGTCATGTTTTTCTCACTCCTACTTGTGAATGTAATGTTTCACACCCATACAATGCGCACCACCCCGTGATGTTTTTCTCACTCCTACTAGTGAATGTCATGTTACACACCAATACAGTGCGCACCACCCCGCGATGTTTTTCAGAAACCTATCCTATATTGCCACTGCATGTTCCCTGACCTCCCCCTTCTGACCACCGCTCGGTGCTTTTCTCCATCCTATATTGCCACTCACTGCCTATCCTAATTCAGACCCTCCGATTCCACCACCCCGTGATGGTTTTCTCACTCCTACTAGTGAATGTAATGTTACACACACATACAATGCGCACCACCCCGCGATGTTTTTCAGTAACCTATCCTACATTGCCACTGCATGTTCCCTGACCTCCCCATGCTTACGACTGCGCGGTGCTTTTCTCCATCCTACATTGCCACTCACTGATTATCCTAATTCAGACCCTCCGATTCACACCACCCAGTGATGTTTTTCTCACTCCTACTAGTGAATGTAATGTTACACACCCATACAATGCGCACCAGGTCGCGATGTTTTTCAGAAACCTCTCCTACATTGCTAATGCATGTTCCCTGATCTCCCCATGCTGACCACCCCGCGGTGCTTTTCTCCATCCTGCATTGCCACTCACGGCCTATCCTAATTCAGACCCTATGATTCACGCCCCCCGTGATGATTTTCTGACTCCTACTAGTGAATGTAATGTTACACACCCATACAATGCGCACCACCACGTAATGTTTTTCTCACTCCTACTAGTGAATGTCATGTTACACACCAATACAGTGCGCACCACCCCGCGATGTTTTTCAGAAACCTATCCTATATTGCCACTGCATGTTCCCTGACCTCCCCCTTCTGACCACCGCTCGGTGCTTTTCTCCATCCTACATTGCCACTCACTGCCTATCCTAATTCAGACCCTCCGATTCCACCACCCCGTGATGGTTTTCTCACTCCTACTAGTGAATGTAATGTTACACACACATACAATGCGCACCACCCCGCGATGTTTTTCAGTAACCTATCCTACATTGCCACTGCATGTTCCCTGACCTCCCCATGCTTACGACTGCGCGGTGCTTTTCTCCATCCTACATTGCCACTCACTGATTATCCTAATTCAGACCCTCCGATTCACACCACCCAGTGATGTTTTTCTCACTCCTACTAGTGAATGTAATATTACACACACATACAATGCGCACCACCCCGCGATGTTTTTCAGAAACCTATCCTTACATTGCCACTGCATGTTCCCTGTCCTCCCCATGCTGACCACCACGCGGAGCTTTTCTCCATCCTACATTGCCACTCACGGCCTATCCTAATTCAGACCCTCCGATTCACGCCCCCCGTGATGATTTTCTGACTCCTACTAGTGAATGTAATGTTACACAACCATACAAAACGCACCACCCCGTGATGTTTTTCTCACTCCTACTAGTGAATGTAATGTTACACACACATACAATGCGCACCACCCCGCGATGTTTTTCAGAAACCTATCCTATATTGCCACTGCATGTTCCCTGTCCTCCCCATGCTGACTACCACGCGGAGCTTTTCTCCATACTACATTGCCACTCACTGCCTATCCTAATTCAGACACTCCGATTCACAACACCCCGTGATGTTTTTCTCACTCATACTAGTGAATGTAATGTTACACACCCATACAATGCGCACCACCCCACGATGTTTTTCAGAAACCTATTCTACATTGCCACTGCATTTTCACTGACCTCCCCATGATGACCACCCCGCGGTGCTTTTCTCCATCGTACATTGCCACTCACTGCCTATCCTAATTCAGACTCTCGGATTCACACCACCCCGTGATGTTTTTCTGACTCCTACTAGTGAATACAATGTTACACACCCATTCAATGGGCACCAACCTGTGATGTTTTTCTCACTCCTACTAATGAATGTAATGTTACACACCCATACAATGAGCACCACCCCGCGATGTTTTTCAGAAACCTATCCTACATTGCCACTGAATGTTCCCTCACCTCCCTATGCTGACCACCCCGCGGTGCTTTTCTCCAACCTACATTGCCACTCACTGCCTATCCTAATTCAGACCCTCCGATTCACACCACCCCGTGATGTTTTTCTCACTCCTACTAGTGAATGTAATGTTACACACCCATACAATGCGCAAGACCCCGCGATGATTTTCAGAAACCTATCCTACATTGCCACTGCATGTTCCCTGACCTCCCCATCCTGACCACCCCGCGGTGCTTTTCTCCAACCTACATTGCCACTCACTGCCTATCCTAATTCAGACCCTCCGATTCACACCACCCCGTGATGTTTTTCTCACTCCTACTAGTGAATGTAATGTTGCACAGCCATTCAATGGGCACCATCCTGTGATGTTTTTCTCACTCCTACTAGTGAATGTAATGTTACACACCCATACAATGCGCACCACCCCGCGATGTTTTTCAGAAACCTATCCTACATTGCCACTGCATGTTGCCTGACCTCCCCATGCTGACCACCGTGCGGTGCTTTTCTCCATCCTACATTGCCACTCACTGCCTATAATAATTCAGACCCTCTGATTCACACCACCCCGTGATGTTTTTCTCACTCCTACTAGTGAATGTAATGTTACACACCCATACAATGCTCACCACCCCGCGATGTTTTTCAGAAACCTATCCTACATTGCCACTGCATGTTGCCTGACCTCCCCATGCTGACCACCGCGCGGTGCTTTTCTCCATCCTACATTGCCACTCACTGCCTATCCTAATAAAGACCCTACGATTCACACCACCCCGAGATGTTTTTCTCACTCCTACTAGTGAATGTAATGTTACACACCCATAAAATGCGCACCACCCGCGATGTTTTTCAGAAACCTCTCCTACATTGCCACTGCATGTTCCCTGACCTCCCCATGCTGCCCACCCCGCGGTGCTTTTCTCCATCCTTCATTGCCACTCACTGCCTATCCTAATTCAGACCCTGCGATTCACACCAACCTGTGATGTTTTTTTCACTCCTACTAGTGAATGTAATGTTACACACCCATACAATGCGCACCACCCCGCAATGTTTTTCAGAAACCTATCCTACATTTCCACTGCATGTTCCCTGACCTCCCCAAGCTGACCACCCCGCGGTGCTTTTCTCCAACCTACATTGCCACTCACTCCCTCTCCTAATTCAGACCCTCCGATTCACACCACTCCGTCATGTTTTTCTCACTCCTACTTGTGAATGTAATGTTTCACACCCATACAATGCGCACCACCCCGTGATATTTTTCTCACTCCTACTAGTGAATGTCATGTTACACACCAATACAGTGCGCACCACCCCGCGATGTTTTTCAGAAACCTATCCTATATTGCCACTGCATGTTCCCTGACCTCCCCCTTCTGACCACCGCTCGGTGCTTTTCTCCATCCTATATTGCCACTCACTGCCTATCCTAATTCAGACCCTCCGATTCCACCACCCCGTGATGGTTTTCTCACTCCTACTAGTGAATGTAATGTTACACACACATACAATGCGCACCACCCCGCGATGTTTTTCAGTAACCTATCCTACATTGCCACTGCATGTTCCCTGACCTCCCCATGCTTACGACTGCGCGGTGCTTTTCTCCATCCTACATTGCCACTCACTGATTATCCTAATTCAGACCCTCCGATTCACACCACCCAGTGATGTTTTTCTCACTCCTACTAGTGAATGTAATGTTACACACCCATACAATGCGCACCAGGTCGCGATGTTTTTCAGAAACCTCTCCTACATTGCTAATGCATGTTCCCTGATCTCCCCATGCTGACCACCCCGCGGTGCTTTTCTCCATCCTGCATTGCCACTCACGGCCTATCCTAATTCAGACCCTATGATTCACGCCCCCCGTGATGATTTTCTGACTCCTACTAGTGAATGTAATGTTACACACCCATACAATGCGCACCACCACGTAATGTTTTTCTCACTCCTACTAGTGAATGTCATGTTACACACCAATACAGTGCGCACCACCCCGCGATGTTTTTCAGAAACCTATCCTATATTGCCACTGCATGTTCCCTGACCTCCCCCTTCTGACCACCGCTCGGTGCTTTTCTCCATCCTACATTGCCACTCACTGCCTATCCTAATTCAGACCCTCCGATTCCACCACCCCGTGATGGTTTTCTCACTCCTACTAGTGAATGTAATGTTACACACACATACAATGCGCACCACCCCGCGATGTTTTTCAGTAACCTATCCTACATTGCCACTGCATGTTCCCTGACCTCCCCATGCTTACGACTGCGCGGTGCTTTTCTCCATCCTACATTGCCACTCACTGATTATCCTAATTCAGACCCTCCGATTCACACCACCCAGTGATGTTTTTCTCACTCCTACTAGTGAATGTAATATTACACACACATACAATGCGCACCACCCCGCGATGTTTTTCAGAAACCTATCCTTACATTGCCACTGCATGTTCCCTGTCCTCCCCATGCTGACCACCACGCGGAGCTTTTCTCCATCCTACATTGCCACTCACTGCCTATCCTAATTCAGACACTCCGATTCACACCACCCCGTGATGTTTTTCTCACTCATACTAGTGAATGTAATGTTACACACCCATACAATGCGCACCACCCCTCGATGTTTTTCAGAAACCTATCCTACATTGCCACTGCATGTTCACTGACCTCCCCATGCTGACCACCCCGCGGTGCTTTTCTCCATCGTACATTGCCACTCACTGCCTATCCTAATTCAGACCCTCCGAATCACACCACCCCGTGATGTTTTTCTGACTCCTACTAGTGAATATAATGTTACACACCCATTCAATGGGCACCACCCTGTGATGTTTTTCTCACTCCTACTAGTGAATGTAATGTTACACACCCATACAATGAGCACCACCCCGCGATATTTTTGAGAAACCTATCCTACATTGCCACTGCATGTTCCCTCACCTCGCCATGCTGACCACCCCGCGGTGCTTTTCTCCATTCTACATTGCCACTCAATGCCTATCCTAATTCAGACCGTCCGATTCACACCACCCCGTGATGTTTTTCTCACTCCTACTAGAGAATGTCATGTTACACACAAATACAGTGCGCACCACCCCGCGATGTTTTTCAGAAACTTATCCTATATTGCCACTACATGTTCCCTGACCTCCCCCTTATGACCACCCCTCGGTGCTTTTCTCCATCCTACATTGCCACTCACTGCCTATCCTAATTCAGACATTCCGATTCCACCACCCCGTGATGGATTTCTCACTCCTATTCGTGAATATAATGTTGCACACCCATAAAATGCACACCACCCCGCGATGTTTTTCAGAAACCTATCCTACATTGCCACTGCATGTTCCCTGACCTCCCCATGCTTATGACTGCGCTGTGCTTTTCTCCATCCTACATTGCCACTCACTGCCTATCCTCGTTCAGACCCTCCGATTCACACCACCCCGTGAAGTTTTTCTCACTCCTACTAGTGAATGTAATGTTACTCACCCATTCAATGCGCACCACCCTGTGATGTTTTTCTCACTCCTACTAGTGAATGTTATGTTACACACCAATAAAATGCGCACCACCCCGCGATGTTTTTCAGAAACCTATCCTACATTGCCACTGCATTTTCACTGACCTCCCCATGCTGACCACCCCGCGGTGCTTTTCTCCATCCTACATTGCCACTCACTGCCTATCCTAATTCAGACCCTCCGATTCACACCACCCCGTGATTTTTTTCTCACACCTACTTGTGAATGTAATATTACACACCCATTTAATGGGCACCACCCTGTGATGTTTTTCTCACTCCTATTAGTGAATGTAATGTTACACACCCATACAATGAGCACCACCCCGCGATGTTTTTCATAAACATATCCTACATTGCCACTGCATGTTCTCTCACCTCCCCATGATGACCACCCCGCGGTGCTTTTCTCCATTCTACATTGCCACTCACTGTCTATTCTATTTCAGACCCTCCGATTCACACCACCTCGTGATGTTTTTCTCACTCCTACTAGTGAACGTAATGTTACACACCCATACAATGCGCACCACCCCGCGATGATTTTCAGAAACCTATCCTACATTGCCACTGCATGTTCCCTGACCTCCCCATCCTGACCACCCCGCGGTGCTTTTCTCCAACCTACATTGCCACTCACTGCCTATCCTAATTCTGACCCTCCGATTAACACCACCCCGTGATGTTTTTCTCACTCCTACTAGTGAATGTAATGTTACACACCCATACAATGCACACCACCTCGCGATGTTTTTCAGAAACCTATCCTACATTGCCATTGCATGTTCCCTGACCTCCCCATGCTGAACACGCCGTGATGCATTTCTCCATCCTACATTGCGACTCACTGCCTATAATAATTCAGACCCTCCGATTCACACCACGCCGTGATGTTTTTCTCACTCCTACTAGTGAATGTAATGTTACACACCCATACAATGCTCACCACCCCCGATGTTTTTCAGAAACCTATCCTACATTGCCACTGCATGTTGCCTGACCTCCCCATGCTGACCACCCCGCGGTGCTTTTCTCCATCCTACATTGCCACTCACTGCCTATCCTAATAAAGACCCTCCGATTCACACCACCCCGAGATGTTTTTCTCACTGCTACTAGTGAATGTAATGTTACACACCCATACAATGCGCACCACCCCGCAATGTTTTTCAGAAACCTATCCTACATTTCCACTGCATGTTCCCTGTCCTCCCGAAGCTGACCACCCCGCGGTGCTTTTCTCCAACCTACATTGCCACTCACTGCCTATCCTAATTCAGACTCTCCGATTCACACCACCCCGTGATGTTTTTCTCACTCCTACTAGTGAATGTCATGTTACACACCCATACAATGCGCACCACCCAGCGACGTTTTTCAGAAACCTATACTACATTGCCACTGCATGTTCCCTGACCTCCCCATGCTGACCACCCCGCGGTGCTTTTCTCCATCCTACATTGCCACTACGTACCTATCCTAATTCAGAACCTCTGATTCACAACACCCCGTGATGATTTTCTCACTCCTACTACTCAATGTAATGTTACACACCCATACAATGCGCACCACCCCGCGATGTTTTTCAGAAACCTATCCTACATTGCCACTGCATGTTCCCTGACCTCCCCATGCTGACCACCACACGCAGCTTTTCTCCATCCTACATTGCCACTCACTGCCTATCCTAATTCAGACCCTCTGATTCACACCACCCCGTGATGTTTTTCTCACTCGTACTAGTGAATGTAATGTTACACACCCATACAATGTGCACCACCCCGTGATGTTTTTCTCAGTCCTATTAGTGAATGTAATGTTACACACACATACAATGCGCACCACCCCGCAATGTTTTTCAGAAACCTATCCTATATTGCCACTGCATATTCCCTGACCTCCCCATGCTGACCACCACGCGGAGCTTTTCTCCAACCTACATTGCCACTCACTGCCTATTCTAATTCAGACCCTCCGATTCACACCACCCCGTGATGTTTTTCTCACTCCTACTAGTGAATGTAATGTTACATACCCATACAATGCGCACCACCCCTCGATGTTTTTAATAAACCTATCCTACATTGCCACTGCATGTTCCCTGACCTCCCCATGCTGACCACCCCGCGGTGCTTTTCTCCATCCTACGTTGCCACTCACTGCCTATTCTAATTCAGACCCTCCGATTCACACCACCCCGTGAAGTTTTTCTCACTTCTACTAGTGAATGTAATGTTACACACCCATTCAATGGGCACCACCCTGTGATGTTTTTCTCACTCCTACTAGTGAATGTAATGTTACACACCCATACAATGCGCACCCCCGGCGATGTTTTTTAGAAACCTATCCTACATTGCCACTGCATGTTCCCTGACCTCCCCATGCTGACCACCCCGCGGTGCTTTTCTCCATCCTACATTGCCACTACGTACCTATCCTAATTCAGAACCTCTGATTCACAACACCCCGTGATGATTTTCTCACTCCTACTACTCAATGTAATGTTACACACCCATACAATGCGCACCACCCCGCGATGTTTTTCAGAAACCTATCCTACATTGCCACTGCATGTTCCCTGACCTCCCCATGCTGACCACCACACGCAGCTTTTCTCCATCCTACATTGCCACTCACTGCCTATCCTAATTCAGACCCTCTGATTCACACCACCCCGTGATGTTTTTCTCACTCGTACTAGTGAATGTAATGTTACACACCCATACAATGTGCACCACCCCGTGATGTTTTTCTCAGTCCTATTAGTGAATGTAATGTTACACACACATACAATGCGCACCACCCCGCAATGTTTTTCAGAAACCTATCCTATATTGCCACTGCATATTCCCTGACCTCCCCATGCTGACCACCACGCGGAGCTTTTCTCCAACCTACATTGCCACTCACTGCCTATTCTAATTCAGACCCTCCGATTCACACCACCCCGTGATGTTTTTCTCACTCCTACTAGTGAATGTAATGTTACATACCCATACAATGCGCACCACCCCTCGATGTTTTTAATAAACCTATCCTACATTGCCACTGCATGTTCCCTGACCTCCCCATGCTGACCACCCGCGGTGCTTTTCTCCATCCTACGTTGCCACTCACTGCCTATTCTAATTCAGACCCTCCGATTCACACCACCCCGTGAAGTTTTTCTCACTTCTACTAGTGAATGTAATGTTACACACCCATTCAATGGGCACCACCCTGTGATGTTTTTCTCACTCCTACTAGTGAATGTAATGTTACACACCCATACAATGCGCACCCCCGGCGATGTTTTTTAGAAACCTATCCTACATTGCCACTGCATGTTCCCTGACCTCCCCATGCTGACCACCCCGCGGTGCTTTTCTCCATCCTACATTGCCACTCACTGCCTATTCTAATTCAGACCCTCCGATTCCCACAACCCCGTGATGTTTTTCCTCACTCCTACTTGTGAATGTAATGTTACACACCCATACAATGCACACCACACCGCGATGTTTTTCAGAAACCTATCCTACATTCCCACTGCATGTTCCCTGACTTCCCCATGCTGACCACCCCGCGGTGCTTTTCTCCATCCTACATTGCCACTCACTGCCTATCCTAATTCAGACTCTCCGATTCACACCACCCCGTGATGTTTTTCTCACTCCTACTAGTGAATGTAATGTTACACACCCATACAATGCGCACCACCCCACAATGTTTTTCAGAAACCTATCCTGCATTGCCACTGCATGTGCCCTGACCTCCACATGCTGACCACCCCGCGGTGCTTTTCTCCATCCTACATTGCCACTCACTGCCTATCCTAATTCAGGCCCTCCGATTCACACCACCCCGTGATGTTTTTCTCACTCCTACTAGTGAATGTAATGTTTCACACCCATACAATGCGCACCACCCCGCGATGTTTTTCAGAAACCTATCCTACATTGCCGCTGCATGTTCCCTGACCTCCCCATGCTGACCATCCCGCGGTGCTTTTCTCCATCCTACATTGCCACTCACAGGCTATCCTACTTCAGACCCTCTGATTCACACCACCCCGTGACTTTTTTCTCACTCCTACTAGTGAATGGAATGTTACACACGCATACAATGCGCACCAACCCGCGATGTTTTTCAGAAACCTATCCTACAATGCCACTGCATGTTCCCTGACCGCCCCATGCTGACCACCCCGCGGTGCTTTTCTAAATCCTATATTGCCCCTCACGTCCTATCCTAATTCAGACCCTCCGATTCACGCCACCCCGTGATGTTTTTCTCACTCCTACTAGTGAATGTAATGTTACACACCCAAACAGTGCGCACCATCCCGTGATGTTTGTCTCTCTCCTACTAGTGAATGTAATGTTACGCACAAATACAATGCGCACCACCCTGCGATGTTTTTCACAATCCTATCCTACATTGCCACTGCATGTTCCCTGACCTCCCCATGCTGACCATCCCGCGGTGCTTTTCTCCATCCTACATTGCCACTCACTGCCTATCCTACTTCAGACCCTCTGATTCACACCACCCCGTGAAGTTTTTCTCACGCCTACTAGTGAATGTAATGTTACACACCCATACAATGCGCACCACCCTGCGATGTTTTTCAGAAACTGTTCCTACATTGCCACTGCATGTTCCCTGACCTCCCCATGCTGACCACTCCGCGGTGCTTTTCTCCATCCTACATTGCCACTCACTGCCTATCCTAATTCAGACCCTCCGATTCACACCACCCCTTGATGTTTTTCTCACTCCTACTAGTGAATGTAATGTTACACACTCATACAATGCGCACCACCCCGCGATGTTTTTCAGAAACCTATCCTACATTGCCACTGCATGTTCCCTGACCTCCCCATGCTGACCACCACACGCAGCGTTTCTCCATCCTACATTGCCACTCACTGCCTATCCTAATTCAGACCCTCTGATTCACACCACCCCGTGATGTTTTTCTCACTCCTACTAGTGAATGTAATGTTACATACCCATACAATGCACACCAGGCCGCGATGTTTTTCAGAAAACTATCCTACATTGCCACTGCATGTTCCCTGACCTCCCTATGCTGACCACCCCGCGGTGCTTTTCGCCATCCTACATTGCCACTCACTGCCTATTCTAATTCAGACCCTCCGATTCACACCACCCCGTGATGTTTTTCTCACTCCTACTAGTGAATGTAATGTTACACACCCATTCAATGGGCACCACCCTGTGATGTTTTTGTCACTCCTACTAGTGAATGTAATGTTACACACCCATACAATGCGCACCACCCCGCGATGTTCTTCAGAAACCTATACTACATTGCCACTGCATGTTCCCTGACCTCGCAATGCTGAAAACCCCGTGGTGCTGTTCTCCATCCTACATTGCCACTCACTGCCTATCCTAATTCAGACCTTCCGATTCTCACCACCCCGTGATGATTTTCTCACTCCTACTACTGAATGTAATGTTACACACCCATACAATGCGCACCACCCCGCGATGTTTTTCAGAAACCTATCCTACATTTCCACTGCATGTTCCCTGACCTCCACATGCCGACCACGCGGTGCTTTTCTCCATCCTACATTGCCACTCACTGCCTATCCTAATTCAGACCCTCCGATTCACACCACCCCGTGATGTTTTTCTCACTCCTACTAGTGAATGTAAAGTTACACACCCATACAATGCACACCACACCGCGATGTTTTTCAGAAACCTATCCTACATTCCCACTGCATGTTCCCTGACCTCCCCATGCTGACCACCCCGTGGTGCTTTTCTCCATCCTACATTGCCACTCACTGCCTATCCTAATTCAGACCCTCCGATTCACACCACCCCGTGATGTTTTTCTCACTCCTACTAGTGAATGTAATGTTACACACCCATACATTGCGCACCACCCCGCAATGTTTTTCAGAAACCTATCCTACATTGTCACTGCATGTGCCCTGACCTCCCCATGCTGACCACCCCGCGGTGCTTTTCTCCATCCTACATTGCCACTCACTGCCTATCCTAATTCAGGCCCTCCGATTCACACCACCCCATGATGTTTTTCTCACTCCTACTAGTGAATGTAATGTTTCACACCCATACAATGCGCACCACCCCGCGATGTTTTTCAGAATCCTATCCTACAATGCCGCTGCATGTTCCCTGACCTCCCCATGCTGACCATCCCGCGGTGCTTTTCTCCATCCTACATTGCCACTCACAGCCTATCCTACTTCAAACCCTCTGATTCACACCACCCCGTGAAGTTTTTCTCACTCCTACTAGTGAATGTAATGTTACACTCCCATACAATGCGCACCACCCCGCGATGTTTTTCAGCAACCTATCCTCCAATGCCACTGCATGTTCCCTGACCTCCCCATGCTGACCACCCCGCGGTGCTTTTCTCCATCCTACATTGCCACTCACTGCCTATCCTAATTCAGACCCTCCGATTAACACCACCCCGTGATGTTTTTCTCACCCCTACTAGTGAATGTAATGTTACACACCCATTCAAAGGGCACCACCCCGTGATGTTTTTCTCACTCCTACTAGTGAATGTAATGTTACATACCCATAAAATGTACACCACAACGCGATGTTTTTCAAAAACCTATCCTACATTTCTACTGCATGTTCCCTGACATCCCCATGCTGACCACCCCGCGGTGCTTTTCTAAATCCTATATTGCCCCTCACGTCCTATCCTAATTCAGACCCTCCGATTCACGCCACCCCGTGATGTTTTTCTCACTCCTACTAGTGAATGTAATGTTACACACCCATACAATGCGCACCAGGCCGCGATGTTTTTAAGAAACTTATCCTACATTGCCACTGCATGTTCCCTGATCTCCCCATGCTGAGCACCCCGCGGTGCTTTTCTCCATCCTATATTGCCCCTCATGGCCTATCCTAATTCAGACCCTCCGATTCACGCCACCCCGTGATGTTTTTCTCACTCCTACTAGTGAATGTAATGTTACGCACACATACAATGCGCACCACCCCGCGATGTTTTTCAGAAACCTATCCTACATTGCCACTGCATGTTCCCTGACCTCCCCATGCTGACCATCCCGCGGTGCTTTTCTCCATCCTACATTGCCACTCACAGCCAATCCTACTTAAGACCCTCTGATTCACACCACCCAGGGAAGTTTTTCTCACTCCTACTAGTGAATGTAATTTTACACACCCATACAATGCGCACCACCCCGCGATGTTTTTCAGAAACCTATCCTACAATGCCACTGCATGTTCCCTGACCTCCCCATGCTGACCACCCCGCGGTGCTTTTCTCCATCCTATATTGCCCCTCACGGCCTATCCTAATTCAGACCCTCCGATTCACGCCACCCCGTGATGTTTTTCTCACTCCTACTAGTGAATGTAATGTTACACAAACATACAATGCGCACCACCCCGTGATGTTTTTCTCACTCCTACCAGTGAATGTAATGTTACGCACACATACAATGCGCACCACCCTGCGATGTTTTTCAGAATCCTATCCTACATTGCCACTGCATGTTCCCTGACCTCCTCATGCTGACCACCCCGCGGTGCTTTTCTCCATCCTACATTGCCACTCACTGCCTATCCTAATTCAGACCCGCCGATTAACACCACCCCATGATGTTTTTCTCACGCCTACTAGTGAATGTAATGTTACACAGCCATACAATGCGCACCACCCTGCGATGTTTTTCAGAAACTGTTCCTACATTGCCACTGCATGTTCCCTGACCTCCCCATGCTGACCACTCCGCGGTGCTTTTCTCCATCCTACATTGCCACTCACTGCCTATCCTTATTCAGACCCTCCAATTCACACCACCCCTTGATGTTTTTCTCACTCCTACTAGTGAATGTAATGTTACACACCCATACAATGCGCACCACCCCGCGATGTTTTTCAGAAACCTATCCTACATTGCCACTGCATGTTCCCTGACCTCCCCATGCTGACCACCACACGCAGCTTTTCTCCATCCTACATTGCCACTCACTGCCTATCCTAATTCAGACCCTCTGATTCACACCACCCCGTGATGTTTTTCTCACTCGTACTAGTGAATGTAATGTTACACACCCATACAATGTGCACCACCCCGTGATGTTTTTCTCAGTCCTATTAGTGAATGTAATGTTACACACACATACAATGCGCACCACCCTGTGATGTTTTTCTCACTCCTACTAGAGAATGTAATGTAACACACACCCATACAATGCGCACCACCCCGCGATGTTTTTCAGAAACCTATCCTACATTGCCACTTCATATTCCCTGACCTCCCCATGCTGACCACCACGCGGAGCTTTTCTCCAACCTACATTGCCACTCACTGCCTATCCTAATTCAGACCCTCCGATTCACACCACCCCGTGATGTTTTTCTCACTCCTACTAGTGAATGTAATGTTACATACCCATACAATGCGCACCACCCCTCGATGTTTTTAATAACCCTATCCTACATTGCCACTGCATGTTCCCTGACCTCCCCATCCTGACAACCCCGCGGTGCTTTTCTCCATCCTACGTTGCCACTCACTGCCTATTCTAATTCAGACCCTCCGATTCACACCACCCCGTGAATTTTTTCTCACTCCTACTAGTGAATGTAATGTTACACACCCATTCAATGGGCACCACCCTGTGATGTTTTTCTCACTCCTACTAGTGAATGTAATGTTACACACCCATACAATGCGCACCACCCCGCGATGTTTTTTAGAAACCTATCCTACATTGCCACTGCATGTTCCCTGACCTCCCCATGCTGACCACCCCGCGGTGCTTTTCTAAATCCTATATTGCCCCTCACGTCCTATCCTAATTCAGACCCTCCGATTCACGCCACCCCGTGATGTTTTTCTCACTCCTACGAGTGAATGTAATGTTACACACCCATACAGTGCGCACCATCCCGTGATGTTTGTCTCTCTCCTACTAGTGAATGTAATGTTACGCACACATACAATGCGCACCACCTTGCGATGTTTTTCAGAATCCTATCCTACATTGCCACTGCATGTTCCCTGACCTCCCCATGCTGACCACCCCGCGGTGCTTTTCTCCATCCTATATTGCCCCTCACGGCCTATCCTAATTCAGACCCCCCGATTCACGCCACCCCGTGATGTTTTTCTCACTCCTACTAGTGAATGTAATGTTACACAAACATACAATGCGCACCACCCCGTGATGTTTTTCTCACTCCTACCAGTGAATGTAATGTTACGCACACATACAATGCGCACCACCCTGCGATGTTTTTCAGAATCCTATCCTACATTGCCACTGCATGTTCCCTGACCTCCTCATGCTGACCACCCCGCGGTGCTTTTCTCCATCCTACATTGCCACTCACTGCCTATCCTAATTCAGACCCGCCGATTAACACCACCCCATGATGTTTTTCTCACGCCTACTAGTGAATGTAATGTTACACAGCCATACAATGCGCACCACCCTGCGATGTTTTTCAGAAACTGTTCCTACATTGCCACTGCATGTTCCCTGACCTCCCCATGCTGACCACTCCGCGGTGCTTTTCTCCATCCTACATTGCCACTCACTGCCTATCCTTATTCAGACCCTCCAATTCACACCACCCCTTGATGTTTTTCTCACTCCTACTAGTGAATGTAATGTTACACACCCATACAATGCGCACCACCCCGCGATGTTTTTCAGAAACCTATCCTACATTGCCACTGCATGTTCCCTGACCTTCCCATGCTGACCACCACACGCAGCTTTTCTCCATCCTACATTGCCACTCACTGCCTATCCTAATTCAGACCCTCTGATTCACACCACCCCGTGATGTTTTTCTCACTCGTACTAGTGAATGTAATGTTACACACCCATACAATGTGCACCACCCCGTGATGTTTTTCTCAGTCCTATTAGTGAATGTAATGTTACACACACATACAATGCGCACCACCCTGTGATGTTTTTCTCACTCCTACTAGTGAATGTAATGTAACACACACCCATACAATGCGCACCACCCCGCGATGTTTTTCAGAAACCTATCCTACATTGCCACTTCATATTCCCTGACCTCCCCAAGCTGACCACCACGCGGAGCTTTTCTCCAACCTACGTTGCCACTCACTGCCTATTCTAATTCAGACCCTCCGATTCACACCACCCCGTGATGTTTTTCTCACTCCTACTAGTGAATGTAATGTAACACACACCCATACAATGCGCACCACCCCTCGATGTTTTTAATAACCCTATCCTACATTGCCACTGCATGTTCCCTGACCTCCCCATCCTGACAACCCCGCGGTGCTTTTCTCCATCCTACGTTGCCACTCACTGCCTATTCTAATTCAGACCCTCCGATTCACACCACCCCGTGATGTTTTTCTCACTCCTACTAGTGAATGTAATGTTACACACCCATTCAATGGGCACCACCCTGTGATGTTTTTCTCACTCCTACTAGTGAATGTAATGTTACACACCCATACAATGCGCACCACCCCGCGATGTTTTTTAGAAACCTATCCTACATTGCCACTGCATGTTCCCTGACCTCCCCATGCTGACCACCCCGCGGTGCTTTTCTAAATCCTATATTGCCCCTCACGTCCTATCCTAATTCAGACCCTCCGATTCACGCCACCCCGTGATGTTTTTCTCACTCTACGAGTGAATGTAATGTTACACACCCATACAGTGCGCACCATCCCGTGATGTTTGTCTCTCTCCTACTAGTGAATGTAATGTTACGCACACATACAATGCGCACCACCCTGCGATGTTTTTCAGAATCATATCCTACATTGCCACTGCATGTTCCCTGACCTCCCCATGCTGACCATCCCGCGGTGCTTTTCTCCATCCTACATTGCCACTCACAGCCTATCCTACTTCAGACCCTCTGATTCACACCACCCCGTGAAGTTTTTCTCACTCCTACTAGTGAATGTAATGTTACACACCCATTCAATGCGCACCACCCCGCGATGTTTTTCAGAAACCTATCCTACAATGCCACTGCATGTTCCCTGACCTCCCCATGCTGACCACCCCGCGGTCCTTTTCTCCATCCTACATTGCCACTCACTGCCTATCCTAATTCAGACCCTCCGATTAACACCACCCCATGATGTTTTTCTCACGCCTACTAGTGAATGTAATGTTACACAGCCATACAATGCGTACCACCCTGCGATGTTTTTCAGAAACCTATCCTACATTGCCACTGCATGTTCCCTGACATCCCCATGCTGACCACTCCGCGGTGCTTTTCTCCATCCTACATTGCCACTCACTGTCTATCCTAATTCAGACCCTCCGATTCACACCACCCCTTGATGTTTTTTTCACTCCTACTAGTGAATGTAATGTTACACACCCATACAATGCGCACCACCCCGCGATGTTTTTCAGAAACCTATCCTACATTGCCACTGCATGTTCCCTGACCTCCCCATGCTGACCACCACACGCAGCGTTACTCCATCCTACATTGCCACTCACTGCCTATCCTAATTCAGACCCTCTGATTCACACCACCCCGTGATGTTTTTCTCACTCCTACTAGTGAATGTAATGTTACATACCCATACAATGCACACCAGGCCGCGATGTTTTTCAGAAACCTATCCTACATTGCCACTGCATGTTCCCTGACCTCCCTATGCTGACCACCCCGCGGTGCTTTTCTCCATCCTACATTGCCACTCACTGCCTATTCTAATTCACACCCTCTGATTCACACCAACCCGTGATGTTTTTCTCACTCCTACTAGTGAATGTAATGTTACACACCCATACAATGCGCACCACCCCGCGATGTTCTTCAGAAACCTATACTACATTGCCACTGCATGTTCCCTGACCTCCCAATGCTGAAAACCCCGTGGTGCTTTTCTCCATCCTACATTGCCACTCACTGCCTATCCTAATTGAGACCTTCCGATTCTCACCACCCCGTGATGATATTCTCAAGCCTACTACTGAATGTAATGTTACACACCCATACAATGCGCACCACCCCGCGATGTTTTTCAGAAACCTATCCTACATTTCCACTGCATGTTCCCTGACCTCCCCATGCCGACCACGCGGTGCTTTTCTCCATCCTACATTGCCACTCACTGCCTATCCTAATTCAGACCCTCCGATTCACACCACCCCGTGATGTTTTTCTCACTCCTACTAGTGAATGTAAAGTTACACACCCATACAATGCACCCCACACCGCGATGTTTTTCAGAAACCTATCCTACATTCCCACTGCATGTTCCCTGACCTCCCCATGCTGACCACCCCGCGGTGCTTTTCTCCATCCTTCATTGCCACTCACTGCCTATTCTAATTCACACCCTCTGATTCACACCAACCCGTGATGTTTTTCTCACTCCTACTAGTGAATGTAATGTTACACACCCATTCAATATGCACCACCCTGTGATGTTTTTGTCACTCCTACTAGTGAATGTAATGTTACACACCCATACAATGCGCACCACCCCGCGATGTTCTTCAGAAACCTATACTACATTGCCACTGCATGTTCCCTGACCTCCCAATGTTGAAAACCCCGTGGTGCTTTTCTCCATCCTACATTGCCACTCACTGCCTATCCTAATTCAGACCTTCCGATTCTCACCACCCCGTGATGATTTTCTCACTCCTACTACTGAATGTAATGTTACACACCCATACAATGCGCACCACCCCGCGATGTTTTTCAGAAACCTATCCTACATTTCCACTGCATGTTCCCTGACCTCCCCATGCTGACCACCCCGCGGTGCTTTTCTCCATCCTACATTGCCACTCACTGCCTATCCTAATTCAGACCCTCCGATTCACACCACCCCGTGATGTTTTTCTCACTCCTACTAGTGAATGTAAAGTTACACACCCATACAATGCACACCACACCGCGATGTTTTTCAGAAACCTATCCTACATTCCCACTGCATGTTCCCTGACCTCCACATGCTGACAACCCCGCGGTGCTTTTCTCCATCCTACATTGCCACTCACTGCCTATCCTAATTCAGACCCTCCGATTCACACCACCCCGTGATGTTTTTCTCACTCCTACTAGTGAATGTAATGTTACACACCCATACAATGCGCACCACCCCGCAATGTTTTTCAGAAACCTATCCTACATTGTCACTGCATGTGCCCTGACCTCCCCATGCTGACCACCCCGCGGTGCTTTTCTCCATCCTACATTGCCACTCACTGCCTATCCTAATTCAGGCCCTCCGATTCACACCACCCCGTGATGTTTTTCTCACTCCTACTAGTGAATGTAATGTTTCACACCCATACAATGCGCACCACCCCGCGATGTTTTTCAGAATCCTATCCTACATTGCCGCTGCATGTTCCCTGACCTCCCCATGCTCACCATCCCGCCGTGCTTTTCTCCATCCTACATTGCCACTCACAGCCTATCCTACTTGAAACCCTCTGATTCACACCACCCCGTGAAGTTTTTCTCACTCCTACTAGTGAATGTAATGTTACACTCCCATACAATGCGCACCACCCCGCGATGTTTTTCAGCAACCTATCCTCCAATGCCACTGCATGTTCCCTGACCTCCCCATGCTGACCACCCCGCGGTGCTTTTCTCCATCCTACATTGCCACTCACTGCCTATCCTAATTCAGACCCTCCGATTAACACCACCCCGTGATGTTTTTCTCACACCTACTAGTGAATGTAATGTTACACACCCATTCAAAGGGCACCACCCCGTGATGATTTTCTCACCCCTACTAGTGAATGTAATGTTACATACCCATAAAATGTACACCACAATGCGATGTTTTTCAAAAACCTATCCTACATTTCTACTGCATGTTCCCTGACCTCCCCATGCTGACCACACCGCGGTGCTTTTCTCCATCCTACATTCCCACTCACTGCCTATCCTAATTCAGACCCTCCGATTCACACCACCCCGTGAAGTTTTTCTCACTCCTACTAGTGAATGTAATGTTACACACCCATACAATGCGCACAACCCTGCGATGTTTTTCAGAAACATATCCTACATTGCCACTGCATGTTCCCTGACCTCCCCATGCTGACCACCCCGCGGTGCTTTTCTAAATCCTATATTGCCCCTCACGTCCTATCCTAATTCAGACCCTCCGATTCACGCCACCCCGTGATGTTTTTCTCACTCCTACTAGTGAATGTAATGTTACACACCCATACAATGCGCACCATCCCGTGATGTTTGTCTCTCTCCTACTAGTGAATGTAATGTTACGCACACATACAATGCGCACCACCCTGCGATGTTTTTCAGAATCCTATCCTACATTGCCACTGCATGTTCCCTGACCTCCCCATGCTGACCACCCCGTGGTGCTTTTCTCCATCCTACATTGCCACTCACAGCCTATCCTACTTCAGACCCTCTGATTCACACCACCCCGTGAAGTTTTTCTCACTCCTACTAGTGAATGTAATGTTACACACCCATTCAATATGCACCACCCTGTGATGTTTTTGTCACTCCTACTAGTGAATGTAATGTTACACACCCATACAATGCGCACCACCCCGCGATGTTCTTCAGAAACCTATACTACATTGCCACTGCATGTTCCCTGACCTCCCCATGCTGACCACCCCGCGGTGCTTTTCTCCATCCTACATTGCCACTCACTGCCTATCCTAATTCAGACCCTCCGATTCACACCACCCCGTGATGTTTTTCTCACTCCTACTAGTGAATGTAAAGTTACACACCCATACAATGCGCACCACCCCGCGATGTTTTTCAGAAACCTATCCTACATTTCCACTGCATGTTCCCTGACCTCCCCATGCTGACCACCCCGCGGTGCTTTTCTCCATCCTACATTGCCACTCACTGCCTATCCTAATTCAGACCCTCCGATTCACACCACCCCGTGATGTTTTTCTCACACCTACTAGTGAATGTAATGTTACACACCCATTCAAAGGGCACCACCCCGTGATGTTTTTCTCACTCCTACTAGTGAATGTAATGTTACATACCCATAAAATGTACACCACAACGCGATGTTTTTCAAAAACGTATCCTACATTTCTACTGCATGTTCCCTGACCTCCCCATGCTGACCACACCGCGGTGCTTTTCTCCATCCTGCATTCCCACTCACTGCCTATCCTAATTCAGACCCTCCGATTCACACCACCCCGTGAAGTTTTTCTCACTCCTACTAGTGAATGTAATGTTACACACCCATACAATGCGCACAACCCTGCGATGTTTTTCAGAAACTGTTCCTACATTGTCACTGCATGTGCCCTGACCTCCCCATGCTGACCACCCCGCGGTGCTTTTCTCCATCCTACATTGCCACTCACTGCCTATCCTAATTCAGACCCTCCGATTCACACCACCCCGTGATGTTTTTCTCACTCCTACTAGTGAATGTCATGTTTCACACCGATATAATGCGCACCACCCCGTGATGTTTTTCTCACTCCTACTAGTGAATGTCTTGTTACACACCCATACAGTGCGCACCACCCCGCGATGTTTTTCAGAAACCTATCCTATATTGCCACTGCATGTTCCCTGACCTCCCATTGCTGACCACCCCTCGGTGCTTTTCTCCATCCTACATTGCCACTCACTGCCTATCCTAATTCAGATGCTCTGATTCCACCACCCCGTGATGTTTTTCTCACTCCTACTAGTGAATGTAATGTTACACACCCATACAATTCGCACCATCCCGTGATGTTTGTCTCTCTCCTACTAGTGAATGTAATGTTACGCACACATACAATGCGCACCACCCTGCGATGTTTTTCAGATTCCTATCCTACATTGCCACTGCATGTTCCCTGACCTCCCCATGCTGACCATCCCGCGGTGCTTTTCTCCATCCTACATTGCCACTCACTGCCTATCCTAATTCAGACCCTCCGATTAACACCACCCCGTGATGTTTTTCTCACGCCTACTAGTGAATGTAATGTTACACAGCCATACAATGCGCACCACCCTGCGATGTTTTTCAGAAACTGTTCCTACATTGCCACTGCATGTTCCCTGACCTCCCCATGCTGACCACTCCGCGGTGCTTTTCTCCATCCTACATTGCCACTCACTGCCTATCCTAATTCAGACCCTCCGATTAACACCACCCCTTGATGTTTTTCTCACTCCTACTAGTGAATGTAATGTTACACACCCATACAATGCGCACCACCCCGCGATGTTTTTCAGAAACCTATCCTACATTGCCACTGCATGTTCCCTGACCTCCCCATGCTGACCACCACACGCACCGTTTCTCCATCCTACATTGCCACTCACTGCCAATCCTAATTCAGACCCTCTGATTCACACCACCACGTGATGTTTTTCTCACTCCTACTAGTGAATGTAATGTTACATACCCATACAATGCACACCAGACCGCGATGTTTTTCAGAAACCTATCCTCCATTGCCACTGCATGTTCCCTGACCTCCCCATGCTGACCACCCCGCGGTGCTTTTCTCCATCCTACATTGCCACTCACTGCCTATTCTAATTCAGATCCTCCGATTCACACCACCCCGTGATGTTTTTCTCACTCCTACTAGTGAATGTAATGTCACACACCCATTCAATGGGCACCACCCTGTGATGTTTTTGTCACTCCTACTAGTGAATGTAATGTTACACACCCATACAATGCGCACCACCCCGCGATGTTCTTCAGAAACCTATACTACATTGCCACTGCATGTTCCCTGACCTCCCAATGCTGAAAACCCCTTGGTGCTTTTCTCCATCCTACATTGCCACTCACTGCCTATCCTAATTCAGACCTTCCGATTCTCACCACCCCGTGATGATTTTCTCACTCCTACTACTGAATGTAATGTTACACACCCATACAATGCGCACCACCCCGCGAAGTTTTTCAGAAACCTATCCTACATTTCCACTGCATGTTCCCTGACCTCCCCATGCTGACCACCCCGCGGTGCTTTTCTCCATCCTACATTGCCACTCACTGCCTATCCTAATTCAGACCCTCCGATTCACACCACCCCGTGATGTTTTTCTTACTCCTACTAGTGAATGTAAAGTTACACACCCATACAATGCACACCACGCCGTGATGTTTTTCAGAAACCTATCCTACATTCCCAAAGCATGTTCCCTGACCTTCCCATGCTGACCACCCCGCGGTGCTTTTCTCCATCCTACATTGCCACTCACTGCCTATCCTAATTCAGACCCTCCGATTCACACCACCCCGTGATGTTTTTCTCACTCCTACTAGTGAATGTAATGTTACACACCCATACAATGCGCACCACCCCGCAATGTTTTTCAGAATCCTATCCTACATTGCCACTGCATGTGCCCTGACCTCCCCATGCTGACCACCCCGCGGTGCTTTTCTCTATCCTACATTGCCACTCACTGCCTATCCTAATTCAGGCCCTCCGATTCACACCACCCTGTGATGTTTTTCTCACTCCTACTAGTGAATGTAATGTTTCACACCCATACAATGCGCACCACCCCGCGATGTTTTTCAGAATCCTATCCTACATTGCCGCTGCATGTTCCCTGACCTCCCCATGCTCACCATCCCGCCGTGCTTTTCTCCATCCTACATTGCCACTCACAGCCTATCCTACTTGAAACCCTCTGATTCACACCACCCCGTGAAGTTTTTCTCACTCCTACTAGTGAATGTAATGTTACACACCCATACAATGCGCACCACCCCGCAATGTTTTTCAGAAACTTATCCTACATTGCCACTGCATGTGCCCTGACCTCCCCATGCTGACCACCCCGCGGTGCTTTTCTCCATCCTACATTGCCACTCACTGCCTATCCTAATTCAGACCCTCCGATTAACAGCACCCCGTGATGTTTTTCTCACACCTACTAGTGAATGTAATGTTACACACCCATTCAAAGGGCACCACCCCGTGATGTTTTTCTCACTCCTACTAGTGAATGTAATGTTACATACCCATAAAATGTACACCACAATGCGATGTTTTTCAAAAACCTATCCTACATTTCTACTGCATGTTCCCTGACCTCCCCATGCTGACCACACCGCGGTGCTTTTCTCCATCCTACATTCCCACTCACTGCCTATCCTAATTCAGACCCTCCGATTCACACCACCGCGTGAAGTTTTTCTCACTCCTACTAGTGAATGTAATGTTACACACCCATACATTGCGCACAACCCTGCGATGTTTTTCAGAAACATATCCTACATTGCCACTGCATGTTCCCTGACCTCCCCATGCTGACCACCCCGCGGTGCTTTTCTAAATCCTATATTGCCCCTCACGTCCTATCCTAATTCAGACCCTCCGATTCACGCCACCCCGTGATGTTTTTCTCACTCCTACTAGTGAATGTAATGTTACACACCCATACAATGCGCACCATCCCGTGATGTTTGTCTCTCTCCTACTAGTGAATGTAATGTTACGCACACATACAATGCGCACCACCCTGCGATGTTTTTCAGAATCCTATCCTACATTGCCACTGCATGTTCCCTGACCTCCCCATGCTGACCATCCCGCGGTGCTTTTCTCCATCCTACATTGCCACTCACAGCCTATCCTACTTCAGACCCTCTGATTCACACCACCCCGTGAAGTTTTTCTCACTCCTACTAGTGAATGTAATGTTACACACCCATACAATGCACACCAGGCCGCGATGTTTTTGAGAAACCTATCCTACATTGCCACTGCATGTTCCCTGACCTCCCCATGCTGACCACCCCGTGGTGCTTTTCTCCATCCTACATTGCCACTCACTGCCTATTCTAGTTCAGACCCTCCGATTCACACCACCCCGTGATGTTTTTCTCACTCCTACTAGTGAATGTAATGTTACACACCCATTCAATGGGCACCACCCTGTGATGTTTTTGTCACTCCTACTAGTGAATGTAATGTTACACACCCATACAATGCGCACCACCCCGCGATGTTCTTCAGAAACCTATACTACATTGCCACTGCATGTTCCCTGACCTCCCAATGTTGAAAACCCCGTGGTGCTTTTCTCCATCCTACATTGCCACTCACTGCCTATCCTAATTCAGACCTTCCGATTCTCACCACCCCGTGATGATTTTCTCACTCCTACTACTGAATGTAATGTTACACACCCATACAATGCGCACCACCCCGCGATGTTTTTCAGAAACCTATCCTACATTTCCACTGCATGTTTCCTGACCTCCCCATGCTGACCACCCCGCGGTGCTTTTCTCCATCCTACATTGCCACTCACTGCCTATCCTAATTCAGACCCTCCGATTCACACCACCCCGTGATGTTTTTCTCACTCCTACTAGTGAATGTAAAGTTACACACCCATACAATGCACACCACACCGCGATGTTTTTCAGAAACCTATCCTACATTCCCACTGCATGTTCCCTGACCTCCCCATGCTGACCACCCCGCGGTGCTTTTCTCCATCCTACATTGCCACTCACTGCCTATCCTAATTCAGACCCTCCGATTCACACCACCCCGTGATATTTTTCTCACTCCTACTAGTGAATGTAATGTTACACACCCATACAATGCGCACCACCCCGCAATGTTTTTCAGAAACCTATCCTACATTGTCACTGCATGTGCCCTGACCTCCCCATGCTGACAACCCCGCGGTGCTTTTCTCCATCCTACATTGCCACTCACTGCCTATCCTAATTCAGGCCCTCGGATTCACACCACCCCGTGATGTTTTTCTCACTCCTACTAGGAATGTAATGTTACACTCCCATACAATGCGCACCACCCCGCGATGTTTTTCAGCAACCTATCCTCCAATGCCACTGCATGTTCCCTGACCTCCCCATGCTGACCACCCCGCGGTGCTTTTCTCCATCCTACATTGCCACTCACTGCCTATCCTAATTCAGACCCTCCGATTAACACCAACCCGTGATGATTTTCTCACTCCTACTAGTGAATGTAATGTTACACACCCATTCAAAGGGCACCACCCCGTGATGTTTTTCTCACTCCTACTAGTGAATGTAATGTTACATACCCATAAAATGTACACCACAACGCGATGTTTTTCAAAAACCTATCCTACATTTCTACTGCATGTTCCCTGACCTCCCCATGCTGACCACACCGCGGTGCTTTTCTCCATCCTACATTCCCACTCACTGCCTATCCTAATTCAGACCCTCCGATTCACACCACCCCGTGAAGTTTTTCTCACTCCTACTAGTGAATGTAATGTTACACACCCATACAATGCGCACAACCCTGCGATGTTTTTCAGAAACTGTTCCTACATTGTCACTGCATGTGCCCTGACCTCCCCATGCTGACCACCCCGCGGTGCTTTTCTCCATCCTACATTGCCACTCACTGCCTATCCTAATTCAGACCCTCCGATTCACACCAACCCGTGATGTTTTTCTCACTCCTACTAGTGAATGTCATGTTTCACACCGATATAATGCGCACCACCCCGTGATGTTTTTCTCACTCCTACTAGTGAATGTCTTGTTACACACCCATACAGTGCGCACCACCCCGCGATGTTTTTCAGAAACCTATCCTATATTGCCAATGCATGTTCCCTGACCTCCCATTGCTGACCACCCCTCGGTGCTTTTCTCCATCCTACATTGCCACTCACTGCCTATCCTAATTCAGATGCTCTGATTCCACCACCCCGTGATGTTTTTCTCACTCCTACTAGTGAATGTAATGTTACACACCCATACAATTCGCACCATCCCGTGATGTTTGTCTCTCTCCTACTAGTGAATGTAATGTTACGCACACATACAATGCGCACCACCATGCGATGTTTTTCAGAATCCTATCCTACATTGCCACTGCATGTTCCCTGACCTCCCCATGCTGACCATCCCGCGGTGCTTTTCTCCATCCTACATTGCCACTCACTGCCTATCCTAATTCAGACCCTCCGATTAACACCACCCCGTGATGTTTTTCTCACGCCTACTAGTGAATGTAATGTTACACAGCCATACAATGCGCACCACCCTGCGATGTTTTTCAGAAACTGTTCCTACATTGCCACTGCATGTTCCCTGACCTCCCCATGCTGACCACTCCGCGGTGCTTTTCTCCATCCTACATTGCCACTCACTGCCTATCCTAATTCAGACCCTCCTATTAACACCACCCCTTGATGTTTTTCTCACTCCTACTAGTGAATGTAATGTTACACACCCATACAATGCGCACCACCCCGCGATGTTTTTCAGAAACCTATCCTACATTGCCACTGCATGTTCCCTGACCTCCCCATGCTGACCACCACACGCAGCGTTTCTCCATCCTACATTGCCACTCACTGCCTATCCTAATTCAGACCCTCTGATTCACACCACCACGTGATGTTTTTCTCACTCCTACTAGTGAATGTAATGTTACATACCCATACAATGCACACCAGGCCGCGATGTTTTTCAGAAACCTATCCTCCATTGCCACTGCATGTTCCCTGACCTCCCCATGCTGACCACCACGCGGTGCTTTTCTCCATCCTACATTGCCACTCACTGCCTATTCTAATTCAGATCCTCCGATTCACACCACCCCGTGATGTTTTCTCACTCCTACTAGTGAATGTAATGTCACACACCCATTCAATGGGCACCACCCTGTGATGTTTTTGTCACTCCTACTAGTGAATGTAATGTTACACACCCATACAATGCGCACCACCCCGCGATGTTCTTCAGAAACCTATACTACATTGCCACTGCATGTTCCCTGACCTCCCAATGCTGAAAACCCCGTGGTGCTTTTCTCCATCCTACATTGCCACTCACTGCCTATCCTAATTCAGACCTTCCGATTCTCACCACCCCGTGATGATTTTCTCACTCCTACTACTGAATGTAATGTTACACACCCATACAATGCGCACCACCCCGCGATGTTTTTCAGAAACCTATCCTACATTTCCACTGCACGTTCCCTGACCTCCCCATGCTGACCACCCCGCGGTGCTTTTCTCCATCCTACATTGCCACTCACTGCCTATCCTAATTCAGACCCTCCGATTCACACCACCCCGTGATGTTTTTCTCACTCCTACTAGTGAATGTAATGTTACACACCCATACAATGCGCACCACCCCGCAATGTTTTTCAGAAACCTATCCTACATTGCCACTGCATGTGCCCTGACCTCCCCATGCTGACCACCCCGCGGTGCTTTTCTCCATCCTACATTGCCACTCACTGCCTATCCTAATTCAGGCCCTCCGATTCACACAACCCCGTGATGTTTTTCTCACTCCTACTAGTGAATGTAATGTTTCACACCCATACAATGCGCACCACCCCGCGATGTTTTTCAGAATCCTATCCTACAATGCCGCTGCATGTTCCCTGACCTCCCCATGCTCACCATCCCGCCGTGCTTTTCTCCATCCTACATTGCCACTCACAGCCTATCCTACTTGAAACCCTCTGATTCACACCACCCCGTGAAGTTTTTCTCACTCCTACTAGTGAATGTAATGTTACACTCCCATACAATGCGCACCACCCCGCGATGTTTTTCAGCAACCTATCCTCCAATGCCACTGCATGTTCCCTGACCTCCCCATGCTGACCACCCCGCGGTGCTTTTCTCCATCCTACATTGCCACTCACTGCCTATCCTAATTCAGACCCTCCGATTAACACCACCCCGTGATGTTTTTCTCACACCTACTAGTGAATGTAATGTTACACACCCATTCAAAGGGCACCACCCCGTGATGTTTTTCTAACTCCTACTAGTGAATGTAATGTTACATACCCATAAAATGTACACCACAATGCGATGTTTTTCAAAAACCTATCCTACATTTCTACTGCATGTTCCCTGACCTCCCCATGCTGACCACACCGCGGTGCTTTTCTCCATCCTACATTCCCACTCACTGCCTATCCTAATTTAGACCCTCCGATTCACACCACCCCGTGAAGTTTTTCTCACTCCTACTAGTGAATGTAATGTTACACACCCATACAATGCGCACAACCCTGCGATGTTTTTCAGAAACATATCCTACATTGCCACTGCATGTTCCCTGACCTCCCCATGCTGACCACCCCGCGGTGCTTTTCTAAATCCTATATTGCCCCTCACGTCCTATCCTAATTCAGACCCTCCGATTCACGCCACCCCGTGATGTTTTTCTCACTCCTACTAGTGAATGTAATGTTACACACCCATACAATGCGCACCATCCCGTGATGTTTGTCTCTCTCCTACTAGTGAATGTAATGTTACGCACACATACAATGCGCACCACCCTGCGATGTTTTTCAGAATCCTATCCTACATTGCCACTGCATGTTCCCTGACCTCCCCATGCTGACCATCCCGCGGTGCTTTTCTCCATCCTACATTGCCACTCACAGCCTATCCTACTTCAGACCCTCTGATTCACACCACCCCGTGAAGTTTTTCTCACTCCTACTAGTGAATGTAATGTTACACACCCATACAATGCACACCAGGCCGCGATGTTTTTGAGAAACCTATCCTACATTGCCACTGCATGTTCCCTGACCTCCCCATGCTGACCACCCCGTGGTGCTTTTCTCCATCCTACATTGCCACTCACTGCCTATTCTAGTTCAGACCCTCCGATTCACACCACCCCGTGATGTTTTTCTCACTCCTACTAGTGAATGTAATGTTACACACCCATTCAATGGGCACCACCCTGTGATGTTTTTGTCACTCCTACTAGTGAATGTAATGTTACACACCCATACAATGCGCACCACCCCGCGATGTTCTTCAGAAACCTATACTACATTGCCACTGCATGTTCCCTGACCTCCCAATGTTGAAAACCCCGTGGTGCTTTTCTCCATCCTACATTGCCACTCACTGCCTATCCTAATTCAGACCTTCCGATTCTCACCACCCCGTGATGATTTTCTCACTCCTACTACTGAATGTAATGTTACACACCCATACAATGTGCACCACCCCGCGATGTTTTTCAGAAACCTATCCTACATTTCCACTGCATGTTCCCTGACCTCCCCATGCTGACCACCCCGCGGTGCTTTTCTCCATCCTACATTGCCACTCACTGCCTATCCTAATTCAGACCCTCGGATTCACACCACCCCGTGATGTTTTTCTCACTCCTACTAGTGAATGTAAAGTTACACACCCATACAATGCACACCACACCGCGATGTTTTTCAGAAACCTATCCTACATTCCCACTGCATGTTCCCTGACCTCCCCATGCTGACCACCCCGCGGTGCTTTTCTCCATCCTACATTGCCACTCACTGCCTATCCTAATTCAGACCCTCCGATTCACACCACCCCGTGATGTTTTTCTCACTCCTACTAGTGAATGTAATGTTACACACCCATACAATGCGCACCACCCCGCAATGTTTTTCAGAAACCTATCCTACATTGTCACTGCATGTGCCCTGACCTCCCCATGCTGACCACCCCGCGGTGCTTTTCTCCATCCTACATTGCCACTCACTGCCTATCCTAATTCAGACCCTCCGATTAACACCACCCCTTGATGTTTTTCTCACTCCTACTAGTGAATGTAATGTTACACACCCATACAATGCGCACCACCCCGCGATGTTTTTCAGAAACCTATCCTACATTGCCACTGCATGTTCCCTGACCTCCCCATGCTGACCACCACACGCAGCGTTTCTCCATCCTACATTGCCACTCACTGCCTATCCTAATTCAGACCCTCTGATTCACACCACCACGTGATGTTTTTCTCACTCCTACTAGTGAATGTAATGTTACATACCCATACAATGCACACCAGGCCGCGATGTTTTTCAGAAACCTATCCTCCATTGCCACTGCATGTTCCCTGACCTCCCCATGCTGACCACCCCGCGGGGCTTTTCTCCATCCTACATTGCCACTCACTGCCTATTCTAATTCAGATCCTCCGATTCACACCACCCCGTGATGTTTTTCTCACTCCTACTAGTGAATGTAATGTCACACACCCATTCAATGGGCACCACCCTGTGATGTTTTTGTCACTCCTACTAGTGAATGTAATGTTACACACCCATACAATGCGCACCACCCCGCGATGTTCTTCAGAAACCTATACTACATTGCCACTGCATGTTCCCTGACCTCCCAATGCTGAAAACCCCGTGGTGCTTTTCTCCATCCTACATTGCCACTCACTGCCTATCCTAATTCAGACCTTCCGATTCTCACCACCCCGTGATGATTTTCTCACTCCTACTACTGAATGTAATGTTACACACCCATACAATGCGCACCACCCCGCGATGTTTTTCAGAAACCTATCCTACATTTCCACTGCATGTTCCCTGACCTCCCCATGCTGACCACCCCGCGGTGCTTTTCTCCATCCTACATTGCCACTCACTGCCTATCCTAATTCAGACCCTCCGATTCACACCACCCCGTGATGTTTTTCTTACTCCTACTAGTGAATGTAAAGTTACACACCCATACAATGCACACCACGCCGTGATGTTTTTCAGAAACCTATCCTACATTCCCAATGCATGTTCCCTGACCTCCCCATGCTGACCACCCCGCGATGCTTTTCTCCATCCTACATTGCCACTCACTGCCTATCCTAATTCAGACCCTCCGATTCACACCACCCCGTGATGTTTTTCTCACTCCTACTAGTGAATGTAATGTTACACACCCATACAATGCGCACCACCCCGCAATGTTTTTCAGAAACCTATCCTACATTGCCACTGCATGTGCCCTGACCTCCCCATGCTGACCACCCCGCGGTGCTTTTCTCCATCCTATATTGCCACTCACTGCCTATCCTAATTCAGGCCCTCCGATTCACACCACCCCGTGATGTTTTTCTCACTCCTACTAGTGAATGTAATGTTTCACACCCATACAATGCGCACCACCCCGCGATGTTTTTCAGAATCCTATCCTACATTGCCGCTGCATGTTCCCTGACCTCCCCATGCTCACCATCCCGCCGTGCTTTTCTCCATCCTATATTGCCATTCACAGCCTATCCTACTTGAAACCCTCTGATTCACACCACCCCGTGAAGTTTTTCTCACTCCTACTAGTGAATGTAATGTTACACTCCCATACAATGCGCACCACCCCGCGATGTTTTTCAGCAACCTATCCTCCAATGCCACTGCATGTTCCCTGACCTCCCCATGCTGACCACCCCGCGGTGCTTTTCTCCATCCTACATTGCCACTCACTGCCTATCCTAATTCAGACCCTCCGATTAACACCACCCCGTGATGTTTTTCTCACACCTACTAGTGAATGTAATGTTACACACCCATTCAAAGGGCACCACCCCGTGATGTTTTTCTCACTCCTACTAGTGAATGTAATGTTACATACCCATAAAATGTACACCACAACGCGATGTTTTTCAAAAACCTATCCTACATTTCTACTGCATGTTCCCTGACCTCCCCATGCTGACCACACCGCGGTGCTTTTCTCCATCCTACATTCCCACTCACTGCCTATCCTAATTCAGACCCTCCGATTCACACCACCCCGTGAAGTTTTTCTCACTCCTACTAGTGAATGTAATGTTACACACCCATACAATGCGCACAACCCTGCGATGTTTTTCAGAAACTGTTCCTACATTGTCACTGCATGTGCCCTGACCTCCCCATGCTGACCACCCCGCGGTGCTTTTCTCCATCCTACATTGCCACTCACTGCCTATCCTAATTCAGACCCTCCGATTCACACCACCCCGTGATGTTTTTCTCACTCCTACTAGTGAATGTAATGTTATACACCCATACAATGCGCACCACCCCGCAATGTTTTTCAGAAACCTATCCTACATTGCCACTGCATGTTCCCGGACCTCCCCATGCTGACCACCACGCGGAGCTTTTCTCCAACTTACATTGCCACTCACTGCCTATCCTAATTCAGACCCTCCGATTCACACCACCCCATGATGTTTTTCTCACTCCTACTAGTGAATGTAATGTTACACACCCATACAATGCGCACCACACCTCGATGTTTTTCAGAAACCTATCCTACATTGCCACTGCATGTTCCCTGACCTCCCCATGCTGACCACCCCGCGGTGCTTTTCTCCATCCTACATTGCCACTCACTGCCTATCCTAATTCAGACCCTCCGATTCACACCAGCCCGTGATGTTTTTCTCACTCCTACTAGTGAATGTAATGTTACTCACCCATTCAATGCGCACCACCCTGTGATGTTTTTCTCACTCCTACTAGTGAATGTAATGTTACACACCCATACAATGCACACCACCCCGCGATGTTTATCAGAATCCTATCCTACATTGCCACTGCATGTTCCCTGACCTCCCCATGCTGACCATCCCGCGGTGCTTTTCTCCATCCTACATTGCCACTCACAGGCTATCCTACTTCAGACCCTCTGATTCACACCACCACGTGACATTTTTCTCACTCCTACTTGTGAATGTAATGTTACACAACCATACAATCCGCCCCACACCGCGATGTTTTTCAGAAACCTATCCTACATTGCCATTGCATGTTCCCTGACTTCCCCATGCTGACAACCCCGCGGTGCTTTTCTCCATCCTACATTGCCACTCACTGCCTATCCTAATTCATACCCTCTCATTCACACCACCCCGTGAAGTTTTTCTCACTCCTACTAGTGAATGTAATGTTACACACCCATAAAATGCGCACCACCCAGCGATGTTTTTCAGAAACCTATCCTACAATGCCACTGCATGTTCCCTGACCTCCCCATGCTGACCACCCCGCGGTGCTTTTCTCCATCGTACATTGCCACTCACTGCCTATCCTAATTCAGACACTCCGATTGACACCACCCCGTGATGATTTTCTCACGCCTACTAGTGACTGTAATGTTACACAGCCATACAATGCGCACCACCCTGCGATGTTTTTCAGAAACTGTTCCTACATTGGCACTGCATGTTCCCTGACCTCCCCATGCTGACCACCACACGCAGGTTTTCTCCATCCTACATTGCCACTCACTGCCTATCCTAATTCAGACCCTCTGATTCACAGCACCCCGTGATGTTTTTCTCACTCCTACTATTGAATGTAATGTTACATACCCATACAATGCACACCAGGCCGCAATGTTTTTCAGAAACCTATCCTACATTGCCACTGCATGTTCCCTGATCTCCCCATGCTGACCACCCCGCGGTGCTTTTCCCATCCTACATTGCCACACAAGGCCTATACTAATTAAGACCCTTCCGATTCACGCCACCCCGTGATGTTTTTCTCACTCGTACTAGTGAATGTAATGTTACACACCCATACAATGTGCACCAACCCGTGATGTTTTTCTCACTCCTACTAGTGAATGTAATGTTACACACACATACAATGCGCACCACCCCGCAATGTTTTTCACAAACCTATCCTACATTGCCACTCACTGCCTATTCTAATTCAGACCCTCCGATTCACACCACCCTGTGATGTTTTTCTCACTCCTACTAGTGAATGTAATGTTACACACCCATTCAATGGGCACCACCCTGTGATGTTTTTCTCACTCCTACCAATGAATGTAATGTTACACACCCATACAATGCGCACCAACCCGCGATGTTCTTCAGAAACCTATATTACATTGCCACTGCATGTTCCCTGACCTCCCAATGCTGAAAACCCCGTGGTGCTCTTCTCCATCCTACATTGCCACTCACTGCCTATCCTAATTCAGACCTTCCGATTCTCACCACCCCGTGATGTTTTTCTCACTCCTACTACTGAATGTAATGTTACACACCCATACAATGCGCACCACCCGGCGATGTTTTTCAGAAACCTATCCTACATTGCCACTGCATGTTCCCAGACCTCCCCATGCTGACCACCCCGCGGTGCTTTTCTCCATCCTACATTGCCACTCACTGAATATCCTAATTCAGACCCTCCGATTCACACCACCCCGTGATGTTTTTCTCACTCCTACTTGTGAATGTAAAGTTACACACCCATACAATGCGCACCAACACGCGATGTTTTTCAGAAACTTATCCTACAATGCCACTGCATGTTCCCTGACCTCCCTATGCTGACCACCCCGCGGTGCTTTTCCCCATCCTACATTGCCACTCACTGCCTATCCTGATTCAGACCCTCCGATTCACACCACCCCGTGATGTTTTTCTCACTCCTACTCGTGAATGTAATGTTACACAGCCAAACAATGCGCACCACCCGGCGATGTTTTTCAGAAAACTATCCTACATTGCCACTGCATGTTCCCTGACCTCCCCATGCTGACCACCCCGCGGTGCTTTTCTCCATCCTACATTGCCAATCACTGCCTATCCTAATTCATACCCTCTGATTCACACCACCCCGTGATGACTTTCTCACTCCTACTAGTGAATGTAATGTTACACACCCATACAATGCGCACCACCCAGCGACGTTTTTCAGAAACCTATACTAAATTTCCACTGCATGTTCCCTGACCTCCCCATGCTGACCACCTCGCGGTGCTTTTCTCCAACCTACATTGCCACTCACTGTCTATCCTAATTCAGACCCTCCGATTCACACCACCCCGTGATGTGCTTCTCACTCCTACTAGTGAATATAATGTTACACACCCATACAATGCGCACCACCCCCTGATGTTTTTCTCACTCCTACTAGTGAATGTAATGTTACACACCAATAAAATGCGCACCACCCCGCGATATTTTTCAGAAACCTATCCTTCATTGCCACTGCATGTTCCCTGACCTCCACATGCTGACCATCCCGCGGAACTTTTCTCCATCCTACACAGCCACTCACAGCCTATCCTACTTCAAACCCTCTGATTCACACCACCCCGTGAAGTTTTTCTCACTCCTACTAGTGAATGTAATATTACACACCCATACAATGCGCACCACCCAGCGATGTTTTTCAGAAACATATCATACAATGCCACTGCATGTTCCCTGACCTCCCCATGCTGACCACCCCTCGGTGCTTTTCTCCATCCTACATTGCCACTCACTGCCTATTCTAATTCAGACCCTCCGATTGACACCACCCCGTGAGGTTTTTCTCACGCCTACTAGTGACTGCAATGTTACACAGCCATACAATGCGCACCACCCTGCGATGTTTTTCAGAAACTGTTCCTACATTGCCACTGCATGTTCCCTGACCTCCCCATGCTGACCACTCCGCGGTGCTTTTCTCCATCCTACATTGCCACTCACTGCCTATCCTAATTCAGACCCTCCGATTCACACCACCCCTTGATGTTTTTCTCACTCCTACTAGTGAATGTAATGTTACACACCCATACAATGCGCACCACCCCGCGATGTTTTTCAGAAACCTATCCTACATTGCCACTGCATGTTCCCTGACCTCCCCGTGCTGACCACCACACGCAGCGTTTCTCCATCCTGCATTGCCACTCACTGCCTATCCTAATTCAGACCCTCTGATTCACACCACCCCGTGATGTTTTTCTCACTCCTACTAGTGAATGTAATGTTACATACCCATACAATGCACACCAGGCCGCGATGTTTTTCAGAAACCTATCCTACATTGCCACTGCATGTTCCCTGATCTCCCCATGCTGACCACCCCGCGGTGCTTTTCCCATCCTACATTGCCACACAAGGCCTATACTAATTCAGACCCTCCGATTCACGCCACCCCGTGATGTTTTTCTCACTCGTACTAGTGAATGTAATGTTACACACCCATACAATGTGCACCACCCCGTGATGTTTTTCTCACTCCTACTAGCGAATGTAATGTTACACACACATACAATGCGCACCACCCCGCAGTGTTTTTCAGAAACCTATCCTACATTGCCACTGTATATTCCCTGACCTCCCCATGCGGACCACTACGCGGAGCTTTTCTCCAACCTACATTGCCACTCACTGCCTATCCTAATTCTGACCCTCCGATTCACACCACCCCGTGATGTTTTTCTCACTCCTACTAGTGAATGAAATGTTACACACCCATACAATGCACACCACCCCTCGATGTTTTTCATAAACCTATCCTACATTGCCACTGCATGTTCCCAGTCCTCCCCATTCTGACCCCCCTGCGGGGCTTTTCTCCATCCTCCATTGCGACTCACTGCCTATTCTAATTCAGACCCTCCGATTCACACCACCCCGTGATGTTTTTCTCACTTCTACTAGTGAATGTAATGTTACACACCCATTCAATGGGCACCACCCTGTGATGTTTTTCTCACTCCTACCAATGAATGTAATGTTACACACCCATATAATGCGCACCAACCCGCGATGTTCTTCAGAAACCTATATTACATTGCCACTGCATGTTCCCTGACCTCCCAATGCTGAAAACCCCGTGGTGCTCTTCTCCATCCTACATTGCCACTCACTGCCTATCCTAATTCAGACCTTCCGATTCTCACCACCCCGTGATGTTTTTCTCACTCCTACTAGTGAATGTAATGTTACACAGCCAAACAATGCGCACCACCCGGCGATGTTTTTCAGAAAACTATCCTACATTGCCACTGCATGTTCCCTGACCTCCCCATGCTGACCACCCCGCGGTGCTTTTCTCCATCCTACATTGCCAATCACTGCCTATCCTAATTCATACCCTCTGATTCACACCACCCCGTGATGACTTTCTCACTCCTACTAGTGAATGTAATGTTACACACCCATACAATGCGCACCACCCAGCGACGTTTTTCAGAAACCTATACTAAATTTCCACTGCATGTTCCCTGACCTCCCCATGCTGACCACCTCGCGGTGCTTTTCTCCAACCTACATTGCCACTCACTGCCTATCCTAATTCAGACCCTCCGATTCACACCACCCCGTGATGTGCTTCTCACTCCTACTAGTGAACATAATGTTACACACCCATACAATGCGCACCACCCCCTGACGTTTTTCTCACTCCTACTAGTGAATGTAAAGTTACACACCAATAAAATGCGCACCACCCCGCGATATTTTTCAGAAACCTATCCTTCATTGCCACTGCATGTTCCCTGACCTCCACATGCTGACCATCCCGCGGAACTATTCTCCATCCTACACTGCCACTCACAGCCTATCCTACTTAAAACCCTCTGATTCACACCACCCCGTGAAGTTTTTCTCACTCCTACTAGTGAATGTAATGTTACACACCCATACAATGCGCACCAACCCGCGATGTTTTTCAGAAACCTATCCTAAATTGCCACTGCATGTTCCCTGACCTCCCCGTGCTGACCACCACACGCAGCGTTTCTCCATCCTACATTGCCACTCACTGCCTATCCTAATTCAGACCCTCTGATTCACACCACCCCGTGATGTTTTTCTCACTCCTACTAGTGAATGTAATGTTACATACCCATACAATGCACACCAGGCCGCGATGTTTTTCAGAAACCTATCCTACATTGCCACTGCATGTTCCCTGATCTCCCCATGCTGACCACCCCGCGGTGCTTTTCCCATCCTACATTGCCACACAAGGCCTATACTAATTCAGACCCTCCGATTCACGCCACCCCGTGATGTTTTTCTCACTCGTACTAGTGAATGTAATGTTACACACCCATACAATGTGCACCACCCCGTGATGTTTTTCTCACTCCTACTAGCGAATGTAATGTTACACACACATACAATGCGCACCACCCCGCAGTGTTTTTCAGAAACCTATCCTACATTGCCACTGTATATTCCCTGACCTCCCCATGCGGACCACTACGCGGAGCTTTTCTCCAACCTACATTGCCACTCACTGCCTATCCTAATTCTGACCCTCCGATTCACACCACCCCGTGATGTTTTTCTCACTCCTACTAGTGAATGAAATGTTACACACCCATACAATGCACACCACCCCTCGATGTTTTTCATAAACCTATCCTACATTGCCACTGCATGTTCCCAGTCCTCCCCATTCTGACCCCCCTGCGGGGCTTTTCTCCATCTTCCATTGCCACTCACTGCCTATTCTAATTCAGACCCTCCGATTCACACCACCCCGTGATGTTTTTCTCACTCCTACTAGTGAATGTAATGTTACACACCCATTCAATGGGCACCACCCTGTGATGTTTTTCTCACTCCTACCAATGAATGTAATGTTACACACCCATACAATGCGCACCAACCCGCGATGTTCTTCAGAAACCTATATTACATTGCCACTGCATGTTCCCTGACCTCCCAATGCTGAAAACCCCGTGGTGCTCTTCTCCATCCTACATTGCCACTCACTGCCTATCCTAATTCAGACCTTCCGATTCTCACCACCCCGTGATGTTTTTCTCACTCCTACTACTGAATGTAATGTTACACACCCATACAATGCGCACCACCCCGCGATGTTTTTCAGAAACCTATCCTACATTGCCACTGCATGTTCCCTGACCTCCCCATGCTGACCACCCCTCGGTGCTTTTCTCCATGCTACATTGCCACTCACTGCCTATCCTAATACAGACCCTCCGATTCACACCACCCCGTGATGTTTTTCTCACTCCTACTTGTGAATGTAAAGTTACACACCCATACAATGCGCACCAACCCGCGATGTTTTTCAGAAACCTATCCTACAATGCCACTGCATGTTCCCTGACCTCCCCATGCTGACCACTCCGCGGTGCTTTTCTCCATCCTACATTGCCACTCACTGCCTATCCTAATTCAGACCCTCCGATTCACACCACCCCTTGATGTTTTTCTCACTCCTACTAGTGAATGTAATGTTACACACCCATACAATGCGCACCACCCCGCGATGTTTTTCAGAAACCTATCCTACATTGCCACTGCATGTTCCCTGACCTCCCCGTGCTGACCACCACACGCAGCGTTTCTCCATCCTACATTGCCACTCACTGCCTATCCTAATTCAGACCCTCTGATTCACACCAACCCGTGATGTTTTTCTCACCCCTACTAGTGAATGTAATGTTACATACCCATACAATGCACACCAGGCTGCGATGTTTTTCAGAAACCTATCCTACATTGCCACTGCATGTTCCCTGATCTCCCCATGCTGACCACCCCGCGGTGCTTTTCCCATCCTACATTGCCACACAAGGCCTATACTAATTCAGACCCTCCGATTCACGCCACCCCGTGATGTTTTTCTCACTCATACTAGTGAATGTAATGTTACACACCCATACAATGTGCACCACCCCGTGATGTTTTTCTCACTCCTACTAGCGAATGTAATGTTACACACACATACAATGCGCACCACCCCGCAGTGTTTTTCAGAAACCTATCCTACATTGCCACTGCATGTTCCCTGACCTCCCCATGCTGACCACCCCGCGGTGCTTTTCTCCATCCTACATTGCCAATCACTGCCTATCCTAATTCATACCCTCTGATTCACACCACCCCGTGATGACTTTCTCACTCCTACTAGTGAATGTAATGTTACACACCCATACAATGCGCACCACCCAGCGACGTTTTTCAGAAACTTATACTAAATTTCCACTGCATGTTCCCTGACCTCCCCATGCTGACCACCTCGCGGTGCTTTTCTCCAACCTACATTGCCACTCACTGTCTATCCTAATTCAGACCCTCCGATTCACACCACCCCGTGATGTGCTTCTCACTCCTACTAGTGAATATAATGTTACACACCCATACAATGCGCACCACCCCCTGATGTTTTTCTCACTCCTACTAGTGAATGTAATGTTACACACCAATAAAATGCGCACCACCCCGCGGTATTTTTCAGAAACCTATCCTTCATTGCCACTGCATGTTCCCTGACCTCCACATGCTGACCATCCCGCGGAACTTTTCTCCATCCTACACAGCCACTCACAGCCTATCCTACTTCAAACCCTCTGATTCACACCACCCCGTGAAGTTTTTCTCACTCCTACTAGTGAATGTAATATTACACACCCATACAATGCGCACCACCCAGCGAGGTTTTTCAGAAACCTATCATACAATGCCACTGCATGTTCCCTGACCTCCCCATGCTGACCACCCCTCGGTGCTTTTCTCCATCCTACATTGCCACTCACTGCCTATTCTAATTCAGACCCTCCGATTGACACCACCCCGTGAGGTTTTTCTCACGCCTACTAGTGACTGCAATGTTACACAGCCATACAATGCGCACCACCCTGCGATGTTTTTCAGAAACTGTTCCTACATTGCCACTGCATGTTCCCTGACCTCCCCATGCTGACCACTCCGCGGTGCTTTTCTCCATCCTACATTGCTACTCACTGCCTATCCTAATTCAGACCCTCCGATTCACACCACCCCTTGATGTTTTTCTCACTCCTACTAGTGAATGTAATGTTACACACCCATACAATGCGCACCACCCCGCGATGTTTTTCAGAAACCTATCCTACATTGCCACTGCATGTTCCCTGACCTCCCCGTGCTGACCACCACACGCAGCGTTTCTCCATCCTGCATTGCCACTCACTGCCTATCCTAATTCAGACCCTCTGATTCACACCACCCCGTGATGTTTTTCTCACTCCTACTAGTGAATGTAATGTTACATACCCATACAATGCACACCAGGCCGCGATGTTTTTCAGAAACCTATCCTACATTGCCACTGCATGTTCCCTGATCTCCCCATGCTGACCACCCCGCGGTGCTTTTCCCATCCTACATTGCCACACAAGGCCTATACTAATTCAGACCCTCCGATTCACGCCACCCCGTGATGTTTTTCTCACTCGTACTAGTGAATGTAATGTTACACACCCATACAATGTGCACCACCCCGTGATGTTTTTCTCACTCCTACTAGCGAATGTAATGTTACACACACATACAATGCGCACCACCCCGCAGTGTTTTTCAGAAACCTATCCTACATTGCCACTGTATATTCCCTGACCTCCCCATGCGGACCACTACGCGGAGCTTTTCTCCAACCTACATTGCCACTCACTGCCTATCCTAATTCTGACCCTCCGATTCACACCACCCCGTGATGTTTTTCTCACTCCTACTAGTGAATGAAATGTTACACACCCATACAATGCACACCACCCCTCGATGTTTTTCATAAACCTATCCTACATTGCCACTGCATGTTCCCAGTCCTCCCCATTCTGACCCAACTGCGGGGCTTTTCTCCATCCTCCATTGCGACTCACTGCCTATTCTAATTCAGACCCTCCGATTCACACCACCCCGTGATGTTTTTCTCACTTCTACTAGTGAATGTAATGTTACACACCCATTCAATGGGCACCACCCTGTGATGTTTTTCTCACTCCTACCAATGAATGTAATGTTACACACCCATACAATGCGCACCAACCCGCGATGTTCTTCAGAAACCTATATTACATTGCCACTGCATGTTCCCTGACCTCCCAATGCTGAAAACCCCGTGGTGCTCTTCTCCATCCTACATTGCCACTCACTGCCTATCCTAATTCAGACCTTCCGATTCTCACCACCCCGTGATGTTTTTCTCACTCCTACTAGTGAATGTAATGTTACACAGCCAAACAATGCGCACCACCCGGCGATGTTTTTCAGAAAACTATCCTACATTGCCACTGCATGTTCCCTGACCTCCCCATGCTGACCACCCCGCGGTGCTTTTCTCCATCCTACATTGCCAATCACTGCCTATCCTAATTCATACCCTCTGATTCACACCACCCCGTGATGACTTTCTCACTCCTACTAGTGAATGTAATGTTACACACCCATACAATGCGCACCACCCAGCGACGTTTTTCAGAAACCTATACTAAATTTCCACTGCATGTTCCCTGACCTCCCCATGCTGATCACCTCGCGGTGCTTTTCTCCAACCTACATTGCCACTCACTGCCTATCCTAATTCAGACCCTCCGATTCACACCACCCCGTGATGTGCTTCTCACTCCTACTAGTGAATATAATGTTACACACCCATACAATGCGCACCACCCCCTGACGTTTTTCTCACTCCTACTAGTGAATGTAAAGTTACACACCAATAAAATGCGCACCACCCCGCGATATTTTTCAGAAACCTATCCTTCATTGCCACTGCATGTTCCCTGACCTCCACATGCTGACCATCCCGCGGAACTTTTCTCCATCCTACACTGCCACTCACAGCCTATCCTACTTAAAACCCTCTGATTCACACCACCCCGTGAAGTTTTTCTCACTCCTACTAGTGAATGTAATGTTACACACCCATACAATGCGCACCACCCCGCGATGTTTTTCAGAAACCTATCCTAAATTGCCACTGCATGTTACCTGACCTCCCCGTGCTGACCACCACACGCAGCGTTTCTCCATCCTACATTGCCACTCACTGCCTATCCTAATTCAGACCCTCTGATTCACACCACCCCGTGATGTTTTTCTCACTCCTACTAGCGAATGTAATGTTACACACACATACAATGCGCACCACCCCGCAGTGTTTTTCAGAAACCTATCCTACATTGCCACTGTATATTCCCTGACCTCCCCATGCGGACCACTACGCGGAGCTTTTCTCCAACCTACATTGCCACTCACTGCCTATCCTAATTCTGACCCTCCGATTCACACCACCCCGTGATGTTTTTCTCACTCCTACTAGTGAATGAAATGTTACACACCCATACAATGCACACCAGGCTGCGATGTTTTTCAGAAACCTATCCTACATTGCCACTGCATGTTCCCTGATCTCCCCATGCTGACCACCCCGCGGTGCTTTTCCCATCCTACATTGCCACACAAGGCCTATACTAATTCAGACCCTCCGATTCACGCCACCCCGTGATGTTTTTCTCACTCGTACTAGTGAATGTAATGTTACACACCCATACAATGTGCACCACCCCGTGATGTTTTTCTCACTCCTACTAGCGAATGTAATGTTACACACACATACAATGCGCACCACCCCGCAGTGTTTTTCAGAAACCTATCCTACATTGCCACTGTATATTCCCTGACCTCCCCATGCGAACCACTACGCGGAGCTTTTCTCCAACCTACATTGCCACTCACTGCCTATCCTAATTCTGACCCTCCGATTCACACCACCCCGTGATGTTTTTCTCACTCCTACTAGTGAATGAAATGTTACACACCCATACAATGCACACCACCCCTCGATGTTTTTCATAAACCTATCCTACATTGCCACTGCATGTTCCCAGTCCTCCCCATTCTGACCCCCCTGCGGGGCTTTTCTCCATCCTCCATTGCCACTCACTGCCTATTCTAATTCAGACCCTCCGATTCACACCACCCCGTGATGTTTTTCTCACTCCTACTAGTGAATGTAAGGTTACACACCCATTCAATGGGCACCACCCTGTGATGTTTTTCTCACTCCTACCAATGAATGTAATGTTACACACCCATACAATGCGCACCAACCCGCGATGTTCTTCGGAAACCTATATTACATTGCCACTGCATGTTCCCTGACCTCCCAATGCTGAAAACCCCGTGGTGCTCTTCTCCATCCTACATTGCCACTCACTGCCTATCCTAATTCAGACCTTCCGATTCTCACCACCCCGTGAGGTTTTTCTCACTCCTAGTACTGAATGTAATGTTACACACCCATACAATGCGCACCACCCAGCGATGTTTTTCAGAAACCTATCCTACATTGCCACTGCATGTTCCCTGACCTCCCCATGCAGACCACCCCGCGGTGCTTTTCTCCATGCTACATTGCCACTCACTGCCTATCCTAATACAGACCCTCCGATTCACACCACCCCGTGATGTTTTTCTCACTCCTACTTGTGAATGTAAAGTTACACACCCATACAATGCGCACCAACCCACGATGTTTTTCAGAAACCTATCCTACAATGCCACTGCATGTTCCCTGACCTCCCTATGCTGACCACCCCGCGGTGCTTTTTCCCATCCTACATTGCCACTCACTGCCTATCCTGATTCAGACCCTCCGATTCACACCACCCCGTGATGTTTTTCTCACTCCTACTAGTGAATGTAATGTTACACAGCCAAACAATGCGCACCACCCGGCGATGTTTTTCAGAAAACTATCCTACATTGCCACTGCATGTTCCCTGACCTCCCCATGCTGACCACCCCGCGGTGCTTTTCTCTATCCTACATTGCCACTCACTGCCTATCCTGATTCATACCCTCCGATTCATACCACCCCGTGATGTTTTTCTCACTCCTACTAGTGAATGTAATGTTACACACCCATACAATGCGCACCACCCAGCGACGTTTTTCAGAAACCTATACTACATTTCCACTGCATGTTCCCTGACCTCCCCATGCTGACCACCTCGCGGTGCTTTTCTCCAACCTACATTGCCACTCACTGCCTATCCTAATTCAGACCCTCCGATTAACACCACCCCGTGATGTGTTTCTCACTCCTACTAGTGAATATAATGTTACACACCCATACAATGCGCACCACCCCCTGATGTTTTTCTCACTCCTACTAGTGAATGTAATGTTACACACCAATAAAATGCGCACCCCCCCGCGATATTTTTCAGAAACCTATCCTTCATTGCCACTGCATGTTCCCTGACCTCCACATGCTGACCATCCCGCGGAACTTTTCTCCATCCTACAGTGCCACTCACAGCCTATCCTACTTCAAACCCTCTGATTCACACCACCCCGTGAAGTTTTTCTCACTCCTACTAGTTAATGTAATGTTACACACCCATACAATGCGCACCACCCAGCGATGTTTTTCAGAAACCTATCATACAATGCAACTGCATGTTCCCTGACCTCCCCATGCTGACCACCCCTCGGTGCTTTTCTCCATCCTACATTGCCACTCACTGCCTATCCTAATTCAGAACCTCCGATTGACACCACCCCGTGAGGTTTTTCTCACGCCTACTAGTGACTGTAATGTTACACAGCCATACAATGCGCACCACCCTGCGATGTTTTTCAGAAACTGTTCCTACATTGCCACTGCATGTTCCCTGACCTCCCCATGCTGACCACTCCGCGGTGCTTTTCTCTATCCTACATTGCCACTCACTGCCTATCCTAATTCAGACCCTCCGATTCACACCACCCCTTGATGTTTTTCTCACTCCTACTAGTGAATGTAATGTTACACACCCATACAATGCGCACCACCCCGCGATGTTTTTCAGAAACCTATCCTACATTGCCACTGCATGTTCGCAGACCTCCCGATGCTGACCACCACACGCAGCTTTTCTCCATCCTACATTGCCACTCACTGCCTATCCTAATTCAGACCCTCTGATTCACACCACCCCGTGATGTTTTTCTCACTCCTACTAGTGAATGTAATGTTACATATCCATACAATGCACACCAGGCCGCGATGTTTTTCAGAAACCTATTCTACATTGCCACTGCATGTTCCGTGATCTCCCCATGCTGATCAACCTGCGGTGCTTTTCCCATCCTACATTGCCACACAAGGCCTATACTAATTCAGACCCTCCGATTCACGCCACCCCGTGATGTTTTTCTCACTCGTACTAGTGAATGTAATGTTACACACCCATACAATGTGCATCACCCCGTGATGTTTTTCTCACTCCTACTAGTGAATGTAATGTTACACACACATACAATGCGCACCACCCCGCAATGTTTTTCAGAAACCTATCCTACATTGCCACTGTATATTGCCTGTCCTCCCCATTCTGACCACCCCGCGGGGCTTTTCTTCATCCTACATTGCCACTCGCTGCCTATTCTAATTCAGACACTCCGATTCACACCACCCCGTGATGTTTTTCTCACACATACTAGTGAATGTAATGTTACACACCCATTCAATGGGCACCACCCTGTGATGTTTTTCTCACTCCTACTAGTGAATGTAATGTTACACACCCATACAATGCGCACCAACCCGCGATGTTCTTCAGAAACCTATATTACATTGCCACTGCATGTTCCCTGACCTCCCAATGCTGAAAACCCCGTCGTGCTTTTCTCCATCCTACATTGCCACTCACTGCCTATCCTAATTCAGACCTTCCGATTCTCACCACCCCGTGATGTTTTTCTCACTCCTACTACTGAATGTAATGTTACACACCCATACAATGCGCACCACCCCGTGATGTTTTTCAGAAACCTATCCTACATTGCCACTGCATGTTCCCTGACCTCCCCATGCTGACCACCCCGCGGTGCTTTTCTCCATCCTACATTGCCACTCACTGCCTATCCTAACTCAGACCCTCCGATTCACACCACCCCGTGATGTTTTTCTCACTCCTACTAGTGAATGTAAAGTTACACACCCATACAATGCACACCACACCGCGATGTTTTTCAGAAACCTATCCTACATTCCCATTGCATGTTCCCTGACCTCCCCATGCTGACCACCCCGCGGTGCTTTTCTCCATCCTACATTGCCACTCACTGCCTATCCTAATTCAGACCCTCCGATTCACACCACCCCGTGATGTTTTTCTCACTCCTACTATTGAATGTAATGTTACACACCCATACAATGCGCACCACTCCGCAATGTTTTTCAGAAACCTATCCTACATTGCCACTGCATGTTCCCTGACCTCCCCATGCTGACCACCCCGCGGTGCTTTTCTCCATCCTACATTGCCACTCACTGCCTATCCTAATTCAGGCCCTCCGATTCACACCACCCCGTGATGTTTTTCTCACTCCTACTAGTGAATGTAATGTTTCACACCCATACAATGCGCACCACCCCGCGATGTTTTTCAGAATCCTATCCTACATTGCCGCTGCATGTTCCCTGACCTCCCCATGCTGACCATCCTGCGGTGCTTTTCTCCATCCTACATTGCCACTCACAGCGTATCCTACTTCAAACCCTCTGATTCACACCACCAAGTGATGTTTTTCTCACTCCTACTAGTGAATGTAATGTTACACACCCATACAATGCGCACGACCCCTCGATGTTTTTAATAAACCTATCCTACATTGCCACTGCATGTTCCCTGACCTCCCCATGCTGACCACCCCACGGTGCTTTTCTCCATCCTACATTGCCACTCACTACCTATTCTAATTCAGGCCCTCCGATTCACACCACCCCGTGATGTTTTTCTCACTCCTACTAGTGAATGTAATGTTACACACGCATTCAATGGGCACCACCCTGTGATGTTTTTCTCACTCCTACTAGTGAATGTAATGTTACACACCCATACAATGCTCACCACCCCGCGATGTTCTTCAGAAACCTATACTACATTGCCACTGCATGTTCCCTGACCTCCCAATGCTGAAAACCCCGTGGTGCTTTTCTCCATCCTACATTGCCACTCACTGCCTATCCTAATTCAGACATTCCGATTCTCACCACCCCGTGATGTTTTTCTCACTCCTACTACTGATTGTAATGTTACACACCCATACAATGCGCACCACCCCGCGATGTTTTTTAGAAACCTATCCTACATTGCCACTGCATGTTCCCTGATCTCCCCATGCTGACCACCCCGCGGTGCTTTTCTCCATCATACATTGCCACTCACTGCCTATCCTAATTCAGACCCTCGGATTCCCACCACCCCGTGATGTTTTTCTTACTCCTACTAGTGAATGTAAAGTTACACACCCATACAATGCACACCACACCGCGATGTTTCTCAGAAACCTATCCTACATTCCCACTGCATGTTCCCTGACCTCCCCATGCTAACCACCCCGCAGTGCTTTTCTCCATCCTACATTGCCACTCACTGCCTATCCTAATTCAGACCCTCCGATTCACACCACCCCGTGATATTTTTCTCACTCCTACTAGTGAATGTAATGTTACACACCCATACAATGCGCACCACCCCACAATGTTTTTCAGAAACCAATCCTACATTGCCACTGTATGTTCCCTGACCTCCCCATGCTGACCATCCCGCGGTGCTTTTCTCCATCCTACATTGCCACTCACTGCCTATCCTAATTCAGACCCTCCGATTAACACCACCCCGTGATGTTTTTCTCACGCCTACTAGTGAATGTAATGTTACACACCCATTCAAAGGGCACCACCCTGTGATGTTTTTCTCACTCCTACTAGTGAATGTAATGTTACATACCGATAAAATGTACACCACAACGCGATGTTTTTCAAAAACCTATCCTACATTTCTACTGCATGTTCCCTGACCTCCCCATGCTGACAACACCGCGATGCTTTTCTCCATCCTACATTCCCACTCACTGCCTATCCTAATTCAGACCCTCCGATTCACACCACCCCGTGACGTTTTTCTCACTCCTACTAGTGAATGTAATGTTACACACCCATACAATGCGCACCACACCGCAATGTTTTTCAGAAACCTATCCTACATTGCAACTGCATGTTCCTTGACCTCCCCATGCTGACCACCCCGCGGTGCTTTTCTCCATCCTACATTGCCACTCACTGCCTATCCTATTCAGGCCCTCCGATTCACACCAACCCGTGATGATTTTCTCATTCCTACTAGTGAATGTAATGTTTCACACCCATACAATGCGCACCAACCCGTGATGTTTTTCTCAGTTCTACTAGTGAATGTCATGTTACACACCAATACAATGCGCAACACCCCGCTATGTTTTTCAGAAACCTATCCTACATTGCCATTGCATGTTCCCTGACCTCCCCTTGCTGACCACCCCTCGGTGCTTTTCACCATCCTACATTGCCACTCACTGCCTATCCTAATTCAGATGCTCCGACTCCACCACCCCGTGATGATTTTCTCACTCCTACTAGTGAATGTAATGTTGCATACCCATAAAATGCACACCACCCCGCGATGTTTTTCAGAAACCTCTCCTACATTGCCACTGCATGTTCCCTGACCTCCCCATGCTGACCACACCGCGGTGCTTTTCTCCATCCTACATTGCCACTCACTGCCTATCCTAATTCAGACCCTCCGATTCACACCACCCCGTGATGCTTTTCTCACTCCTACTAGTGAATGTAATGTTACACACCCATTCAATGGGCACCACCCTGTGATGTTTTTCTCACTCCTACTAGTGAATGTAATGTTACACACCCATACAATGCGCACCACACCGCGATGTTCTTCAGAAACCTATACTACATTGCCACTGCATGTTTCCTGACCTCCCAATGCTGAAAACCCCGTGGTGCTTTTCTCCATCCTACATTGCCACTCACTGCCTATCCTAATTCAGACCTTCCGATTCTCACCACCCCGTGATGTTTTTCTCCCTCCTACTACTGAATGTAATGTTACACACCCATACAATGCGCGACACCCCGCGATGTTTTTTAGAAACCTATCCTACATTGCCACTGCATGTTCCCTGATCTCCCCATGCTGACCACCCCGCGGTGCTTTTCTCCATCCTACATTGCCACTCACTGCCTATCCTAATTCAGACCCTCCGATTCCCACCACCCCGTGATGTTTTTCTCACTCCTACTAGTGAATGTAAAGTTAAACACCCATACAATGCACACCACACCGCGATGTTTTTCAGAAACCTATCCTACATTCCCACTGCATGTTCCCTGACCTCCCCATGCTGACCACCCCGCGGTGCTTTTCTCCATCCTACATTGCCACTCACTGCCTATCCTAATTCAGACACTCCGATTCACACCACCCCGTGATTTTTTCTCACTCCTACTAGTGAATGTAATGTTACACACCCATACAATGCGCACCACCCCGCAATGTTTTTCAGAAACCTATCAGACATTGCCACTGCATGTGCCCTGACCTCCACATGCTGACCACCCCGCGGTGCTTTTCTCCATCCTACATTGCCACTCACTGCCTATCCTAATTCAGGCCCTCCAATTCACACCACCCCGTGATGTTTTTCTCACTCCTACTAGTGAATGTAAAGTTACACACCCATACAATGCACACCACACCGCGATGTTTTTCAGAAACCTATCCTACATTCCCATTGCATGTTCCCTGACCTCCCCATGCTGACCACCCCGCCGTGCTTTTCTCCATCCTACATTGCCACTCACTGCCTATCCTAATTCAGACCCTCCGATTCACACCACCCCGTGATGTTTTTCTCACTCCTACTATTGAATGTAATGTTACACACCCATACAATGCGCACCACTCCGCAATGTTTTTCAGAAACCTATCCTACATTGCCACTGCATGTTCCCTGACCTCCCCATGCTGACCACCCCGCGGTGCTTTTCTCCATCCTACATTGCCACTCACTGCCTATCCTAATTCAGGCCCTCCGATTCACACCACCCCGTGATGTTTTTCTCACTCCTACTAGTGAATGTAATGTTTCACACCCATACAATGCGCACCACCCCGCGATGTTTTTCAGAATCCTATCCTACATTGCCGCTGCATGTTCCCTGACCTCCCCATGCTGACCATCCTGCGGTGCTTTTCTCCATCCTACATTGCCACTCACAGCGTATCCTACTTCAAACCCTCTGATTCACACCACCAAGTGATGTTTTTCTCACTCCTACTAGTGAATGTAATGTTACACACCCATACAATGCGCACGACCCCTCGATGTTTTTAATAAACCTATCCTACATTGCCACTGCATGTTCCCTGACCTCCCCATGCTGACCACCCCACGGTGCTTTTCTCCATCCTACATTGCCACTCACTACCTATTCTAATTCAGGCCCTCCGATTCACACCACCCCGTGATGTTTTTCTCACTCCTACTAGTGAATGTAATGTTACACACCCATTCAATGGGCACCACCCTGTGATGTTTTTCTCACTCCTACTAGTGAATGTAATGTTACACACCCATACAATGCTCACCACCCCGCGATGTTCTTCAGAAACCTATACTACATTGCCACTGCATGTTCCCTGACCTCCCAATGCTGAAAACCCCGTGGTGCTTTTCTCCATCCTACATTGCCACTCACTGCCTATCCTAATTCAGACATTCCGATTCTCACCACCCCGTGATGTTTTTCTCACTCCTACTACTGATTGTAATGTTACACACCCATACAATGCGCACCACCCCGCGATGTTTTTTAGAAACCTATCCTACATTGCCACTGCATGTTCCCTGATCTCCCCATGCTGACCACCCCGCGGTGCTTTTCTCCATCATACATTGCCACTCACTGCCTATCCTAATTCAGACCCTCGGATTCCCACCACCCCGTGATGTTTTTCTTACTCCTACTAGTGAATGTAAAGTTACACACCCATACAATGCACACCACACCGCGATGTTTCTCAGAAACCTATCCTACATTCCCACTGCATGTTCCCTGACCTCCCCATGCTAACCACCCCGCAGTGCTTTTCTCCATCCTACATTGCCACTCACTGCCTATCCTAATTCAGACCCTCCGATTCACACCACCCCGTGATATTTTTCTCACTCCTACTAGTGAATGTAATGTTACACACCCATACAATGCGCACCACCCCACAATGTTTTTCAGAAACCAATCCTACATTGCCACTGTATGTTCCCTGACCTCCCCATGCTGACCATCCCGCGGTGCTTTTCTCCATCCTACATTGCCACTCACTGCCTATCCTAATTCAGACCCTCCGATTAACACCACCCCGTGATGTTTTTCTCACGCCTACTAGTGAATGTAATGTTACACACCCATTCAAAGGGCACCACCCTGTGATGTTTTTCTCACTCCTACTAGTGAATGTCATGTTACATACCGATAAAATGTACACCACAACGCGATGTTTTTCAAAAACCTATCCTACATTTCTACTGAAGTTCCCTGACCTCCCCATGCTGACAACACCGCGATGCTTTTCTCCGTCCTACATTCCCACTCACTGCCTATCCTAATTCAGACCCTCCGATTCACACCACCCCGTGACGTTTTTCTCACTCCTACTAGTGAATGTAATGTTACACACCCATACAATGCGCACCACACCGCAATGTTTTTCAGAAACCTATCCTACATTGCAACTGCATGTTCCTTGACCTCCCCATGCTGACCACCCCGCGGTGCTTTTCTCCATCCTACATTGCCACTCACTGCCTATCCTATTCAGGCCCTCCGATTCACACCAACCCGTGAGGATTTTCTCATTCCTACTAGTGAATGTAATGTTTCACACCCATACAATGCGCACCAACCCGTGATGTTTTTCTCAGTTCTACTAGTGAATGTCATGTTACACACCAATACAATGCGCAACACCCCGCTATGTTTTTCAGAAACCTATCCTACATTGCCATTGCATGTTCCCTGACCTCCCCTTGCTGACCACCCCTCGGTGCTTTTCACCATCCTACATTGCCACTCACTGCCTATCCTAATTCAGATGCTCCGATTCCACCACCCCGTGATGATTTTCTCACTCCTACTAGTGAATGTAATGTTGCATACCCATAAAATGCACACCACCCCGCGAAGTTTTTCAGAAACCTCTCCTACATTGCCACTGCATGTTCCCTGACCTCCCCATGCTGACCACCCCGCGGTGCTTTTCTCCATCCTACATTGCCACTCACTGCCTATCCTAATTCAGACACTCCGATTCACACCACCCCGTGATGCTTTTCTCACTCCTACTAGTGAATGTAATGTTACACACCCATTCAATGGGCACCACCCTGTGATGTTTTTCTCACTCCTACTAGTGAATGTAATGTTACACACCCATACAATGCGCACCACCCCGCGATGTTCTTCAGAAACCTATACTACATTGCCACTGCATGTTTCCTGACCTCCCAATGCTGAAAACCCCGTGGTGCTTTTCTCCATCCTACATTGCCACTCACTGCCTATCCTAATTCAGACCTTCCGATTCTCACCACCCCGTGATGTTTTTCTCCCTCCTACTACTGAATGTAATGTTACACACCCATACAATGCGCGACACCCCGCGATGTTTTTTAGAAACCTATCCTACATTGCCACTGCATGTTCCCTGATCTCCCCATGCTGACCACTCCGCGGTGCTTTTCTCCATCCTACATTGCCACTCACTGCCTATCCTAATTCAGACCCTCCATTTCCCACCACCCCGTGATGTTTTTCTCACTCCTACTAGTGAATGTAAAGTTAAACACCCATACAATGCACACCACACCGCGATGTTTTTCAGAAACCTATCCTACATTCCCACTGCATGTTCCCTGACCTCCCCATGCTGACCACCCCGCGGTGCTTTTCTCCATCCTACATTGCCACTCACTGCCTATCCTAATTCAGACCCTCCGATTCACACCACCCCGTGATTTTTTCTCACTGCTACTAGTGAATGTAATGTTACACACCCATACAATGCGCACCACCCCGCAATGTTTTTCAGAAACCTATCAGACATTGCCACTGCATGTGCCCTGACCTCCACATGCTGACCACCCCGCGGTGCTTTTCTCCATCCTACATTGCCACTCACTGCCTATCCTAATTCAGGCCCTCCAATTCACACCACCCCGTGATGTTTTTCTCACTCCTACTAGTGAATGTAAAGTTTCACACCCATACAATGCGCACCACCCCGCGATGTTTTTCAGAAACCTATCCTACATTGCCGCTGCATGTTCCCTGACCACCCCATGCTGACCATCCCGCGGTGCTTTTCTCCATCCTACATTGCCACTCACAGCCTATCCTACTTCAAACCCTCTGATTCACAACACCCCGTGAAGTTTTTCTCACTCCTACTAGAGAATGTAATGTTACACACCCATAAAATGCGCACCACCCCACGATGTTTTTCAGAAACCTATCCTACAATGCCACTGCATGTTCCCTGACCGCCCCATGCTGACCACCCCGCGGTGCTTTTCTAAATCCTATATTGCCCATCACGTCCTATCCTAATTCAGACCCTCCAATTCACGCCACCCCGTGATGTTTTTCTCACTCCTACTAGTGAATGTAATGTTACACACCCATACAATGCGCACCACCCCGTGATGTTTGTCTCTCTCCTACCAGTGAATGTAATGTTACGCACACATACAATGCGCACCACCCTGCGATGTTTTTCAGAAACCTATCCTACAATGCCACTGCATGTTCCCTGACCTCCCCATGCTCACCACCCCGCGGTGCTTTTCTCCATCCTACATTGCCACTCACTGCCTATCCTAATTCAAACCCTCCGATTCACACCACCCCGTGATGTTTTTCTCACGCCTACTAGTGAATGTAATGTTACACACCCATACAATGCGCACCACCCTGCGATGTTTTTCAGAAACTGTTCCTACATTGCCACTGCAAGTTCCCTGACCTCCCCATACTGACCACTCCGCGGTGCTTTTCTCCATACTACATTGCCACTCACTGCCTATCCTAATTCAGACCCTCCGATTCACACCACCCCTTGATGTTTTTCTCACTCCTACTAGTGAATGTAATGTTACACACCCATACAATGCGCACCACCCCGCGATGTTTTTCAGAAACCTATCCTACATTGCCACTGCATGTTCCCTGACCTCCCCATGCTGACCAACACACGCAGCGTTTCTCCATCCTACATAGCCACTCACTGCGTATCCTAATTCAGACCCTCTGATTCACACCACCCCGTGATGTTTTTCTCACTCCTACTAGTGAATGTAATGTTACATACCCATACAATGCACAGCAGGCCGCGATGTTTTTCAGAAACCTATCCTACATTGCCACTCCATGTTCCCTGACCTCCCCATGCTGACCACCCCGCGGTGCTTTTCTCCATTCTACATTGCCACTCACTGCCTATTCTAATTCAGACCCTCCGATACACACCACCCCGTGATGTTTTTCTCACTCCTACTAGTGAATGTAATGTTACACACCCATTCAATGGGCACCACCCTGTGATGTTTTTGTCACTCCTACTAGTGAATGTAATGTTACACACCCATACAATGCGCACCACCCCGCCATGTTCTTCAGAAACCTATACTACTTTGCCACTGCATGTTCCCTGACCTCCCAATGCTGAAAATCCCGTGGTGCTTTTCTCCATCCTACATTGCCACTCACTGCCTATCCTAATTCAGACCTTCCGATTCTCACCAGCCCGTGATGTTTTTCTCACTCCTACTACTGAATGTAATGTTACACACCCATACAATGCGCACCACCCCGCGATGTTTTTCAGCAACATATCCTCCAATGCCACTGCATGTTTCCTGACCTCCCCATGCTGACCACCCCGCGGTGCTTTTCTCCATCCTAGATTGCCACTCACTGCCTATCCTAATTCAGACCCTCCGATTAACACCACCCCGTGATGTTTTTCTCACGCCTACTAGTGAATGTAATGTTACACACCCATTCAAAGGGCACCACCCTGTGATGTTTTTCTCACTCCTACTAGTGAATGTAATGTTACATACCCATAAAATGTACACCACAACGCGATGTTTTTCAAAAACCTATCCTACATTTCTACTGCATGTTCCCTGACCTCCCCATGCTGACCACACCGCGGTGCTTTTCTCCAACCTACATTCCCACTCACTGCCTATCCTAATTCAGACCCTCCGATTCACACCACCCAGTGAAGTTTTTCTCACTCCTACTAGTGAATGTAATGTTACACACCCATACAATGCACACAACCCTGCGATGTTTTTCAGAAACTGTTCCTACATTGCCACTGCATGTTCCCTGATCTCCCCATGCTGACCACCCCGCGGTGCTTTTCCCATCCTACATTGCCACTCACGGCCTACACTAATTGAGACCCTCCGATGCACGCCACCCCGTGATGTTTTTATCACTCGTACTAGTGAATGTAATGTTACACACCCATACAATGCGCACCACCCCGTGATGTTTTTCTCACTCCTACTAGTAAATGTAATGTTACACACACATACAATGCTCACCACCCCGCAATGTTTTTCAGAAACCAATCCTACATTGCCACTGCATGTTCCCGGACCTCCCCATGCTAACCACCACGCGGAGCTTTTCTCCAACCTACATTGCCACTCACTGCCTATCCTAATTCAGACCCTCCGATTCACACCACCCTGTGATGTTTTTCTCACTCCTACTAGTGAATGTAATGTTACACACCCATACAATGCGCACCACACCTCGATGTTTTTCAGAAACCTATCCTACATTGCCACTGCATGTTCCCTGACCTCCCCATGCTGACCACCCCGCAGTGCTTTTCTCCATCATACATTGCCACTCACTGCCTATTCTGATTCAAACCCTCCGATTCACACCACCCTGTGATGTTTTTCTCACTCCTACTATTGAATGTAATGTTACATACCCATAAAATGCACACCACACTGCGATGTTTTTCTCACTCCTACTAGTGAATGTCATGTTACACACCCATACAGTGCGCACCACCCCGCGATGTTTTTCAGAAACCTCTCCTACATTGCCACTGCATGTTCCCAGACCTCCCCATGCTGACCACCCCGTGGTGCTTTTCTCCATCCTACATTGTCACTCACTGCCTATCCTAATTCAGACCTTCCGATTCACACCACCCCGTGATGTTTTTCTCACTCCTACTAGTGAATGTAATGTTACACACCCATTCAATGGGCACCACCCTGTGATGTTTTTCTCACTCCTACTAGTGAATGTAATGTTACACACCCATACAATGCGCACCAACCCGCGATGTTCTTCAGAAACCTATATTACATTGCCACTGCATGTTCCCTGACCTCCCAATGCTGAAAACCCCGTGGTGCTCTTCTCCATCCTACATTGCCACTCACAGCCTATCCTAATTCAGACCTGCCGATTCTCACCACCCCGTGATGTTTTTCTCACTCTTACTCCTGAATGTAATGTTACACACCCATACAATGCGCACCACCCCGCGATGTTTTTCAGAAACCTATCCTACATTGCCACTGCATGTTCCCTGACCTCCCCATGCTGACCACCCCGCGGTGCTTTTCTCCATCCTACATTGCGACTCACTGCCTATCCTAATTCAGGCCCTCCAATTCACACCACCCCGTGATGTTTTTCTCACTCCTACTAGTGAATGTAATGTTTCACACCCATACAATGCGCACCACCCCGCGATGTTTTTCAGAATCCTATCCTACATTGCCGCTGCATGTTCCCTGACCTCCCCATGCTGACCATCCCGAGGTGCTATTCTCCATCCTACATTGCCACTCACAGCCTATCGTACTTCAAACCCTCTGATTCACACCACCCCGTGATGTTTTTCTCACTCCTACTAGTGAATGTAATGTTACACACCCATACAATGCGCACCACCCCTCGATGTTTTTAATAAACCTATCCTACATTGCCACTGCATGTTCCCTGACCTCACAATGCTGAAAACCCCGTGGTGCTTTTCTCCATCCTACATTGCCACTCACTGCCTATCCTAATTCAGACCTTCCGATTCTCACCACCCCGTGATGTTTTTCTCACTCCTACTACTGAATGTAATGTTACAGACCCATACAATGCGCACCACCCCGCGATGTTTTTCAGAAACCTATTCCTACATTTCCACTGCATGTTCCCTGACCTCCCCATGCTGACCACCCCGCGGTGCTTTTCTCCATCCTACATTGCCACTCACTGCCTATCCTAATTCAGACCCTCCGATTCACACCACCCCGTGATGTTTTTCTCACTCCTACTAGTGAATGTAAAGTTACACACCCATACAATGCACACCACACGGCGATGTTTTTCAGAAACCTATCCTACATTTCCCCTGCATGTTCCCTGACCTCCCCATGCTGACCACCCCGCGGTGCTTTTCTCCGTCCTACATTGCCACTCACTGACTATCCTAATTCAGACCCTCCGATTCACACCACCCCGTGATGTTTTTCTCACTCCTACTAGTGAATGTAATGTTACACACCCATACAATGCGCACCACCCCGCAATGTTTTTCAGAATCCTATCCTACATTGCCACTGCATGTGCCCTGACCTCCCCATGCTGACCACCCCGCGGTGCTTTTCTCCATCCTACATTGCCACTCACTGCCTATCCTAATTCAGGCCCTCCGATTCACACCACCCCGTGATGTTTTTCTCACTCCTACTAGTGAATGTAATATTTCACACCCATACAATGCGCACCACGCCGCGATGTTTTTCAGAATCCTATCCTACATTGCCGCTGCATGTTCCCTGACCTCCCCATGCTGACCATCCCGCAGTGCTTTTCTCCATCCTACATTGCCACTCACAGCCTATCCTAATTCAAACCCTCTGATTCACACCACCCCGTGAAGTTTTTCTCACTCCTACTAGTGAATGTAATGTTACACACCCATACAATGCGCAACACCCCGCGATGTTTTTCAGCAACCTATCTTCCAATGCCACTGCATGTTCCCTGACCTCCCCATGCTGACCACCCCGCGGTGCTTTTCTCCATCCTACATTGCCACTCACTGCCTATCCTAATTCAGACCCTCCGATTAACACCACCTCGTGATGTTTTTCTCACGCCTACTACTGAATGTAATGTTACACACCCATACAATGCGCACCACCCTGCGATGTTTTTCAGAAACTGTTCTTACATTGCCACTGCATGTTCCCTGATCTCCCCATGCTGACCACCCCGCGGTGCTTTTCCCATCCTACATTGCCACTCACGGCCTACACTAATTGAGACGCTCCAATTCACGCCACACCGTGATGTTTTTCTCACTCGTACTAGTGAAGGTAATGTTACACACCCATACAATGCGCACCACCCCGTGATGTTTTTCTCACTCCTACTAGTGAATGTAATGTTACACACTCATACAATGCGCACCACCCCGCATTGTTTTTCAGAAACCTATCCTACATTGCCACTGCATGTTCCCGGACCTCCCCATGCTGACCACCACGCCGAGCTTTTCTCCAACGTACATTGCCACTCACTGCCTATCCTAATTCAGACCGTCCGATTCACACCACCCCGTGAAGTTTTTCTCACTCCTACTAGTGAATGTAATGTTACACACCCATACAATGCGCACCACACCTCGATGTTTTTCAGAAACCTATCCTTCATTGCCATTGCATGTTCCCTGACCTCCACATGCTGACCATCCCGCGGAGCTTTTCTCCATCCTACATTGCCACTCACAGCCTATCCTACTTCAGACCCTCTGATTCACACCACCCCGTGAAGTTTTTCTCACTCCTACTAGTGAATGTAATGTTACACACCCATACAATGCGCACCACCCAGAGATGTTTTTCAGAAACTTATCCTTCAATGCCACTGCATGTTCCCTGACCTCCCCATGCTGACCACCCCGCGGTGCTTTTCTCCATCCTACATTGCCACTCACAGCCTATCCTACTTCAGACCCTCTGATTCATACCACCCCGTGAAGTTTTTCTCACTCCTACTAGTGAATGTAATGTTACACACACATACAATGCGCACCACCCCGCAATGTTTTTCAGAAACCTATCCTCCAATGCCACTGCATGTTCCCTGACCTTCCCATGCTGACCACCCCGCGGTGCTTTTCTCCATCCTAAATTCCCACAACTGCCTATCCTAATTCAGACCCTCTGATTCAAACCACCCCGTGATGTTTTTCTCACTCCTACTAGTGAATGTAATGTTACACACCCATACAATGCGCACCACACCTCGATGTTTTTCAGAAACCTATCCTACATTGCCACTGCATGTTCCCTGACCTCCCCATGCTGACCACCCCGCGGTGCTTTTCTCCATCATACATTGCCACTCACTGCCTATCCTGATTCAAACCCTCCGATTCAAACCACCCTGTGATGTTTTTCTCACTCCTACTAGTGAATGTAAAGTTACATACCCATTCAAAGGGCACCACCCTGTGATGTTTTTCTCACTCCTACTAGTGAATGTAATGTTACATACCCATAAAATGCACACCACACCGCGATGATTTTCAAAAACCTATCCTACATTTCTACTGCATGTTCCCTGACCTCCCCATTCTGACCACACCGCGGTGCTTTTCTCCATCCTACATTCCCACTCACTGCCTATCCTAATTCAGACCCTCCGATTCACACCACCCCGTGACGTTTTTCTCACTCCTACTAGTGAATGTAATGTTACACACCCATACAATGCGCACCACCCCGCGATGTTTTTCAGAAAACTATCCTACATTGCAACTGCATGTTCCCTGACCACCCCATGCTGACCACCATGCGGAGCTTTTCTGCAACCTACATTGCCACTCACTGCCTATCCTAATTCAGACCCTCCGATTCACATCATCCCGTGATGTTTTTCTCACTCCTACTAGTGAATGTAATGTTTCACACCCTTACAATGCGCACCACCCCGTGATGTTTTTCTCACTCCTACTAGTGAATGTCATGTTACACACCCATACAGTGCGCACCACCCCGCGATGTTTTTCAGAAACCTCTCCTATATTGCCACTGCATGTTCCCTGACCTCCCCTTGCTGACCACCCCTCGGTGATTTTCTCCATCCTACATTGCCACTCACTGCCTATCATAATTCAGGCCGTCCGATTCACACCACCCCTTGATGACTTTCTCACTCCTACTAGTGAATGTAATGTTTCACACCCATACAATGCGCACCAACCCGTGATGTTTTTCTCACTCCTACTAGTGAATGTCATGTTACATACCAATACAATGCGCAACACCCCGCTATGTTTTTCAGAAACCTATCCTACATTGCCACTGCATGTTCCCTGACCTCCCCTTGCTGACCACCCCTCGGTGCTTTTCACCATCCTACATTGCCACTCACTGCCTATCCTAATTCAGACCTTCCGATTCACACCACCCCGTGATGTTTTTCTCACTCCTACTAGTGAATGTATTGTTACACACACATAAAATGCGCACCACCCCGCGATGTTTTTCAGAAACCTATCCTACATTGCCACTGCAGGTTCCCTGACCTGCCCATGCTGACCAACACGCGGAGCTTTTCTCCAACCTACATTGCCACTCACTGCCTATCCTAATTCAGACCCTCCGATTCAGACCACCCCGTGATGTTTTTCTCACTCCTACTAGTGAATGTAATCTTTCACACCCATACAATGCGCACCACCCCGTGATGTTTTTCTCACTCCTACTAGTGAATGTCATGTTACACACCCATACAGTGCGCACCACCCCGCAATGTTTTTCAGAAACCTATCCTATATTGCCACTGCATGTTCCCTGACATCCACTTGCTGACCACCCCTCGGTGCTTTTCTCCATCCTACATTGCCACTCACTGCCTATCCTAATTCAGACCCTCCGATTCCACCACCCCGTGATGGTTTTCTCACTCCTACTAGTGAATGTTATGTTGCACACCAATAAAATGCACACAACCACGCGATGTTTTTCAGAAACCTCTCCTACATTGCCACAGCATGTTCCCTGACCTCCCCATGCTGACCACCCCGCGGTGCTTTTCTCCATCCTACATTGCCACTCACTGCCTATCCTAATTCAGACCCTCCGATTCACACCACCCCGTGATGTTTTTCTCACTCCTACTAGTGAATGTAATGTTACTCACCCATTCAATGCGCACCACAATGTGATGTTTTTCTCACTCCTACTAGTGAATGTAATGTTACACACCCATACAATGCGCACCACCCCGCGATGTTTTTCAGAATCCTATCCTACATTGCCACTGCATGTTCCCTGACCTCCCCATGCTGACCATCCCGCGGTGCTTTTCTCCATCCTACATTGCCACTCACTGCCTATCCTAATTCAGACCCTCCGATTCACACCACCCCGTGATGTTTTTCTCACTCCTACTAGTGAATGTAATGTTACTCACCCATTCAATGCGCACCACAATGTGATGTTTTTCTCACTCCTACAAGTGAATGTAATGTTACACACCCATACAATGCGCACCACCCCGCGATGTTTTTCAGAATCCTATCCTACATTGCCACTGCATGTTACCTGACCTCCCCATGCTGACCATCCCGCGGTGCTTTTCTCCATCCTACATTGCCACTCACTGCCTATCCTAATTCAGACCCTCTGATTCACACCACCCCTTGATGTTTTTCTCACTCCTACTAGTGAATGTAATGTTACACACCCATACAATGCGCACCACCCCCAGATGTTTTTTAGAAACCTATCCTACATTGCCACTGCATGTTCCCTGACCTCCCCATGCTGACCACCCCACGGTGCTTTTCTCCATCCCACATTGCCACTCACTGCCTATCCTAATTCAGACCCTCTGATTCACACCACCCCGTGATGATTTTCTCACTCCTACTAGTGAATGTAATGTTACACACCCATACAATGCGCACCACCCAGCGATGTTTTTCAGAAACCTATACTACATTGCCACTGCATGTTCCCTGACCTCCCCATGCTGACCACCTCGCGGTGCTTTTCTCCAACCTACAAGGCCACTCACTGCCTATCCTAATTCAGACCCTCTGATTCACACCACCCCGTGATGTTTTTCTCACTCCTACTAGTGAATATAATGTTACACACCCATACAATGCGCACCACCCCCTGATGTTTTTCTCACTCCTACTAGTGAATCTAATGTTACACACCAATAAAATGAGCACCACCCTGCGATGTTTTTCAGAAACCTATCCTACATTGCCACTGCATGTTCCCTGACCTCCACATGCTGACCACCACGCGGAGCTTTTCTCCATCCTACATTGCCACTCACTGCCTATCCTAATTCAGACACTCCGATTCACACCACACCGTGATGTTTTTCTCACTCCTACTAGTGAATGTAATGTTACACACACATACAATGCGCACCACCCCGCGATGTTTTTCAGAAACCTATCTTAAATTGCCACTGCATGTTCCCTGACCTCCCCATGCTTACCACCACGCGGAGCTTTTCTCCATCCTACATTGCCACTCACTGCTTATCCTAATTCAGACACTCCGATTCACACCACCCCGTGATGTTTTTCTCACTCCTACTAGTGAATGTAATGTTACACACCCATACAATGCGCACCACCCCTCGATGTTTTTCAGAAACCTATCCTACATTGCCACTGCATGTTCCCTGACCTCCCCATGCTGACCACCCCGCGGTGCTTTTCTCCATCCTACATTGCCACTCACTGCCTATCCTAATTCAGAACCTCCGATTCACACCACCCCTTGATGTTTTTCTCACTCCTACTAGTGAATGTAATGTTACATACCCATTCAATGGGCACCACCCTGTGATGTTTTTCTCACTCCTACTAGTGAATGTAATGTTACACACCCATAAAATGAGCACCACCCCGCGATGATTTTCAGAAACCTGTCCTACATTGCCACTGCATGTTCCCTCACCTCCCCATGCTGACCACCCCGCGGTGCTTTTCTCCATCCTACATTGCCACTCACTGTCTATCCTAATTCAGACCATCCGATTCACACCACCCCGTGATGTTTTTTTCACTCCTACTATTGAATGTAATGTTACACACCCATTCAATGCGCACCACCCTGTGATGTTTTTCCACTCCTACTAGTGAATGTAATGTTACACACCCATACAATGCACACCACCCCGCGGTGTTTTTCGGAATCCTATCCTACATTGCCATTGCATGTTCCCGGACCTCCCCATGCTGACCATCCCGCGGTGCTTTTCTCCATCCTACATTGCCACTCGCAGCCTATCCTACTTCAGACCCTCTGATTCATACCACCCCGTGACGTTTTTCTCACTCCTACTCGTGAATGTAATGTTACACACCCATACAATGCGCACCAACCCGCGATGTTTTTCATAAACCTATCCTACAATGCCACTGCATGTTCCCTGACCTCCCTATGCTGACCACCCCGCGGTGCTTTTCTCCATCCTACATTGCCACTCACTGCCTATCCTAATTCAGACCCTCCGATTCACACCACCCCGTGATGTTTTTCTCACTCCTACTGGTGAATATAATGTTACACAGCCATACAATGCGCACCACCCGGCGATGTTTTTCAGAAACCTATCCTACATTGCCACTGCATATTTTCTGACCTCCCCATGCTGACCACCCCGCGGTGCTTTTCTCCATCCTACATTGCCACTCACTGCCTATCCTAATTCAGACCCTCTGATTCACACCACCCCGTGATGATTTTCTCACACCTACTAGTGAATGTAATGTTACACACCCATACAATGCGCACCACCCCGCGATGTTTTTCAGAAATCTCTCCTACATTGCCACTGCATGTTCCCTGAACTCCACATGCTGACCACTACGCAGAGCTTTTCTCCATCCTACATTGCCACTCACTGCCTATCCTAATTCAGACACTCTGATTCACACCACCCCGTGATGTTTTTCTCACTCCTACTAGTGAATGTAATGTTACACACCCATTCAATGGGCACCACCCTGTGATGTTTTTCTCACTCCTACTAGTGAATGTAATGTTACACACCCATAAAATGAGCACCACCCCACGATGTTTTTCAGAAACCTATCCTACATTGCCACTGCATGTTCCCTGATCTCCCCATGCGGAGCACCCCGCGGTGCTTTTCTCCAACCTATATTGCCCCTCATGGCCTATTCTAATTCAGACCCTCCGATTCACGCCACCCCGTGATGTTTTTCTCACTCCTACTAGTGAATGTAATGTTACACACCCATACAATGCGCAACACCCCGTGATGTTTTTCTCACTCCTACTCGAGAATGTAATGTTACGCACACATACAATGCACACCACCCCGAGATGTTTTTCAGAAACCTATCCTACATTGCCACTGCATGTTCCCTGACTTCCCCATTCTGACCACCACGCGGAGCTTTTCTCCATCCTACATTGCCACTCACTGCCTATCCTAATTCAGACCCTCCGATTCACACCACCCCGTGATGTTTTTCTCACTCCTACTAGTGAATGTAATGTCACACAACAATACAATGCGCACCACCCCTCGATGTTTTTCAGAAACCTATCCTACATTGCTACTGCATGTTCCCTGACCTCCCCAAGCTGACCACCCCGCGGTGCTATTCTCCATCCTACATTGCCACTCACTGCCTATCCTAATTCAGACCCTCCGATTCACACCACCCCGTGATGTTTTTCTCACTCCTACTAGTGAATGTAATGTTACACACCCATACAATGCGCACCAACCCGCGATGTTTTTCAGAAACCTATCCTACAATGCCACTGCATGTTCCCTGACCTCCCTATGCTGACCACCCCGCGGTGCTTTTCTCCATCCTACATTGCCACTCACTGCCTATCCTAATTCAGACCCTCCGATTCACACCACCCCGTGATGTTTTTCTCACTCCTACTAGTGAATGTAATGTTACACAACAATACAATGCGCACCACCCCTCGATGTTTTTCAGAAACCTATCCTACATTGCTACTGCATGTTCCCTGACCTCCCCAAGCTGACCACCCCGCGGTGCTATTCTCCATCCTACATTGCCACACACTGCCTATCCTAATTCAGACCCTCCAATTCACACCACCCCGTGATGTTTTCCTCACTCCTACTAGTGAATGTAATGTTACACACCCATACAATGCACACCAGGTCGCGATGTTTTTCAGAAATCTATCCTACATTGCCATTGCATGTTCCCTGACCTCCCCATGCTGACTACCACGCGGAGCTTTTCTCCAACCTACATTGCCAATCACTGCCTATCCTAATTCAGACCCTCCGATTCACACCAACCCATGATCTTTTTCTCACTCCTACTAGTGAATGTAATGTTACACACCCATACAATGCACACCAGGTCACGATGTTTTTCAGAAATCTATGGTACATTGCCACTGCATGTTCCCTGACCTCCCCATGCTGACCACCACGCGGAGCTTTTCTCCAACCTACATTGCCAATCATTGTCTATCCTAATTCAGACCCTCCGATTCACACCACCCCATGATGTTTTTCTCACTCCTACCAGTGAATGTAATGTTACACACCCATAAAATGTACACCACAACGCGATGTTTTTCAGAAACCTATCCTACATTTCCACTGCATGTTCCCTGACCTCCCCATGCTGACCACCCCGTGGTGCTTTCTCCATCCTACATTGCCACTCACTGCCTATCCTAATCCAGACCCTCTGATTCACAACACCCCGTGACGATTTTCTCACTCCTACTAGTCAATGTAATGTTACACACCCATACAATGCGCACCACCCAGCGACGTTTTTCAGAAAACTATCCTACATTGCCACTGCATGTTCCCTGACCTCCCCATTCTGACCACCACGTGGAGCTTTTCTCCATCCTACATTGCCACTCACTGCCTATCCTAATTCAGACCCTCCGATTCACACCACTCCGTGATGTTTTTCTCACTCCTACTAGTGAATGTAATGTTACACACCCATAAAATGCGCACCACCCCAAGATTTTTTTAGAAACCTATCCTACATTGCCACTGCATGTTCCCTGACCTCCCCATGCTGACCACCCCGCGGTGTTTTTCTCCATCCTACATTGCCACTCACTGCCTAACCTAATTCAGACCCTCTGATTCACACCACTGCGTGATGATTTTCTCACTCCTACTATTGAATGTAATGTTATACACCCGTTCAATGCGCACCACCCTGTGATGTTTTACTCACTCCTACTAGTGAATGTTATGTTACACACCCATACATTGCGCACCACCCCGCGATGTTTTTCAGAATCCTATCCTACATTGCCACTGCATGTTCCCTGACTTCCCCATGCTGACCATCCCGCGGTGCTTTTCTCCATCCTACATTGCCACTCACAGCCTATCCTACTTCAGACCCTCTGATTCACACCACCCCGTGATGTTTTTCTCACTCCTACTAGTGAATGTAATGTTACAGACCCATACAATGCGCACCACCCCACAATGTTTTTCAGAAACCTATCCTACAATGCCACTGCATGTTCCCTGACCTCCCCATGCTGACCACCCCCGGTGCTTTTCTCCATCCTACATTGCCACACACTGCCTATCCTAATTCAGACCCTCCAATTCACACCACCCCGTGATGTTTTCCTCACTCCTACTAGTGAATGTAATGTTACACACCCATACAATGCACACCAGGTCGCGATGTTTTTCAGAAATCTATCCTACATTGCCATTGCGTGTTCCCTGACCTCCCCATGCTGACCACCACGCGGAGCTTTTCTCCAACCTACATTGCCAATCACTGCCTATCCTAATTCAGACCATCCGATTTACACCACCCCATGATCTTTTTCTCACTCCTACTAGTGAATGTAATGTTACACACCCATACAATGCACACCAGGTCACGATGTTTTTCAGAAATCTATGGTACATTGCCACTGCATGTTCCCTGACCTCCCCATGCTGACCACCACGCGGAGCTTTTCTCCAACCTACATTGCCAATCATTGCCTATCCTAATTCAGACCCTCCGATTCACACCACCCCATGATGTTTTTCTCACTCCTACTAGTGAATGTAATGTTACACACCCATAAAATGTACACCACAACGCGATGTTTTTCAGAAACCTATCCTACATTTCCACTGCATGTTCCCTGACCTCCCCATGCTGACCACCCCGTGGTGCTTTCTCCATCCTACATTGCCACTCACTGCCTATCCTAATTCAGACCCTCCGATTCACACCACCCCGTGATGTTTTTCTCACTCCTACTAGTGAATGTAATGTTACACACCCATACAATGCGCACCACACCGCAATGTTTTTCAGAAACCTATCCTACATTGCCACTACATGTTCCCGGACCTCCCCATGCTGACCACCCCGCGGTGCTTTTCTCCATCCTACATTGCCACTCACTGCCTATCCTAATTCAGGCCCTCCAATTCACACCACCCCGTGATGATTTTCTCACTCCTACTAGTGAATGTAATGTTTCACACCCATACAATGCGCACCAACCCGTGATGTTTTTCTCACTCCTACTAGTGAATGTCATGTTACACAGCAATACAATGCGCAACACCCCGCTATGTTTTTCAGAAACCTATCCTACATTGCCACTGCATGTTCCCTGACCTCCCCTTGCTGACCACCCCTCGGTGCTTTTCACCATCCTACTTTGCCACTCACTGCCTATCCTAATTCAGACCCTCTGATTCACACCAGCCCATGATGTTTTTCTCACTCCTACTAGTGAATGTAATGTTACACACCCATAAAATGCGCACCACCCCGCGATGTTTTTCAGAAACCTATCCTACATTGCCACTGCATGTTCCCTGACCTCCCCATGCTGACCACCACGCGGAGCTTTTCTCCATCCTACATTGCCACTCACTGCCTATCCTAATCCAGACCCTCTGATTCACAACACCCCGTGACGATTTTCTCACTCCTACTAGTCAATGTAATGTTACACACCCATACAATGCGCACCACCCAGCGACGTTTTTCAGAAAACTATCCTACATTGCCACTGCATGTTCCCTGACCTCCCCATTCTGACCACCACGTGGAGCTTTTCTCCATCCTACATTGCCACTCACTGCCTATCCTAATTCAGACCCTCCGATTCACACCACCCCGTGATGTTTTTCTCACTCCTACTAGTGAATGTAATGTTACACAACAATAGAATGCGCACCACCCCTCGATGTTTTTCAGAAACCTATCCTACATTGCCACTGCATGTTCCCTGACCTCCCCAAGCTGACCACTCCGCGGTGCTATTCTCCATCCTACATTGCCACTCACTGCCTATCCTAATTCAGACCCTCCGATTCACACCACACCGTGATGTTTTTCTCACACCTACTAGTGAATGTAATGTTACACACCCATACAATGCGCACCACCCCGCGATGTTTTTCAGAAACCTCTCCTACATTGCCACTGCATGTTCCCTGAACTCCACATGCTGACCACTACGCAGAGCTTTTCTCCATCCTACATTGCCACTCACTGCCTATACTAATTCAGACACTCTGATTCACACCACCCCGTGATGTTTTTCTCACTCCTACTAGTGAATGTAATGTTACACACCCATTCAATGGGCACCACCCTGTGATGTTTTTCTCACTCCTAGTAGTGAATGTAATGTTACACACCCATAAAATGAGCACCACCCCGCGATGTTTTTCAGAAACCTATCCTACATTGCCACTGCATGTTCCCTGATCTCCCCATGCGGAGCACCCCGCGGTGCTTTTCTCCAACCTATATTGCCCCTCATGGCCTATTCTAATTCAGACCCTCCGATTCACGCCACCCCGTGATGTTTTTCTCACTCCTACTAGTGAATGTAATGTTACACACCCATACAATGCGCAACACCCCGTGATGTTTTTCTCACTCCTACTCGAGAATGTAATGTTACGCACACATACAATGCACACCACCCCGCGATGTTTTTCAGAAACCTATCCTACATTGCCACTGCATGTTCCCTGACTTCCCCATTCTGACCACCACGCGGAGCTTTTCTCCATCCTACATTGCCACTCACTGCCTATCCTAATTCAGACCCTCCGATTCACACCACCCCGTGATGTTTTTCTCACTCCTACTAGTGAATGTAATGTTACACAACAATTCAATGCGCACCACCCCTTGATGTTTTTCAGAAACCTATCCTACATTGCTACTGCATGTTCCCTGACCTCCCCAAGCTGACCACCCCGCGGTGCTATTCTCCATCCTACATTGCCACTCACTGCCTATCCTAATTCAGACCCTCCGATTCACACCACCCCGTTATGTTTTTCTCACTCCTACTAGTGAATGTAATGTTACACACCCATACAATGCGCACCAACCCGCGATGTTTTTCAGAAACCTATCCTACAATGCCACTGCATGTTCCCTGACCTACCTATGCTGACCACCCCGCGGTGCTTTTCTCCATCCTACATTGCCACTCACTGCCTATCCTAATTCAGACCCTCCGATTCACACCACCCCGTGATGTTTTTCTCACTCCTACTAGTGAATGTAATGTTACACAACAATACAATGCGCACCACCCCTCGATGTTTTTCAGAAACCTATCCTACATTGCTACTGCATGTTCCCTGACCTCCCCAAGCTGACCACCCCGCGGTGCTATTCTCCATCCTACATTGCCACTCACTGCCTATCCTAATTCAGACCCTCCGATTCACACCACCCCGTGATGTTTTTCTCACTCCTACTATTGAATGTAATGTTACACACCCATTCAATGCGCACCACCCTGTGATGTTTTTCTCACTCCTACTAGTGAATGTAATGCTTCACACCCATACATTGCGCACCACCCCGCGATGTTTTTCAGAGTCCTATCCTACATTGCCACTGCATGTTCCCTGACATCCCCATGCTGACCACCCCGCGGTGCTTTTCTCCATCCTACATTGCCACTCACTGCCTATCCTAATTCAGACCCTCTGATTAACACCACCCCGTGATGTTTTTCTCGCGCCTACTAGTGAATGTAATGTTACACAGCCATACAATGCGCACCACCCTGCGATGTTTTTCAGAAACTTTTCCTACATTGCCACTGCATGTTCCCTGACCTCCCCATGATGACCACCCCGCGGTGCTTTTCTCCATCCTACATTGCCACTCACTGCCTATCCTAATTCAGACCCTCCAATTCACACCACCCCTTGATGTTTTTCTCACTCCTACCAGTGAATGTAATGATACACACCCATACAATGCGCACCACCCCGCGATGTTTTTCAGAAACCTATCCTACATTGCCACTGCATGTTCCCTGACCTCCCCATGCTGACCACCCCGTGGTGCTTTCTCCATCCTACATTGCCACTCACTGCCTATCCTAATTCAGACCCTCCGATTCACACCACCCCATGATGTTTTTCTCACTCCTACTAGTGAATGTAATGTTACACACCCATACATTGCGCACCACACCGCAATGTTTTTCAGAAACCTATCCTACATTGCCACTACATGTTCCCTGACCTCCCCATGCTGACCACCCCGCGGTGCTTTTCTCCGTCCTACATTGCCACTCACTGCCTATCCTAATTCAGGCCCTCCAATTCACACCACCCCGTGATGATTTTCTCACTCCTACTAGTGAATGTAATGTTTCACACCCATACAATGCGCACCAACCCGTGATGTTTTTCTCACTCCTACTAGTGAATGTCATGTTACACAGCAATACAATGCGCAACACCCCGCTATGTTTTTCAGAAACCTATCCTACATTGCCACTGCATGTTCCCTGACCTCCCCTTGCTGACCACCCCTCGGTGCTTTTCACCATCCTACTTTGCCACTCACTGCCTATCCTAATTCAGACCCTCTGATTCACACCAGCCCATGATGTTTTTCTCACTCCTACTAGTGAATGTAATGTTACACACCCATAAAATGCGCACCACCCCGCGATGTTTTTCAGAAACCTATCCTACATTGCCACTGCATGTTCCCTGACCTCCCCATGCAGACCACCACGCGGAGCTTTTCTCCATCCTACATTGCCACTCACTGCCTATCCTAATCCAGACCCTCTGATTCACAACACCCCGTGACGATTTTCTCACTCCTACTAGTCAATGTAATGTTACACACCCATACAATGCGCACCACCCAGCGACGTTTTTCAGAAAACTATCCTACATTGCCACTGCATGTTCCCTGACCTCCCCATTCTGACCACCACGTGGAGCTTTTCTCCATCCTACATTGCCACTCACTGCCTATCCTAATTCAGACCCTCCGATTCACACCACCCGTGATGTTTTTCTCACTCCTACTAGTGAATGTAATGTTACACAACAATAGAATGCGCACCACCCCTCGATGTTTTTCAGAAACCTATCCTACATTGCCACTGCATGTTCCCTGACCTCCCCAAGCTGACCACCCTGCGGTGCTATTCTCCATCCTACATTGCCACTCACTGCCTATCCTAATTCAGACCCTCCGATTCACACCACCCCGTGATGTTTTTCTCACTCCTACTAGTGAATGTAATGTTACACACCGATACAATGCGCACCACCCCGCGATGTTTTTCCGAAACCTATCCTACAATGCCACTGCATGTTCCCTGACCTCCCCATGCTGACCACCCCGCGGTGCTTTTCTCCATCCTACATTGCCACTCACTGCCTATCCTAATTCAGACCCTCCGATTAACACCACCCCGTGATGTTTTTCTCACGCCTACTAGTGAATGTAATGTAACATATCCATACAATGCGCACCACCCTGCGATATTTTTCAGAAACTGTTCCTACATTGCCACTGCATGTTCCCTGATCTCCCCAAGCTGACCACCCCGCGGTGATATTCTCCATCCTACATTGCCACTCACTGCCTATCCTAATTCAGACCCTCCGATTCACACCACCCCGTGATGTTTTTCTCACTCCTACTTTTGAATGTAATGTTATACACCCGTTCAATGCGCACCACCCTGTGATGTTTTACTCACTCCTACTAGTGAATGTAATGTTACACACCCATACATTGCGCACCACCCCGCGATGTTTTTCAGAATCCTATCCTACATTGCCACTGCATGTTCCCTGACTTCCCCATGCTGACCATCCCGCGGTGCTTTTCTCCATCCTACATTGCCACTCACAGCCTATCCTACTTCAGACCCTCTGATTCACACCACCCCGTGATGTTTTTCTCACTCCTACTAGTGAATGTAAGGTTACAGACCCATACAATGCGCACCACCCCGCAATGTTTTTCAGAAACCTATCCTACAATGCCACTGCATGTTCCCTGACCTCCCCATGCTGACCACCACGCGGAGCTTTTCTCCAACCTACATTGCCAATCACTGCCTATCCTAATTCAGACCCTCCGATTCACACCACCCCATGATTTTTTTCTCACTCCTACTAGTGAATGTAATGTTACACACCCATACAATGCACACCAGGTCACGATGTTTTTCAGAAATCTATGGTACATTGCCACTGCATGTTCCCTGACCTCCCCATGCTGACCACCACACGGAGCTTTTCTCCAACCTACATTGCCAATCATTGCCTATCCTAATTCAGACCCTCCGATTCACACCACCCCATGATGTTTTTCTCACTCCTACTAGTGAATGTAATGTTACACACCCATAAAATGCACCCACACCGCGATGTTTTTCAGAAACCTATCCTACAATGCCACTGCATGTTCCCTGACCTCCCCATGCTGACCACCACGCGGAGCTTTTCTCCAACCTACATTGCCACTCACTGCCTATCCTAAATCAGGCCCTCCTATTCACACCACCCCGTGATGTTTTTCTCACTCCTACTAGTGAATGTAATGTTTCACACCCATACAATGCGCACCATCCCGCGATGTTTTTCAGAATCCTATCGTACATTGCCGCTGCATGTTCCCTGACCTCCCCATGCTGACCATCCCGCGGTGCTTTTCTCCATCCTACATTGCCACTCACATCCTATCCTACTTCAAACCCTCTGATTCACACCACCCCGTGAAGTTTTTCTCACTCCTACTAGTGAATGTCATGTTACACACCCATACAATGCGCACCACCCCGCGAAGTTTTTCAGCAACCTATCCTCCAATGCCACTGCATGTTCCCTGACCTCCCCATGATGAGCACCCCGCGGTGCTTTTCTCCATCCTACATTGCCTCTCACTGCCTATCCTAATTCAGACCCTCCGATTAACACCACCCCGTGATGTTTTTCTCACGCCTACTAGTGAATGTAATGTTACACACCCGTACAATGCGCACAACCCTGCGATGTTTTTCAGAAACTGTTCCTACATTGCCACTGCATGTTCCCTGATCTCCCCATGCTGACAACCCCGCGGTGCTTTTCCCATCCTACATTGCCACTCACGGCCTACACTAATTGAGACTCTCCGATTCACGCCACCCCGTGATGTTTTTCTCACTCGTACTAGTGAATGTAATGTTACACACCCATACAATGCGCACCACCCCGTGATGTTTTTCTCACTCCTACTAGTGAATGTAATGTTACACACCCATACAATGCACACCAGGTCACGATGTTTTTCAGAAATCTATGGGACATTGCCACTGCATGTTCCCTGACCTCCCCATGCTGACCACCCTGCGGTGCTTTTCTCCATCCTACATTGCCACTCACTGCCTATCCTAATTCAGGCCCTCCGATTCACACCACCCCGTGATGTTTTTCTCACTCCTACTAGTGAATGTAATGTTACACACCCATAAAATGCACCCACACCGCGATGTTTTTCAGAAACCTATCCTACATTGCCACTGCATGTGCCCTGACCTCCCCATGCTGACCACCCTGCGGTGCTTTTCTCCATCCTACATTGCCACTCACTGCCTATCCTAATTCAGGCCCTCCGATTCACACCACCCCGTGATGTTTTTCTCACTCCTACTAGTGAATGTAATGTTTCACACCCATACAATGCGCACCATCCCGCGATGTTTTTCAGAATCCTATCGTACATTGCCGCTGCATGTTCCCTGACCTCCCCATGCTGACCATCCCGCGGTGCTTTTCTCCATCCTACATTGCCACTCACATCCTATCCTACTTCAAACCCTGTGATTCACACCACCCCGTGAAGTTTTTCTCACTCCTACTAGTGAATGTCATGTTACACACCCATACAATGCGCACCACACCGCGATGTTTTTCAGCAACCTATCCTCCAATGCCACTGCATGTTCCCTGACCTCCCCATGATGAGCACCCCGCGGTGCTTTTCTCCATCCTACATTGCCACTCACTGCCTATCCTAATTCAGACCCTCCGATTAACACCACCCCGTGATGTTTTTCTCACGCCTACTAGTGAATGTAATGTTACACACCCGTACAATGCGCACAACCCTGCGATGTTTTTCAGAAACTGTTCCTACATTGCCACTGCATGTTCCCTGATCTCCCCATGCTGACAACCCCGCGGTGCTTTTCCCATCCTACATTGCCACTCACGGCCTACACTAATTGAGACTCTCCGATTCACGCCACCCCGTGATGTTTTTCTCACTCGTACTAGTGAATGTAATGTTACACACCCATACAATGCGCACCACCCCGTGATGTTTTTCTCACTCCTACTAGTGAATGTAATGTTACACACACATACAATGCGCACCACCCCGCAATGTTTTTCAGAAACCTATCCTACATTGCCACTGCATGTTCCCGGACCTCCCCATGCTGACCACCACGCGGAGCTTTTCTCCAACCTACATTGCCACTCACTGCCTATCCTAATTCAGACCCTCCGATTCACACCACCCCGTGATGTTTTTCTCACTCCTACTAGTGAATGTAATGTTACACACCCATACAATGCGCACCACACCTCGATGTTTTTCAGAAACCTATCCTACATTGCCACTGCATGTTCCCTGACCTCCCCATGCTGACCACCCCGCGATGCTTTTCTCCATCATAAATTGCCACTCCCTGCCTATCCTGATTCAAACCCTCCGATTCACACCACCCCGTGATGTTTTTCTCACTCCTACTAGTGAATGTAATGTTACACACCCATTCAAAGGGCACCACCCTGTGATGTTTTTCTCACTCCTACTAGTGAATGTAATGTTACATACCCATAAAATGCACACCACACCGCGATGTTTTTCAAAAAACTATCCTACATTTCTACTGCATGTTCCCTGACCTCCCCATGCTGACCACACCGCGGTGCTTTTCTCCATCCTACATTGCCACTCACTGCCTATCCTAATTCAGACCCTCCGATTCACACCACCCCGTGACGTTTTTCTCACTCCTACTAGTGAATGTAATGTAACACACCCATACAATGCGCACCACACCGCAATGTTTTTCAGAAACCTATCCTACATTGCAACTGCATGTTCCCTGACCTCCACATGCTGACCACCCCGCGGTGCTTTTCTCCATCGTACATTGCCACTCACTGCCTATCCTATTCAGGCCCTCCGATTCACACCACCCCGTGATGATTTTCTCATTCCTACTAGTGAATGTAATGTTTCACACCCATACAATGCGCACCAACCCGTGATGTTTTTCTCAATCCTACTAGTGAATGTCATGTTACACATCAATACAATGCGCAACACCCCGCTATGTTTTTCAGAAACCTATCCTACATTGCCACTGCATGTTCCCTGACCTCCCCTTGCTGACCACCCCTCGGGGCTTTTCACCATCCTACATTGCCACTCACTGCCTATCTAAATTCAGACACTCCGATTCACACCACCCCGTGATGTTTTTCTCAATCCTAATAGTGAATGTAATGTTACACACCCATAAAATGCGCACCACCCCGCGACATTTTTCAGAAACCTATCCTACATTGCCACTGCAGGTTCCCTGACCTCCCCATGCTGACCACCACGCGGAGCTTTTCTTCAAACTACATTGCCACTCACTGCCTATCCTAATTCAGACCCTCCGATTCACACCACCCCGTGATGTTTTTCTCACTCCTACTAGTGAATGTAATGTTTCACACTGATATAATGCGCACCACCCCGTGATGTTTGTCTCACTCCTACTAGTGAATGTCATGTTACACACCCATACAGTGCGCACCACCCCGTGATGTTTTTCAGAAACCTATCCTATATTGCCACTGCATGTTCCCTGACCTCCCATTGCTGACCACCCCTCGGTTTTTTCTCCATCCTACATTGCCACTCACTGCCTATCCTAATTCAGATGCTCCGATTCCACCACCCCGTGATGATTTTCTCACTCCTACTAGTGAATGTAATGTTGCACACCCATAAAATGCATAGCACCCCGCGATGTTTTTCAGAAACCTCTCCTACATTGCCACTGCATGTTCCCTGACCTCCCCATGCTGACCACCCCGCGGTGCATTTCTCCATCCTACATTGCCACTCACTGCCTATCCTAATTCAGACCCTCCGATTCACACCAGCCCGTGATGTTTTTCTCACTCCTACTAGTGAATGTAATGTTACTCACCCATTCAATGCGCACCACCCTGTGATGTTTTTCTCACTCCTACTAGTGAATGTAATGTTACACACCCATACAATGCACACCACCCCGCGATATTTTTCAGAATCCTATCCTACATTGCCACTGCATGTTCGCTGACCTCCCCTAGCTGACCATTCCGCGGTGCTTTTCTCCATCCTACATTGTCACTCACAGGGTATCCTACTTCAGACCCTCTGATTCACACCACCCCGTGACGTTTTTCTCACTCCTACTTGTGAATGTAATGTTACACACCCACACAATGCGCACCACCCGGCGATGTTTTTCAGAAAACTATCCTACATTGCCACTGCATGTTCCCTGACCTCCCCATGCTGACCACCCCGCGGTGCTTTTCTCCATCCTACATTGCCACTCACTGCTTATCCTAATTCAGACCCTCCGATTCACACCACCCCTTGATGTTTTTCTCAATAATTCTAGTGAATGTAATGTTACACACCCATACAATGCGCACCACACCACAATGTTTTTCAGAAACCTATCCTACATTCCCACTGCATGTTCCCTGACCTCCCCATGCTGACCACCCCGCGGTGCTTTTCTCCATACTACATTGCCACTAACTGCCTATCCTAATTCAGGGCCTCCAATTCACACCACCCCGTGATGTTTTTCTCACTCCTACTAGTGAATGTAATGTTTCACACCCATACAATGCGCACCACCCCGCGATGTTTTTCAGAATCCTATCCTACATTGCCGCTGCATGTTCCCTGACCTCCCCATGCTGACCATCCCGCGGTGCTTTTCTCCATCCTACATTGCCACTCACAGCCTATCCTACTTCAAACCCTCTGATTCACACCACACCGTGATGTTTTTCTCACTCCTACTAGTGAATGTAATGTTACACACCCATACAATGCGCACCACCCCTCGATGTTTTTAATAAACCTATCCTACATTGCCACTGCATGTTCCCTGACCTCACAATGCTGAAAACCCCGTGGTGCTTTTCTCCATCCTACATTGCCACTCACTGCCTATCCTAATTCAGACCTTCCGATTCTCACCACCCCGTGATGTTTTTCTCACTCCTACTACTGAATGTAATGTTACACACCCATACAATGCGCACCACCCCGCGATTTTTTTCAGAAACCTATCCTACATTTCCACTGCATGTTCCCTGACCTCCCCATGCTGACCACCCCGCGGTGCTTTTCTCCATCCTACATTGCCACTCACTGCCTCTCCTAATTCACACCCACCGATTCACACCACCCCGTGATGTTTTTCTCACTCCTACTAGTGAATGTAAAGTTACACACCCATACAATGCACACCACACCGCGATGTTTTTCAGAAACCTATCCTACATTTCCACTGCATGTTCCCTGACCTCCCCATGCTGACCACCCCGCGGTGCTTTTCTCCGTCCTACATTGCCACTCAGTGCCTATCCTAATTCAGGGCCTCCAATTCACACCACCCCGTGATGTTTTTCTCACTCCTACTAGTGAAAGTAATGTTTCACACCCATACAATGCGCACCACCCCGCGATGTTTTTCAGAATCCTATCCTACATTGCCGCTGCATGTTCCCTGACCTCCCCATGCTGACCATCCCGCGGTGCTTTTCTCCATCCTACATTGCCACTCACAGCCTATCCTACTTCAAACCCTCTGATTCACACCACACCGTGATGTTTTTCTCACTCCTACTAGTGAATGTAATGTTACACACCCATACAATGCGCACCACCCCTCGATGTTTTTAATAAACCTATCCTACATTGCCACTGCATGTTCCCTGACCTCACAATGCTGAAAACCCCGTGGTGCTTTTCTCCATCCTACATTGCCACTCACTGCCTATCCTAATTCAGACCTTCCGATTCTCACCACCCGGTGATGTTTTTCTCACTCCTACTACTGAATGTAATGTTACACACCCATACAATGCGCACCACCCCGCGATTTTTTTCAGAAACCTATCCTACATTTCCACTGCATGTTCCCTGACCTCCCCATGCTGACCACCCCGCGGTGCTTTTCTCCATCCTACATTGCTACTCACTGCCTCTCCTAATTCACACCCACCGATTCACACCACCCCGTGATGTTTTTCTCACTCCTACTAGTGAATGTAAAGTTACACACCCATACAATGCACACCACACCGCGATGTTTTTCAGAAACCTATCCTACATTTCCACTGCATGTTCCCTGACCTCCCCATGCTGACCACCCCGCGGTGCTTTTCTCCGTCCTACATTGCCACTCACTGCCTATCCTAATTCAGACCCTCCGATTCACACCACCCCGTGATGTTTTTCTCACTCCTACTAGTGAATGTAATGTTACACACCCATACAATGCGCACCACCCCGCAATGTTTTTCAGAAACCTATCCTACATTGCCACTGCATGTTCCCTGACCTCCCCATGCTGACCATCCCGCGGTGCTTTTCTAAATCCTACATTGCCACTCACAGCCTATCCTACTTCAAACCCTCTGATTCACACCACCCCGTGAAGTTTGTCTCACTCCTACTATTGAATGTAATGTTACACACCCATACAATGCGCACCACCCCGCGATGTTTTTCAGCAACCTATCCTCCAATGCCACTGCATGTTCCCTGACCTCCCCATGCTGACCACCCCGCGGTGCTTTTCTCCATCCTACATTGCCACTCACTGCCTATCCTAATTCAGACCCTCCGATTAACACCACCCCGTGATGTTTTTCTCACGCCTACTAGTGAATGTAATGTTACACACCCATTCAAAGGGCATCACCCTGTGATGTTTTTCTCACTCCTACTAGTGAATGTAATGTTACATACCCATAAAATGTACACCACAACGCGATGTTTTTCAAAAACCTATCCTACATTTCTACTGCATGTTCCCTGACCTCCCCATGCTGACCACACCGCGGTGCTTTTCTCCATCCTACATTCCCACTCACTGCCTATCCTAATTCAGACCCTCCGATTCACACCACCCCGTGAAGTTTTTCTCACTCCTACTAGTGAATGTAATGTTACACACCCGTACAATGCGCACAACCCTGCGATGTTTTTCAGAAACTGTTCCTACATTGCCACTGCATGTTCCCTGATCTCCCCATGCTGACCACCCCGCGGTGCTTTTCCCATCCTACATTGCCACTCACGGCCTACACTAATTGAGACTCTCCGATTCACGCCAACCCGTGATGTTTTTCTCACTCGTACTAGTGAATGTAATGTTTCACACCCATACAATGCGCACCAACCCGTGATGTTTTTCTCAATCCTACTAGTGAATGTAATGTTACACACCCATACAATGCACACCAGGTCACGATGTTTTTCAGAAATCTATGGGACATTGCCACTGCATGTTCCCTGACCTCCCCATGCTGACCACCCTGCGGTGCTTTTCTCCATCCTACATTGCCACTCACTGCCTATCCTAATTCAGGCCCTCCGATTCACACCACCCCGTGATGTTTTTCTCACTCCTACTAGTGAATGTAATGTTACACACCCATAAAATGCACCCACACCGCGATGTTTTTCAGAAACCTATCCTACATTGCCACTGCATGTGCCCTGACCTCCCCATGCTGACCACCCTGCGGTGCTTTTCTCCATCCTACATTGCCACTCACTGCCTATCCTAATTCAGGCCCTCCGATTCACACCACCCCGTGATGTTTTTCTCACTCCTACTAGTGAATGTAATGTTTCACACCCATACAATGCGCACCATCCCGCGATGTTTTTCAGAATCCTATCGTACATTGCCGCTGCATGTTCCCTGACCTCCCCATGCTGACCATCCCGCGGTGCTTTTCTCCATCCTACATTGCCACTCACATCCTATCCTACTTCAAACCCTGTGATTCACACCACCCCGTGAAGTTTTTCTCACTCCTACTAGTGAATGTCATGTTACACACCCATACAATGCGCACCACACCGCGATGTTTTTCAGCAACCTATCCTCCAATGCCACTGCATGTTCCCTGACCTCCCCATGATGAGCACCCCGCGGTGCTTTTCTCCATCCTACATTGCCACTCACTGCCTATCCTAATTCAGACCCTCCGATTAACACCACCCCGTGATGTTTTTCTCACGCCTACTAGTGAATGTAATGTTACACACCCGTACAATGCGCACAACCCTGCGATGTTTTTCAGAAACTGTTCCTACATTGCCACTGCATGTTCCCTGATCTCCCCATGCTGACAACCCCGCGGTGCTTTTCCCATCCTACATTGCCACTCACGGCCTACACTAATTGAGACTCTCCGATTCACGCCACCCCGTGATGTTTTTCTCACTCGTACTAGTGAATGTAATGTTACACACCCATACAATGCGCACCACCCCGTGATGTTTTTCTCACTCCTACTAGTGAATGTAATGTTACACACACATACAATGCGCACCACCCCGCAATGTTTTTCAGAAACCTATCCTACATTGCCACTGCATGTTCCCGGACCTCCCCATGCTGACCACCACGCGGAGCTTTTCTCCAACCTACATTGCCACTCACTGCCTATCCTAATTCAGACCCTCCGATTCACACCACCCCGTGATGTTTTTCTCACTCCTACTAGTGAATGTAATGTTACACACCCATACAATGCGCACCACACCTCGATGTTTTTCAGAAACCTATCCTACATTGCCACTGCATGTTCCCTGACCTCCCCATGCTGACCACCCCGCGATGCTTTTCTCCATCATAAATTGCCACTCCCTGCCTATCCTGATTCAAACCCTCCGATTCACACCACCCCGTGATGTTTTTCTCACTCCTACTAGTGAATGTAATGTTACACACCCATTCAAAGGGCACCACCCTGTGATGTTTTTCTCACTCCTACTAGTGAATGTAATGTTACATACCCATAAAATGCACACCACACCGCGATGTTTTTCAAAAAACTATCCTACATTTCTACTGCATGTTCCCTGACCTCCCCATGCTGACCACACCGCGGTGCTTTTCTCCATCCTACATTGCCACTCACTGCCTATCCTAATTCAGACCCTCCGATTCACACCACCCCGTGACGTTTTTCTCACTCCTACTAGTGAATGTAATGTAACACACCCATACAATGCGCACCACACCGCAATGTTTTTCAGAAACCTATCCTACATTGCAACTGCATGTTCCCTGACCTCCACATGCTGACCACCCCGCGGTGCTTTTCTCCATCGTACATTGCCACTCACTGCCTATCCTATTCAGGCCCTCCGATTCACACCACCCCGTGATGATTTTCTCATTCCTACTAGTGAATGTAATGTTTCACACCCATACAATGCGCACCAACCCGTGATGTTTTTCTCAATCCTACTAGTGAATGTCATGTTACACATCAATACAATGCGCAACACCCCGCTATGTTTTTCAGAAACCTATCCTACATTGCCACTGCATGTTCCCTGACCTCCCCTTGCTGACCACCCCTCGGGGCTTTTCACCATCCTACATTGCCACTCACTGCCTATCTAAATTCAGACACTCCGATTCACACCACCCCGTGATGTTTTTCTCAATCCTAATAGTGAATGTAATGTTACACACCCATAAAATGCGCACCACCCCGCGACATTTTTCAGAAACCTATCCTACATTGCCACTGCAGGTTCCCTGACCTCCCCATGCTGACCACCACGCGGAGCTTTTCTTCAAACTACATTGCCACTCACTGCCTATCCTAATTCAGACCCTCCGATTCACACCACCCCGTGATGTTTTTCTCACTCCTACTAGTGAATGTAATGTTTCACACTGATATAATGCGCACCACCCCGTGATGTTTGTCTCACTCCTACTAGTGAATGTCATGTTACACACCCATACAGTGCGCACCACCCCGTGATGTTTTTCAGAAACCTATCCTATATTGCCACTGCATGTTCCCTGACCTCCCATTGCTGACCACCCCTCGGTTTTTTCTCCATCCTACATTGCCACTCACTGCCTATCCTAATTCAGATGCTCCGATTCCACCACCCCGTGATGATTTTCTCACTCCTACTAGTGAATGTAATGTTGCACACCCATAAAATGCATAGCACCCCGCGATGTTTTTCAGAAACCTCTCCTACATTGCCACTGCATGTTCCCTGACCTCCCCATGCTGACCACCCCGCGGTGCATTTCTCCATCCTACATTGCCACTCACTGCCTATCCTAATTCAGACCCTCCGATTCACACCAGCCCGTGATGTTTTTCTCACTCCTACTAGTGAATGTAATGTTACTCACCCATTCAATGCGCACCACCCTGTGATGTTTTTCTCACTCCTACTAGTGAATGTAATGTTACACACCCATACAATGCACACCACCCCGCGATATTTTTCAGAATCCTATCCTACATTGCCACTGCATGTTCGCTGACCTCCCCTAGCTGACCATTCCGCGGTGCTTTTCTCCATCCTACATTGTCACTCACAGGGTATCCTACTTCAGACCCTCTGATTCACACCACCCCGTGACGTTTTTCTCACTCCTACTTGTGAATGTAATGTTACACACCCACACAATGCGCACCACCCGGCGATGTTTTTCAGAAAACTATCCTACATTGCCACTGCATGTTCCCTGACCTCCCCATGCTGACCACCCCGCGGTGCTTTTCTCCATCCTACATTGCCACTCACTGCTTATCCTAATTCAGACCCTCCGATTCACACCACCCCTTGATGTTTTTCTCAATAATTCTAGTGAATGTAATGTTACACACCCATACAATGCGCACCACACCACAATGTTTTTCAGAAACCTATCCTACATTCCCACTGCATGTTCCCTGACCTCCCCATGCTGACCACCCCGCGGTGCTTTTCTCCATACTACATTGCCACTAACTGCCTATCCTAATTCAGGGCCTCCAATTCACACCACCCCGTGATGTTTTTCTCACTCCTACTAGTGAATGTAATGTTTCACACCCATACAATGCGCACCACCCCGCGATGTTTTTCAGAATCCTATCCTACATTGCCGCTGCATGTTCCCTGACCTCCCCATGCTGACCATCCCGCGGTGCTTTTCTCCATCCTACATTGCCACTCACAGCCTATCCTACTTCAAACCCTCTGATTCACACCACACCGTGATGTTTTTCTCACTCCTACTAGTGAATGTAATGTTACACACCCATACAATGCGCACCACCCCTCGATGTTTTTAATAAACCTATCCTACATTGCCACTGCATGTTCCCTGACCTCACAATGCTGAAAACCCCGTGGTGCTTTTCTCCATCCTACATTGCCACTCACTGCCTATCCTAATTCAGACCTTCCGATTCTCACCACCCCGTGATGTTTTTCTCACTCCTACTACTGAATGTAATGTTACACACCCATACAATGCGCACCACCCCGCGATTTTTTTCAGAAACCTATCCTACATTTCCACTGCATGTTCCCTGACCTCCCCATGCTGACCACCCCGCGGTGCTTTTCTCCATCCTACATTGCCACTCACTGCCTCTCCTAATTCACACCCACCGATTCACACCACCCCGTGATGTTTTTCTCACTCCTACTAGTGAATGTAAAGTTACACACCCATACAATGCACACCACACCGCGATGTTTTTCAGAAACCTATCCTACATTTCCACTGCATGTTCCCTGACCTCCCCATGCTGACCACCCCGCGGTGCTTTTCTCCGTCCTACATTGCCACTCAGTGCCTATCCTAATTCAGGGCCTCCAATTCACACCACCCCGTGATGTTTTTCTCACTCCTACTAGTGAAAGTAATGTTTCACACCCATACAATGCGCACCACCCCGCGATGTTTTTCAGAATCCTATCCTACATTGCCGCTGCATGTTCCCTGACCTCCCCATGCTGACCATCCCGCGGTGCTTTTCTCCATCCTACATTGCCACTCACAGCCTATCCTACTTCAAACCCTCTGATTCACACCACACCGTGATGTTTTTCTCACTCCTACTAGTGAATGTAATGTTACACACCCATACAATGCGCACCACCCCTCGATGTTTTTAATAAACCTATCCTACATTGCCACTGCATGTTCCCTGACCTCACAATGCTGAAAACCCCGTGGTGCTTTTCTCCATCCTACATTGCCACTCACTGCCTATCCTAATTCAGACCTTCCGATTCTCACCACCCCGTGATGTTTTTCTCACTCCTACTACTGAATGTAATGTTACACACCCATACAATGCGCACCACCCCGCGATTTTTTTCAGAAACCTATCCTACATTTCCACTGCATGTTCCCTGACCTCCCCATGCTGACCACCCCGCGGTGCTTTTCTCCATCCTACATTGCTACTCACTGCCTCTCCTAATTCACACCCACCGATTCACACCACCCCGTGATGTTTTTCTCACTCCTACTAGTGAATGTAAAGTTACACACCCATACAATGCACACCACACCGCGATGTTTTTCAGAAACCTATCCTACATTTCCACTGCATGTTCCCTGACCTCCCCATGCTGACCACCCCGCGGTGCTTTTCTCCGTCCTACATTGCCACTCACTGCCTATCCTAATTCAGACCCTCCGATTCACACCACCCCGTGATGTTTTTCTCACTCCTACTAGTGAATGTAATGTTACACACCCATACAATGCGCACCACCCCGCAATGTTTTTCAGAAACCTATCCTACATTGCCACTGCATGTTCCCTGACCTCCCCATGCTGACCATCCCGCGGTGCTTTTCTAAATCCTACATTGCCACTCACAGCCTATCCTACTTCAAACCCTCTGATTCACACCACCCCGTGAAGTTTGTCTCACTCCTACTATTGAATGTAATGTTACACACCCATACAATGCGCACCACCCCGCGATGTTTTTCAGCAACCTATCCTCCAATGCCACTGCATGTTCCCTGACCTCCCCATGCTGACCACCCCGCGGTGCTTTTCTCCATCCTACATTGCCACTCACTGCCTATCCTAATTCAGACCCTCCGATTAACACCACCCCGTGATGTTTTTCTCACGCCTACTAGTGAATGTAATGTTACACACCCATTCAAAGGGCATCACCCTGTGATGTTTTTCTCACTCCTACTAGTGAATGTAATGTTACATACCCATAAAATGTACACCACAACGCGATGTTTTTCAAAAACCTATCCTACATTTCTACTGCATGTTCCCTGACCTCCCCATGCTGACCACACCGCGGTGCTTTTCTCCATCCTACATTCCCACTCACTGCCTATCCTAATTCAGACCCTCCGATTCACACCACCCCGTGAAGTTTTTCTCACTCCTACTAGTGAATGTAATGTTACACACCCGTACAATGCGCACAACCCTGCGATGTTTTTCAGAAACTGTTCCTACATTGCCACTGCATGTTCCCTGATCTCCCCATGCTGACCACCCCGCGGTGCTTTTCCCATCCTACATTGCCACTCACGGCCTACACTAATTGAGACTCTCCGATTCACGCCAACCCGTGATGTTTTTCTCACTCGTACTAGTGAATGTAATGTTTCACACCCATACAATGCGCACCAACCCGTGATGTTTTTCTCAATCCTACTAGTGAATGTCATGTTACACACCAATACAATGCGCACCACCCCGCGATGTTTTTCAGAAACCTATCCTACATTGCCACTGCATGTTCCCTGAAATCCCCATGCTGACCACCGCGTGGTGCTTTTCTCCATCCTACATTGCCACTCACTGCCTATCCTAATTCAGACCCTCCGATTCACACCACCCCGTGATGTTTTTCTCACTCCTACTAGTGAATGTAATGTTACACACCCATACAATGCGCACCACACCGCAATGTTTTTCAGAAACCTATCCTACATTCCCACTGCATGTTCCCTGACCTCCCCATGCTGACCACCCCGCGGTGCTTTTCTCCATACTACATTGCCACTAACTGCCTATCCTAATTCAGGGCCTCCAATTCACACCACCCCGTGATGTTTTTCTCACTCCTACTAGTGAATGTAATGTTTCACACCCATACAATGCGCACCACGCCGCGATGTTTTTCAGAATCCTATTGCCGCTGCATGTTCCCTGACCTCCCCATGCTGACCATCCCGCGGTGCTTTTCTCCATCCTACATTGCCACTCACAGCCTATCCTACTTCAAACCCTCTGATTCACACCACCCCGTGATGTTTTTCTCACTCCTACTAGTGAATGTAATGTTACGCACCCATACAATGCGCACCACCCCTCGATGTTTTTAATAAACCTATCCTACATTGCCACTGCATGTTCCCTGACCTCACAATGCTGAAAACCCCGTGGTGCTTTTCTCCATCCTACATTGCCACTCACTGCCTATCCTAATTCAGACCTTCCGAATCTCACCACCCCGTGATGTTTTTCTCACTCCTACTACTGAATGTAATGTTACACACCCATACAATGCGCACCACCCCGCGATGTTTTTCAGAAACCTATCCTACATTTCCACTGCATGTTCCCTGACCTCCCCATGCTGACCACCCCGCGGTGCTTTTCTCCATCCTACATTGCCACTCACTGCCTCTCCTAATTCAGACCCTCCGATTCACACCACCCCGTGATGTTTTTCTCACTCCTACTAGTGAATGTAAAGTTACACACCCATACAATGCACACCACACCGCGATGTTTTTCAGAAACCTATCCTACATTTCCACTGCATGTTCCCTGACCTCCCCATGCTGACCACCCCGGGGTGCTTTTCTCCGTCCTACATTGCAACTCACTGCCTATCCTAATTCAGACCCTCCGATTCACACCACCCCATGATGTTTTTCTCACTCCTACTAGTGAATGTAATGTTACACACCCATACAATGCGCACCACCCCGCAATGTTTTTCAGAAACCTATCCTACATTGCCACTGCATGTGCCCTGACCTCCCCATGCTGACCACCCTGCGGTGCTTTTCTCCATCCTACATTGCCACTCACTGCCTATCCTAATTCAGGCCCTCCGATTCACACCACCCTGTGATGTTTTTCTCACTCCTACTAGTGAATGTAATGTTTCACACCCATACAATGCGCACCATCCCGCGATGTTTTTCAGAATCCTATCCTACATTGCCACTGCATGTTCCCTGACCTCCCCATGCTGACCATCCCGCGGTGCTTTTCTCCATCCTACATTGCCACTCACAGCCTATCCTACTTCAAACCCTCTGATTCACACCACCCCGTGAAGTTTTTCTCACTCCTACTAGTGAATGTAATGTTACACACCCATACAATGCGCACCACCCCGCGATGTTTTTCAGCAACCTATCCTCCAATGCCACTGCATGTTCCCTGACCTCCCCATGCTGACCACCCCGCGGTGCTTTTCTCCATCCTACATTGCCACTCACTGCCTATCCTAATTCAGACCCTCCGATTAACACCACCCCGTGATGTTTTTCTCACGCCTACTAGTGAATGTAATGTTACACACCCATTCAAAGGGCACCACCCTGTGATGTTTTTCTCACTCCTACTAGTGAATGTAATGTTACATACCCATAAAATGTACACCACAACGCGATGTTTTTCAAAAACCTATCCTACATTTCTACTGCATGTTCCCTGACCTCCCCATGCTGACCACACCGCGGTGCTTTTCTCCATCCTACATTCCCACTCACTGCCTATCCTAATTCAGACCCTCCGATTCACACCACCCCGTGAAGTTTTTCTCACTCCTACTAGTGAATGTAATGTTACACACCCGTACAATGCGCACAACCCTGCGATGTTTTTCAGAAACTGTTCCTACATTGCCACTGCATGTTCCCTGATCTCCCCATGCTGACCACCCCGCGGTGCTTTTCCCATCCTACATTGCCACTCACGGCCTACACTAATTGAGACTCTCCGATTCACGCCACCCCGTGATGTTTTTCTCACTCGTACTAGTGAATGTAATGTTACACACCCATACAATGCGCACAACCCCGTGATGTTTTTCTCACTCCTACTAGTGAATGTAATGTTACACACACATACAATGCGCACCACCCCGCAATGTTTTTCAGAAACCTATCCTACATTGCCACTGCATGTTCCCGGACCTCCCCATGCTGACCACCACGCGGAGCTTTTCTCCAACCTACATTGCCACTCACTGCCTATCCTAATTCAGACCCTCCGATTCACACCACCCCATGATGTTTTTCTCACTCCTACTAGTGAATGTAATGTTACACACCCATACAATGCGCACCACACCTCGATGTTTTTCAGAAACCTATCCTACATTGCCACTGCATGTTCCCTGACCTCACCATGCTGACCACCCCGCGGTGCTTTTCTCCATCATACATTGCCACTCACTGCCTATCCTGATTCAAACCCTCCGATTCACACCACCCCGTGATGTTTTTCTCACTCCTACTAGTGAATGTAATGTTACACACCCATTCAAAGGGCACCACCCTGTGATGTTTTTCTCACTCCTACTAGTGAATGTAATGTTACATACCCATAAAATGCATACCACACCGCAATGTTTTTCAAAAACCTATCCTACATTGCCACTGCATGTTCCCTGACATCCCCATGCTGACCACTCCGCGGTGCTTTTCTCCATCCTACATTGCCACTCACTGCCTATCCTATTCAGGCACTCCGATTCACACCACCCCGTGATGATTTTCTCATTCCTACTAGTGAATGTAATGTTTAACACCCATACAATGCGCACCAACCCGTGATGTTTTTCTCAATCCTACTAGTGAATGTCATGTTACACACCAATACAATGCGCAACACCCCGCTATGTTTTTCAGAAACCTATCCTACACTGCCACTGCATGTTCCCTGACCTCCCCTTGCTGAACACCCCTCGGTGCTTTTCACCATCCTACATTGCCACGCACTGCCTATCTAAATTCAGACACTCCGATTCACACCACCCCGTGATGTTTTTCTCACTCCTACTAGTGAATGTAATGTTTCACACCGATATAATGCGCACCACCCCGTGATGTTTTTCTCACTCCTACTAGTGAATGTCATGTTACACACCCATACAGTGCGCACCACCCCGCGATGTTTTTCAGAAACCTATCCTATATTGCCACTGCATGTTCCCTGACCTCCCATTGCTGACCACCCCTCGGTGCTTTTCTCCATCCTGCATTGCCACTCACTGCCTATCCTAATTCAGATGCTCCGATTCCACCACCCCGTGGTGATTTTCTCACTCCTACTAGTGAATGTAATGTTGCACACCCATAAAATGCACACCACCCCGCGATGTTTTTCAGAAACCTCTCCTACATTGCCACTGCATGTTCCCTGACCTCCCCATGCTGACCACCCCGCGGTGCTTTTCTCCATCCTACATTGCCACTCACTGCCTATCCTAATTCAGACCCTCCGATTCACACCAGCCCGTGATGTTTTTCTCACTCCTACTAGTGAATGTAATGTTACTCACCCATTCAATGCGCACCACCCTGTGATGTTTTTCTCACTCCTACTACTGAATGTAATGTTACACACCCATACAATGCACACCACCCCGCGATATTTTTCAGAATCCTATCCTACATTGCCACTGCATGTTCCCTGACCTCCCCTAGCTGACCATCCCGCGGTGCTTTTCTCCATCCTACATTGCCACTCACAGGCTATCCTACTTCAGACCTTCTGATTCACACCACCCCGTGACGTTTTTCTCACTCCTAATTGTAAATGTAATGTTACACACCCACACAATGCGCACCAACCTGCGATGTTTTTCAGAAACCTATCCTACAATGCCACTGCATGTTCCCTGACCTCCCTATGCTGACCACACCGCGGTGCTTTTCCCCATCCTACATTGCCACTCACTGCCTATCCTAATTCAGACCCACCGATTCACACCACCCCGTGATGTTTTTCTCACTCCTACTAGTGAATATAATGATACACACCCATACAATGCGCACCACCCCGTGATGATTTTCTCACTCCTACTAGTGAATGTAATGTTGCACACCCATAAAATGCACACCACCCCGCGATGTTTTTCAGAAACCTATCCTTCATTGCCACTGTGTGTTCCCTGACCTCCACATGCTGACCATCCCGCTGAGCTTTTCTCCATCCTACATTGCCACTCACAGCCTATCCTACTTCAGACCCTCTGATTCACACCACCCCGTGAAGTTTTTCTCACTCCTACTAGTGAATGTAATGTTACACACCCATACAATGCGCACCACCCAGCGATGTTTTTCAGAAACCTATCCTACAATGCCACTGCATGTTCCCTGACCTCCCCATGCTGACCACCCCGCGTTGCTTTTATCCAACCTACATTGTCACTCACTGCCTATCGTAATTCAGACCCTCCTATTGACACCACCCCGTGATGTTTTTCTCACGCCTACTAGTGACTGTAATGTTACACAGCCATACAATGCGCACCACCCTGCGATGTTTTTCAGAAACTGTTCCTACATTGCCACTGCATGTTCCCTGACCTCCCCATGCAGACCACTCCGCGGTGCTTTTCTCCATCCTACATTGCCACTCACTGCCTATCCTAATTCAGACCCTCCGAATCACACCACCCCTTGATGTTTTTCTCACTCCTACTAGTGAATGTAATGTTACACACCCATACAATGCGCACCACCCCGCGATGTTTTTCAGAAACCTATCCTACATTGCCATTGCATGTTCCCTGATCTCCCCATGCTGACCACCCCGCGGTGCTTTTCCCATCCTACATTGCCACACAAGGCCTATACTAATTCAGACCCTCCGATTCACGCCACCCCGTGATGTTTTTCGCACTCGTACTAGTGAATGTAATGTTACACACTCATACAATGTGCACCACCCCGTGATGTTTTTCTCACTACTACTAGTGAATGTAATGTTACACACACATACAATGCGCACCACCACGCAATGTTTTTCAGAAACCTATCCTACATTGCCACTGTATATTCCCTGACCTCCCCATGCTGACCACCACGCGGAGCTTTTCTCCAACCTACATTGCCACTCACTGCCTATCCTAATTCAGACCTTCCGATTCTCACCACCCCGTGATGTTTTTCTCACTCCTACTAGTGAATGTAATGTTACACACCCATTCAATGGGCACCACCCTTTGATGTTTTTCTCACTCCTACTAGTGAATGTAATGTTACACACCCATACAATGCGCACCAACCAGCGATGTTCTTCAGAAACCTATATTACATTGCGACTGCATGTAACCCTGACCTACCAATGCTGAAAACCCCGTGGTGCTCTTCTCCATCCTACATTGCCACTCACTGCCTATCCTAATTCAGACCTTCCGATTCTCACCACCCCGTGATGTTTTTCTCACGACTACTAGTGAATGTAATGTTACACAGCCATAAAATGCGCACCACCCTGCGATGTTTTTCAGAAACTGTTCCTACATTGCCACTGCATGTTGCCTGACCTCCCCATGCTGATCACCCCGCGGTGCTTTTCTCCATCCTACATTGCCACTCACTGCCTATCCTAATTCAGACCCTCCGATTCACACCACCCCGTGATGTTTTTCTCACTCGTACTAGTGAATGTAATGTTGCACACCCATACAATGCACACCAGGCCGCAATGTTTTTCAGAAACCTATCCTACATTGCCACTGCATGTTCCCTGATCTCCCCATGCTGACCACCTCGCGGTGCTTTTCCCGTCCTACATTGCCACTCACGGCTTATACTAATTCAGAGCCTCCGATTCACGCCACCCCGTGATGTTTTTCTCACTCGTACTAGTGAATGTAATGTTACACACCCATACAATGCGCATCACCCCGTGATGTTTTTCTCACTCCTACTAGTGAATGTAAGGTTACACACACATACAATGCGCACCACCGCGCAATATTTTTCAGAAACCCATCCTACATTGCCACTGCATGTTCCCTGACCTCCCCATGCTGACCACCCCGCGGTGCTTTTCTCCATCATACATTGCCACTCACTGCCTTTCCTAATTCAAACTCTCCGATTCACACCACCCCGTGATGTTTTTCTCACTCCTACTAGTGAATGTAATGTTACACACCCATTCAATGGGCACCACCCTGTGATGTTTTTCTCACTCCTACTAGTGAATGTAATGTTACACACCCATAAAATGCACACCACAACGCGATGTTTTTCAGAAACTTATCCTACAGTCCTACTGCATGTTCCCTGACCTCCCCATGCTGACCACCCCGCGGTGCTTTTCTCCATCCTACATTCCCACTCACTGCCTATCCTAATTCAGACCCTCCGATTCACACCACCCCGTGACGTTTTTCTCACTCCTACTAGTGAATGTAATGTTACACACCCATACAATGCGCACCACACCGCAATGTTTTTCAGAAACCTATCCTACATTGCCACTGCATGTTCCCTGACCTCCCCATGCTGACCACCCCGCGGTGCTTTTCTCCATCCTACATTGCCACTCACTGCCTATCCTAATTCAGGCCCTCCGATTCACACCACCCCGTGATGACTTTCTCACTCCTACTAGTGAATGTAATGTTTCACACCCATACAATGCACACCAACCCGTGATGTTTTTCTCACTCCTACTAGTGAATGTCATGTTACACACCAATACAATGCGCAACACCCCGCTATGTTTTTCAGAAACCTATCCTACATTGCCACTGCATGTTCCCTGACCTCCCCTTGCTGACCACCCCTCGGTGCTTTTCACCATCCTACATTGCCACTCACTGCCTATCCTAATTCAGACCCTCCGATTCACACCACCCCGTGATGTTTTTCTCACTCCTACTAGTGAATGTAATGTTACACACACATAAAATGCGCACCACCCCGCGATGTTTTTCAGAAACCTATCCTACATTGCCACTGCAGGTTCCCTGACCTCCCCATGCTGACCACCACGCGGAGCTTTTCTCCAACCTACATTGCCACTCACTGCCTATCCTAATTAAGACCCTCCGATTCAGACCACCCCGTGATGTTTTTCTCACTCCTACTAGTGAATGTAATCTTTCACACCCATACAATGCGCACCACCCCGTGATGTTTTTCTCACTCCTACTAGTGAATGTCATGTTACACACCCATACAGTGCGCACCACCCCGCGATGTTTTTCAGAAACCTATCCTATATTGCCACTGCATGTTCCCTGACATCCCCTTGCTGACCACCCCTCGGTGCTTTTCTCCATTCTACATTGCCACTCACTGCCTATCCTAATTCAGACCCTCCGATTCCACCACCTCGTGATGGTTTTCTCACTCCTACTAGTGAATGTAATGTTGCACACCCATAAAATGCACACCACCCCGCGATGATTTTCAGAAACCTCTCGTACATTGCCACTGCATGTTCCCTGACCTCCCCTTGCTGACCACCCCTCGGTGCTTTTCTCCATCCTACATTGCTACTCACTGCCTATCCTAATTCAGACCCTCTGATTCACACCACCCCGTGATGTTTTTCTCACTCCTACTAGTGAATGTAATGTTACTCACCCATTCAATGCGCACCACAATGTGATGTTTTTCTCACTCCTACTAGTGAATGTAATGTTACACACCCATACAATGCGCACCACCCCGCGATGTTTTTCAGAATCCTATCCTACATTGCCACTGCATGTTACCTGACCTCCCCCTCCTGACCATCCCGCGGTGCTTTTCTCCATCCTACATTGCCACTCACATGCTATCCTACTTCAGACCCTCTGATTCACACCACCCCGTGACGTTTTTCTCACTCCTACTAGTGAATGTAATGTTACACACCCATACAATGCGCACCAACCCGCGATGTTTTTCAGAAACCTATCCTACAATGCCACTGCATGTTCCCTGACCTCCCTATGCTGACCACCCCGCGGTGCTTTTCCCCATCCTACATTGCCCCTCACTGCCTATCCTAATTCAGACTCTCCGATTCACACCACCCCGTGATGTTTTTCTCACTCCTACTAGTGAATGTAATGTTACACACCCATACAAGCCGCCTCACACCGCGATGTTTTTCAGAAACCCATCCTACATTGCCACTGCATGTTCCCGGACCTCCCCATGCTGACCACCACGCGGAGCTTTTCTCCAACCTACATTGCCACTCACTGCCTATCCTAATTCAGACCCTCCGATTCACACCACCCCGTGATGTTTTTCTCACTCCTACTAGTGAATGTAATGTTACACACCCATACAATGCGCACCACACCTCGATGTTTTTCAGAAACCTATCCTACATTGCCACTGCATGTTCCCTGACCTCCCCATGCTGACCACCCCGCGGTGCATTTCTCCATCATACATTGCCACTCACTGCCTTTCCTAATTCAAACTCTCCGATTCACACCACCCCGTGATGTTTTTCTCACTCCTACTAGTGAATGTAATGTTACACACCCATTCAATGGGCACCACCCTGTGATGTTTTTCTCACTCCTACTAGTGAATGTAATGTTACACACCCATAAAATGCACACCACAACGCGATGTTTTTCAGAAACTTATCCTACATTCCTACTGCATGTTCCCTGAACTCCCCATGCTGACCACCCCGCGGTGCTTTTCTCCATCCTACATTCCCCCTCACTGCCTATCCTAATTCAGACCCTCCGATTCACACCACCCCGTGACGTTTTTCTCACTCCTACTAGTGAATGTAATGTTACACACCCATACAATGCGCACCACACCGCAATGTTTTTCAGAAACCTATCCTACATTGCCACTGCATGTTCCCTGACCTCCCCATGCTGAACACCCCGCGGTGCTTTTCTCCATCCTACATTGCCACTCACTGCCTATCCTAATTCAGGCCCTCCGATTCACACCACCCCGTGATGACTTTCTCACTCCTACTAGTGAATGTAATGTTTCACACCCATACAATGCGCACCAACCCGTGATGTTTTTCTCACTCCTACTAGTGAATGTCATGTTACACACCAATACAATGCGCAACACCCCGCTATGTTTTTCAGAAACCTATTCTACATTGCCACTGCATGTTCCCTGACCTCCCCTTGCTGACCACCCCTCGGTGCTTTTCACCATCCTACATTGCCACTCACTGCCTATCCTAATTCAGACCCTCCGATTCACACCACCCCGTGATGTTTTTCTCACTCCTACTAGTGAATGTAATGTTACACACACATAAAATGCGCACCACCCCGCGATGTTTTTCAGAAACCTATCCTACATTTCCACTGCAGGTTCCCTGACCTCCCCATGCTGACCACCACGCGGAGCTTTTCTCCAACCTACATTGCCACTCACTGCCTATCCTAATTCAGACCCTCCAATTCAGACCACCCCGTGATGTTTTTCTCACTCCTACCAGTGAATGTAATCTTTCACACCCATACAATGCGCACCACCCCGTGATGTTTTTCTCACTCCTACTAGTGAATGTCATGTTACACACCCATACAGTGCGCACCACCCCGCGATGTTTTTCAGAAACCTATCCTATATTGCCACTGCATGTTCCCTGACATCCCCTTGCTGACCACCCCTCGGTGCTTTTCTCCATCCTACATTCCCACTCACTGCCTATCCTAATTCAGACCCTCCGATTCCACCACCTCGTGATGGTTTTCTCACTCCTACGAGTGAATGTAATGTTGCACACCCATAAAATGCACACCACCCCGCGATGTTTTTTAGAAACCTCTCCTACATTGCCACTGCATGTTCCCTGACCTCCCCTTGCTGACCACCCCTCGGTGCTTTTCTCCATCCTACATTGCCACTCACTGCCTATCCTAATTCAGACCCTCCAATTCACACCACCGCGTGATGTTTTTCTCACTCCTACTAGTGAATGTAATGTTACTCACCCATTCAATGCGCACCACAATGTGATGTTTTTCTCACTCCTACTAGTGAATGTAATGTTACACACCCATACAATGCGCACCACCCAGCGATGTTTTTCAGAATCCTATCCTACATTGCCACTGCATGTTCCCGGACCTCCCCATGCTGACCACCACGCGGAGCTTTTCTCCAACCTACATTGCCACTCACTGCCTATCCTAATTCAGACCCTCCGATTCACACCACCCCGTTATGTTTTTCTCACTCCTACTAGTGAATGTAATGTTACACACCCATACAATGCGCACCCCACCTCGATGTTTTTCAGAAACCTATCCTACATTGCCACTGCATGTTCCCTGACCTCCCCATGCTGACCACCCCGCGGTGCATTTCTCCATCATACATTGCCACTCACTGCCTTTCCTAATTCAAACTCTCCGATTCACACCAACCCGTGATGTTTTTCTCACTCCTACTAGTGAATGTAATGTTACACACCCATTCAATGGGCACCACCCTGTGATGTTTTTCTCACTCCTACTAGTGAATGTAATGTTACACACCCATAAAATGCACACCACAACGCGATGTTTTTCAGAAACTTATCCTACATTCCTACTGCATGTTCCCTGACCTCCCCATGCTGACCACCCCGCGGTGCTTTTCTCCATCCTACATTCCCACTCACTGCCTATCCTAATTCAGACCCTCCGATTCACACCACCCCGTGACGTTTTTCTCACTCCTACTAGTGAATGTAATGTTACACACCCATACAATGCGCACCACACCGCAATGTTTTTCAGAAACCTATCCTACATTGCCACTGCATGTTCCCTGACCTCCCCATGCTGAACACCCCGCGGTGCTTTTCTCCATCCTACATTGCCCCTCACTGCCTATCCTAATTCAGGCCCTCCGATTCACACCACCCCGTGATGACTTTCTCACTCCTACTAGTGAATGTAATGTTTCACACCCATACAATGCGCACCAACCCGTGATGTTTTTCTCACTCCTACTAGTGAATGTCATGTTACACACCAATACAATGCGCAACACCCCGCTATGTTTTTCAGAAACCTATTCTACATTGCCACTGCATGTTCCCTGACCTCCACTTGCTGACCACCCCTCGGGGCTTTTCACCATCCTACATTGCCACTCACTGCCTATCCTAATTCAGACACTCCGATTCACACCACCCCGTGATGTTTTTCTCACTCCTACTAGTGAATGTAATGTTACACACACATAAAATGCGCACCACCCCGCGATGTTTTTCAGAAACCTATCCTACATTTCCACTGCAGGTTCCCTGACCTCCCCATGCTGACCACCACGCGGAGCTTTTCTCCAACCTACATTGCCACTCACTGCCTATCCTAATTCAGACCCTCCAATTCAGACCACCCCGTGATGTTTTTCTCACTCCTACTAGTGAATGTAATCTTTCACACCCATACAATGTGCACCACCCCGTGATGTTTTTCTCACTCCTACTAGTGAATGTCATGTTACACACCCATACAGTGCGCACCACCCCGCGATGTTTTTCAGAAACCTATCCTATATTGCCACTGCATGTTCCCTGACATCCCCTTGCTGACCACCCCTCGGTGCTTTTCTCCATCCTACATTGCCACTCACTGCCTATCCTAATTCAGACCCTCTGATTCCACCACCTCGTGATGGTTTTCTCACTCCTACTAGTGAATGTAATGTTGCACACCCATAAAATGCACACCACCCCGCGATGTTTTTCAGAAACCTCTCCTACATTGCCACTGCATGTTCCCTGACCTCCCCTTGCTGACCACCCCTCGGTGCTTTTCTCCATCCTACATTGCCACTCACTGCCTATCCTAATTCAGACCCTCCGATTCACACCACCCCGTGATGTTTTTCTCACTCCTACTAGTGAATGTAATGTTACTCACCCATTCAATGCGCACCACAATGTGATGTTTTTCTCACTCCTACTAGTGAATGTAATGTTACACACCCATACAATGCGCACCACCCCGCGATGTTTTTCAGAATCCTATCCTACATTGCCACTGCATGTTACCTGACCTCCCCCTCCTGACCATCCCGCGGTGCTTTTCTCCATCCTACATTGCCACTCACATGCTATCCTACTTCAGACCCTCTGATTCACACCACCCGTGACGTTTTTCTCACTCCTACTAGTGAATGTAATGTTACACACCCATACAATGGGCACCAACCCGCGATGTTTTTCAGAAACCTATCCTACAATGCCACTGCATGTTCCCTGACCTCCCTATGCTGACCACCCCGCGGTGCTTTTCCCCATCCTACATTGCCACTCACTGCCTATCCTAATTCAGACTCTCCGATTCACACCACCCCGTGATGTTTTTCTCACTCCTACTAGTGAATGTAATGTTACACACCCATACAAGCCGCCTCACACCGCGATGTTTTTCAGAAACCTATCCTACATTGCCACTGCATGTTCCCTGACCTCCCTATGCTGACCACCCCGCGGTGCTTTTCTCCATCCTACATTGCCACTCACTGCCTAATTCAGACCCTCTGATTCACACCACCCCGTGATGTTTTTCACACTCCTACTAGTGAATGTAATGTTACACACCCATACAATGCGCACCACCCCCAGATGTTTTTTAGAAACCTATCCTACATTGCCACTGCATGTTCCCTGACCTCCCCATGCTGACCACCCCACGGTGCTTTTCTCCATCCCACATTGCCACTCACTGCCTATCCTAATTCAGACCCTCTGATTCACACCACCCCGTGATGATTTTCTCACTCCTACTAGTGAATGTAATGTTACACACCCATACAATGCGCACCACCCAGCGACGTTTTTCAGAAACCTATACTACATTGCCACTGCATGTTCCCTGACCTCCCCATGCTGACCACCTCGCGGTGCTTTTCTCCATCCTACATGGCCACTCACTGCCTATCCTAATTCAGACCCTCCGATTCACACCACCCCGTGATGTTTTTCTCACTCCTACTATTGAATATAATGTTACACACCCATACAATGCGCACCACCCCCAGATGTTTTTTAGAAACCTATCCTACATTGCCACTGCATGTTCCCTGACCTCCCCATGCTGACCACCCCACGGTGCTTTTCTCCATCCCACATTGCCACTCACTGCCTATCCTAATTCAGACCCTCTGATTCACACCACCCCGTGATGATTTTCTCACTCCTACTAGTGAATGTAATGTTACACACCAATAAAATGAGCACCACCCCGCGATGTTTTTCAGAAACCTATCCTACATTGCCACTGCATGTTCCCTGACCTCCACATGCTGACCACCACGCGGAGCTTTTCTCCATCCTACATTGCCACTCACTGCCTATCCTAATTCAGACACTCCGATTCACACCACCCCGTGATGTTTTTCTCACTCCTACTAGTGAATGTAATGTTACACACACATACAATGCGCACCACTCCGCGATGTTTTTCAGAAACCTATCTTACATTGCCACTGCATGTTCCCTGACCTCCCCATGCTTACCACCACGCGGAGCTTTTCTCCATCCTACATTGCCACTCACTGCTTATCCTAATTCAGAAACTCCGATTCACACCACCCCGTGATGTTTTTCTCACTCCTACTAGTGAATGTAATGTTACACACCCATACAATGCGCACCACCCCTCGATGTTTTTCAGAAACATATCCTACATTGCCACTGCATGTTCACTGACCTCCCCATGCTGACCACCCCGCGGTGCTTTTCTCCATCCTACATTGCCACTCACGGCCTATCCTAATTCAGAACCTCCAATTCACACCACCCCTTGATGTTTTTCTCACTCCTACTAGAGAATGTAATGTTACACACCCATTCATTGGGCACCACCCTGTGATGTTTTTCTCACTCCTACTAGTGAATTTAATGTTACACACCCATAAAATGAGCACCACCCCGCGATGTTTTTCAGAAACCTATCCTACATTGCCACTGCATGTTCCCTCACCTCCCCATGCTGACCACCCCGCGGTGCTTTTCTCCATCCTACATTGCCACTCACTGTCTATCCTAATTAAGACCATCCGATTCACACCACCCCGTGATGTTTTTTTCACTCCTACTATTGAATGTAATGTTACACACCCATTCAATGCGCACCACCCTGTGATGTTTTTCCACTCCTACTAGTGAATGTAATGTTACACACCCATACAATGCACACCACCCCGCGGTGTTTTTCGGAATCCTATGCTACATTGCCATTTCATGTTCCCTGACCTCCCCATGCTGACCATCCCGCGGTGCTTTTCTCCATCCTACATTGCCACTCGCAGCCTATCCTACTTCAGACCCTCTGATTCATACCACCCCGTGACGTTTTTCTCACTCCTACTAGTGAATGTAATGTTACACACCCATACAATGCGCACCAACCCGCGATGTTTTTCATAAACCTATCCTACAATGCCACTGCATGTTCCCTGACCTCCCTATGCTGACCACTCCGCGGTGCTTTTCCCCATCCTACATTGCCACTCACTGCCTATCCTAATTCAGACCCTCCGATTCACACCACCCCGTGATGTTTTTCTCACTCCTACTAGTGAATATAATATTACACAGCCATACATTGCGCACCACCCGGCGATGTTTTTCAGAAACCTATCCTACATTGCCACTGCATATTTTCTGACCTCCCCATGCTGACCACCCCGCGGTGCTTTTCTCCATCCTACATTGCCACTCACTGCCTATCCTAATTCAGACCCTCTTATTCACACAACCCCGTGATGATTTTCTCACTCCTACTAGTGAATGTAATGTTACACACCCATACAATGCGCACCACCCAGGGACGTTTTTCAGAAACCTATACTACATTGCCTCTGCATGTTCCCTGACCTCCCCATGCTGACCACCACGCGGAGCTTTTCTCCATCCTACATTGCTACTCACTGCCTATCCTAATTCAGACACTCCGATTCACACCACCCCGTGATGTTTTTCTCACTCCTACTAGTGAATGTAATGTTACACACACATACAATGCGCACCACTCCGCGATGTTTTTCAGAAACCTATCTTACATTGCCACTGCATGTTCCCTGACCTCCCCATGCTTACCACCACGCGGAGCTTTTCTCCATCCTACATTGCCACTCACTGCTTATCCTAATTCAGACACTCCGATTCACACCACCCCGTGATGTTTTTCTCACTTCTACTAGTGAATGTAATGTTACACACCCATACAATGCGCACCACCCCTCGATGTTTTTCAGAAACATATCCTACATTGCCACTGCATGTTCACTGACCTCCCCATGCTGACCACCCCGCGGTGCTTTTCTCCATCCTACATTGCCACTCACGGCCTATCCTAATTCAGAACCTCCAATTCACACCACCCCTTGATGTTTTTCTCACTCCTACTAGAGAATGTAATGTTACACACCCATTCATTGGGCACCACCCTGTGATGTTTTTCTCACTCCTACTAGTGAATGTAATGTTACACACCCATAAAATGAGCACCACCCCGCGATGTTTTTCAGAAACCTATCCTACATTGCCACTGCATGTTCCCTCACCTCCCCATGCTGACCACCCCGCGGTGCTTTTCTCCATCCTACATTGCCACGCACTGTCTATCCTAATTAAGACCATCCGATTCACACCACCCCGTGATGTTTTTTTCACTCCTACTATTGAATGTAATGTTACACACCCATTCAATGCGCACCACCCTGTGATGTTTTTCCACTCCTACTAGTGAATGTAATGTTACACACCCATACAATGCACACCACCCCGCGGTGTTTTTCGGAATCCTATGCTACATTGCCATTTCATGTTCCCTGACCTCCCCATGCTGACCATCCCGCGGTGCTTTTCTCCATCCTACATTGCCACTCGCAGCCTATCCTACTTCAGACCCTCTGATTCATACCACCCCGTGACGTTTTTCTCACTCCTACTAGTGAATGTAATGTTACACACCCATACAATGCGCACCAACCCGCGATGTTTTTCATAAACCTATCCTACAATGCCACTGCATGTTCCCTGACCTCCCTATGCTGACCACTCCGCGGTGCTTTTCCCCATCCTACATTGCCACTCACTGCCTATCCTAATTCAGACCCTCCGATTCACACCACCCCGTGATGTTTTTCTCACTCCTACTAGTGAATATAATATTACACAGCCATACATTGCGCACCACCCGGCGATGTTTTTCAGAAACCTATCCTACATTGCCACTGCATATTTTCTGACCTCCCCATGCTGACCACCCCGCGGTGCTTTTCTCCATCCTACATTGCCACTCACTGCCTATCCTAATTCAGACCCTCTGATTCACACAACCCCGTGATGATTTTCTCACTCCTACTAGTGAATGTAATGTTACACACCCATACAATGCGCACCACCCAGGGACGTTTTTCAGAAACCTATACTACATTGCCTCTGCATGTTCCCTGACCTCCCCATGCTGACCACCACGCGGAGCTTTTCTCCATCCTACATTGCCACTCACTGCCTATCCTAATTCAGACCCTCCGATTCACACCACCCCTTGATGTTTTTCTCACTCCTACTAGTGAATGTAATGTTACACACCCATTCAATGCGCACCACCCTGTGATGTTTTTCCACTCCTACTAGTGAATGTAATGTTACACACCCATACAATGCACACCACCCCGCGGTGTTTTTCAGAATCCTATCCTCCATTGCCATTGCATGTTCCCTGACCTCCCCATGCTGACCACCCCGCGGTGCTTTTCTCCATCCTACATTGCCACTCACTGCCTATCCTAATTCAGACCCTCCGATTCACACCACCCCGTGATGTTTTTCTCACTCGTACTAGTGAATGTAATGTTACACACCCATACAATGCACACCAGGCCGCAATGTTTTTCAGAAACCTATCCTACATTGCCACTGCATGTTCCCTGATCTCCCCATGCTGACCACCCCGCGGTGCTTTTCTCCAACCTACATTGCCACTCACTGCCTATCCTAATTCAGACCCTCCAATTCAGACCACCCCGTGATGTTTTTCTCACTCCTACCAGTGAATGTAATCTTTCACACCCATACAATGCGCACCACCCCGTGATGTTTTTCTCACTCCTACTAGTGAATGTCATGTTACACACCCATACAGTGCGCACCACCCCGCGATGTTTTTCAGAAACCTATCGTATATTGCCACTGCATGTTCCCTGACATCCCCTTGCTGACCACCCCTCGGTGCTTTTCTCCATCCTACATTCCCACTCACTGCCTATCCTAATTCAGACCCTCCGATTCCACCACCTCGTGATGGTTTTCTCACTCCTACGAGTGAATGTAATGTTGCACACCCATAAAATGCACACCACCCCGCGATGTTTTTTAGAAACCTCTCCTACATTGCCACTGCATGTTCCCTGACCTCCCCTTGCTGACCACCCCTCGGTGCTTTTCTCCATCCTACATTGCCACTCACTGCCTATCCTAATTCAGACCCTCCAATTCACACCACCCCGTGATGTTTTTCTCACTCCTACTAGTGAATGTAATGTTACTCACCCATTCAATGCGCACCACAATGTGATGTTTTTCTCACTCCTACTAGTGAATGTAATGTTACACACCCATACAATGCGCACCACCCAGCGATGTTTTTCAGAATCCTATCCTACATTGCCACTGCATGTTCCCGGACCTCCCCATGCTGACCACCACGCGGAGCTTTTCTCCAACCTACATTGCCACTCACTGCCTATCCTAATTCAGACCCTCCGATTCACACCACCCCGTGATGTTTTTCTCACTCCTACTAGTGAATGTAATGTTACACACCCATACAATGCGCACCACACCTCGATGTTTTTCAGAAACCTATCCTACATTGCCACTGCATGTTCCCTGACCTCCCCATGCTGACCACCCCGCGGTGCATTTCTCCATCATACATTGCCACTCACTGTCTTTCCTAATTCAAACTCTCCGATTCACACCACCCCGTGATGTTTTTCTCACTCCTACTAGTGAATGTAATGTTACACACCCATTCAATGGGCACCACCCTGTGATGTTTTTCTCACTCCTACTAGTGAATGTAATGTTACACACCCATAAAATGCACACCACAACGCGATGTTTTTCAGAAACTTATCCTACATTCCTACTGCATGTTCCCTGACCTCCCCATGCTGACCACCCCGCGGTGCTTTTCTCCATCCTACATTCCCACTCACTGCCTATCCTAATTCAGACCCTCCGATTCACACCACCCCGTGACGTTTTTCTCACTCCTACTAGTGAATGTAATGTTACACACCCATACAATGCGCACCACACCGCAATGTTTTTCAGAAACCTATCCTACATTGCCACTGCATGTTCCCTGACCTCCCCATGCTGAACACCCCGCGGTGCTTTTCTCCATCCTACATTGCCACTCACTGCCTATCCTAATTCAGGCCCTCCGATTCACACCACCCCGTGATGACTTTCTCACTCCTACTAGTGAATGTAATGTTTCACACCCATACAATGCGCACCAACCCGTGATGTTTTTCTCACTCCTACTAGTGAATGTCATGTTACACACCAATACAATGCGCAACACCCCGCTATGTTTTTCAGAAACCTATTCTACATTGCCACTGCATGTTCCCTGACCTCCACTTGCTGACCACCCCTCGGGGCTTTTCACCATCCTACATTGCCACTCACTGCCTATCCTAATTCAGACCCTCCGATTCACACCACCCCGTGATGTTTTTCTCACTCCTACTAGTGAATGTAATGTTACACACACATAAAATGCGCACCACCCCGCGATGTTTTTCAGAAACCTATCCTACATTTCCACTGCAGGTTCCCTGACCTCCCCATGCTGACAACCACGCGGAGCTTTTCTCCAACCTACATTGCCACTCACTGCCTATCCTAATTCAGACCCTCCAATTCAGACCACCCCGTGATGTTTTTCTCACTCCTACTAGTGAATGTAATCTTTCACACCCATACAATGCGCACCACCCCGTGATGTTTTTCTCACTCCTACTAGTGAATGTCATGTTACACACCCATACAGTGCGCACCACCCCGCGATGTTTTTCAGAAACCTATCCTATATTGCCACTGCATGTTCCCTGACATCCCCTTGCTGGCCACCCCTCGGTGCTTTTCTCCATCCTACATTGCCACTCACTGCCTATCCTAATTCAGACCCTCCGATTCCACCACCTCGTGATGGTTTTCTCACTCCTACTAGTGAATGTAATGTTGCACACCCATAAAATGCACACCACCCCGCGATGTTTTTCAGAAACCTCTCCTACATTGCCACTGCATGTTCCCTGACCTCCCCTTGCTGACCACCCCTCGGTGCTTTTCTCCATCCTACATTGCCACTCACTGCCTATCCTAATTCAGACCCTCCGATTCACACCACCCCGTGATGTTTTTCTCACTCCTACTAGTGAATGTAATGTTACTCACCCATTCAATGCGCACCACAATGTGATGTTTTTCTCACTCCTACTAGTGAATGTAATGTTACACACCCATACAATGCGCACCACCCCGCGATGTTTTTCAGAATCCTATCCTACATTGCCACTGCATGTTACCTGACCTCCCCCTCCTGACCATCCCGCGGTGCTTTTCTCCATCCTACATTGCCACTCACATGCTATCCTACTTCAGACCCTCTGATTCACACCACCCGTGACGTTTTTCTCACTCCTATTAGTGAATGTAATGTTACACACCCATACAATGGGCACCAACCCGCGATGTTTTTCAGAAACCTATCCTACAATGCTACTGCATGTTCCCTGACCTCCCTATGCTGACCACCCCGCGGTGCTTTTCCCCATCCTACATTGCCACTCACTGCCTATCCTAATTCAGACTCTCCGATTCACACCACCCCGTGATGTTTTTCTCACTCCTACTAGTGAATGTAATGTTACACACCCATACAAGCCGCCTCACACCGCGATGTTTTTCAGAAACCTATCCTACATTGCCACTGCATGTTCCCTGACCTCCCTATGCTGACCACCCCGCGGTGCTTTTCTCCATCCTACATTGCCACTCACTGCCTAATTCAGACCCTCTGATTCACACCACCCCGTGATGTTTTTCACACTCCTACTAGTGAATGTAATGTTACACACCCATACAATGCGCACCACCCCCAGATGTTTTTTAGAAACCTATCCTACATTGCCACTGCATGTTCCCTGACCTCCCCATGCTGACCACCCCACGGTGCTTCTCTCCATCCCACATTGCCACTCACTGCCTATCCTAATTCAGACCCTCTGATTCACACCACCCCGTGATGATTTTCTCACTCCTACTAGTGAATGTAATGTTACACACCCATACAATGCGCACCACCCAGCGACGTTTTTCAGAAACCTATACTACATTGCCACTGCATGTTCCCTGACCTCCCCATGCTGACCACCTCGCGGTGCTTTTCTCCATCCTACATGGCCACTCACTGCCTATCCTAATTCAGACCCTCCGATTCACACCACCCCGTGATGTTTTTCTCACTCCTACTATTGAATATAATGTTACACACCCATACAATGCGCACCACCCCCAGATGTTTTTTAGAAACCTATCCTACATTGCCACTGCATGTTCCCTGACCTCCCCATGCTGACCACCCCACGGTGCTTTTCTCCATCCCACATTGCCACTCACTGCCTATCCTAATTCAGACCCTCTGATTCACACCACCCCGTGATGATTTTCTCACTCCTACTAGTGAATGTAATGTTACACACCAATAAAATGAGCACCACCCCGCGATGTTTTTCAGAAACCTATCCTACATTGCCACTGCATGTTCCCTGACCTCCACATGCTGACCACCACGCGGAGCTTTTCTCCATCCTACATTGCCACTCACTGCCTATCCTAATTCAGACACTCCGATTCACACCACCCCGTGATGTTTTTCTCACTCCTACTAGTGAATGTAATGTTACACACACATACAATGCGCACCACTCCGCGATGTTTTTCAGAAACCTATCTTACATTGCCACTGCATGTTCCCTGACCTCCCCATGCTTACCACCACGCGGAGCTTTTCTCCATCCTACATTGCCACTCACTGCTTATCCTAATTCAGACACTCCGATTCACACCACCCCGTGATGTTTTTCTCACTCCTACTAGTGAATGTAATGTTACACACCCATACAATGCGCACCACCCCTCGATGTTTTTCAGAAACATATCCTACATTGCCACTGCATGTTCACTGACCTCCCCATGCTGACCACCCCGCGGTGCTTTTCTCCATCCTACATTGCCACTCACGGCCTATCCTAATTCAGAACCTCCAATTCACACCACCCCTTGATGTTTTTCTCACTCCTACTAGAGAATGTAATGTTACACACCCATTCATTGGGCACCACCCTGTGATGTTTTTCTCACTCCTACTAGTGAATGTAATGTTACACACCCATAAAATGAGCACCACCCCGCGATGTTTTTCAGAAACCTATCCTACATTGCCACTGCATGTTCCCACACCTCCCCATGCTGACCACCCCGCGGTGCTTTTCTCCATCCTACATTGCCACTCACTGTCTATCCTAATTAAGACCATCCGATTCACACCACCCCGTGATGTTTTTTTCACTCCTACTATTGAATGTAATGTTACACACCCATTCAATGCGCACCACCCTGTGATGTTTTTCCACTCCTACTAGTGAATGTAATGTTACACACCCATACAATGCACACCACCCCGCGGTGTTTTTCGGAATCCTATGCTACATTGCCATTTCATGTTCCCTGACCTCCCCATGCTGACCATCCCGCGGTGCTTTTCTCCATCCTACATTGCCACTCGCAGCCTATCCTACTTCAGACCCTCTGATTCATACCACCCCGTGACGTTTTTCTCACTCCTACTAGTGAATGTAATGTTACACACCCATACAATGCGCACCAACCCGCGATGTTTTTCATAAACCTATCCTACAATGCCACTGCATGTTCCCTGACCTCCCTATGCTGACCACTCCGCGGTGCTTTTCCCCATCCTACATTGCCACTCACTGCCTATCCTAATTCAGACCCTCCGATTCACACCACCCCGTGATGTTTTTCTCACTCCTACTAGTGAATATAATATTACACAGCCATACATTGCGCACCACCCGGCGATGTTTTTCAGAAACCTATCCTACATTGCCACTGCATATTTTCTGACCTCCCCATGCTGACCACCCCGCGGTGCTTTTCTCCATCCTACATTGCCACTCACTGCCTATCCTAATTCAGACCCTCTGATTCACACAACCCCGTGATGATTTTCTCACTCCTACTAGTGAATGTAATGTTACACACCCATACAATGCGCACCACCCAGGGACGTTTTTCAGAAACCTATACTACATTGCCTCTGCATGTTCCCTGACCTCCCCATGCTGACCACCACGCGGAGCTTTTCTCCATCCTACATTGCTACTCACTGCCTATCCTAATTCAGACACTCCGATTCACACCACCCCGTGATGTTTTTCTCACTCCTACTAGTGAATGTAATGTTACACACACATACAATGCGCACCACTCCGCGATGTTTTTCAGAAACCTATCTTACATTGCCACTGCATGTTCCCTGACCTCCCCATGCTTACCACCACGCGGAGCTTTTCTCCATCCTACATTGCCACTCACTGCTTATCCTAATTCAGACACTCCGATTCACACCACCCCGTGATGTTTTTCTCACTTCTACTAGTGAATGTAATGTTACACACCCATACAATGCGCACCACCCCTCGATGTTTTTCAGAAACATATCCTACATTGCCACTGCATGTTCACTGACCTCCCCATGCTGACCACCCCGCGGTGCTTTTCTCCATCCTACATTGCCACTCACGGCCTATCCTAATTCAGAACCTCCAATTCACACCACCCCTTGATGTTTTTCTCACTCCTACTAGAGAATGTAATGTTACACACCCATTCATTGGGCACCACCCTGTGATGTTTTTCTCACTCCTACCAGTGAATGTAATGTTACACACCCATAAAATGAGCACCACCCCGCGATGTTTTTCAGAAACCTATCCTACATTGCCACTGCATGTTCCCTCACCTCCCCATGCTGACCACCCCGCGGTGCTTTTCTCCATCCTACATTGCCACTCACTGTCTATCCTAATTAAGACCATCCGATTCACACCACCCCGTGATGTTTTTTTCACTCCTACTATTGAATGTAATGTTACACACCCATTCAATGCGCACCACCCTGTGATGTTTTTCCACTCCTACTAGTGAATGTAATGTTACACACCCATACAATGCACACCACCCCGCGGTGTTTTTCGGAATCCTATGCTACATTGCCATTTCATGTTCCCTGACCTCCCCATGCTGACCATCCCGCGGTGCTTTTCTCCATCCTACATTGCCACTCGCAGCCTATCCTACTTCAGACCCTCTGATTCATACCACCCCGTGACGTTTTTCTCACTCCTACTAGTGAATGTAATGTTACACACCCATACAATGCGCACCAACCCGCGATGTTTTTCATAAACCTATCCTACAATGCCACTGCATGTTCCCTGACCTCCCTATGCTGACCACTCCGCGGTGCTTTTCCCCATCCTACATTGCCACTCACTGCCTATCCTAATTCAGACCCTCCGATTCACACCACCCCGTGATGTTTTTCTCACTCCTACTAGTGAATATAATATTACACAGCCATACATTGCGCACCACCCGGCGATGTTTTTCAGAAACCTATCCTACATTGCCACTGCATATTTTCTGACCTCCCCATGCTGACCACCCCGCGGTGCTTTTCTCCATCCTACATTGCCACTCACTGCCTATCCTAATTCAGAACCTCTGATTCACACAACCCCGTGATGATTTTCTCACTCCTACTAGTGAATGTAATGTTACACACCCATACAATGCGCACCACCCAGGGACGTTTTTCAGAAACCTATACTACATTGCCTCTGCATGTTCCCTGACCTCCCCATGCTGACCACCACGCGGAGCTTTTCTCCATCCTACATTGCCACTCACTGCCTATCCTAATTCAGACCCTCCGATTCACACCACCCCTTGATGTTTTTCTCACTCCTACTAGTGAATGTAATGTTACACACCCATTCAATGCGCACCACCCTGTGATGTTTTTTCACTCCTACTAGTGAATGTAATGTTACACACCCATACAATGCACACCACCCCGCGGTGTTTTTCAGAATCCTATCCTCCATTGCCATTGCATGTTCCCTGACCTCCCCATGCTGACCACCCCGCGGTGCTTTTCTCCATCCTACATTGCCACTCACTGCCTATCCTAATTCAGACCCTCCGATTCACACCACCCCGTGATGTTTTTCTCACTCGTACTAGTGAATGTAATGTTACACACCCATACAATGCACACCAGGCCGCAATGTTTTTCAGAAACCTATCCTACATTGCCACTGCATGTTCCCTGATCTCCCCATGCTGACCACCCCGCGGTGCTTTTCCCATCCTACATTGCCACTCACGGCTTATACTAATTCAGAGCCTCCGATTCACGCCACCCCGTGATGTTTTTCTCACTCGTACTAGTGAATGTAATGTTACACACCCATACAATGCGCACCACCCCGTGATGTTTTTCTCACTCCTACTAGTGAAAGTAAGGTTACACACCCATACAATGCGCACCACACCTCGATGTTTTTCAGAAACCTATCCTACTTTGCCACTGCATGTTCCCTGACCTCCCCATGCTGACCACCCCTCGGTGCTTTTCTCCATCATACATTGCCACTCACTGCCTTTCCTAATTCAAACTCTCCGATTCACACCACCCCGTGATGTTTTTCTCACTCCTACTAGTGAATGTAATGTTACACACCCATTCAATGGACACCACCCTGTGATGTTTTTCTCACTCCTACTAGTGAATGTAATGTTACACACCCATAAAATGCACACCACAACGCGATGTTTTTCAGAAACTTATCCTACATTCCTACTGCATGTTCCCTGACCTCCCCATGCTGACCACACCGCGGTGCTTTTCTCCATCCTACATTCCAACTCACTGCCTATCCTAATTCAGACCCTCCGATTCACACCACCCCGTGACGTTTTTCTCACTCCTACTAGTGAATGTAATGTTACACACCCATACAATGCGCACCAACCCGCGATGTTTTTCAGAAACCTATCCTACAATGCCACTGCATGTTCCCTGACCTCCCTATGCTGACCACCCCGCGGTGCTTTTCCCCATCGTACATTGCCACTCACTGCCTATCCTAATTCAGCCTCTCCGATTCACACCACCCCGTGATGTTTTTCTCACTCCTACTAGTGAATGTAATGTTACACACCCATACAAGCCGCCTCACACCGCGATGTTTTTCAGAAACCTATCCTACATTGCCACTGCATGTTCCCTGACCTCCCTATGCTGACCACCCCGCGGTGCTTTTCTCCATCCTACATTGCCACTCACTGCCTATCCTAATTCAGACCCTCTGATTCACACCACCCCGTGATGTTTTTCTCACTCCTACTAGTGAATGTAATGTTACACACCCATACAATGCGCACCACCCCCAGATGTTTTTTAGAAACCTATCCTACATTGCCACTGCATGTTCCCTGACCTCCCCATGCTGACCACCCCACGGTGCTTTTCTCCATCCCACATTGCCACTCACTGCCTATCCTAATTCAGACCCTCTGATTCACACCACCCCGTGATGATTTTCTCACTCCTACTAGTGAATGTAATGTTACACACCCATACAATGCGCACCACCCAGCGACGTTTTTCAGAAACCTATACTACATTGCCACTGCATGTTCCCTGACCTCCCCATGCTGACCACCTAGCGGTGCTTTTCTCCATCCTACATGGCCACTCACTGCCTATCCTAATTCAGACCCTCCGATTCACACCACCCCGTGATGTTTTTCTCACTCCTACTATTGAATATAATGTTACACACCCATACAATGCGCACCACCCCCAGATGTTTTTTAGAAACCTATCCTACATTGCCACTGCATGTTCCCTGACCTCCCCATGCTGACCACCCCACGGTGCTTTTCTCCATCCCACATTGCCACTCACTGCTTATCCTAATTCAGACACTCCGATTCACACCACCCGTGATGTTTTTCTCACTCCTACTAGTGAATGTAATGTTACACACCCATACAATGCGCACCACCCCTCGATGTTTTTCAGAAACCTATCCTACATTGCCACTGCATGTTCACTGACCTCCCCATGCTGACCACCCCGCGGTGCTTTTCTCCATCCTACATTGCCACTCACGGCCTATCCTAATTCAGAACCTCCGATTCACACCACCCCTTGATGTTTTTCTCACTCCTACTAGAGAATGTAATGTTACACACCCATTCATTGGGCACCACCCTGTGATGTTTTTCTCACTCCTACTAGTGAATGTAATGTTACACACCCATAAAATGAGCACCACCCCGCGATGTTTTTCAGAAACCTATCCTACATTGCCACTGCATGTTCCCTCACCTCCCCATGCTGACCACCCCGCGGTGCTTTTCTCCATCCTACATTGCCACTCACTGTTTATCCTAATTAAGACCATCCGATTCACACCACCCCGTGATGTTTTTTTCACTCCTACTATTGAATGTAATGTTACACACCCATTCAATGCGCACCACCCTGTGATGTTTTTCCACTCCTACTAGTGAATGTAATGTTACACACCCATACAATGCACACTACCCCGCGGTGTTTTTCGGAATCCTATGCTACATTGCCATTGCATGTTCCCTGACCTCCCCATTCTGACCATCCCGCGGTGCTTTTCTCCATCCTACATTGCCACTCGCAGCCTATCCTACTTCAGACCCTCTGATTCATACCACCCCGTAACGTTTTTCTCACTCCTACTAGTGAATGTAATGTTACACACCCATACAATGCGCACCAACCCGCGATGTTTTTCATAAACCTATCCTACAATGCCACTGCATGTTCCCTGACCTCCCTATGCTGACCACTCCGCGGTGCTTTTCCCCATCCTACATTGCCACTCACTGCCTATCCTAATTCAGACCCTCCGATTCACACCACCCCGTGATGTTTTTCTGACTCCTACTAGTGAATATAATATTACACAGCCATACATTGCGCACCACCCGGCGATGTTTTTCAGAAACCTATCCTACATTGCCACTGCATATTTTCTGACCTCCCCATGCTGACCACCCCGCGGTGCTTTTCTCCATCCTACATTGCCACTCACTGCCTATCCTAATTCAGACCCTCTGATTCACACCACCCCGTGATGATTTTCTCACTCCTACTAGTGAATGTAATGTTACACACCCATACAATGCGCACCACCCAGGGACGTTTTTCAGAAACCTATACTACATTGCCTCTGCATGTTCCCTGACCTCCCCATGCTGACCACCACGCGGAGCTTTTCTCCATCCTACATTGCCACTCACTGCCTATCCTAATTCAGACCCTCCGATTCACACCACCCCTTGATGTTTTTCTCACTCCTACTAGTGAATGTAATGTTACACACCCATTCAATGCGCACCACCCTGTGATGTTTTTCCACTCCTACTAGTGAATGTAATGTTACACACCCATACAATGCACACCACCCCGCGGTGTTTTTCAGAATCCTATCCTCCATTGCCATTGCATGTTCCCTGACCTCCCCATGCTGACCACCCCGCGGTGCTTTTCTCCATCCTACATTGCCACTCACTGCCTGTCCTAATTCAGACCCTCCGATTCACACCACCCCGTGATGTTTTTCTCACTCGTACTAGTGAATGTAATGTTACACACCCATACAATGCACACCAGGCCGCAATGTTTTTCAGAAACCTATCCTACATTGCCACTGCATGTTCCCTCATCTCCCCATGCTGACCACCCCGCGGTGCTTTTCCCATCCTACATTGCCACTCACGGCTTATACTAATTCAGAGCCTCCGATTCACGCCACCCCGTGATGTTTTTCTCACTCGTACTAGTGAATGTAAAGTTACACACCCATACAATGCGCACCAACCCGTGATGTTTTTCTCACTCCTACTAGTGAATGTAATGTTACACACCCATACAATGCGCACCACCCAGCGACGTTTTTCAGAAACCTATACTACATTGCCACTGCATGTTCCCTGACCTCCCCATGCTGACCACCTCGCGGTGCTTTTCTCCATCCTACATGGCCACTCACTGCCTATCCTAATTCAGACCCTCCGATTCACACCACCCCGTGATGTTTTTCTCACTCCTACTATTGAATATAATGTTACACACCCATACAATGCGCACCACCCCCAGATGTTTTTTAGAAACCTATCCTACATTGCCACTGCATGTTCCCTGACCTCCCCATGCTGACCACCCCACGGTGCTTTTCTCCATCCCACATTGCCACTCACTGCCTATCCTAATTCAGACCCTCTGATTCACACCACCCCGTGATGTTTTTCTCACTCCTACTAGTGAATATAATATTACACAGCCATACATTGCGCACCACCCGGCGATGTTTTTCAGAAACCTATCCTACATTGCCACTGCATATTTTCTGACCTCCCCATGCTAACCACCCCGCGGTGCTTTTCTCCATCCTACATTGCCACTCACTGCCTATCCTAATTCAGACCCTCTGATTCACACAACCCCGTGATGATTTTCTCACTCCTACTAGTGAATGTAATGTTACACACCCATACAATGCGCAGCACCCAGGGACGTTTTTCAGAAACCTATACTACATTGCCTCTGCATGTTCCCTGACCTCCCCATGCTGACCACCACGCGGAGCTTTTCTCCATCCTACATTGCTACTCACTGCCTATCCTAATTCAGACACTCCGATTCACACCACCCCGTGATGTTTTTCTCACTCCTACTAGTGAATGTAATGTTACACACACATACAATGCGCACCACTCCGCGATGTTTTTCAGAAACCTATCTTACATTGCCACTGCATGTTCCCTGACCTCCCCATGCTTACCACCACGCGGAGCTTTTCTCCATCCTACATTGCCACTCACTGCTTATCCTAATTCAGACACTCCGATTCACACCACCCCGTGATGTTTTTCTCACTTCTACTAGTGAATGTAATGTTACACACCCATACAATGCGCACCACCCCTCGATGTTTTTCAGAAACATATCCTACATTGCCACTGCATGTTCACTGACCTCCCCATGCTGACCACCCCGCGGTGCTTTTCTCCATCCTACATTGCCACTCACGGCCTATCCTAATTCAGAACCTCCAATTCACACCACCCCTTGATGTTTTTCTCACTCCTACTAGAGAATGTAATGTTACACACCCATTCATTGGGCACCACCCTGTGATGTTTTTCTCACTCCTACTAGTGAATGTAATGTTACACACCCATAAAATGAGCACCACCCCGCGATGTTTTTCAGAAACCTATCCTACATTGCCACTGCATGTTCCCTCACCTCCCCATGCTGACCACCCCGCGGTGCTTTTCTCCATCCTACATTGCCACTCACTGTCTATCCTAATTAAGACCATCCGATTCACACCACCCCGTGATGTTTTTTTCACTCCTACTATTGAATGTAATGTTACACACCCATTCAATGCGCACCACCCTGTGATGTTTTTCCACTCCTACTAGTGAATGTAATGTTACACACCCATACAATGCACACCACCCCGCGGTGTTTTTCGGAATCCTATGCTACATTGCCATTTCATGTTCCCTGACCTCCCCATGCTGACCATCCCGCGGTGCTTTTCTCCATCCTACATTGCCACTCGCAGCCTATCCTACTTCAGACCCTCTGATTCATACCACCCCGTGACGTTTTTCTCACTCCTACTAGTGAATGTAATGTTACACACCCATACAATGCGCACCAACCCGCGATGTTTTTCATAAACCTATCCTACAATGCCACTGCATGTTCCCTGACCTCCCTATGCTGACCACTCCGCGGTGCTTTTCCCCATCCTACATTGCCACTCACTGCCTATCCTAATTCAGACCCTCCGATTCACACCACCCCGTGATGTTTTTCTCACTCCTACTAGTGAATATAATATTACACAGCCATACATTGCGCACCACCCGGCGATGTTTTTCAGAAACCTATCCTACATTGCCACTGCATATTTTCTGACCTCCCCATGCTGACCACCCCGCGGTGCTTTTCTCCATCCTACATTGCCACTCACTGCCTATCCTAATTCAGACCCTCTGATTCACACAACCCCGTGATGATTTTCTCACTCCTACTAGTGAATGTAATGTTACACACCCATACAATGCGCACCACCCAGGGACGTTTTTCAGAAACCTATACTACATTGCCTCTGCATGTTCCCTGACCTCCCCATGCTGACCACCACGCGGAGCTTTTCTCCATCCTACATTGCCACTCACTGCCTATCCTAATTCAGACCCTCCGATTCACACCACCCCTTGATGTTTTTCTCACTCCTACTAGTGAATGTAATGTTACACACCCATTCAATGCGCACCACCCTGTGATGTTTTTCCACTCCTACTAGTGAATGTAATGTTACACACCCATACAATGCACACCACCCCGCGGTGTTTTTCAGAATCCTATCCTCCATTGCCATTGCATGTTCCCTGACCTCCCCATGCTGACCACCCCGCGGTGCTTTTCTCCATCCTACATTGCCACTCACTGCCTATCCTAATTCAGACCCTCCGATTCACACCACCCCGTGATGTTTTTCTCACTCGTACTAGTGAATGTAATGTTACACACCCATACAATGCACACCAGGCCGCAATGTTTTTCAGAAACCTATCCTACATTGCCACTGCATGTTCCCTGATCTCCCCATGCTGACCACCCCGCGGTGCTTTTCCCATCCTACATTGCCACTCACGGCTTATACTAATTCAGAGCCTCCGATTCACGCCACCCCGTGATGTTTTTCTCACTCGTACTAGTGAATGTAATGTTACACACCCATACAATGCGCACCACCCCGTGATGTTTTTCTCACTCCTACTAGTGAAAGTAAGGTTACACACCCATACAATGCGCACCACACCTCGATGTTTTTCAGAAACCTATCCTACTTTGCCACTGCATGTTCCCTGACCTCCCCATGCTGACCACCCCTCGGTGCTTTTCTCCATCATACATTGCCACTCACTGCCTTTCCTAATTCAAACTCTCCGATTCACACCACCCCGTGATGTTTTTCTCACTCCTACTAGTGAATGTAATGTTACACACCCATTCAATGGGCACCACCCTGTGATGTTTTTCTCACTCCTACTAGTGAATGTAATGTTACACACCCATAAAATGCACACCACAACGCGATGTTTTTCAGAAACTTATCCTACATTCCTACTGCATGTTCCCTGACCTCCCCATGCTGACCACACCGCGGTGCTTTTCTCCATCCTACATTCCAACTCACTGCCTATCCTAATTCAGACCCTCCGATTCACACCACCCCGTGACGTTTTTCTCACTCCTACTAGTGAATGTAATGTTACACACCCATACAATGCGCACCAACCCGCGATGTTTTTCAGAAACCTATCCTACATTGCCACTGCATGTTCCCTGACCTCCACTTGCTGACCACCCCACGGTGCTTTTCTCCATCGTACATTGCCACTCACTGCGTATCCTAATTCAGACCCTCCGATTCACACCACCCCGTGATGTTTTTCTCACTCCTACTAGTGAATGTAATGTTACACACCCATACAAGCCGCCTCACACCGCGATGTTTTTCAGAAACCTATCCTACATTGCCACTGCATGTTCCCTGACCTCCCTATGCTGACCACCCCGCGGTGCTTTTCTCCATCCTACATTGCCACTCACTGCCTATCCTAATTCAGGCCCTCAGATTCACACCACCCCGTGATGTTTTTCTCACTCCTACTAGTGAATGTAATGTTTCACACCCATACAATGCGCACCACCCCGTGATGTTTTTCTCACTCCTACTAGTGAATGTCATGTTACACACCCATACAATGCGCACCACCCCGCTATGTTTTTCAGAAACCTATCCTACAATGCCACTGCATGTTCCCTGACCTCCCTATGCTGACCACCCCGCGGTGCTTTTCCCCATCCTACATTGCCACTCACTGCCTATCCTAATTCAGCCTCTCCGATTCACACCACCCCGTGATGTTTTTCTCACTCCTACTAGTGAATGTAATGTTACACACCCATACAAGCCGCCTCACACCGCGATGTTTTTCAGAAACCTATCCTACATTGCCACTGCATGTTCCCTGACCTCCCTATGCTGACCACCCCGCGGTGCTTTTCTCCATCCTACATTGCCACTCACTGCCTATCCTAATTCAGACCCTCTGATTCACACCACCCCGTGATGTTTTTCTCACTCCTACTAGTGAATGTAATGTTACACTCCCATACAATGCGCACCACCCCCAGATGTTTTTTAGAAACCTATCCTACATTGCCACTGCATGTTCCCTGACCTCCCCATGCTGACCACCCCACGGTGCTTTTCTCCATCCCACATTGCCACTCACTGCCTATCCTAATTCAGACCCTCTGATTCACACCACCCCGTGATGATTTTCTCACTCCTACTAGTGAATGTAATGTTACACACCCATACAATGCGCACCACCCAGCGACGTTTTTCAGAAACCTATACTACATTGCCACTGCATGTTCCCTGACCTCCCCATGCTGACCACCTAGCGGTGCTTTTCTCCATCCTACATGGCCACTCACTGCCTATCCTAATTCAGACCCTCCGATTCACACCACCCCGTGATGTTTTTCTCACTCCTACTATTGAATATAATGTTACACACCCATACAATGCGCACCACCCCCAGATGTTTTTTAGAAACCTATCCTACATTGCCACTGCATGTTCCCTGACCTCCCCATGCTGACCACCCCACGGTGCTTTTCTCCATCCCACATTGCCACTCACTGCTTATCCTAATTCAGACACTCCGATTCACACCACCCGTGATGTTTTTCTCACTCCTACTAGTGAATGTAATGTTACACACCCATACAATGCGCACCACCCCTCGATGTTTTTCAGAAACCTATCCTACATTGCCACTGCATGTTCACTGACCTCCCCATGCTGACCACCCCGCGGTGCTTTTCTCCATCCTACATTGCCACTCACGGCCTATCCTAATTCAGAACCTCCGATTCACACCACCCCTTGATGTTTTTCTCACTCCTACTAGAGAATGTAATGTTACACACCCATTCATTGGGCACCACCCTGTGATGTTTTTCTCACTCCTACTAGTGAATGTAATGTTACACACCCATAAAATGAGCACCACCCCGCGATGTTTTTCAGAAACCTATCCTACATTGCCACTGCATGTTCCCTCACCTCCCCATGCTGACCACCCCGCGGTGCTTTTCTCCATCCTACATTGCCACTCACTGTTTATCCTAATTAAGACCATCCGATTCACACCACCCCGTGATGTTTTTTTCACTCCTACTATTGAATGTAATGTTACACACCCATTCAATGCGCACCACCCTGTGATGTTTTTCCACTCCTACTAGTGAATGTAATGTTACACACCCATACAATGCACACTACCCCGCGGTGTTTTTCGGAATCCTATGCTACATTGCCATTGCATGTTCCCTGACCTCCCCATTCTGACCATCCCGCGGTGCTTTTCTCCATCCTACATTGCCACTCGCAGCCTATCCTACTTCAGACCCTCTGATTCATACCACCCCGTAACGTTTTTCTCACTCCTACTAGTGAATGTAATGTTACACACCCATACAATGCGCACCAACCCGCGATGTTTTTCATAAACCTATCCTACAATGCCACTGCATGTTCCCTGACCTCCCTATGCTGACCACTCCGCGGTGCTTTTCCCCATCCTACATTGCCACTCACTGCCTATCCTAATTCAGACCCTCCGATTCACACCACCCCGTGATGTTTTTCTGACTCCTACTAGTGAATATAATATTACACAGCCATACATTGCGCACCACCCGGCGATGTTTTTCAGAAACCTATCCTACATTGCCACTGCATATTTTCTGACCTCCCCATGCTGACCACCCCGCGGTGCTTTTCTCCATCCTACATTGCCACTCACTGCCTATCCTAATTCAGACCCTCTGATTCACACCACCCCGTGATGATTTTCTCACTCCTACTAGTGAATGTAATGTTACACACCCATACAATGCGCACCACCCAGGGACGTTTTTCAGAAACCTATACTACATTGCCTCTGCATGTTCCCTGACCTCCCCATGCTGACCACCACGCGGAGCTTTTCTCCATCCTACATTGCCACTCACTGCCTATCCTAATTCAGACCCTCCGATTCACACCACCCCTTGATGTTTTTCTCACTCCTACTAGTGAATGTAATGTTACACACCCATTCAATGCGCACCACCCTGTGATGTTTTTCCACTCCTACTAGTGAATGTAATGTTACACACCCATACAATGCACACCACCCCGCGGTGTTTTTCAGAATCCTATCCTCCATTGCCATTGCATGTTCCCTGACCTCCCCATGCTGACCACCCCGCGGTGCTTTTCTCCATCCTACATTGCCACTCACTGCCTATCCTAATTCAGACCCTCCGATTCACACCACCCCGTGATGTTTTTCTCACTCGTACTAGTGAATGTAATGTTACACACCCATACAATGCACACCACCCCCAGATGTTTTTTAGAAACCTATCCTACATTGCCACTGCATGTTCCCTGACCTCCCCATGCTGACCACCCCACGGTGCTTTTCTCCATCCCACATTGCCACTCACTGCCTATCCTAATTCAGACCCTCTGATTCACACCACCCCGTGATGATTTTCTCACTCCTACTAGTGAATGTAATGTTACACACCCATACAATGCGCACCACCCAGCGACGTTTTTCAGAAACCTATACTACATTGCCACTGCATGTTCCCTGACCTCCCCATGCTGACCACCTAGCGGTGCTTTTCTCCATCCTACATGGCCACTCACTGCCTATCCTAATTCAGACCCTCCGATTCACACCACCCCGTGATGTTTTTCTCACTCCTACTATTGAATATAATGTTACACACCCATACAATGCGCACCACCCCCAGATGTTTTTTAGAAACCTATCCTACATTGCCACTGCATGTTCCCTGACCTCCCCATGCTGACCACCCCACGGTGCTTTTCTCCATCCCACATTGCCACTCACTGCTTATCCTAATTCAGACACTCCGATTCACACCACCCGTGATGTTTTTCTCACTCCTACTAGTGAATGTAATGTTACACACCCATACAATGCGCACCACCCCTCGATGTTTTTCAGAAACCTATCCTACATTGCCACTGCATGTTCACTGACCTCCCCATGCTGACCACCCCGCGGTGCTTTTCTCCATCCTACATTGCCACTCACGGCCTATCCTAATTCAGAACCTCCGATTCACACCACCCCTTGATGTTTTTCTCACTCCTACTAGAGAATGTAATGTTACACACCCATTCATTGGGCACCACCCTGTGATGTTTTTCTCACTCCTACTAGTGAATGTAATGTTACACACCCATAAAATGAGCACCACCCCGCGATGTTTTTCAGAAACCTATCCTACATTGCCACTGCATGTTCCCTCACCTCCCCATGCTGACCACCCCGCGGTGCTTTTCTCCATCCTACATTGCCACTCACTGTTTATCCTAATTAAGACCATCCGATTCACACCACCCCGTGATGTTTTTTTCACTCCTACTATTGAATGTAATGTTACACACCCATTCAATGCGCACCACCCTGTGATGTTTTTCCACTCCTACTAGTGAATGTAATGTTACACACCCATACAATGCACACTACCCCGCGGTGTTTTTCGGAATCCTATGCTACATTGCCATTGCATGTTCCCTGACCTCCCCATTCTGACCATCCCGCGGTGCTTTTCTCCATCCTACATTGCCACTCGCAGCCTATCCTACTTCAGACCCTCTGATTCATACCACCCCGTAACGTTTTTCTCACTCCTACTAGTGAATGTAATGTTACACACCCATACAATGCGCACCAACCCGCGATGTTTTTCATAAACCTATCCTACAATGCCACTGCATGTTCCCTGACCTCCCTATGCTGACCACTCCGCGGTGCTTTTCCCCATCCTACATTGCCACTCACTGCCTATCCTAATTCAGACCCTCCGATTCACACCACCCCGTGATGTTTTTCTGACTCCTACTAGTGAATATAATATTACACAGCCATACATTGCGCACCACCCGGCGATGTTTTTCAGAAACCTATCCTACATTGCCACTGCATATTTTCTGACCTCCCCATGCTGACCACCCCGCGGTGCTTTTCTCCATCCTACATTGCCACTCACTGCCTATCCTAATTCAGACCCTCTGATTCACACCACCCCGTGATGATTTTCTCACTCCTACTAATGAATGTAATGTTACACACCCATACAATGCGCACCACCCAGGGACGTTTTTCAGAAACCTATACTACATTGCCTCTGCATGTTCCCTGACCTCCCCATGCTGACCACCACGCGGAGCTTTTCTCCATCCTACATTGCCACTCACTGCCTATCCTAATTCAGACCCTCCGATTCACACCACCCCTTGATGTTTTTCTCACTCCTACTAGTGAATGTAATGTTACACACCCATTCAATGCGCACCACCCTGTGATGTTTTTCCACTCCTACTAGTGAATGTAATGTTACACACCCATACAATGCACACCACCCCGCGGTGTTTTTCAGAATCCTATCCTCCATTGCCATTGCATGTTCCCTGACCTCCCCATGCTGACCACCCCGCGGTGCTTTTCTCCATCCTACATTGCCACTCACTGCCTGTCCTAATTCAGACCCTCCGATTCACACCACCCCGTGATGTTTTTCTCACTCGTACTAGTGAATGTAATGTTACACACCCATACAATGCACACCAGGCCGCAATGTTTTTCAGAAACCTATCCTACATTGCCACTGCATGTTCCCTCATCTCCCCATGCTGACCACCCCGCGGTGCTTTTCCCATCCTACATTGCCACTCACGGCTTATACTAATTCAGAGCCTCCGATTCACGCCACCCCGTGATGTTTTTCTCACTCGTACTAGTGAATGTAAAGTTACACACCCATACAATGCGCACCAACCCGTGATGTTTTTCTCACTCCTACTAGTGAATGTAATGTTACACACCCATACAATGCGCACCACCCAGCGACGTTTTTCAGAAACCTATACTACATTGCCACTGCATGTTCCCTGACCTCCCCATGCTGACCACCTCGCGGTGCTTTTCTCCATCCTACATGGCCACTCACTGCCTATCCTAATTCAGACCCTCCGATTCACACCACCCCGTGATGTTTTTCTCACTCCTACTATTGAATATAATGTTACACACCCATACAATGCGCACCACCCCCAGATGTTTTTTAGAAACCTATCCTACATTGCCACTGCATGTTCCCTGACCTCCCCATGCTGACCACCCCACGGTGCTTTTCTCCATCCCACATTGCCACTCACTGCCTATCCTAATTCAGACCCTCTGATTCACACCACCCCGTGATGATTTTCTCACTCCTACTAGTGAATGTAATGTTACACACCAATAAAATGAGCACCACCCCGCGATGTTTTTCAGAAACCTATCCTACATTGCCACTGCATGTTCCCTGACCTCCACATGCTGACCACCACGCGGAGCTTTTCTCCATCCTACATTGCCACTCACTGCCTATCCTAATTCAGACACTCCGATTCACACCACCCCGTGATGTTTTTCTCACTCCTACTAGTGAATGTAATGTTACACACACATACAATGCGCACCACTCCGCGATGTTTTTCAGAAACCTATCTTACATTGCCACTGCATGTTCCCTGACCTCCCCATGCTTACCACCACGCGGAGCTTTTCTCCATCCTACATTGCCACTCACTGCTTATCCTAATTCAGACACTCCGATTCACACCACCCCGTGATGTTTTTCTCACTCCTACTAGTGAATGTAATGTTACACACCCATACAATGCGCACCACCCCTCGATGTTTTTCAGAAACATATCCTACATTGCCACTGCATGTTCACTGACCTCCCCATGCTGACCACCCCGCGGTGCTTTTCTCCATCCTACATTGCCACTCACGGCCTATCCTAATTCAGAACCTCCAATTCACACCACCCCTTGATGTTTTTCTCACTCCTACTAGAGAATGTAATGTTACACACCCATTCATTGGGCACCACCCTGTGATGTTTTTCTCACTCCTACTAGTGAATGTAATGTTACACACCCATAAAATGAGCACCACCCCGCGATGTTTTTCAGAAACCTATCCTACATTGCCACTGCATGTTCCCTCACCTCCCCATGCTGACCACCCCGCGGTGCTTTTCTCCATCCTACATTGCCACTCACTGTCTATCCTAATTAAGACCATCCGATTCACACCACCCCGTGATGTTTTTTTCACTCCTACTATTGAATGTAATGTTACACACCCATTCAATGCGCACCACCCTGTGATGTTTTTCCACTCCTACTAGTGAATGTAATGTTACACACCCATACAATGCACACCACCCCGCGGTGTTTTTCGGAATCCTATGCTACATTGCCATTTCATGTTCCCTGACCTCGCCATGCTGACCATCCCGCGGTGCTTTTCTCCATCCTACATTGCCACTCGCAGCCTATCCTACTTCAGACCCTCTGATTCATACCACCCCGTGACGTTTTTCTCACTCCTACTAGTGAATGAAATGTTACACACCCATACAATGCGCACCAACCCGTGATGTTTTTCATAAACCTATCCTACAATGCCACTGCATGTTCCCTGACCTCCCTATGCTGACCACTCCGCGGTGCTTTTCCCCATCCTACATTGCCACTCACTGCCTATCCTAATTCAGACCCTCCGATTCACACCACCCCGTGATGTTTTTCTCACTCCTACTAGTGAATATAATATTACACAGCCATACATTGCGCACCACCCGGCGATGTTTTTCAGAAACCTATCCTACATTGCCACTGCATATTTTCTGACCTCCCCATGCTAACCACCCCGCGGTGCTTTTCTCCATCCTACATTGCCACTCACTGCCTATCCTAATTCAGACCCTCTGATTCACACAACCCCGTGATGATTTTCTCACTCCTACTAGTGAATGTAATGTTACACACCCATACAATGCGCAGCACCCAGGGACGTTTTTCAGAAACCTATACTACATTGCCTCTGCATGTTCCCTGACCTCCCCATGCTGACCACCACGCGGAGCTTTTCTCCATCCTACATTGCTACTCACTGCCTATCCTAATTCAGACACTCCGATTCACACCACCCCGTGATGTTTTTCTCACTCCTACTAGTGAATGTAATGTTACACACACATACAATGCGCACCACTCCGCGATGTTTTTCAGAAACCTATCTTACATTGCCACTGCATGTTCCCTGACCTCCCCATGCTTACCACCACGCGGAGCTTTTCTCCATCCTACATTGCCACTCACTGCTTATCCTAATTCAGACACTCCGATTCACACCACCCCGTGATGTTTTTCTCACTTCTACTAGTGAATGTAATGTTACACACCCATACAATGCGCACCACCCCTCGATGTTTTTCAGAAACATATCCTACATTGCCACTGCATGTTCACTGACCTCCCCATGCTGACCACCCCGCGGTGCTTTTCTCCATCCTACATTGCCACTCACGGCCTATCCTAATTCAGAACCTCCAATTCACACCACCCCTTGATGTTTTTCTCACTCCTACTAGAGAATGTAATGTTACACACCCATTCATTGGGCACCACCCTGTGATGTTTTTCTCACTCCTACTAGTGAATGTAATGTTACACACCCATAAAATGAGCACCACCCCGCGATGTTTTTCAGAAACCTATCCTACATTGCCACTGCATGTTCCCTCACCTCCCCATGCTGACCACCCCGCGGTGCTTTTCTCCATCCTACATTGCCACTCACTGTCTATCCTAATTAAGACCATCCGATTCACACCACCCCGTGATGTTTTTTTCACTCCTACTATTGAATGTAATGTTACACACCCATTCAATGCGCACCACCCTGTGATGTTTTTCCACTCCTACTAGTGAATGTAATGTTACACACCCATACAATGCACACCACCCCGCGGTGTTTTTCGGAATCCTATGCTACATTGCCATTTCATGTTCCCTGACCTCCCCATGCTGACCATCCCGCGGTGCTTTTCTCCATCCTACATTGCCACTCGCAGCCTATCCTACTTCAGACCCTCTGATTCATACCACCCCGTGACGTTTTTCTCACTCCTACTAGTGAATGTAATGTTACACACCCATACAATGCGCACCAACCCGCGATGTTTTTCATAAACCTATCCTACAATGCCACTGCATGTTCCCTGACCTCCCTATGCTGACCACTCCGCGGTGCTTTTCCCCATCCTACATTGCCACTCACTGCCTATCCTAATTCAGACCCTCCGATTCACACCACCCCGTGATGTTTTTCTCACTCCTACTAGTGAATATAATATTACACAGCCATACATTGCGCACCACCCGGCGATGTTTTTCAGAAACCTATCCTACATTGCCACTGCATATTTTCTGACCTCCCCATGCTGACCACCCCGCGGTGCTTTTCTCCATCCTACATTGCCACTCACTGCCTATCCTAATTCAGACCCTCTGATTCACACAACCCCGTGATGATTTTCTCACTCCTACTAGTGAATGTAATGTTACACACCCATACAATGCGCACCACCCAGGGACGTTTTTCAGAAACCTATACTACATTGCCTCTGCATGTTCCCTGACCTCCCCATGCTGACCACCACGCGGAGCTTTTCTCCATCCTACATTGCCACTCACTGCCTATCCTAATTCAGACCCTCCGATTCACACCACCCCTTGATGTTTTTCTCACTCCTACTAGTGAATGTAATGTTACACACCCATTCAATGCGCACCACCCTGTGATGTTTTTCCACTCCTACTAGTGAATGTAATGTTACACACCCATACAATGCACACCACCCCGCGGTGTTTTTCAGAATCCTATCCTCCATTGCCATTGCATGTTCCCTGACCTCCCCATGCTGACCACCCCGCGGTGCTTTTCTCCATCCTACATTGCCACTCACTGCCTATCCTAATTCAGACCCTCCGATTCACACCACCCCGTGATGTTTTTCTCACTCGTACTAGTGAATGTAATGTTACACACCCATACAATGCACACCAGGCCGCAATGTTTTTCAGAAACCTATCCTACATTGCCACTGCATGTTCCCTGATCTCCCCATGCTGACCACCCCGCGGTGCTTTTCCCATCCTACATTGCCACTCACGGCTTATACTAATTCAGAGCCTCCGATTCACGCCACCCCGTGATGTTTTTCTCACTCGTACTAGTGAATGTAATGTTACACACCCATACAATGCGCACCACCCCGTGATGTTTTTCTCACTCCTACTAGTGAAAGTAAGGTTACACACCCATACAATGCGCACCACACCTCGATGTTTTTCAGAAACCTATCCTACTTTGCCACTGCATGTTCCCTGACCTCCCCATGCTGACCACCCCTCGGTGCTTTTCTCCATCATACATTGCCACTCACTGCCTTTCCTAATTCAAACTCTCCGATTCACACCACCCCGTGATGTTTTTCTCACTCCTACTAGTGAATGTAATGTTACACACCCATTCAATGGGCACCACCCTGTGATGTTTTTCTCACTCCTACTAGTGAATGTAATGTTACACACCCATAAAATGCACACCACAACGCGATGTTTTTCAGAAACTTATCCTACATTCCTACTGCATGTTCCCTGACCTCCCCATGCTGACCACACCGCGGTGCTTTTCTCCATCCTACATTCCAACTCACTGCCTATCCTAATTCAGACCCTCCGATTCACACCACCCCGTGACGTTTTTCTCACTCCTACTAGTGAATGTAATGTTACACACCCATACAATGCGCACCAACCCGCGATGTTTTTCAGAAACCTATCCTACAATGCCACTGCATGTTCCCTGACCTCCCTATGCTGACCACCCCGCGGTGCTTTTCCCCATCCTACATTGCCACTCACTGCCTATCCTAATTCAGCCTCTCCGATTCACACCACCCCGTGATGTTTTTCTCACTCCTACTAGTGAATGTAATGTTACACACCCATACAAGCCGCCTCACACCGCGATGTTTTTCAGAAACCTATCCTACATTGCCACTGCATGTTCCCTGACCTCCCTATGCTGACCACCCCGCGGTGCTTTTCTCCATCCTACATTGCCACTCACTGCCTATCCTAATTCAGACCCTCTGATTCACACCACCCCGTGATGTTTTTCTCACTCCTACTAGTGAATGTAATGTTACACTCCCATACAATGCGCACCACCCCCAGATGTTTTTTAGAAACCTATCCTACATTGCCACTGCATGTTCCCTGACCTCCCCATGCTGACCACCCCACGGTGCTTTTCTCCATCCCACATTGCCACTCACTGCCTATCCTAATTCAGACCCTCTGATTCACACCACCCCGTGATGATTTTCTCACTCCTACTAGTGAATGTAATGTTACACACCCATACAATGCGCACCACCCAGCGACGTTTTTCAGAAACCTATACTACATTGCCACTGCATGTTCCCTGACCTCCCCATGCTGACCACCTAGCGGTGCTTTTCTCCATCCTACATGGCCACTCACTGCCTATCCTAATTCAGACCCTCCGATTCACACCACCCCGTGATGTTTTTCTCACTCCTACTATTGAATATAATGTTACACACCCATACAATGCGCACCACCCCCAGATGTTTTTTAGAAACCTATCCTACATTGCCACTGCATGTTCCCTGACCTCCCCATGCTGACCACCCCACGGTGCTTTTCTCCATCCCACATTGCCACTCACTGCTTATCCTAATTCAGACACTCCGATTCACACCACCCGTGATGCTTTTCTCACTCCTACTAGTGAATGTAATGTTACACACCCATACAATGCGCACCACCCCTCGATGTTTTTCAGAAACCTATCCTACATTGCCACTGCATGTTCACTGACCTCCCCATGCTGACCACCCCGCGGTGCTTTTCTCCATCCTACATTGCCACTCACGGCCTATCCTAATTCAGAACCTCCGATTCACACCACCCCTTGATGTTTTTCTCACTCCTACTAGAGAATGTAATGTTACACACCCATTCATTGGGCACCACCCTGTGATGTTTTTCTCACTCCTACTAGTGAATGTAATGTTACACACCCATAAAATGAGCACCACCCCGCGATGTTTTTCAGAAACCTATCCTACATTGCCACTGCATGTTCCCTCACCTCCCCATGCTGACCACCCCGCGGTGCTTTTCTCCATCCTACATTGCCACTCACTGTTTATCCTAATTAAGACCATCCGATTCACACCACCCCGTGATGTTTTTTTCACTCCTACTATTGAATGTAATGTTACACACCCATTCAATGCGCACCACCCTGTGATGTTTTTCCACTCCTACTAGTGAATGTAATGTTACACACCCATACAATGCACACTACCCCGCGGTGTTTTTCGGAATCCTATGCTACATTGCCATTGCATGTTCCCTGACCTCCCCATTCTGACCATCCCGCGGTGCTTTTCTCCATCCTACATTGCCACTCGCAGCCTATCCTACTTCAGACCCTCTGATTCATACCACCCCGTAACGTTTTTCTCACTCCTACTAGTGAATGTAATGTTACACACCCATACAATGCGCACCAACCCGCGATGTTTTTCATAAACCTATCCTACAATGCCACTGCATGTTCCCTGACCTCCCTATGCTGACCACTCCGCGGTGCTTTTCCCCATCCTACATTGCCACTCACTGCCTATCCTAATTCAGACCCTCCGATTCACACCACCCCGTGATGTTTTTCTGACTCCTACTAGTGAATATAATATTACACAGCCATACATTGCGCACCACCCGGCGATGTTTTTCAGAAACCTATCCTACATTGCCACTGCATATTTTCTGACCTCCCCATGCTGACCACCCCGCGGTGCTTTTCTCCATCCTACATTGCCACTCACTGCCTATCCTAATTCAGACCCTCTGATTCACACCACCCCGTGATGATTTTCTCACTCCTACTAGTGAATGTAATGTTACACACCCATACAATGCGCACCACCCAGGGACGTTTTTCAGAAACCTATACTACATTGCCTCTGCATGTTCCCTGACCTCCCCATGCTGACCACCACGCGGAGCTTTTCTCCATCCTACATTGCCACTCACTGCCTATCCTAATTCAGACCCTCCGATTCACACCACCCCTTGATGTTTTTCTCACTCCTACTAGTGAATGTAATGTTACACACCCATTCAATGCGCACCACCCTGTGATGTTTTTCCACTCCTACTAGTGAATGTAATGTTACACACCCATACAATGCACACCACCCCGCGGTGTTTTTCAGAATCCTATCCTCCATTGCCATTGCATGTTCCCTGACCTCCCCATGCTGACCACCCCGCGGTGCTTTTCTCCATCCTACATTGCCACTCACTGCCTATCCTAATTCAGACCCTCCGATTCACACCACCCCGTGATGTTTTTCTCACTCGTACTAGTGAATGTAATGTTACACACCCATACAATGCACACCAGGCCGCAATGTTTTTCAGAAACCTATCCTACATTGCCACTGCATGTTCCCTCATCTCCCCATGCTGACCACCCCGCGGTGCTTTTCCCATCCTACATTGCCACTCACGGCTTATACTAATTCAGAGCCTCCGATTCACGCCACCCCGTGATGTTTTTCTCACTCGTACTAGTGAATGTAAAGTTACACACCCATACAATGCGCACCAACCCGTGATGTTTTTCTCACTCCTACTAGTGAATGTAAGGTTACACACACATACAATGCGCACCACTCCGCGATGTTTTTCAGAAACCTATCCTACATTGCCACTGGATGTTCCCTGACCTCCACATGCTGACCACCACGCGGAGCTTTTCTCCATCCTACATTGCCACTCACTGCCTATCCTAATTCAGACACTCCGATTCACACCACCCCGTGATGTTTTTCTCACTCCTACTAGTGAATGTAATGTTACACACACATACAATGCGCACCACTCCGCGATGTTTTTCAGAAACCTATCTTACATTGCCACTGCATGTTCCCTGACCTCCCCATGCTCACCACCACGCGGAGCTTTTCTCCATCCTACATTGCCACTCACTGCTTATCCTAATTCAGACACTCCGATTCACACCACCCCGTGATGTTTTTCTCACTCCTACTAGTGAATGTAATGTTACACACCCATACAATGCGCACCACCCCTCGATGTTTTTCAGAAACCTATCCTACATTGCCACTGCATGTTCACTGACCTCCCCATGCTGACCACCCTGCGGTGCTTTTCTCCATCGTACATTGCCACTCACTGCCTATCCTAATTCAGAACCTCCGATTCACACCACCCCTTGATGTTTTTCTCACTCCTACTAGTGAATGTAATGTTACACACCCATTCATTGGGCACCACCCTGTGATGTTTTACTCACTCCTACTAATGAATGTAATGTTACACACCCATACATTGCGCACCACCCCGCGATGTTTTTCAGAATCCTATCCTACATTGCCACTGCATGTTACCTGACCTCCCCATGCTGACCTTCCCGCGGTGCTTTTCTCCATCCTAAATTGCCACTCACAGCCTATCCTAATTCAGACCCTCCAATTCACACCACCCCTTGATGTTTTTCTCACTCCTACCAGTGAATGTAATGTTACACACCCATACAATGCGCACCACTCCGCGATGTTTTTCAGAAACCTATCCTACATTGCCACTGCATGTTCCCTGACCTCCCCATGCTGACCACCCCGCGGTGCTTTTCTCCATCCTACATTGCCACTCACTGCCTATCCTAATTCAGACCCTCTGATTTACACCACCCCGTGATGTTTTTCTCAATCCTACTAATGAATGTAATGTTACACACCCATAAAATGCGCACCACCCCAAGATTTTTTTAGAAACCTATCCTACATTGCCACTGCATGTTCCCTGACCTCCCCATGCTGACCACCCCGCGGTGCTTTTCTCCATCCTACATTGCCACTCACTGCCTAACCTAATTCAGACCCTCTGATTCACACCACCCCGTGATGATTTTCTCACTCCTACTAGTGAATATAATGTTACACACCCATACAATGCGCACCACCCCCTGATGTTTTTCTCACTCCTACTAGTGAATGTAATGTTACACACCCATAAAATGCGCACCACCTGCGATGTTTTTCAGAAACCTATCCTACATTGCCACTGCATGTTCCCTGACCTCCCCATGCTGACCACCCCGCGGTGCTTTTCTCCATCCTACATTGCCACTCACTGCCTATCCTAATTCAGACCCTCCAATTCACACCACCCCTTGATGTTTTTCTCACTCCTACCAGTGAATGTAATGTTACACACCCATACAATGCGCACCACTCCGCGATGTTTTTCAGAAACCTATCCTACATTGCCACTGCATGTTCCCTGACCTCCCCATGCTGACCACCCCGCGGTGCTTTTCTCCATCCTACATTGCCACTCACTGCCTATCCTAATTCAGACCCTCTGATTTACACCACCCCGTGATGTTTTTCTCACTCCTACTAGTGAATGTAATGTTACACACCCATACAATGCACACCAGGTCGCGATGTTTTTCAGAAACCTATCCTACATTGCCACAGCATGTTCCCTTACCTCCCCATGCTGACCACCACGGGGAGCTTTTCTCCAACCTACATTGCCACTCACTGCCTAACCTAATGCAGACCCTCCGATTCACACCACCCCGTGATGTTTTTCTCACTCCTACTAGTGAATGTAATGTTACACACCCATACAATGCGCACCACCCCGCAATGATTTTCAGAAACCTATCCTACATTGCCACTGCATGTTCCCTTACCTCCCCATGCTGACCACCACGCGGAGCTTTTCTCCAACCTACATTGCCACTCACTGCCTATCCTAATTCAGACCCTCCGATTCACACCACCCCGTGATGTTTTTCTCATTCCTACTAGTGAATGTAATGTTACACACCCATACAATGCGCACGACACCGCAATGTTTTTCAGAAACCTATCCTACATTGCCACTGCATGTTCCCTGACCTCCCCATGCTGACCACCCCGCGGTGCTTTTCTCCATCCTACATTGCCACTCACTGCCTATCCTAATTCAGGCCCTCCAATTCACACCACCCCGTGATGTTTTTCTCACTCCTACTAGTGAATGTAATGTTTCACACCCATACAATGCGCACCAACCCGTGATGTTTTTCTCACTCCTACTAGTGAATGTCATGTTACACAGCAATACAATGCGCAACACCCCGCTATGTTTTTCAGAAACCTATCCTACATTGCCACTGCATGTTCCCTGACCTCCCCTTGCTGACCACCCCTCGATGCTTTTCACCATCCTACATTGCCACTCACTGCCTATCCTAATTCAGACCCTCTGATTCACAACACCCCGTGACGATTTTCTCACTCCTAGTAGTAAATGTAATGTTACACACCCATACAATGCGCACCACCCAGCGACGTTTTTCAGAAAACTATCCTACATTGCCACTGCATGTTCCCTGACCTCCCCATTCTGACCACCACGCGGAGCTATTCTCCATCCTACATTGCCACTCACTGCCTATCCTAATTCAGACCCTCCGATTCACACCACCCCGTGATGTTTTTCTCACTCCTACTAGTGAATGTAATGTTACACAACAATACAATGCGCACCACCCCTCGATGTTTTTCAGAAACATATCATACATTGCCACTGCATGTTCCCTGATCTCCCCAAGCTGACCACCCCGCGGTGCTATTCTCCATCCTACATTGACACTCACGGCCTATCCTAATTCAGACCCTCCGATTCACACCACCCCGTGATGTTTTTCTCACTCCTACTATTGAATGTAATGTTACACACCCGTTCAATGCGCACCACCCTGTGATGTTTTTCTCACTCCTACTAGTGAATGTAATGTTACACACCCATACATTGCGCACCACCCCGTGATGTTTTTCAGAATCCTATCCTACATTGCCACTGCATGTTTCCTGACTTCCCCATGCTGACCATCCCGCGGTGCTTTTCTCCATCCTACATTGCCACTCACAGCCTATCCTACTTCAGACCCTCTGATTCACACCACCCCGTGATGTTTTTCTCACTCCTACTAGTGAATGTAATGTTACACCCCCATACAATGCGCACCACCCCGCAATGTTTTTCAGAAACCTATCCTCCAATGCCACTGCATGTTCCCTGACCTCCCCATGCTGACCACCCCGCGGTGCTTTTCTCCATCCTACATTGCCACTCACTGCCTATCCTAATTCAGACCCTCCGATTAACACCACCCCGTGATGTTTTTCTCACGCCTACTAGTGAATGTAATGTAACACATCCATACAATGTGCACCACCCTGCGATGTTTTTCAGAAACTGTTCCTACATTGCCACTGCATGTTCCCTGACCTCCCCATGCTGACCACCACGCGGAGCTTTTCTCCAACCTACATTGCCAATCACTGCCTATCCTAATTCAGACCCTCCGATTCACACCACCCCGTGATCTTTTTCTCACTCCTACTAGTGAATGTAATGTTACACACCCATAAAATGCACCCACACCGAGATGTTTTTCAGAAACCTATCCTACATTCCCACTGCATGTTCCCTGACCTCCCCATGCTGACCACCCCGTGGTGCTTTTCTCCATCCTACATTGCCACTCACTGCCTATCCTAATTCAGACCCTCCGATTCACACCACCCCGTGATGTTTTTCTCACTCCTACTAGTGAATGTAATGTTACACACCCATACAATGCGCACCACACTGCAATGTTTTTCAGAAACCTATCCTACATTGCCACTGCATGTTCCCTGACCTCCCCATGCTGACCACCCCGCGGTGCTTTTCTCCATCCTACATGGCCACTCACTGCCTATCCTAATTCAGGCCCTCCAATTCACACCACCCCGTGATGTTTTTCTCACTCCTACTAGTGAATGTAATGTTTCACACCCATACAATGCGCACCAACCCGTGATGTTTTTCTCACTCCTACTAGTGAATGTCATGTTACACAGCAATACAATGCGCAACACCCCGCTATGTTTTTCAGATACCTATCCTACATTGCCACTGCATGTTCCCTGACCTCCCCTTGCTGACAACCCCTCGGTGCTTTTCACCATCCTACATTGCCACTCACTGCCTATTCTATTTCAGACCCTCTGATTCACACCACCCCATGATGTTTTTCTCACTCCTACTAGTGAATGTAATGTTACACACCCATAAAATGCTCACCAGCCCGCGATGTTTTTCAGAAACCTATCCTACATTGCCACTGCATGTTCCCTGACCTCCCCATGCTGACCACCACGCGGAGCTTTTCTCCATCCTACATTGCCACTCACTGCCTATCCTAATTCAGACCCTCTGATTCACAACACCCCGTGACGATTTTCTCACTCCTACTAGTCAATGTAATGTTACACACCCATACAATGCGCACCACCCAGTGACGTTTTTCAGAAAACTATCCTACATTGCCACTGCATGTTCCCTGACCTCCCCATGCGGACCACCTCCCGTTGCTTTTCTCCAACCTACATTGCCACTACGTGCCTATACTAATTCAGAGCCTCCGATTCACACCATCCCGTGATGTTTTTCTCACTCCTACTAGTGAATATAATGGTACACACCCATACAATGCGCACCACCCCCTGATGTTTTTCTCACTCCTACTAGTGAATGTAATGTTACACACCCATAAAATGTGCACCACCCCGCGATGTTTTTCAGAAAAATATCCTACATTGCCACTGCATGTTCCCTGACCTCCCCATGCTGACCACCACGCGGAGCTTTTCTCCATCCTACATTGCCACTCACTGCCTATCCTAATTCAGACCCTCCGATTCACACCACCCCGTGATGTTTTTCTCACTCCTACTAGTGAATGTAATGTTACACACCGATACAATGCGCACCACCACGCGATGTTTTTCAGAAACCTATCCTACAATGCCACTGCATGTTCCCTGACCTCCCCATGCTGACCACACCGCGGTGCTTTTCTCCATCCTACATTGCCACTCACTGCCTATCCTAATTCAGACCCTCTGATTCACACCACCCCGTGATGTTTTTCTCACTCCTACTAGTGAATGTAATGTTACACCCCCATACAATGCGCACCACCCCGCGATGTTTTTCAGAAACCTATCCTCCAATGCCACTGCATGTTCCCTGACCTCCCCATGCTGACCACCCCGCGGTGCTTTTCTCCATCCTACATTGCCACTCACTGCCTATTCTAATTAAGACCCTCCGATTAACACCACCCCGTGAAGTTTTTCTCACGCCTACTAGTGAATGTAATGTTACACACCCATACAATGCGCACCGCACCGCAATGTTTTTCAGAAACCTATCCTACATTGCCACTGCATGTTCCCTGACCTCCCCATGCTGACAACCCCGCGGTGCTTTTCTCCATCCTACATTACCACTCACTGCCTATCCTAATTCAGGCCCTCCAATTCACACCACCCCGTGATGTTTTTCTCACTCCTACTAGTGAATGTAATGTTTCACACCCATACAATGCGCACCAACCCGTGATGTTTTTCTCACTCCTACTAGTGAATGTCATGTTACACAGCAATACAATGCGCAACACCCCGCTATGTTTTTCAGAAACCTATCCTACATTGCCACTGCATGTTCCCTGACCTCCCCTTGCTGACCAACCCTCGGTGCTTTTCACCATCCTACATTTCCACTCACTGCCTATTCTATTTCAGACCCTCTGATTCACACCACCCCATGATGTTTTTCTCACTCCTACTAGTGAATGTAATGTTACACACCCATAAAATGCGCACCACCCCGCGATGTTTTTCAGAAACCTATCCTACATTGCCACTGCATGTTCCCTGACCTCCCCATGCTGACCACCACGCGGAGCTTTTCTCCATCCTACATTGCCACTCACTGCCTATCCTAATTCAGACCCTCTGATTCACAACACCCCGTGACGATTTTCTCACTCCTACTAGTCAATGTAATGTTACACACCCATACAATGCGCACCACCCAGTGACGTTTTTCAGAAAACTATCCTACATTGCCACTGCATGTTCCCTGACCTCCCCATGCGGACAACCTCGCGTTGCTTTTCTCCAACCTACATTGCCACTACGTGCCTATACTAATTCAGACCCTCCGATTCACACCATCCCGTGATGTTTTTCTCACTCCTACTAGTGAATATAATGTTACACACCCATACAATGCGCACCACCCCCTGATGTTTTTCTCACTCCTACTAGTGAATGTAATGTTACACACCCATAAAATGTGCACCACCCCGCGATGTTTTTCAGAAAACTATCCTACATTGCCACTGCATGTTCCCTGACCTCCCCATGCTGACCACCACGCGGAGCTTTTCCCCATCCTACATTGCCACTCACTGCCTATTCTAATTCAGACCCTCCGATTCACAGCACCCCGTGATGTTTTTCTCACTCCTACTAGTGAATGTAATGTTACACACCGATACAATGCGCACCACCCCGCGATGTTTTTCAGAAACCTATCCTACAATGCCACTGCATGTTCCCTGACCTCCCCATGCTGACCACCCCGCGGTGCTTTTCTCCATCCTACATTGCCACTCACTGCCTATCCTAATTCAGACCCTCCGATTAAAACCACCCCGTGATGTTTTTCTCACACCTACTAGTGAATGTAATGTAACACATCCATACAATGCGCACCACCCTGCGATGTTTTTCAGAAACTGTTCCTACATTGCCACTGCATGTTCCCTGACCTCCCCAAGCTGACCACCCCGCGGTGGTATTCTCCATCCTACATTGCCACTCACTGCCTGTCCTAATTCAGACCCTCCGATACACACCACCCCGTGATGTTTTTCTCACTCCTACTATGGAATGTAATGTTATACACCCGTTCAATGCGCACCACCCTGTGATGTTTTTCTCACTCCTACTAGTGAATGTAATGTTACACACCCATACATTGCGCACCACCCCGCGATGTTTTTCAGAATCCTATCCTACATTGCCACTGCATGTTCCCTGACTTCCCCATGCTGGCCATCCCGCGGTGCTTTTCTCCATCCTACATTGCCACTCACAGCCTATCCTACTTCAGACCCTCTGATTCACACCACCCCGTGATTTTTTCTCACTCCTACTAGTGAATGTAATGTTACAGACGCATACAATGCGCACCACCCCGAAATGTTTTTCAGAAACCTATCCTACAATGCCACTGCATGTTCCCTGACCTCCCCATGCTGACCACCCCCGGTGCTTTTCTCCATCCTACATTGCCACTCACTGCCTATCCTAATTCAGACCCTCCAATTCACACCACCCCGTGATGTTTTTCTCACTCCTACTAGTAAATGTAATGTTACACACCCATACAATGCACACCAGGTCGCGATGTTTTTCAGAAATCTATCCTACATTGCCATTGCATGTTCCCTGACCTCCCCATGCTGACCACCACGCGGAGCTTTTCTCCAACCTACATTGCCAATCACTGCCTATCCTAATTCAGACCCTCCGATTCACACTGCCCCATGATCTTTTTCTCACTCCTACTAGTGAATGTAATGTTACACACCCATAAAATCCACCCACACCGCGATGTTTTTCAGAAACCTATCCTACATTCCCACTGCATGTTCCCTGACCTCCCCATGCTGACCACCCCGTGGTGCTTTTCTCCATCCTACATTGCCACTCACTGCCTATCCTAATTCAGACCCTCCGATTCACACCACCCCATGATGTTTTTCTCACTCCTACTAGTGAATGTAATGTTACATACCCATACAATGCGCACCACACCGCAATATTTTTCAGAAACCTATCCTACATTGCCACTGCATGTTCCCTGACCTCCCCATGCTGACCACCTAGCGGTGCTTTTCTTCATCCTACATTGCCACTCACTGCCTATCCTAATTCAGGCCCTCCAATTCACACCACCCCGTGATGTTTTTCTCACTCCTACTAGTGAATGTAATGTTTCACACCCATACAATGCGCACCAACCCGTGATGTTTTTCTCACTCCTATTAGTGAATGTCATGTTACACAGCAATACAATGCGCAACACCCCGCTATGTTTTTCAGAAACCTATCCTACATTGCCACTGCATGTTCCCTGACCTCCCCATGCGGACCACCTCGCGTTGCTTTTCTCCAACCTACATTGCCACTACGTGCCTATACTAATTCAGACCCTCCGATTCACACCACCCCATGATGTTTTTCTCACTCCTACTAGTGAATGTAATGTTACACACCCATAAAATGCGCACCACCCGGCGATGTTTTTCAGAAAACTATCCTACATTGCCACTGCATGTTCCCTGACCTCCCCATGCTGACCACCACGCGGAGCTTTTCTCCATCCTACATTGCCACTCACTGCCTATCCTAATTCAGACCCTCCGATTCACACCACCCCGTGATGTTTTTCTCACTCCTACTATTGAATGTAATGTTATACACCCGTTCAATGCGCACCACCCTGTGATGTTTTTCTCACTCCTACTAGTGAATGTAATGTTACACACCCATACATTGCGCACCACCCCGCGATGTTTTTCAGAATCCTATCCTACATTGCCACTGCATGTTCCCTGACTTCCCCATGCTTACCATCCCGCGGTGCTTTTCTCCATCCTACATTGCCACTCACAGCCTATCCTACTTCAGACCCTCTGATTCACACCACCCCGTGATTTTTTCTCACTCCTACTAGTGAATGTAATGTTACAGACCCATACAATGCGCACCACCCCGCAATGTTTTTCAGAAACCTATCCTACAATGCCACTGCATGTTCCCTGACCTCCCCATGCTGACCACCCCCGGTGCTTTTCTCCATCCTACATTGCCATTCACTGCCTATCCTAATTCAGACCCTCCAATTCACACCACTCCGTGATGTTTTTCTCACTCCTACTAGTGAATGTAATGTTACACACCCATACAATGCACACCAGGTCGCGATGTTTTTCAGAAATCTATCCTACATTGCCATTGCATGTTCCCTGACCTCCCCATGCTGACCACCACGCGGAGCTTTTCTCCAACCTACATTGCCAATCACTGCCTATCCTAATTCAGACCCTCCGATTCACACCACCCCATGATCTTTTTCTCACTTCTACTAGTGAATGTAATGTTACACACCCATAAAGTCCACCCACACCGCGATGTTTTTCAGAAACCTATCCTACATTCGCACTGCATGTTCCCTGACCTCCCCATGCTGACCACCCCGCGGTGCTTTTCTCCATCCTACATTGCCACTCACTGCCTATCCTAATTCAGGCCCTCCAATTCACACCACCCCGTGATGTTTTTCTCACTCCTACTAGTGAATGTAATGTTTCACACCCATACAATGCGCACCAACCCGTGATGTTTTTCTCACTCCTACTAGTGAATGTCATGTTACACAGCAATACAATGCGCAACACCCCGCTATGTTTTTCAGAAACCTATCCTACATTGCCACTGCATGTTCACTGACCTCCCCTTGCTGACCACCCCTCGGTGCTTTTCACCATTCTACATTGCCACTCACTGCCTATCCTAATTCAGACCCTCTGAATCACACCACCCCATGATGTTTTTCTCACTCCTACTAGTGAATGTAATGTTACACACCCATAAAATGCGCACCACCACGCGATGTTTTTCAGAAACCTATCCTACAATGCAACTGCATGTTCCCTGACCTCCCCATGCTGAACACCACGCGGAGCTTTTCTCCATCCTACATTGCCACTCACTGCCTATCCTAATTAAGACCCTCTGATTCACAACACCCCGTGACGATTTTCTCACTCATACAAGTCAGTGTAATGTTACACACCCATACAATGCGCACCACCCAGCGACGTTTTTCAGAAAACTATCCTACATTGCCACTGCATGTTCCCTGACCTCCCCATGCGGACCACTCCACGGTGCTTTTCTCCAACCTACATTGCCACTACGTGCCTATACTAATTCAGACCCTCCGATTCACACCACCCCGTGATGTTTTTCTCACTCCTACTAGTGAATATAATGTTACACACCCATACAATGCTCACCACCCCCTGATGTTTTTCTCACTCCTACTAGTGAATGTAATATTACACACCCATAAAATGCGCACCACCCCACGATGTTTTTCAGAAACCTATCCTACATTGCCACTGCATGTTCCCTGACCTCCCCATGCTGACAACCACGCGGAGCTTTTCTCCAACCTACATTGCCACTCACTGCCTATCCTAATTCAGACCCTCCGATTCACACCACCCTGTGATGTTTTTCTCACTCCTACTAGTGAATGCAATGTTACACACCCATACAATGCGCACCACCCCGCGATGTTTTTCAGAAACCTATCCTACAATGCCACTGCATGTTCCCTGACCTCCCCATGCTGACTAGTCCGCGGTGCTTTTCTCCATCCTACATTGCCACACACTGCCTATCCTAATTCAGACCCTCCGATTAACACCACCCCGTGATGTTTTTCTCACGCCTAATAGTGAATGTAATGTAACACATCCATACAATGCGCACCACCCTGCGATGTTTTTCAGAAACTGTTCCTACATTGCCACTGCATGTTCCCTGACCTCCCCATGCTGACCACTCCGCGGTGCTTTTCTCCATCCTACATTGCCACTCACTGCCTATCCTAATTCAGACCCTCCAATTCACACCACCCCGTGATGTTTTTCTCACTCCTACTAGTGAATGTAATTTTACACACCCATACAATGCACACCAGGTCACGATGTTTTTCAGAAATCTATGCTACTTTGCCACTGCATGTTCCCTGGCCTCCCCATGCTGACCACCACGCGGAGCTTTTCTCCAACCTACATTGCCAATCATTGCCTATCCTAATTCAGACCCTCCGATTCACACCACCCCATGATGTTTTTCTCACTCCTACTAGTGAATGTAATGTTACACACCCATAAAATGCACCCACACCGCGATGTTTTTCAGAAACCTATCCTACATTTCCACTGCATATTCCCTGACCTCCCCATGCTGACCACCCCGTGGTGCTTTTCTCCATCCTACATTGCCACTCACTGCCTATCCTAATTCAGACCCTCCGATTCACACCACCCCGTGATGTTTTTCTCACTCCTACTAGTGAATGTAATGTTACACACCCATACAATGCGCACCACACCGCAATGTTTTTCAGAAACCTATCCTACATTGCCACTGCATGTTAGCTGACCTCCCCATGCTGACCACCCCGCGGTGCTTTTCTCCATCCTACATTGCCACTCACTGCCTATCCTAATTCAGGCCCTCCAATTCACACCACCCCGTGATGTTTTTCTCACTCCTACTAGTGAATATAATGTTTCACACCCATACAATGCGCACCAACCCGTGATGTTTTTCTCACTCCTACTAGTGAATGTCATGTTACACAGCAATACAATGCGCAACACCCCGCTATGTTTTTCAGAAACCTATCCTACATTGCCACTGCATGTTCCCTGACCTCCCCTTGCTTACCACCCCTCCGTGCTTTTCACCATCCTACATTGCCACTCACTGCCTATCCTAATTCAGACCCTCTGATTCACACCACCCCATGATGTTTTTCTCACTCCTACTAGTGAATGTAATGTTACACACCCATAAAATGCGCACCACCCCGCGATGTTTTTCAGAAACCTATCCTACATTGCCACTGCATGTTCCCTGACCTCCACATGCTGACCACCACGCGGAGCTTTTCTCCATCCTACATTGCCACTCACTGCCTATCCTAATTCAGACCCTCTGATTCACAACACCCCGTGACGATTTTCTCACTCCTACTAGTCAATGTAATGTTACACACCCATACAATGCGCACAACCCAGCGACGTTTTTCAGAAAACTATCCTACATTGCCACTGCATATTCCCTGACCTCCCCATTCTGACCACCACGTGGAGCTTTTCTCCATCCTACATTGCCACTCACTGCCTATCCTAATTCAGACCCTCCGATTCACACCACCTCGTGATGTTTTTCTCACTCCTACTAGTGAATGTAATGTTACACAACAATACAATGCGCACCACCCCTCGATGTTTTTCAGAAACCTATCCTACATTGCCACTTCATGTTCCCTGACCTCCCCAAGCTGACCACCCCGCGGTGCTATTCTCCATCCTACATTGCCACTCACTGCCTATCCTAATTCAGACCCTCCGATTCACACCACCCTGTGATGTTTTTCTCACTCCTACTATTGAATGTAATGATACACACCCGTTCAATGCGCACCACCCTGTGATGTTTTTCTCACTCCTACTAGTGAATGTAATGTTACACAAACATACATTGCGCACCACCCCGCGATGTTTTTCAGAATCCTATCCGACATTGCCAATGCATGTTCCCTGACCTCCCCATGCTGACCATCCCGCGGTGCTTTTCTCCATCCTACATTGCCACTCACTGCCTATCCTAATTCAGACCCTCTAATTAACACCACCCCGTGATGTTTTTCTCACGCCTACTAGTGAATGTAATGTAACACATTCATACAATGCGCACCACCCTGCGATGTTTTTCAGAAACTGTTCCTACATTGCCACTGCATGTTCCCTGCCCTCCCCATGCTGACCACACCGCGGTGCTTTTCTCCATCCTACATTGCCACTCACTGCCTATCCTAATTCAGACCCTCCAATTCACACCACCTCGTGATGTTTTTCTCACTCCTACTAGTGAATGTAATGTTACACACCCATACAATGCGCACCACACCGCAATGTTTTTCAGAAACCTATCCTACATTGCCACTGCATGTTCCCTGACCTCCCCATGCTGACCACCCCGCGGTGCTTTTCTCCATACTACATTGCCACTCACTGCCTATCCTAATTCAGGCCCTCCAATTCACACCACCCCGTGATGTTTTTCTCACTCCTACTAGTGAATGTTATGTTTCACACCCATACAATGCGAACCAACCCGTGATGTTTTTCTCACTCCTACTAGTGAATGTCATGTTACACAGCAATACAATGCGCAATACCCCGCTATGTTTTTCAGAAACCTATCCTACATTGCCACTGCATGTTGCCTGACCTCCCCTTGCTGACCACCCCTCGGTGCTTTTCACCATCCTACATTGCCACTCACTGCCTATTCTAATTCAGACCCTCTGATTCACACCACCCCATGATGTTTTTCTCACTCCTACTAGTGAATGTAATGTTACACACCCATAAAATGCGCACCACCCCGCGATGTTTTTCAGAAACCTATCCTACATTGCCACTGCATGTTCCCTGACCTCCCCATGGTGACCACCACGCGGAGCTTTTCTCCATCCTACATTGCCACTCACTGCCTATCCTAATTCAGACCCTCTGATTCACAACACCCCGTGACGATTTTCTCACTCCTACTAGTCAATGTAATGTTACACACCCATACAATGGGCACCACCCAGCGACGTTTTTCAGAAAACTATCCTACATTGCCACTGCATGTTCCCTGACCTCCCCATGCGGACCACCTCGCGTTGCTTTTCTCCAACCTACATTGCCACTACGTGCCAATACTAATTCAGACCCTCCGATTCACACAACCCCGTGATGTTTTTCTCACTCCTACTAGTGAATATAATGTTACACACCCATACAATGCGCACCACCCCTGATGATTTTCTCACTCCTACTAGTGAATGTAATGTTACACACCCATAAAATGCGCACCACCCCGTGATGTTTTTCAGAAACCTATCCTACATTGCCACTGCATTTTTCCTGACCTCCCCATGCTGACCACCACGCGGAGCTTTTCTCCATCCTACATTGCCACTCACTGCCTATCCTAATTCAGACCCTCCGATTCACACCACCCCGTGATGTTTTTCTCACTCCTACTAGTGAATGTAATGTTACACACCCATACAATGCGCACCACCCTGCGATGTTTTTCAGAAACCTATCCTACAATGCCACTGCATGTTCCCTGACTTCACCATGCTGACCACCCCGCGGTGCTTTTCTCCATCCTACATTGCCACTCACTGCCTATCCTAATTCAGACTCTCCGATTAACACCACCCCGTGATGTTTTTCTCACGCCTACTAGTGAATGTAATGTAACACATCCATATAATGCGCACCACCCTGCGATGTTTTTCAGAAACTGTTCCTACATTGCCACTGCATGTTCCCTGACCTCCCCATGCAGACCACTCCACGGTGCTTTTCTCCATCCTACATTGCCACTCACTGCCTATCCTAATTCAGACCCTCCTATTCACACCACCCCGTGATGTTTTTCTCACTCCTACTAGTGAATGTAATGTTACACACCCATACAATGCACACCAGGTCGCGATGTTTTTCAGAAATCTATCCTACATTGCCACTGCATGTTCCCTGACCTCCCCATGCTGACCACCACGCGGAGCTTTTCTCCAACCTACATTGCCAATCACTGCCTATCCCAATTCAGACCCTCCGATTCACACCACCCCATGATGTTTTTCTCACTCCTACTACTGAATGTAATGTTACACACCCATAAAATGCACCCACACCGCGATGTTTTTCAGAAACCTATCCTACATTGCCACTGCATGTTCCCGGACCTCCCCATGCTGACCACCCCGCGGTGCTTTTCTCCATCCTACACTGCCACTCACTGCCTATCCTAATTCAGGCCCTCCAATTCACACCACCCCGTGATGTTTTTCTCACTCCTACTAGTGAATGTAATGTTTCACACCCATACAATGCGCACCAACCCGTGATGTTTTTCTCACTCCTACTAGTGAATGTCATGTTACACAGCAATACAATGCGCAACACCCCGCTATGTTTTTCAGAAACCTATCCTACACTGCCACTGCATGTTCCCTGACCTCCCCTTGCTGACCACCCCTCGGTGCTTTTCACCATCCTACATTGACACTCACGGCCTATCCCAATTCAGACCCTCCGATTCACACCACCCCATGATGTTTTTCTCACTCCTACTAGTGAATGTAATGTTACACACCCATAAAATGCGCACCACGCCGCGATGTTTTTCAGAAACCTATCCTGCATTCCCACTGCATGTTCCCTGACCTCCCCATGCTGACCACCACGCGGAGTTTTTCTCCATCCCACATTGCCACTCACTGCCTATCCTAATTCAGACTCTCTGATTCACAACACCCCGTGACGATTTTCTCACTCCTACTAGTCAATGTAATGTTACACACCCATACAATGCGCACCACCCAGCGACGTTTTTCAGAAAACTATCCTACATTGCCACTGCATGTTCCCTGACCTCCCCATGCGGACCACCTTGCGGTGCTTTTGTCCAACTTACATTGCCACTACGTGCCTATACTAATTCAGACCCTCCGATTCACACCACCCCGTGATGTTTTTCTCACTCCTACTAGAGAATGTAATGTTACACACCCATACAATGCGCACCAGTCCGCGATGTTTTTAAGAAACCTATCCTACATTGCCACTGCATGTTCCCTGATCTCCCCATGCTGAGCACCCCGCGGTGCTTTTCTCCAACCTATATTGCCCGTCACGGCCTATCCTAATTGAGACCCTCTGATTCACGCCACCCCGTGATGTTTTTCTCACTCCTACTAGTGAATGTAATGTTACACACCCATACAATGCGCACGACCCAGCGACGTTTTTCAGAAACCTATCCTACATTGCCACTGCATGTTCCCTGACCTCCCCATGCTGAGCACCCCGCGGTGCTATTCTCCATCCTACACTGCCACTCACTGCCTATCCTAATTCAGACTCTCCAATTCCACCACCCCGTGATGGTTTTCTCACTCCTACTAGTGAATGTAATGTTGCACACCCATAAAATGCACACCAACCCGCGATGTTTTTCAAAACCTATCCTACATTGCCACTGCATGCTCACTGACCTCCCCATGCTGACCACCCCGCGGTGCTTTTCTCCATCCTACATTGCCACTCATTGCCTATCCTAATTCAGACCCTCCGATTCATACCACCCCGTGATGTTTTTCTCACTCCTACTATTGAATGTAATGTTACTCACCCATTCAATGCGCACCACAATGTGATGTTTTTCTCACTCCTACTAGTGAATGTAATGTTACACACCCATACAATGCGCACCACCCCGTGATGATTTTCTCACTCCTACTAGTGAATGTAATGTTACACAACAATACAATGCGCACCACCCCTCGATGCTTTTCAGAAACCTATCCTACATTGCCACTGCATGTTCCCTGACCTCCACAAGCTGACCACCCCGCCGTGCTATTCTCCATCCTACATTGCCACTCACTGCCTATCCTAATTCAGACCCTCCGATTCACACCATCCCGTGATGTTTTTCTCACTCCTACTATTGAATGTAATGTTACACACACATTCAATGCGCACGACCCTGTGATGTTTTTCTCACTCCTACTAGTGAATGTAATGTTACACACCCATACATTGTGCACCACCCCGTGATGTTTTTCAGAATCCTATCCTACATTGCCACTGCATGTTCCCTGACCTCCCCATGCTGACCATCCCGCGGTGCTTTTCTCCATCCTACATTGCCACTCACAGCCTATCCTACTTCAGACCCTCTGATTCACACCACCCCGTGAAGTTTTTCTCACTCCTACTAGTGAATGTAATGTTACACACCCATACAATGCGCACCACCCCGCGATGTTTTTCAGAAACCTATCCTACAATGCCACTGCATGTTCCCTGACCTCCCCATGCTGACCACTCCGCGGTGCTTTTCTCCATCCTACATTGCCACTCACTGCCTATCCTAATTCAGACCCTCCAATTCACACCACCCCTTGATGTTTTTCTCACTCCTACTAGTGAATGTAATGTTACACACCCATACAATGCGCACCACCCCGCCATGTTTTTCAGAAACCTATCCTACATTGCCACTGCATGTTCCCTGACCTCCCCATGCTGACCACCACACGCAGCTTTTCTCCATCCTACATTGCCACTCACTGCCTATCCTAATTCAGACCCTCCGATTTACACCACCCCGTGATGTTGTTCTCACTCCTACTAGTGAATGTAATGTTACACACCCATACAATGCACACCAGGTCGCGATGTTTTGCAGAAACCTATCCTACATTGCCACTGCATGTTCCCTGATCTCCCCATGCTGACCACCCCGCGCTGATTTTCCCATCCTACATTGCCACTCAAGGCCTATACTAATTCAGACCCTCCGATTCACGACACCCCGTGATGTTTTTCTCATTCGTACTAGTGAATGTAATGTTACACACCCATACAATGTGCACCACCCCGTGATGTTTTTCTCACTCCTACTAGTGAATATAACGTTACACACACATACAATGCGCACCACCCTGCAATGTTTTTCAGAAACCTATCCTACATTGCCACTGCATGTTCCCTGACCTCCCCATGCTGACCACCCCGCGGTGCTTTTCTCCATCCTCCATTGCCACTCACTGCCTATCCTAATTCAGGCCCTCCGATTCACACCACCCCGTGATGTTTTTCTCACTCCTACTAGTGAATGTAATGTTACACACCCATACAATGCCCACCACACCGCAATGTTTTTCAGAAACCTATCCTACATTGCCACTGCATGTTCCCTGACCTCCCAATGCTGACCACCCTGCGGTGCTTTTATCCATCCTCCATTGCCACTCACTGCCTATCCTAATTCAGGCCCTCCGATTCACACCACCCCGTGATGTTTTTCTCACTCCTACTAGTGAATGTAATGTTTCACACCCATACAATGTGCACCAACCCGTGATGTTTTTCTCACTCCTATCATGTTACACAGCAATACAATGTGCAACACCCCGCTATGTTTTTCAGAAACCTATCCTACATTGCCACTGCATGTTTCCTGACCTCCCCTTGCTGACCACCCCTCGGTGCTTTTCACCATCCTACATTGCCACTCACTGCCTATCCTAATTCAGACACTCTGATTCACACCACCCCATGATGTTTTTCTCACTCCTACTGGTGAATATAATGTTACACACCCATAAAGTGCGCACCACCCCGCGATGTTTTTCAGAAACCTATCCTAAATTGCCACTGCATGTTCCCTGACCTCCCCATGCTGACCACCACGCGGAGCTTTTCTCCTACCTACATTGCCACTCACTGCCTATCCTAATTCAGATCCTCCGATTCACACCACCCCTGATGTTTTTCTCACTCCTACTAGTGAACGTAATGCTTCACACACATACAATGTGCACCACCCCGTGATGTTTTTCTCACTCCTACTAGTGAATGTCATGTTACACACCCATACAGTGCGCACCACCCCGCGATGTTTTTCAGAAACCTATCCTATATTGCCACTGCATGTTCCCTGACCTCCCCTTGCTGACCAGCCCTCGATGCTTTTCTCCATCCTACATTGCCACTCACTGCCTATCCTAATTCAGACCCTCCGATTTACACCACCCCGTGATGTTTTTCTCACTCCTACTAGTGAATGTAATGTTACACACCCATACAATGCACACCAGGTCGCGATGTTTTGCAGAAACCTATCCTACATTGCCACTGCATGTTCACTGATCTCCCCATGCTGACCACCCCGCGCTGCTTTTCCCATCCTACATTGCCACTCAAGGCCTATACTAATTCAGACCCTCCGATTCACGCCACCCCGTGATGTTTTTCTCATTCGTACTAGTGAATGTAATGTTACACACCCATACAATGTGCACCACCCCGTGATGTTTTTCTCACTCCTACTAGTGAATATAATGTTACACACACATACAATGCGCACCACCCTGCAATGTTTTTCAGAAACCTATCCTACATTGCCACTGCATGTTCCCTGACCTCCCCATGCTGACCACCACGCGGAGCTTTTCTCCAATCTACATTGCCAATCACTGCCTATTCTAATTCAGACCCTCCGATTCACACCACGCCGTGATTTTTTCTCACTCCTACTAGTGAATGTAATGTTACACACCCATAAAATGCACCCACACCGCGATGTTTTTCAGAAAGCTATCCTACATTCCCACTGCATGTTCCCTGACCTACCCATGCTGACCACCCCGCGCTGCTTTTCTCCATCCTACATTGCCACTCACTGCCTATCCTAATTCAGACCCTCCGATTCACACCACCCCGTGATGTTTTTCTCACTCCTACTAGTGAATGTAATGTTACACACCCATACAATGCGCACCACACCCCAATGTTTTTCAGAAACCTATCCTACATTGCCACTGCATGTTCCCTGACCTCCCCATGCTGACCACCCCGCGGTGCTTTTCTCCATCCTCCATTGCAACTTACTGCCTATCCTAATTTAGGCCCTCCGATTCACACCACCCCGTGATGTTTTTCTCACTCCTACTAGTGAATGTAATGCTTCACACCCATAAAATGTGCACCAACCCGTGATGTTTTTCTCACTCCTATCATGTTACACAGCAATACAATGTGCAACACCCCGCTATGTTTTTCAGAAACCTATCCTACATTGCCACTGCATGTTTCCTGACCTCCCCTTGCTGACCACCCCTCGGTGCTTTTCACCATCCTACATTGCCACTCACTGCCTATCCTAATTCAGACACTCTGATTCACACCACCCCATGATGTTTTTCTCACTCCTACTAGTAAATGTAATGTTACACACCCATGAAGTGCGCACCACCACGCGATGTTTTTCAGAAACCTATCCTACATTGCCACTGCATGTTCCCTGACCTCCCCATGCTGACCACCACGCGGAGCTTTTCTCCAACCTACATTGCCACTCACTGCCTATCCTAATTCAGACCCTCCGATTCACACCACCCCTGATGTTTTTCTCACTCCTACTAGTGAATTTAATGCTTCACACCCATACAGTGCGCACCACCCCGTGATGTTTTTCTCACTCCTACTAGTGAATGTCATGTTACACACCCATACAGTGCGCACCACCCCGCGATGTTTTTCAGAAACCAATCCTATATTGCCACTGCATGTTCCCTGACCTCCCCTTGCTGACCACCCCTCGGTGCTTTTCTCCATCCTACATTGCCACTCAGTGCCTATCCTAATTCAGAACCTCCGATTCCACCACCCTGTGATGGTTTTCTCACTCCTACTAGTGAATGTAATGTTGCACACCCATAAAATGCACACCACACCGCGATGTTTTTCAAAACCTATCCTACATTGCCACTGCATGTTCCCTGACCTCCCCACGCTGACCACCCCGCGGTGCTTTTCTCCATCCTACATTGCCACTCATTGCCTATTCTAATTCAGACCCTCCGATTCACACCACCCCGTGATGTTTTTGTCACTCCTACTAGTGAATGTAATGTTACTCACCCATTCAATGCGCACCACATTGTGATGTTTTTCTCACTCCTACTAGTGAATGTAATGTTTCACACCCATACAATGCGCATCACCCTGTGATGTTTTTCTCACTCCTACTAGTGAATGTAATGTTACGCACACATACAATGCGCACCACCCCGCTATGTTTTTCAGAAACCTATCCTACATTGCCACTGCATGTTCCCTGATCTCCCCATTCTGACCACCACGCGGAGCTTTTCTCCATCCTACATTGCCACTCACTGCCTATCCTAATTCAGACCGTCCGATTCACACCACCCCGTGATGTTTTTCTCACTCCTACTAGTGAATGTAATGTTACACAACAATACAATGCACACCACCCCTCGATGCTTTTCAGAAACCTATCCTACATTGCCACTGCATGTTCCCTGACCTCCCCATTCTGACCACCACGCGGAGCTTTTCTCCATCCTACATTGCCACTCACTGCCTATCCTAATTCAGACCCTCCGATTCACACCACCCCGTGATGTTTTTCTCACTCCTACTAGTGAATGTAATGTTACACAACAAAACAATGCGCACCACCCCTCGATGCTTTTCAGAAACCTATCCTACATTGCCACTGCATGTTCCGTGACCTCCCTAAGCTGACCACCCCGCCGTGCTATTCTCCATCCTCCATTGCCACTCACTGCCTATCCTAATTCAGACCCTCCGATTCACACCATCCCGTGATGTTTTTCTCACTCCTACTATTGAATGTAATGTTACACACACATTCAATGCGCACGACCCTGTGATGTTTTTCTCACTCCTACTAGTGAATGTAATGTTACACACCCATTCATTGTGCACCACCCCGCGATGTTTTTCAGAATCCTATCCTACATTGCCACTGCATGTTCCCTGACCTCCCCATGCTGACCATCCCGCGGTGCTTTTCTCCATCCTACATTGCCACTCACAGCCTATCCTACTTCAGACCCTCTGATTCACACCACCCCGTGAAGTTTTTCTCACTCCTACTAGTGAATGTAATGTTACACACCCATACAATGCGCACCACCCCGCGATGTTTTTCAGAAACCTATCCTACAATGCCACTGCATGTTCCCTGACCTCCCCATGCTGACCACCCCGCGGTGCTTTTCTCCATCCTACATTGCCACTCACTGCCTATCCTAATTCAGAACCTCCAATTAACACCACCCCGTGATGTTTTTCTCACGCCTACTAGTGAATGTAATGTTACACAGCCATACAATGCGCACCACACTGCGATGTTTTTCAGAAACTGTTCCTACATTGCCACTGCATGTTCCCTGACCTCCCCATGCTGACCACTCCGCGGTGCTTTTCTCCATCCTACATTGCCACTCACTGCCTATCCTAATTCAGACCCTCTGATTCACAATACCCCGGGATGTTTTTCTCACTCCTACTAGTGAATGTAATGTTACACACCCATACAATGCACACCAGGTCGCGATGTTTTGCAGAAACCTATCTTACATTGCCACTGCATGTTCCCTGATCTCCCCATGCTGACCACCCCGCACTGCTTTTCCCATCCTACATTGCCACTCAAGGCCTATACTAATTCAGACCCTCCGATTCACGCCACCCCGTGATGTTTTTCTCATTCGTACTAGTGAATGTAATGTTACACACCCATACAATGTGCACCACCCCGTGATGTTTTTCTCACTCCTACTAGTGAATATAATGTTACACACACATACAATGCGCACCACCCTGCAATGTTTTTCAGAAACCTATCCTACATTGCCACTGCATGTTCCCAGACCTCCCCATGCTGACCACCACGCGGAGCTTTTCTCCAACATACATTGCCAATCACTGCCTATCCTAATTCAGACCCTCCGATTCACACCACGCCGTGATTTTTTCTCACTCCTACTAGTGAATGTAATGTTACACACCCATAAAATGCACCCACACCGCGATGTTTTTCAGAAAGCTATCCTATATTCCCACTGCATGTTCCCTGACCTACCCATCGTGACCACCCCGCGGTGCTTTTCTCCATCCTACATTGCCACTCACTGCCTATCCTAATTCAGACCCTCCGATTCACACAACCCCGTGATGTTTTTCTCACTCCTACTAGTGAATGTAATGTTTCACACCCATACAATGTGCACCAACCTGTGATGTTTTTCTCACTCCTATCATGTTACACAGCAATACAATGTGCAACACCCCGCTATGTTTTTCAGAAACCTATCCTACATTGCCACTGCATGTTTCCTGACCTCCCCTTGCTGACCACCCCTCGGTGCTTTTCACCATCCTACATTGCCACTCACTGCCTATCCTAATTCAGACACTCTGATTCACACCACCCCATGATGTTTTTCTCACTCCTACTAGTGAATGTAATGTTACACACCCATAAAGTGCGCACCACCCGGCGATGTTTTTCAGAAACCTATTCTACATTGCCACTGCATGTTCCCTGACCTCCCCATGCTGACCACCACGCGGAGCTTTTCTCCAACCTACATTGCCACTCACTGCCTATCCTAATTCAGACCCTATGATTCACACCACCCCTGATGTTTTTCTCACTCCTACTAGTGAACGTAATGCTTCACACCCATACAATGCGCACCACCCCGTGATGTTTTTCTCACTCCTACTAGTGAATGTCATGTTACACACCCATACAGTGCGCACCACCCCGCGATGTTTTTCAGAAACCTATCCTATATTGCCACTGCATGTTCCCTGACCTCCCCTTGCTGACCAGCCCTCGATGCTTTTCTCCATCCTACATTGCCACTCACTGCCTATCCTAATTCAGACCCTCCGATTTACACCACCCCGTGAATTTTTTCTCACTCCTACTAGTGAATGTAATGTTACTCACCCATTCAATGCGCACCACCCCGCGATGTTTTTCAGAAACCTATCCTACATTGCCACTGCATGTTCCCTGACCTCCCCATTCTGACCACCACGCGGAGCTTTTCTCCATCCTACATTGCCACTCACTGCCTATCCTAATTCAGACCCTCCGATTCACACCACCCCGTGATGTTTTTCTCACTCCTACTAGTGAATGTAATGTTACACAACAATACAATGCGCACCACCCCTCGATGCTTTTCAGAAACCTATCCTACATTGCCACTGCATGTTCCCTGACCTCCCCAAGCTGACCACCCCGCCGTGCTATTCTCCATCCTACATTGCCACTCACTGCCTATCCTAATTCAGACCCTCCGATTCACACCATCCCGTGCTGTTTTTCTCACTCCTACTATTGAATGTAATGTTACACACACATTCAATGCGCACGACCCTGTGATGTTTTTCTCACTCCTACTAGTGAATGTAATGTTACACACCCATACATTGTGCACCACCCCGCGATGTTTTTCAGAATCCTATCCTACATTGCCACTGCATGTTCCCTGACCTCCCCATGCTGACCATCCCGCGGTGCTTTTCTCCATCCTACATTGCCACTCACAGCCTATCATACTTCAGACCCTCTGATTCACACCACCCCGTGAAGTTTTTCTCACTCCTACTAGTGAATGTAATGTTACACACCCATACAATGCGCACCACCCCGCGATGTTTTTCAGAAACCTATCCTACAATGCCACTGCATGTTCCCTGACCTCCCCATGCTGACCACCCCGCGGTGCTTTTCTCCATCCTACATTGCCACTCACTGCCTATCCTAATTCAGAACCTCCGATTAACACCACCCCGTGATGTTTTTCTCACGCCTACTAGTGAATGTAATGTTACACAGCCATACAATGCGCACCACACTGCGATGTTTTTCAGAAACTGTTCCTACATTGCCACTGCATGTTCCCTGACCTCCCCATGCTGACCAATCCGCGGTGCTTTTCTCCATCCTACATTGTCACTCACTGCCTATCCTAATTCAGACCCTCTGATTCACAATACATCGGGATGTTTTTCTCACTCCTACTAGTGAATGTAATGTTACACACCCATACAATGCACACCAGGTCGGGATGTTTTGCAGAAACCTATCCTACATTGCCACTGCATGTTCCCTGATCTCCCCATGCTGACCACCCCGCGCTGCTTTTCCCATCCTACATTGCCACTCAAGGCCTATACTAATTCAGACCCTCCGATTCACGCCACCCCGTGATGTTTTTCTCATTCGTACTAGTGAATGTAATGTTACACACCCATACAATGTGCACCACCCCGTGATGTTTTTCTCACTCCTACTAGTGAATATAATGTTACACACACATACAATGCGCACCACCCTGCAATGTTTTTCAGAAACCTATCCTACATTGCCACTGCATGTTCCCTGACCTCCCCATGCTGACCACCACGCGGAGCTTTTCTCCAACCTACATTGCCAATCACTGCCTATCCTAATTCAGACCCTCCGATTCACACCACGCCGTGATTTTTTCTCACTCCTACTAGTGAATGTAATGTTACACACCCATAAAATGCACCCACACCGCGATGTTTTTCAGAAAGCTATCCTACATTCCCACTGCATGTTCCCTGACCTACCCATGCTGACCACCCCGCGGTGCTTTTCTCCATCCTACATTGCCACTCACTGCCTATCCTAATTCAGACCCTCCGATTCACACCACCCCGTGATGTTTTTCTCACTCCTACTAGTGAATGTAATGTTACACACCCATACAATGCGCACCACACCGCAATGTTTTTCAGAAACCTATCCTACATTGCCACTGCATGTTCCCTGACCTCCCCATGCTGACCACCCCGCGGTGCTTTTCTCCATCCTCCATTGCCACTCACTGCCTATCCTAATTCAGGCCCTCCGATTCACACCACCCCGTGATGTTTTTCTCACTCCTACTAGTGAATGTAATGTTTCACACCCATACAATGTGCACCAACCCGTGATGTTTTTCTCACTCCTATCATGTTACACAGCAATACAATGTGCAACACCCCGCTATGTTTTTCAGAAACCTATCCTACATTGCCACTGCATGTTTCCTGACCTCCCCTTGCTGACCACCCCTCGGTGCTTTTCACCATCCTACATTGCCACTCACTGCCTATCCTAATTCAGACACTCTGATTCACACCACCCCATGATGTTTTTCTCACTCCTACTAGTGAATGTAATGTTACACACCCATAAAGTGCGCACCACCCCGCGATGTTTTTCAGAAACCTATCCTACATTGCCACTGCATGTTCCCTGACCTCCCCATGCTGACCACCACGCGGAGCTTTTCTCCAACCTACATTGCCACTCACTGCCTATCCTAATTCAGACCCTCCGATTCACACCACCCCTGATGTTTTTCTCAATCCTACTAGTGAATGTAATGCTTCACACCCATACAATGCGCACCACCCCGTGATGTTTTTCTCACTCCTACTAGTGAAGGTCATGTTACACACCCATACAGTGCGCACCACCCCACCATGTTTTTCAGAAACCTATCCTATATTGCCACTGCATGTTCCCTGACCTCCCCTTGCTGACCAGCCCTCGATGCTTTTCTCCATCCTTCATTGCCACTCACTGCCTATCCTAATTCAGACCCTCCGATTTACACCACCCCGTGATGTTTTTCTCACTCCTACTAGTGAATGTAATGTTACACACCCATACAATGCACACCAGGTCGCGATGTTTTGCAGAAACCTATCCTACATTGCCACTGCATGTTCCCTGATCTCCCCATGTTGACAACCCCGCGCTGCTTTTCCCATCCTACATTGCCACTCAAGGCCTATACTAATTCAGACACTCCGATTCACGCCACCCCGTGATGTTTTTCTCATTCGTACTAGTGAATGTAATGTTACACACCCATACAATGTGCACCACCCCTTGATGTTTTTCTCACTCCTACTAGTCAATATAATGTTACACACACATACAATGCGCACCACCCTGCAATGTTTTTCAGAAACCTATCCTACATTGCCACTGCATGTTCCCTGACCTCCCCATGCTGACCACCACGCGGAGCTTTTCTCCAACCTACATTGCCACTCACTGCCTATCCTAATTCAGACCCTCCGATTCACACCACCCCTGATGTTTTTCTCACTCCTACTAGTGAATGTAATGCTTCACACCCATACAATGCGCACCACCCCGTGATGTTTTTCTCACTCCTACTAGTGAATGTCATATTACACACCCATACAGTGCGCACCACCCCGCGATGTTTTTCATAAACCTATCCTATATTGCCACAGCATGTTCCCTGACCTCCCCTTGCTGACCACCCCTCGGTGCTTTTCTCCATCCTACATTGCCACTCAGTGCCTATCCTAATTCAGAACCTCCGATTCCACCACCCTGTGATGGTTTTCTCACTCCTACTAGTGAATGTAATGTTGCACACCCATAAAATGCACACCACCCCGCGATGTTTTTCAAAACCTATCCTACATTGCCACTGCATGTTCCCTGACCTACCCAAGCTAACCACCCCGTGGTGCTATTCTCCAACCTACATTGCCACTCACTGCCTATCCTAATTCAGACCCTCCGATTCACACAACCCCGTGATGTTTTTCTCACTCGTACTAGTGAATGTAATGTTTCACACCCATACAATGCGCACCACCCCGTGATGTTTTTCTCACTCCTACTAGTGAATGTCATGTTACACACCCATACAGTGCGCACCACCCCGCGATGTTTTTCAGAAACCTATCCTATATTGCCACTGCATGTTCCCTGACCTGCCTTGCTGACCACCCCTCGGTGCTTTTCTTCATCCTACATTGCCACTCACTGCCTATCCTAATTCAGACCCTCCGATTAACTCCACCCCATGATGTTTTTCTCACTCCTACTATTGAATGTAATGTTACACAACCATACAATGTGCACCACCCTGCGATGTTTTTCAGAAACCTATCCTACATTGCCACTGCATGTTCCTTGAAGTCCCCATGCTGACCACCCCGCGGTGCTTTTCTCCATCCTACATTGCCACTCACTGCCTATCCTAATTCAGACCCTTCGATTCACACCACCCCTTGATGTTTTTCTCACTCCTACTAGTGAATGTAATGTTACACACCCATACAATGCGCCCCACACCGCGATGTTTTTCAGAAACTTATCCTACATTGCCACTGCATGTTCCCTGACCTCCCTATTCTGACCACGCCGCGGTGCTTTTCTCCATCCTACATTGCCACTCACTGCCTATCCTAATTCAGACCCTCTGATTCACAATACCCCGGGATGTTTTTCTCACTCCTACTAGTGAATGTAATGTTACACACCCATAAAATGCGCACCACCCCAAGATGTTTTTTAGAAACCTATCCTACATTGCCACTGCATGTTCCCTGACCTCCCCATGCTGACCACTCCGCGGTGCTTTTCTCCATCCTACATTGCCACTCACTGCCTATCCTAATTCAGACCCTCCGATTCACACCACCCCTTGATGTTTTTCTCACTCCTATCAGTGAATGTAATGTTACACACCCATACAATGCGCACCACCCCGCGATGTTTTTCAGAAACCTATCCTACATTGCCACTGCATGTTCCCTGACCTCCCCATGCTGACCACCACACGCAGCTTTTCTCCATCCTACATTGCCACTCACTGCCTATCCTAATTCAGACCCTCCGATTTACACCACCCCGTGATGTTTTTCTCACTCCTACTAGTGAATGTAATGTTACACACCCATACAATGCACACCAGGTCGCGATGTTTTTCAGAAACCTATCCTACATTGCCACTGCATGTTCCCTGATCTCCCCATGCTGACCACCCCGCGCTGCTTTTCCCATCCTACATTGCCACTCAAGGCCTATACTAATTCAGACCCTCCGATTCACCCTACCCCGTGATGTTTTTCTCATTAGTACTAGTGAATGTAATGTTACACACCCATACAATGTGCACCACCCCGTGATGTTTTTCTCACTCCTACTAGTGAATATAATGTTACACACACATACAATGCGCACCACCCTGCAATGTTTTTCAGAAACCTATCCTACATTCCCACTGCATGTTCCCTGACCTCCCCTTGCTGACCAGCCCTCGATGCTTTTCTCCATCCTTCATTGCCACTCACTGCCTATCCTAATTCAGACCCTCCGATTTACACCACCCCGTGATGTTTTTCTCACTCCTACTAGTGAATGTAATGTTACACACCCATACAATGCACACCAGGTCGCGATGTTTTGCAGAAACCTATCCTACATTGCCACTGCATGTTCCCTGATCTCCCCATGCTGACAACCCCGCGCTGCTTTTCCCATCCTACATTGCCACTCAAGGCCTATACTAATTCAGACCCTCCGATTCACGCCACACCGTGATGTTTTTCTCATTCGTACTAGTGAATGTAATGTTACACACCCATACAATGTGCACCACCCCGTGATGTTTTTCTCACTCCTACTAGTCAATATAATGTTACACACACATACAATGCGCACCACCCTGCAATGTTTTTCAGAAACCTATCCTACATTGCCACTGCATGTTCCCTGACCTCCCCATGCTGACCACCACGCGGAGCTTTTCTCCAACCTACATTGCCACTCACTGCCTATCCTAATTCAGACCCTCCGATTCACACCACCCCTGATGTTTTTCTCACTCCTACTAGTGAATGTAATGCTTCACACCCATACGATGCGCACCACCCCGTGATGTTTTTCTCACTCCTACTAGTGAATGTCACATTACACACCCATACAGTGCGCACCACCCCGCGATGTTTTTCATAAACCTATCCTATATTGCCACAGCATGTTCCCTGACCTCCCCTTGCTGACCACCCCTCGGTGCTTTTCTCCATCCTACATTGCTACTCAGTGCCTATCCTAATTCAGAACCTCCGATTCCACCACCCTGTGATGGTTTTCTCACTCCTACTAGTGAATGTAATGTTGCACACCCATAAAATGCACACCACCCCGCGATGTTTTTCAAAACCTATCCTACATTGCCACTGCATGTTCCTTGACCTCCCCAAGCTGACCACCCCGTGGTGCTATTCTCCATCCTACATTGCCACTCACTGCCTATCCTAATTCAGACCCTCCAATTCACACCACCCCGTGATGTTTTTCTCACTCCTACTATTGAATGTAATGTTACACACACATTCAATGCGCACCAGCCTGTGATGTTTTTCTCATTCCTACTAGTGAATGTAATGTTACACACCTATAAAGTGCGCACTACCCCGCGATGTTTTTCAGAAACCTATCCTACATTGCCACTGCATGTTCCCTGACCTCCCCATGCTGACCACCACGCGGAGCTTTTCTCCACCCTACATTGCCACTCACTGCCTATCCTAATTCAGACCCTCCGATTCACACCACCCCGTGATGTTTTTCTCACTCGTACTAGTGAATGTAATGTTTCAAACCCATACAATGCGCACCACCCCGTGATGTTTTTCTCACTCCTACTAGTGAATGTCATGTTACACACCCATACAGTGCGCACCACCCCGCGATGTTTTTCAGAAACCTATCCTATATTGCCACTGCATGTTCCCTGACCTCCCCTTGCTGACCACCCCTCGGTGCTTTTCTTCATCCTACATTGCCACTCACTGCCTATCCTAATTCAGACCCTCCGATTAACTCCACCCCATGATGTTTTTCTCACTCCTACTATTGAATGTAATGTTACACAAACATACAATGTGCACCACCCTGCGATGTTTTTCAGAAACCTATCCTACATTGCCACTGCATGTTCCTTGAAGTCCCCATGCTGACCACCCCGCGGTGCTTTTCTCCATCCTACATTGCCACTCACTGCCTATCCTAATTCAGACCCTTCGATTCACACCACCCCTTGATGTTTTTCTCACTCCTACTAGTGAATGTAATGTTACACACCCATACAATGCGCCCCACACCGCGATGTTTTTCAGAAACTTATCCTACATTGCCACTGCATGTTCCCTGACCTCCCTATTCTGACCACGCCGCGGTGCTTTTCTCCATCCTACATTGCCACTCACTGCCTATCCTAATTCAGACCCTCTGATTCACAATACCCCGGGATGTTTTTCTCACTCCTACTAGTGAATGTAATGTTACACACCCATAAAATGCGCACCACCCCAAGATGTTTTTTAGAAACCTATCCTACATTGCCACTGCATGTTCCCTGACCTCCCCATGCTGACCACCACACGCAGCTTTTCTCCATCCTACATTGCCACTCACTGCCTATCCTAATTCAGACCCTCCGATTTACACCACCCCGTGATGTTTTTCTCACTCCTACTAGTGAATGTAATGTTACACACCCATACAATGCGCACCACCCCGCGATGTTTTTCAGAAACCTATCCTACATTGCCACTGCATGTTCCCTGACCTCCCTATGCTGACCACCACACGCAGCTTTTCTCCATCCTACATTGCCACTCACTGCCTATCCTAATTCAGACCCTCCGATTTACACCACCCCGTGATGTTTTTCTCACTCCTACTAGTGAATGTAATGTTACACACCCATACAATGCACACCAGGTCGCGATGTTTTTCAGAAACCTATCCTACATTGCCACTGCATGTTCCCTGATCTCCCCATGCTGACCATCCCGCGCTGCTTTTCCCATCCTACATTGCCACTCAAGGCCTATACTAATTCAGACCCTCCGATTCACCCTACCCCGTGATGTTTTTCTCATTAGTACTAGTGAATGTAATGTTACACACCCATACAATGTGCACCACCCCGTGATGTTTTTCTCACTCCTACTAGTGAATATAATGTTACACACACATACAATGCGCACCACCCTGCAATGTTTTTCAGAAACCTATCCTACATTCCCACTGCATGTTCCCTGACCTCCCCATGCTGACCACCCCGCGGTGCTTTTCTCCATCCTACATTGCCACTCACTGCCTATCCTAATTCAGACCCTCTGATTCACACCACCCCGTTATGTTTTTCTCACTCCTACTAGTGAATGTAATGTTACACACCCATACAATGCGCACCACACCGCAATGTTTTTCAGAAACCTATCCTACATTGCCACTGCATGTTCCCTGACCTCCCCATGCTGACAGACACGCGGTGCTTTTCTCCATCCTACATTGCCACTCACTGCCTATCCAAATTCAGGCCCTCCGATTCACACCACCCCGTGATGTTTTTTCTCACTCCTACTAGTGAATGTAATGTTTCACACGCATACAATGTGCACCATCCCGTGATGTTTTTCTCACTCCTACTAGTGAATGTCATGTTACACAGAAATACAATGTGCAACATCCCGCTATGTTTTTCAGAAGCCTATCCTACATTGCCACTGCATGTTTCCTGACCTCCACTTGCTGACCATCCCTCGGTGCTTTTCACCATCCTACATTGCCACTCACTGCCTATCCTAATTCAGACCCTCTCATTCACACCACCCCATGATGTTTTTCTCACTCCTACTAGTGAATGTAATGTTACACACCTATAAAGTGCGCACCACCCCGCGATGTTTTTCAAAACCTATCCTACATTGCCACTGCATGTTCCCTGACCTCCCCTTGCTGACCACCCCGCGGTGCTTTTCTCCATCCTACATTGCCACTCATTGCCTATCCTAATTCAGACCCTCCGATTCACACCACCCCGTGATGTTTTTCTCACTCCTACTAGTGAATGTAATGTTACTCACCCATTCAATGTGCACCACAATGTTATGTTTTTCTCACTCCTACTAGTGAATGTAATGTTACACACCCATACAATGCGCACCACCCCGCGATGTTTTTCAGAATCCTATCTTACATTGCCACTGCATGTTCCCTAACGTCCCCATGCTGACCATCCCGCGGTGCTTTTCTCCATCCTACATTGCCACTCACAGCCTATCCTACTTCAGATCCTCTGATTCACACCACCCCGTGATGTTTTTCTCACTCCTACTAGTGAATGTAATGTTACACACCCATACAATGCGCACCACCCCGCGATGTTTTTCAGAAACCTATCCTACAATGACACTGCATGTTCCCTGACCTCCCCTTGCTGACCACCCTTCGGTGCTTTTCTCCATCCTACAATGCCACTCACTGCCTATCCTAATTCACACCCTCCGATTAACACCACCCCGTGATGTTTTTCTCACTCCTACTATTGAATGTAATGTTACACAACCATACAATGCGCACCACCCTGCGATGTTTTTCAGAAACCTATCCTACATTGCCACTGCATGTTCCTTGAAGTCCCCATGCTGACCACCCCGCGGTGCTTTTCTCCATCCTACATTGCCAGTCACTGCCTATCCTAATTCAGACCCTTCGATTCACACCACCCCTTGATGTTTTTCTCACTCCTACTAGTGAATGTAATGTTACACACACATACAATGCGCCGCACACCGCGATGTTTTTCAGAAACTTATCCTACATTGCCACTGCATGTTCCCTGACCTCCCTATGCTGACCACCCCGTGGTGCTTTTCTCCATCCTACATTGCCACTCACTGCCTATTCTAATTCAGTCCCTCTGATTCACACCACCCCGGGATGTTTTTCTCACTCCTACTAGTGAATGTAATGTTACACACCCATAAAATGCGCACCACCCCAAGATGTTTTTTAGAAACCTATCCTACATTGCCACTGCATGTTCCCTGACCTCCCCATGCTGACCACCCCGCGGTGCTTTTCTCCATCCTACATTGCCACTCACTGCCTATCCTAATTCAGACCCTCTGATTCACACCACCCCGTGATGATTTTTTCACTCCTAGTAGTGAATGTAATGTTACGCACCCTTACAATGCGACCACCCCGCGACGTTTTTCAGAAACCTATCCTACATTGCCACTGCATGTTCCCTGACCTCCCCATGCTGACCACCCCGCGGTGCTTTTCTTCATCCTACATTGCCACTTACTGCCTATCCTAATTCAGACCCTCTGATTCACAACATCCCGTGCTGATTTTCTCACTCCTACTAGTCAATGTAATGCTACACACCCATACAATGCGCACCACCCATCGACGTTTTTCAGAAAACTATCCTACATTGCCACTGCATGTTCCCTGACATCCCCATGCGGACCACCTCACGGTGCTTTTCTCCAACCTACATTGCCACTACGTGCCTATACTAATTCAGACCCTCCGATTCACACCACCCCGTGATGTTTTTCTCACTCCTACTAGGGAATATAATGTTACCCACCCTTACAATGCGCACCACCCCCTGATGTTTTTCTCACTCCTACTAGTGAATGTAATGTTACACACCCATAAAATGCGCACCACCCCGCGATGTTTTTCAGAAACCTATCCTACATTGCCACTGCATGTTCCCTGACCTCCCCATGCTGACCACCACGCGGAGCTTTTCTCCATCCAACATTGCCACTCACTGCCTATCCTAATTCAGACCCTCCGATTCACACCACCCCGTGATGTTTTTCTCACTCCTTCTAGTGAATGTAATGTTACACAGCCATACAATGCGCACCACACTGCGATGTTTTTCAGAAACTGTTCCTACATTGCCACTGCATGTTCCCTGACCTCCCCATGCTGACCATTCCGCGGTGCTTTTCTCCATCCTACATTGTCACTCACTGCCTATCCTAATTCAGACCCTCTGATTCACAATACATCGGGATGTTTTTCTCACTCCTACTAGTGAATGTAATGTTACACACCCATACAATGCACACCAGGTCGCGATGTTTTGTAGAAACCTATCCTACATTGCCACTGCATGTTCCCTTATCTCCCCATGCTGACCACCCCGCGCTGCTTTTCCCATCCTACATTGCCACTCAAGGCCTATACTAATTCAGACCCTCCGATTCACGCCACCCCATGATGTTTTTCTCATTCGTACTAGTGAATGTAATGTTACACACCCATACAATGTGCACCACCCCGTGATGTTTGTCTCACTCCTACTAGTGAATATAATGTTACACACACATACAATGCGCACCACCCTGCAATGTTTTTCAGAAACGTATCCTACATTGCCACTGCATGTTCCCAGACCTCCCCATGCTGACCACCACGCGGAGCTTTTCTCCAACCTACATTGCCAATCACTGCCTATCCTAATTCAGACCCTCCGATTCACACCACGCCGTAATTTTTTCTCACTCCTACTAGTGAATGTAATGTTACACACCCATAAAATGCACCCACACCGCGATGCTTTTCAGAAAGCTATCCTACATTCCCACTGCATGTTCCCTGACCTACCCATGCTGACCACCCCGTGGTGCTTTTCTCCATCCTACATTGCCACTCACTGCCTATCCTAATTCAGACCCTCCGATTCACACCACCCCGTGATGTTTTTCTCACTCCTACTAGTGAATGTAATGTTACACACCCATACAATGCGCACCACACCGCAATGTTTTTCAGAAACCTATCCTACATTGCCACTGCATGTTCCCTGACCTCCCCATGCTGACCACTCCGCGGTGCTTTTCTCCATCCTCCATTGCCACTCACTGCCTATCCTAATTCAGGCCCTCCGATTCACACCACCCCGTGATGTTTTTCTCACTCCTACTAGTGAATGTAATGTTTCACACCCATACAATGTGCACCAACCCGTGATGTTTTTCTCACTCCTATCATGTTACACAGCAATACAATGTGCAACACCCCGCTATGTTTTTCAGAAACCTATCCTACATTGCCACTGCATGTTTCCTGACCTCCCCTTGCTGACCACCCCTCGGTGCTTTTCACCATCCTACATTGCCACTCACTGCCTATCCTAATTCAGACCCTCCGATTCACACCACCCCGTGATGTTTTTCTCACTCGTACTAGTGAATGTAATGTTTCACACCCATACAATGCGCACCACCCCGTGATGTTTTTCTCACTCCTACTAGTGAATGTCATGTTACACACCCATACAGTGCGCACCACCCCACGATGTTTTTCAGAAACCTATCCTATATTGCCACTGCATGTTCCCTGACCTCCCCTTGCTGACCACCCCTCGGTGCTTTTCTTCATCCTACATTGCCACTCACTGCCTATCCTAATTCAGACCCTCTGATTCACAATACCCCGGGATGTTTTTCTCACTCCTACTAGTGAATGTAATGTTACACACCCATAAAATGCGCACCACCCCAAGATGTTTTTTAGAAACCTATCCTACATTGCCACTGCATGTTCCCTGACCTCCCCATGCTGACCACTCCGCGGTGCTTTTCTCCATCCTACATTGCCACTCACTGCCTATCCTAATTCAGACCCTCCGATTCACACCACCCCTTGATGTTTTTCTCACTCGTATCAGTGAATGTAATGTTACACACCCATAAAATGCGCACCACCCCGCGATGTTTTTCAGAAACCTATCCTACATTGCCACTGCATGTTCCCTGACCTCCCCATGCTGACCACCACACGCTTCTTTTCTCCATCCTACATTGCCACTCACTGCCTATCCTAATTCAGACCCTCCGATTTACACCACCCCGTGATGTTTTTCTCACTCCTACTAGTGAATGTAATGTTACACACCCATACAATGCGCCCCACACCGCGATGTTTTTCAGAAACTTATCCTACATTGCCACTGCATGTTCCCTGACCTCCCTATTCTGACCACGCCGCGGTGCTTTTCTCCATCCTACATTGCCACTCACTGCCTATCCTAATTCAGACCCTCTGATTCACAATACCCCGGGATGTTTTTCTCACTCCTACTAGTGAATGTAATGTTACACACCCATAAAATGCGCACCACCCCAAGATGTTTTTTAGAAACCTATCCTACATTGCCACTGCATGTTCCCTGACCTCCCCATGCTGACCACTCCGCGGTGCTTTTCTCCATCCTACATTGCCACTCACTGCCTATCCTAATTCAGACCCTCCGATTCACACCACCCCTTGATGTTTTTCTCACTCGTATCAGTGAATGTAATGTTACACACCCATACAATGCGCACCACCCCGCGATGTTTTTCAGAAACCTATCCTACATTGCCACTGCATGTTCCCTGACCTCCCCATGCTGACCACCACACGCAGCTTTTCTCCATCCTACATTGCCACTCACTGCCTATCCTAATTCAGACCCTCCGATTTACACCACCCCGTGATGTTTTTCTCACTCCTACTAGTGAATGTAATGTTACACACCCATACAATGCACACCAGGTCGCGATGTTTTTCAGAAACCTATCCTACATTGCCACTGCATGTTCCCTGATCTCCCCATGCTGACCACCCCGCGCTGCTTTTCCCATCCTACATTGCCACTCAAGGCCTATACTAATTCAGACCCTCCGATTCACCCTACCCCGTGATGTTTTTCTCATTAGTACTAGTGAATGTAATGTTACACACCCATACAATGTGCACCACCCCGTGATGTTTTTCTCACTCCTACTAGTCAATATAATGTTACACACACATACAATGCGCACCACCCTGCAATGTTTTTCAGAAACCTATCCTACATTGCCACTGCATGTTCCCTGACCTCCCCATGCTGACCACCACGCGGAGCTTTTCTCCAACCTACATTGCCACTCACTGCCTATCCTAATTCAGACCCTCCGATTCACACCACCCCTGATGTTTTTCTCACTCCTACTAGTGAATGTAATGCTTCACACCCATACAATGCGCACCACCCCGTGATGTTTTTCTCACTCCTACTAGTGAATGTCATATTACACACCCATACAGTGCGCACCACCCCGCGATGTTTTTCATAAACCTATCCTATATTGCCACAGCATGTTCCCTGACCTCCCCTTGCTGACCACCCCTCGGTGTTTTTCTCCATCCTACATTGCCACTCAGTGCCTATCCTAATTCAGAACCTCCGATTCCACCACCCTGTGATGGTTTTCTCACTCCTACTAGTGAATGTAATGTTGCACACCCATAAAATGCACACCACCCCGCGATGTTTTTCAAAACCTATCCTACATTGCCACTGCATGTTCCTTGACCTCCCCAAGCTGACCACCCCGTGGTGCTATTCTCCATCCTACATTGCCACTCACTGCCTATCCTAATTCAGACCCTCCGATTCACACCACCCCGTGATGTTTTTCTGACTCCTACTATTGAATGCAATGTTACACACACATTCAATGCGCACCAGCCTGTGATGTTTTTCTCATTCCTACTAGTGAATGTAATGTTACACACCTATAAAGTGCGCACTACCCCGCGATGTTTTTCAGAAACCTATCCTACATTGCCACTGCATGTTCCCTGACCTCCCCATGCTGACCACCACGCGGAGCTTTTCTCCACCCTACATTGCCACTCACTGCCTATCCTAATTCAGACCCTCCGATTCACACCACCCCGTGATGTTTTTCTCACTCGTACTAGTGAATGTAATGTTTCACACCCATACAATGCGCACCACCCCGTGATGTTTTTCTCACTCCTACTAGTGAATGTCATGTTACACACCCATACAGTGCGCACCACCCCGCGATGTTTTTCAGAAACCTATCCTATATTGCCACTGCATTTTCCCTGACCTCCCCTTGCTGACCACCCCTCGGTGCTTTTCTTCATCCTACATTGCCACTCACTGCCTATCCTAATTCAGACCCTCCGATTAACTCCACCCCATGATGTTTTTCTCACTCCTACTATTGAATGTAATGTTACACAACCATACAATGTGCACCACCCTGCGATGTTTTTCAGAAACCTATCCTACATTGCCACTGCATGTTCCTTGAAGTCCCCATGCTGACCACCCCGCGGTGCTTTTCTCCATCCTACATTGCCACTCACTGCCTATCCTAATTCAGACCCTTCGATTCACACCACCCCTTGATGTTTTTCTCACTCCTACTAGTGAATGTAATGTTACACACCCATACAATGCGCCCCACACCGCGATGTTTTTCAGAAACTTATCCTACATTGCCACTGCATGTTCCCTGACCTCCCTATTCTGACCACGCCGCGGTGCTTTTCTCCATCCTACATTGCCACTCACTGCCTATCCTAATTCAGACCCTCTGATTCACAATACCCCGGGATGTTTTTCTCACTCCTACTAGTGAATGTAATGTTACACACCCATAAAATGCGCACCACCCCAAGATGTTTTTTAGAAACCTATCCTACATTGCCACTGCATGTTCCCTGACCTCCCCATGCTGACCACCCGGCGGTGCTTTTCTCCATCCTACATTGCCACTCACTGCCTATCCTAATTCAGACCCTCCGATTCACACCACCCCTTGATGTTTTTCTCACTCCTATCAGTGAATGTAATGTTACACACCCATACAATGCGCACCACCCCGCGATGTTTTTCAGAAACCTATCCTACAATGACACTGCATGTTCCCTGACCTCCCCTTGCTGACCACCACACGCAGCTTTTCTCCATCCTACATTGCCACTCACTGCCTATCCTAATTCAGACCCTCCGATTTACACCACCCCGTGATGTTTTTCTCACTCCTACTAGTGAATGTAATGTTACACACCCATACAATGCACACCAGGTCGCGATGTTTTTCAGAAACCTATCCTACAATGACACTGCATGTTCCCTGACCTCCCCTTGCTGACCACCCTTCGGTGCTTTTCTCCATCCTACAATGCCACTCACTGCCTATCCTAATTCACACCCTCCGATTAACACCACCCCGTGATGTTTTTCTCACTCCTACTATTGAATGTAATGTTACACAACCATACAATGCGCACCACCCTGCGATGTTTTTCAGAAACCTATCCTACATTGCCACTGCATGTTCCTTGAAGTCCCCATGCTGACCACCCCGCGGTGCTTTTCTCCATCCTACATTGCCAGTCACTGCCTATCCTAATTCAGACCCTTCGATTCACACCACCCCTTGATGTTTTTCTCACTCCTACTAGTGAATGTAATGTTACACACACATACAATGCGCCCCACACCGCGATGTTTTTCAGAAACTTATCCTACATTGCCACTGCATGTTCCCTGACCTCCCTATGCTGACCACCCCGTGGTGCTTTTCTCCATCCTACATTGCCACTCACTGCCTATTCTAATTCAGTCCCTCTGATTCACACCACCCCGGGATGTTTTTCTCACTCCTACTAGTGAATGTAATGTTACACACCCATAAAATGCGCACCACCCCAAGATGTTTTTTAGAAACCTATCCTACATTGCCACTGCATGTTCCCTGACCTCCCCATGCTGACCACCCCGCGGTGCTTTTCTCCATCCTACTTTGCCACTCACTGCCTATCCTAATTCAGACCCTCTGATTCACACCACCCCGTGATGATTTTTTCACTCCTAGTAGTGAATGTAATGTTACGCACCCATACAATGCGACCACCCCGCGACGTTTTTCAGAAACCTATCCTACATTGCCACTGCATGTTCCCTGACCTCCCCATGCTGACCACCCCGCGGTGCTTTTCTTCATCCTACATTGCCACTCACTGCCTATCCTAATTCAGACCCTCTGATTCACAACATCCCGTGCTGATTTTCTCACTCCTACTAGTCAATGTAATGCTACACACCCATACAATGCGCACCACCCATCGACGTTTTTCAGAAAACTATCCTACATTGCCACTGCATGTTCCCTGACATCCCCATGCGGACCACCTCACGGTGCTTTTCTCCAACCTACATTGCCACTACGTGCCTATACTAATTCAGACCCTCCGATTCACACCACCCCGTGATGTTTTTCTCACTCCTACTAGGGAATATAATGTTACCCACCCTTACAATGCGCACCACCCCCTGATGTTTTTCTCACTCCTACTAGTGAATGTAATGTTACACACCCATAAAATGCGCACCACCCCGCGATGTTTTTCAGAAACATATCCTACATTGCCACTGCATGTTCCCTGACCTCCCCATGCTGACCACCACGCGGAGCTTTTCTCCATCCAACATTGCCACTCACTGCCTATCCTAATTCAGACCCTCCGATTCACACCACCCCGTGATGTTTTTCTCACTCCTTCTAGTGAATGTAATGTTACACAGCCATACAATGCGCACCACACTGCGATGTTTTTCAGAATCTGTTCCTACATTGCCACTGCATGTTCCCTGACCTCCCCATGCTGACCAATCCGCGGTGCTTTTCTCCATCCTACATTGTCACTCACTGCCTATCCTAATTCAGACCCTCTGATTCACAATACATCGGGATGTTTTTCTCACTCCTACTAGTGAATGTAATGTTACACACCCATACAATGCACACCAGGTCGCGATGTTTTGTAGAAACCTATCCTACATTGCCACTGCATGTTCCCTGATCTCCCCATGCTGACCACCCCGCGCTGCTTTTCCCATCCTACATTGCCACTCAAGGCCTATACTAATTCAGACCCTCCGATTCACGCCACCCCGTGATGTTTTTCTCATTCGTACTAGTGAATGTAATGTTACACACCCATACAATGTGCACCACCCCGTGATGTTTGTCTCACTCCTACTAGTGAATATAATGTTACACACACATACAATGCGCACCACCCTGCAATGTTTTTCAGAAACCTATCCTACATTGCCACTGCATGTTCCCAGACCTCCCCATGCTGACCACCACGCGGAGCTTTTCTCCAACCTACATTGCCAATCACTGCCTATCCTAATTCAGACCCTCCGATTCACACCACGCCGTAATTTTTTCTCACTCCTACTAGTGAATGTAATGTTACACACCCATAAAATGCACCCACACCGCGATGTTTTTCAGAAAGCTATCCTACATTCCCACTGCATGTTCCCTGACCTACCCATGCTGACCACCCCGCGGTGCTTTTCTCCATCCTACATTGCCACTCACTGCCTATCCTAATTCAGACCCTCCGATTCACACCACCCCGTGATGTTTTTCTCACTCCTACTAGTGAATGTAATGTTACACACCCATACAATGCGCACCACACCGCAATGTTTTTCAGAAACCTATCCTACATTGCCACTGCATGTTCCCTGACCTCCCCATGCTGACCACTCCGCGGTGCTTTTCTCCATCCTCCATTGCCACTCACTGCCTATCCTAATTCAGGCCCTCCGATTCACACCACCCCGTGATGTTTTTCTCACTCCTACTAGTGAATGTAATGTTTCACACCCATACAATGTGCACCAACCCGTGATGTTTTTCTCACTCCTATCATGTTACACAGCAATACAATGTGCAACACCCCGCTATGTTTTTCAGAAACCTATCCTACATTGCCACTGCATGTTTCCTGACCTCCCCTTGCTGACCACCCCTCGGTGCTTTTCACCATCCTACATTGCCACTCACTGCCTATCCTAATTCAGACACTCTGATTCACACCACCCCATGATGTTTTTCTCACTCCTACTAATGAATGTAATGTTACACACCCATAAAGTGCGCACCACCCCGCGATGTTTTTCAGAAACCTATCCTACATTGCCACTGCATGTTCCCTGACCTCCCCATGCTGACCACCACGCGGAGCTTTTCTCCAACCTACATTGCCACTCACTGCCTATCCTAATTCAGACCCTCCGATTCACACCACCCCTGATGTTTTTCTCACTCCTACTAGTGAATGTAATGCTTCACACCCATACAATGCGCACCACCCCGTGATGTTTTTCTCACTCCTACTAGTGAAGGTCATGTTACACACCCATACAGTGCGCACCACCCCGCCATGTTTTTCAGAAACCTATCCTATATTGCCACTGCATGTTCCCTGACCTCCCCTTGCTGACCAGCCCTCGATGCTTTTCTCCATCCTTCATTGCCACTCACTGCCTATCCTAATTCAGACCCTCCGATTTACACCACCCCGTGATGTTTTTCTCACTCCTACTAGTGAATGTAATGTTACACACCCATACAATGCACACCAGGTCGCGATGTTTTGCAGAAACCTATCCTACATTGCCACTGCATGTTCCCTGATCTCCCCATGTTGACAACCCTGCGCTGCTTTTCCAATCCTACATTGCCACTCAAGGCCTATACTAATTCAGACCCTCCGATTCACGCCACCCCGTGATGTTTTTCTCATTCGTACTAGTGAATGTAATGTTACACACCCATACAATGTGCACCACGCCTTGATGTTTTTCTCACTCCTACTAGTCAATATAATGTTACACACACATACAATGCGCACCACCCTGCAATGTTTTTCAGAAACCTATCCTACATTGCCACTGCATGTTCCCTGACCTCCCCATGCTGACCACCACGCGGAGCTTTTCTCCAACCTACATTGCCACTCACTGCCTATCCAAATTCAGACCCTCCGATTCACACCACCCCTGATGTTTTTCTCACTCCTACTAGTGAATGTAATGCTTCACACCCATACAATGCGCACCACCCCGTGATGTTTTTCTCACTCCTACTAGTGAATGTCATGTTACACACCCATACAGTGCGCACCACCCCGCGATGTTTTTCATAAACCTATCCTATATTGCCACAGCATGTTCCCTGACCTCCCCTTGCTGACCACCCCTCGGTGCTTTTCTCCATCCTACATTGCCACTCAGTGCCTATCCTAATTCAGAAACTCCGATTCCACCACCCTGTGATGGTTTTCTCACTCCTACTAGTGAATGTAATGTTGCACACCCATAAAATGCACACCACCCCGCGATGTTTTTCAAAACCTATCCTACATTGCCACTGCATGTTCCCTGACCTCCCCAAGCTAACCATCCCGTGGTGCTATTCTCCAACCTACATTGCCACTCACTGCCTATCCTAATTCAGACCCTCCGATTCACACCACCCTGTGATGTTTTTCTCACTCCTACTATTGAATGTAATGTTACACACACATTCAATGCGCACCAGCCTGTGATGTTTTTCTCATTCCTACTAGTGAATGTAATGTTACACACCTATAAAGTGCGCACCACCCCGCGATGTTTTTCAGAAACCTATCCTACATTGCCACTGCATGTTCCCTGACCTCCCCATGCTGACCACCACGCGGAGCTTTTCTCCACCCTACATTGCCACTCACTGCCTATCCTAATTCAGACCCTCCGATTCACACCACCCCGTGATGTTTTTCTCACTCGTACTAGTGAATGTAATGTTTCACACCCATACAATGCGCACCACCCCGTGATGTTTTTCTCACTCCTACTAGTGAATGTCATGTTACACACCCATACAGTGCGCACCACCCCGCGATGTTTTTCAGAAACCTATCCTATATTGCCACTGCATGTTCCCTGACCTCCCCTTGCTGACCACCCCTCGGTGCTTTTCTTCATCCTACATTGCCACTCACTGCCTATCCTAATTCAGAACCTCTGATTCACAATACCCTGGGATGTTTTTCTCACTCCTACTAGTGAATGTAATGTTACACACCCATAAAATGCGCACCACCCCAAGATGTTTTTTAGAAACCTATCCTACATTGCCACTGCATGTTCCCTGACCTCCCCATGCTGACCACTCCGCGGTGCTTTTCTCCATCCTACATTGCCACTCACTGCCTATCCTAATTCAGACCCTCCGATTCACACCACCCCTTGATGTTTTTCTCACTCGTATCAGTGAATGTAATGTTACACACCCATACAATGCGCACCACCCCGCGATGTTTTTCAGAAACCTATCCTACATTGCCACTGCATGTTCCCTGACCTCCCCATGCTGACCACCACACGCAGCTTTTCTCCATCCTACATTGCCACTCACTGCCTATCCTAATTCAGACCCTCCGATTTACACCACCCCGTGATGTTTTTCTCACTCCTACTAGTGAATGTAATGTTACACACCCATACAATGCGCCCCACACCGCGATGTTTTTCAGAAACTTATCCTACATTGCCACTGCATGTTCCCTGACCTCCCTATTCTGACCACGCCGCGGTGCTTTTCTCCATCCTACATTGCCACTCACTGCCTATCCTAATTCAGACCCTCTGATTCACAATACCCCGGGATGTTTTTCTCACTCCTACTAGTGAATGTAATGTTACACACCCATACAATGCGCACCACCCCGCGATGTTTTTCAGAAACCTATCCTACATTCCCACTGCATGTTCCCAGACCTCCCCTTGCTGACCAGCCCTCGATGCTTTTCTCCATCCTTCATTGCCACTCACTGCCTATCCTAATTCAGACCCTCCGATTTACACCACCCCGTGATGTTTTTCTCACTCCTACTAGTGAATGTAATGTTACACACCCATACAATGCACACCAGGACGCGATGTTTTGCAGAAACCTATCGTACATTGCCACTGCATGTTCCCTGATCTCCCCATGCTGACAACCCCGCGCTGCTTTTCCCATCCTACATTGCCACTCAAGGCCTATACTAATTCAGACCCTCCGATTCACGCCACCCCATGATGTTTTTCTCATTCGTACTAGTGAATGTAATGTTACACACCCATACAATGTGCACCACCCCGTGATGTTTTTCTCATTCCTACTAGTCAATATAATGTTACACACACATACAATGCGCACCACCCTGCAATGTTTTTCAGAAACCTATCCTACATTGCCACTGCATGTTCCCTGACCTCCCCATGCTGACCACCACGCGGAGCTTTTCTCCAACCTACATTGCCACTCACTGCCTATCCTAATTCAGACCCTCCGATTCACACCACCCCTGATGTTTTTCTCACTCCTACTAGTGAATGTAATGCTTCACACCCATACAATGCGCACCACCCCGTGATGTTTTTCTCACTCCTACTAGTGAATGTCATATTACACACCAATACAGTGCGCACCACCCCGCGATGTTTTTCATAAACCTATCCTATATTGCCACAGCATGTTCCCTGACCTCCCCTTGCTGACCACCCCTCGGTGTTTTTCTCCATCCTACATTGCCACTCAGTGCCTATCCTAATTCAGAACCTCCGATTCCACCACCCTGTGATGGTTTTCTCACTCCTACTAGTGAATGTAATGTTGCACACCCATAAAATGCACACCACCCCGCGATGTTTCTCAAAACCTATCCTACATTGCCACTGCATGTTCCTTGACCTCCCCAAGCTGACCACCCCGTGGTGCTATTCTCCATCCTACATTGCCACTCACTGCCTATCCTAATTCAGACCCTCCGATTCACACCACCCCGTGATGTTTTTCTCACTCCTACTATTGAATGCAATGTTACACACACATTCAATGCGCACCAGCCTGTGATGTTTTTCTCATTCCTACTAGTGAATGTAATGTTACACACCTATAAAGTGCGCACTACCCCGCGATGTTTTTCAGAAACCTATCCTACATTGCCACTGCATGTTCCCTGACCTCCCAATGCTGACCACCACGCGGAGCTTTTCTCCACCCTACATTGCCACTCACTGCCTATCCTAATTCAGACCCTCCGATTCACACCACCCCGTGATGTTTTTCTCACTCGTACTAGTGAATGTAATGTTTCACACCCATACAATGCGCACCACCCCGTGATGTTTTTCTCACACCTACTAGTGAATGTCATGTTACACACCCATACAGTGCGCACCACCCCGCGATGTTTTTCAGAAACCTATCCTATATTGCCACTGTATGTTCCCTGACCTCCCCTTGCTGACCACCCCTCGGTGCTTTTCTTCATCCTACATTGCCACTCACTGCCTATCCTAATTCAGACCCTCCGATTAACTCCACCCCATGATGTTTTTCTCACTCCTACTATTGAATGTAATGTTACACAACCATACAATGTGCACCACCCTGCGATGTTTTTCAGAAACCTATCCTACATTGCCACTGCATGTTCCTTGAAGTCCCCATGCTGACCACCCCGCGGTGCTTTTCTCCATCCTACATTGCCACTCACTGCCTATCCTAATTCAGACCCTTCGATTCACACCACCCCTTGATGTTTTTCTCACTCCTACTAGTGAATGTAATGTTACACACCCATACAATGCGCCCCACACCGCGATGTTTTTCAGAAACTTATCCTACATTGCCACTGCATGTTCCCTGACCTCCCTATTCTGACCACGCCGCGGTGCTTTTCTCCATCCTACATTGCCACTCACTGCCTATCCTAATTCAGACCCTCTGATTCACAATACCCCGGGATGTTTTTCTCACTCCTACTAGTGAATGTAATGTTACACACCCATAAAATGCGCACCACCCCAAGATGTTTTTTAGAAACCTATCCTACATTGCCACTGCATGTTCCCTGACCTCCCCATGCTGACCACCCGGCGGTGCTTTTCTCCATCCTACATTGCCACTCACTGCCTATCCTAATTCAGACCCTCCGATTCACACCACCCCTTGATGTTTTTCTCACTCGTATCAGTGAATGTAATGTTACACACCCATACAATGCGCACCACCCCGCAATGTTTTTCAGAAACCTATCCTACAATGACACTGCATGTTCCCTGACCTCCCCTTGCTGACCACCACACGCAGCTTTTCTCCATCCTACATTGCCACTCACTGCCTATCCTAATTCAGACCCTCCGATTTACACCACCCCGTGATGTTTTTCTCACTCCTACTAGTGAATGTAATGTTACACACCCATACAATGCACACCAGGTCGCGATGTTTTTCACAAACCTATCCTACATTGCCACTGCATGTTCCCTGATCTCCCCATGCTGACCATCCCGCGTTGCTTTTCCCATTCTACATTGCCACTCAAGGCCTATACTAATTCAGACCCTCCGATTCACCCTACCCCGTGATGTTTTTCTCATTAGTACTAGTGAATATAATGTTACACACCCATACAATGTGCACCACCCCGTGATGTTTTTCTCACTCCTACTAGTGAATATAATGTTACACACACATACAATGCGCACCACCCTGCAATGTTTTTCAGAAACCTATCCTACATTCCCACTGCATGTTCCCTGACCTCCCCATGCTGACCACCCCGTGGTGCTTTTCTCCATCCTACATTGCCACTCACTGCCTATCCTAATTCAGACCCTCCGATTCACACCACCCCGTTATGTTTTTCTCACTCCTACTAGTGAATGTAATGTTACACACCCATACAATGCGCACCACACCGCAATGTTTTTCAGAAACCTATCCTACATTGCCACTGCATGTTCCCTGACCTCCCCATGCTGACAGACACGCGGTGCTTTTCTCCATCCTACATTGCCACTCACTGCCTATCCAAATTCAGGCCCTCCGATTCACACAACCCCGTGATGTTTTTCTCACTCCTACTAGTGAATGTAATGTTTCACACCCATACAATGTGCACCATCCCGTGATGTTTTTCTCACTCCTACTAGTGAATGTCATGTTACACAGAAATACAATGTGCAACATCCCGCTATGTTTTTCAGAAACCTATCCTACATTGCCACTGCATGTTTCCTGACCTCCACTTGCTGACCATCCCTCGGTGCTTTTCACCATCCTACATTGCCACTCACTGCCTATCCTAATTCAGACCCTCTCATTCACACCACCCCATGATGTTTTTCTCACTCCTACTAGTGAATGTAATGTTACTCACCCATTCAATGTGCACCACAATGTTATGTTTTTCTCACTCCTACTAGTGAATGTAATGTTACACACCCATACAATGCGCACCACCCCGCGATGTTTTTCAGAATCCTATCTTACATTGCCACTACATGTTCCCTAACCTCCCCATGCTGACCATCCCGCGGTGCTTTTCTCCATCCTACATTGCCACTCACAGCCTATCCTACTTCAGATCCTCTGATTCACACCACCCCGTGATGTTTTTCTCACTCCTACTAGTGAATGTAATGTTACACACCCATACAATGCGCACCACCCCGCGATGTTTTTCAGAAACCTATCCTACAATGACACTGCATGTTCCCTGACCTCCCCTTGCTGACCACCCTTCGGTGCTTTTCTCCATCCTACAATGCCACTCACTGCCTATCCTAATTCACACCCTCCGATTAACACCACCCCGTGATGTTTTTCTCACTCCTACTATTGAATGTAATGTTACACACCCATAAAATGCGCACCACCCCAAGATGTTTTTTAGAAACCTATCCTACATTGCCACTGCATGTTCCCTGACCTCCCCATGCTGACCACCCCGCGGTGCTTTTCTCCATCCTACTTTGCCACTCACTGCCTATCCTAATTCAGACCCTCTGATTCACACCACCCCGTGATGATTTTTTCACTCCTAGTAGTGAATGTAATGTTACGCACCCATACAATGCGACCACCCCGCGACGTTTTTCAGAAACCTATCCTACATTGCCACTGCATGTTCCCTGACCTCCCCATGCTGACCACCCCGCGGTGCTTTTCTTCATCCTACATTGCCACTCACTGCCTATCCTAATTCAGACCCTCTGATTCACAACATCCCGTGCTGATTTTCTCACTCATACTAGTCAATGTAATGCTACACACCCATACAATGCGCACCACCCATCGACGTTTTTCAGAAAACTATCCTACATTGCCACTGCATGTTCCCTGACCTCCCCATGCGGACCACCTCACGGTGCTTTTCTCCAACCTACATTGCCACTACGTGCCTATACTAATTCAGACCCTCCGCATCACACCACCCCGTGATGTTTTTCTCACTCCTACTAGGGAATATAATGTTACACACCCTTACAATGCGCACCACCCCCTGATGTTTTTCTCACTCCTATTAGTGAATGTAATGTTACACACCCATAAAATGCGCACCACCCCGCGATGTTTTTCAGAAACCTATCCTACATTGCCACTGCATGTTCCCTGACCTCCCCATGCTGACCACCACGCGGAGCTTTTCTCCATCCTACATTGCCACTCACTGCCTATCCTAATTCAGACCCTCCGATTCACACCACCCCGTGATGTTTTTCTCACTCCTACTAGTGAATGTAATGTTACACACCCATACAATGCGCACCAGGCCGCGATGTTTTTAAGAAATCTATCCTACATTGCCACTGCATGTTCCCTGATCTCCCCATGCTGAGCACCCCGCGGTGCTTTTCTCCAACCTATATTGCCCATCACGGCCTATCCTAATTCAGACCCTCCGATTCACGCCACCCCGTGATGTTTTTCTCACTCCTACTAGTGAATGTAATGTTACACACCCATTCAATGCGCACCACCCTGTGATGTTTTTCTCACTCCTACTAGTGAATGTAATGTTACACACCCATACATTGCGCACCACCCCACGATGTTTTTCAGAATCCTATCCTACATTGCCACTGCATGTTCTCTGACCTCCCCATGCTGACAATCCTGCGGTGCTTTTCTCCATCCTACATTGCCACGCACATCCTATCCTACTTCAGACCTTCTGATTCACACCACCTCGTGAAGTTTTTATCACTCCTACTAGTGAATGTAATGTTACACACCCATACAATGCGCACCACCCCGCGATGTTTTTCAGAAACCTATCCTACAATGCCACTGCATGTTCCCTGACCTCCCCATGCTGACCACCCCGCGGTGCTTTTCTCCATCCTACATTGCCACTCACTGCCTATCCTAATTCAGACCCTCCGATTAACACCACCCCGTGATGTTTTTCTCACGCCTACTAGTGAATGTAATGTTACACAGCCATACAATGCGCACCACCCTGCGATGTTTTCCAGAAACTGTTCCTACATTGCCACTGCATGTTCCCTGACCTCCCCATGCTGACCACTCCGCGGTGCTTTTCTCCATCCTACATTGCCACTCATTGCCTATCCTAATTCAGACCCTCCGATTCACACCACCCCTTGATGTTTTTCTCACTCCTACTTGTGAATATAATGTTACACACCCAAACAATGCGCACGACCCCGCGATGATTTTCAGAAACCTATCCTACATTGCCACTGCATGTTCCCTGACCTCCCCATGCTGACCACCACGCGGTGCTTTTCTCCATCCTACATTGCCACTCACTGCCTATCCTAATTCAGACCCTCCGTTTCACACCACCCCGTGATGTTTTTCTCACTCCTACTAGTGAATGTAATGTTACACACCCATACAATGCGCACCACACCGCAATGTTTTTCAGAAACCTATCCTACTTTGCCACTGCATGTTCCCAGACCTCCCTATGCTGACCACCCCGCGGTGCTTTTCTCCATCCTACATTGCCACTCACTGCCTATCCTAATTCAGGCCCTCCGATTCACACCAACCCGTGAAGTTTTTCTCACTCCTACTAGTGAATGTAATGTTTCACAACCATAAAATGCGCACCAACCCGTGATGTTTTTCTCACTCCTACTAGTGAATGTCATGTTACACAGCAATACAATGCGCAACACCCCACTATGTTTTTCAGAAACCTATCCTACATTGCCACTGCATGTTCCCTGACCTCCCCTCGCTGACCACCCCTCGGTGCTTTTCACCATCCTACATTGCCACTCACTGCCTATCCTAATTCAGACCCTCCGATTCACACCACCACATGATGTTTTTCTCACTCCTACTAGTGAATGTAATGTTACACAACCATAAAATGCGCACCACCCCGCGATGTTTTTCAGAAAACTATCCTACATTGCCACTGCATGTTCCCTGACCACCCCATGCTGACCACCACGCGGAGCTTTTCTCCAACCTACATTGCCACTCACTGCCTATCCTAATTCAGACCCTCCGATTCACATCATCCCGTGATGTTTTTCTCACTCCTACTAGTGAATGTAATGTTTCACACCCTTACAATGCGCACCACCCCGTGATGTTTTTCTCACTCCTACTAGTGAATGTCATGTTACACACCCATACAGTGCGCAACACCCCGCGATGTTTTTCAGAATCCTATCCTATATTGCCACTGCATGTTCCCTGACCTCCCCTTGTTGACCACCCCTCGGTGATTTTCTCCATCCTACATTGCCACTCACTGCCTATCCTAATTCAGACCCTCCGACTCCACCACCCCGTGATGGTTTTCTCACTCCTACTAGTGAATGTAATGTTACTCACCCATTCAATGCGCACCACAATGTGATGTTTTTCTCACTCCTACTAGTGAATGTAATGTTACACACCCATACAATGCGCACCACCCCGCGATGTTTTTCAGAATCCTATCCTACATTGCCACTGCATGTTCCCTGACCTCCCCATGCTGACCACCCCGCGGTGCTTTTCTCCAACCTACATTGCCACTCACTGCCTATCCTAATTCAGACCCTCTGATTCACAACATCCCGTGCTGATTTTCTCACTCCTACTAGTCAATGTAATGCTACACACCCATACAACGCGCACCACCCAGCGACGTTTTTCAGAAAACTATCCTAAATTGCCACTGCATGTTCCCTGACCTCCCCATGCTGACCACCCCGCGGTGCTTTTCTCCAACCTACATTGCCACTACGTGCCTATACTAATTCAGACCCTCCGATTCACACCACCCCGTGATGTTTTTCTCACTCCTACTAGTGAATATAATGTTACACACCCATACAATGCGCACCACCCCCTGATGTTTTTCTCACTCCTCCTAGTGAATGTAATGTTACACACCCATAAAATGCGCACCACCCCGCGATGTTTTTCAGAAACCTATCCTACATTGCCACTGCATGTTCCCTGACCTCCCCATGCTGACCACCACGCGGAGCTTTTCTCCATCCTACATTGCCACTCACTGCCTATCCTAATTCAGTCCCTCTGATTCACACCACCCCGGGATGTTTTTCTCACTCCTACTAGTGAATGTAATGTTACACACCCATAAAATGCGCACCACCCCAAGATGTTTTTTAGAAACCTATCCTACATTGCCACTGCATGTTCCCTGACGTCCCCATGCTGACCACCCCGCGGTGCTTTTCTCCATCCTACTTTGCCACTCACTGCCTATCCTAATTCAGACCCTCTGATTCACACCACCCCGTGATGATTTTCTCACTCCTAGTAGTGAATGTAATGTTACGCACCCATACAATGCGACCACCCCGCGACGTTTTTCAGAAACCTATCCTACATTGCCACTGCATGTTCCCTGACCTCCCCATGCTGACCACCCCGCGGTGCTTTTCTTCATCCTACATTGCCACTCACTGCCTATCCTAATTCAGACCCTCTGATTCACAACATCCCGTGCTGATTTTCTCACTCCTACTAGTCAATGTAATGCTACACACCCATACAATGCGCACCACCCTTCGACGTTTTTCAGAAAACTATCCTACATTGCCACTGCATGTTCCCTGACCTCCCCATGCGGACCATCTCACGGTGCTTTTCTCCAACCTACATTGCCACTACATGCCTATACTAATTCAGACCCTCCGATTCACACCACCCCGTGATGTTTTTCTCACTCCTACTAGGGAATATAATGTTACACACCCTTACAATGCGCACCACCCCCTGATGTTTTTCTCACTCCTACTAGTGAATGTAATGTTACACACCCATAAAATGCGCACCACCCCGCGATGTTTTTCAGAAACCTATCCTACATTGCCACTGCATGTTCCCTGACCTCCCCATGCTGACCACCACGCGGAGCTTTTCTCCATCCTACATTGCCACTCACTGCCTATCCTAATTCAGACCCTCTGATTCACACCACCCCGTGATGTTTTTCTCACTCCTACTAGTGAATGTAATGTTACACACCCATACAATGCGCACCAGGCCGCGATGTTTTTAAGAAATCTATCCTACATTGCCACTGCATGTTCCCTGATCTCCCCATGCTGAGCACCCCGCGGTGCTTTTCTCCAACCTATATTGCCCATCACGGCCTATCCTAATTCAGACCCTCCGATTCACGCCATCCCGTGATGTTTTTCTCACTCATACTAGTGAATGTAATGTTACACACCCATACAATGCGCACCACCCGGTGATGTTTTTCTCACTCCTACTAGTGAATGTAATGTTACGCACACATACAATGCGCACCACCCCGCTATGTTTTTCAGAAACCTATCCTTCATTGCCACTGCATGTTCCCTGACTTCCCCATTCTGACCACCACGCGGAGCTTTTCTCCATCCGACATTGCCACTCAATGCCTATCCTAATTCAGACCCTCCGATTCAAATCACCCCGTGATGTTTTTCTCACTCATACTAGTGAATGTAATGTTACACAACAATACAATGCGCACCACCCCTCGATGTTTTTCAGAAACCTATCCTACATTGCCACTGCATGTTCCCTGACCTCCCCAAGCTGACAACCCCGCGGTGCTATTCTCCATCCTACATTGCCACTCACTGCCTATTATAATTCAGACCCTCCGATTCACACCACCCCGTGATGTTTTTCTCACTCCTACTATTGAATGTAATGTTACACACCCATTCAATGCGCACCACCCTGTGATGTTTTTCTCACTCCTACTAGTGAATGTAATGTTACACACCCATACATTGCGCACCACCCCGTGATGTTTTTCTCACTCCTACTAGTGAATGTCATGTTACACAGCAATACAATGCGCAACACCCCGCGATGTTTTTCAGAATCCTATCCTACATTGCCACTGCATGTTCTCTGACTTCCCCATGCTGACAATCCCGCGGTGCTTTTCTCCATCCTACATTGCCACGCACATCCTATCCTACTTCAGACCTTCTGATTCACACCACCTCGTGAAGTTTTTATCACTCCTACTAGTGAATGTAATGTTACACACCCATACAATGTGCACCACCCCGCGATGTTTTTCAGAAACCTATCCTACAATGCCACTGCATGTTCCCTGACCTCCCCATGCTGACCACCCCGCGGTGCTTTTCTCCATCCTACATTGCCACTCACTGCCTATCCTAATTCAGACCCTCCGATTAACACCACCCCGTGATGTTTTTCTCACGCCTACTAGTGAATGTAATGTTACACAGCCATACAATGCGCACCACCCTGCGATGTTTTTCAGAAACTGTTCCTACATTGCCACTGCATGTTCCCTGACCTCCCCATGCTGACCACTCCGCGGTGCTTTTCTCCATCCTACATTGACACTCACTGCCTATCCTAATTCAGACCCTCCGATTCACACCACCCCTTGATGTTTTTCTCACTCCTACTTGTGAATATAATGTTACACACCCAAACAATGCGCACGACCCCGCAATGTTTTTCAGAAACCTATCCTACATTGCCACTGCATGTTCCCTGATCTCCCCATGCTGACCACCACGCGGTGCTTTTCTCCATCCTACATTGCCACTCACTGCCTATCCTAATTCAGACCCTCCCTTTCACACCACCCCATGATGTTTTTCTCACTCCTACTAGTGAATGTAATGTTACACACCCATACAATGCGCACCAGACCGCAATGTTTTTCAGAAACCTATCCTACTTTGCCACTGCATGTTCCCAGACCTCCCTATGCTGACCACCCCGCGGTGCTTTTCTCCATCCTACATTGCCACTCACTGCCTATCCTAATTCAGGCCCTCCGATTCACACCACCCCGTGAAGTTTTTCTCACTCCTACTAGTGAATGTAATGTTTCACAACCATAAAATGCGCACCAACCCGTGATGTTTTTCTCACTCCTACTAGTGAATGTCATGTTACACAGCAATACAATGCGCAACACCCCACTATGTTTTTCAGAAACCTATCCTACACTGCCACTGCATGTTCCCTGACCTCCCCTCGCTGACCACCCCTCGGTGCTTTTCACCATCCTACATTGCCACTCACTGCCTATCCTAATTCAGACCCTCCGATTCACACCACCACATGATGTTTTTCTCACTCCTACTAGTGAATGTAATGTTACACAACCATAAAATGCGCACCACCCCGCGATGTTTTTCAGAAAACTATCCTACATTGCCACTGCATGTTCCCTGACCACCCCATGCTGACCACCACGCGGAGCTTTTCTCCAACCTACATTGCCACTCACTGCCTATCCTAATTCAGACCCTTCGATTCACATCATCCCGTGATGTTTTTCTCACTCGTACTAGTGAATGTAATGTTTCACACCCTTACAATGCGCACCACCCCGTGATGTTTTTCTCACTCCTACTAGTGAATGTCATGTTACACACCCATACAGTGCGCACCACCCCGCGATGTTTTTCAGAATCCTATCCTCTATTGCCACTGCATGTTCCCTGACCTCCCCTTGTTGACCACCCCTCGGTGATTTTCTCCATCCTACATTGCCACTCACTGCCTATCCTAATTCAGACCCTCCGACTCCACCACCCCGTGATGGTTTTCTCACTCCTACTAGTGAATGTAATGTTACTCACCCATTCAATGCACACCACAATGTGATGTTTTTCTCACTCCTACTAGTGAATGTAATGTTACACACCCATACAATGCGCACCACCCTACGATGTTTTTCAGAATCCTATCCTACATTGCCACTGCATGTTCCCTGACCTCCCCATGCTGACCACCCCGCGGTGCTTTTCTCCATCCTACATTGCCACTCACTGCCTATCCTAATTCAGACCCTCTGATTCACAACATCCCGTGCTGATTTTCTCACTCCTACTAGTCAATGTATTGCTACACACCCATACAATGCGCACCACCCAGCGACGTTTTTCAGAAAACTATCCTACATTGCCACTGCATGTTCCCTGACCTCCCCATGCTGACCACGCCGCGGTGCTTTTCTCCAACCTACGTTGCCACTACGTGCCTATACTAATTCAGACCCTCCGATTCACACCACCCCGTGATGTTTTTCTCACTCCTACTAGTGAATATAATGTTACACACCCATACAATGCGCACCACACCCTGATGTTTTTCTCACTCCTACTAGTGAATGTAATGTTACACACCCATAAAATGCGCACCACCCCGCGATGTTTTTCAGAAACCTATCCTACATTGCCACTGCATGTTCCCTGACCTCCCCATGCTGACCACCACGCGGAGCTTTTCTCCATCCTACATTGCCACTCACTGCCTATCCTAATTCAGTCCCTCTGATTCACACCACCCCGGGATGTTTTTCTCACTCCTACTAGTGAATGTAATGTTACACACCCATAAAATGCGCACCACCCCAAGATGTTTTTTAGAAACCTATCCTACATTGCCACTGCATGTTCCCTGACCTCCCCATGCTGACCACCCCGCGGTGCTTTTCTCCATCCTACTTTGCCACTCACTGCCTATCCTAATTCAGACCCTCTGATTCACACCACCCCGTGATGATTTTCTCACTCCTAGTAGTGAATGTAATGTTACGCACCCATACAATGCGACCACCCCGCGACGTTTTTCAGAAACCTATCCTACATTGCCACTGCATGTTCCCTGACCTCCCCATGCTGACCACCCCGCGGTGCTTTTCTTCATCCTACATTGCCACTCACTGCCTATCCTAATTCAGACCCTCTGATTCACAACATCCCGTGCTGATTTTCTCACTCCTACTAGTCAATGTAATGCTACACACCCATACAATGCGCACCACCCATCGACGTTTTTCAGAAAACTATCCTACATTGCCACTGCATGTTCCCTGACCTCCCCATGCGGACCACCTCACGGTGCTTTTCTCCAACCTACATTGCCACTACGTGCCTATACTAATTCAGACCCTCCGATTCACACCACCCCGTGATGTTTTTCTCACTCCTACTAGGGAATATAATGTTACACACCCTTACAATACGCACCACCCCCTGATGTTTTTCTCACTCCTACTAGTGAATGTAATGTTACACACCCATAAAATGCGCACCACCCCGCGATGTTTTTCAGAAACCTATCCTACATTGCCACTGCATGTTCCCTGACCTCCCCATGCTGACCACCACGCGGAGCTTTTCTCCATCCTACATTGCCACTCACTGCCTATCCTAATTCAGACCCTCCGATTCACACCACCCCGTGATGTTTTTCTCACTCCTACTAGTGAATGTAATGTTACACACCCATACAATGCGCACCAGGCCGCGATGTTTTTAAGAAATCTATCCTACATTGGCAGTGCATGTTCCCTGATCTCCCCATGCTGAGCACCCCGCGGTGCTTTTCTCCAACCTATATTGCCCATCACGGCCTATCCTAATTCAGACCCTCCGATTCACGCCAACCCGTGATGTTTTTCTCACTCCTACTAGTGAATGTAATGTTACACACCCATACAATGCGCACCACCCGGTGATGTTTTTCTCACTCCTACTAGTGAATGTAATGTTACGCACACATGCAATGCGCACCACCTCGCTATGTTTATCAGAAACCTATCCTACATTGCCACTGCATGTTCCCTGACTTCCCCATTCTGACCACCACGCGGAGCTTTACTCCATCCTACATTGCCACTCACTGCCTATCCTAATTCAGACCCTCCGATTCAAATCACCCCGTGATGTTTTTCTCACTCCTACTAGTGAATGTAATGTTACACAACAATACAATGCGCACCACCCCTCGATGTTTTTCAGAAACCTATCCTACATTGCCACTGCATGTTCCCTGACCTCCCCAAGCTGACAACCCCGCGGTGCTATTCTCCATCCTACATTGCCACTCACTGCCTATTATAATTCAGACCCTCCGATTCACACCCCCCCGTGATGTTTTTCTCACTCCTACTATTGAATGTAATGTTACACACATATTCAATGCCCACCACCCTGTGATGTTTTTCTCACTCCTACTAGTGAATGTAATGTTACACACCCATACATTGCGCACCACCCCGCGATGTTTTTCAGAATCCTATGCTACATTGCCACTGCATGTTCTCGGACCTCCACATGCTGACAATCCCGAGGTGCTTTTCTCCATCCTACATTGCCACGCACATCCTATCCTACTTCAGACCTTCTGATTCACACCACCCCGTGAAATTTTTATCACTCCTACTAGTGAATGTAATGTTACACACCCATACAATGCGCACCACCCCGCGATGTTTTTCAGAAACCTATCCTACAATGCCACTGCATGTTCCCTGACCTCCCCATGCTGACCACCCCGCGGTGCTTTTCTCCATCCTACATTGCCACTCACTGCCTATCCTAATTCAGACCCTCCGATTAACACCACCCCGTGATGTTTTTCTCACGCCTACTAGTGAATGTAATGTTACACAGCCATACAATGCGCACCACCCTGCGATGTTTTTCAGAAACTGTTCCTACATTGCCACTGCATGTTCCCTGACCTCCCCATGCTGACCACTCCGCGGTGCTTTTCTCCATCCTACATTGCCACTCACTGCCTATCCTAATTCAGACCCTCCGATTCACACCACCCCTTGATGTTTTTCTCACTCCTACTAGTGAATATAATGTTACACACCCAAACAATGCACACCACCCCGCGATGTTTTTCAGAAACCTATCCTACATTGCCACTGCATGTTCCCTTATCTCCTCATGCTGACCACCCCGCGGTGCTTTTCCCATCCTACATTGCCACTCAAGGCCTATGCTAACTCAGACCCTCCGATTCACGCCACCCCGTGATGTTTTTCTCATTTGTACTAGTGAATGTAATGTTCAACACCCATAAAATGCGCACCACCCCGTGATGTTTTTCTCTCTCCTACTAGTGAATATAATGTTACACACACATACAATGCGCACCACCCCGCAATGTTTTTCAGAAACCTATCCTACGTTGCCACTGCATGTTCCCTGACCTCCCCATGCTGACCACCACGCGGAGCTTTTCTCCAACCTACATTGCCACTCACTGCCTATCCTAATTCAGACCCTCCGATTCACACCACCCCGTGATCTTTTTCTCACTCCTACTAGTGAATGTAATGTTACACACCCATAAAATGCACCCACACCGCGATGTTCTTCAGAAACCTATCCTACATTCCCACTGCATGTTCCCTGAACTCCCCAAGCTGACCACCCCGCGGTGCTTTTCTCCATCCTACATTGCCACTCACTGCCTATCCTAATTCAGACCCTCCGTTTCACACCACCCCGTGATGTTTTTCTCACTCCTACTAGTGAATGTAATGTTACACACCCATACAATGCGCACCACCCCCTGATGTTTTTATCACTCCTACTAGTGAATGTAATGTTACACACCCATAAAATGCGCACCACCCCGCGATGTTTTTCAGAAACCTATCCTACATTGCCACTGCATGTTCCCTGACCTCCCCATGGTAACCACCACGCGGAGCTTTTCTCCATCCTACATTGCCACTCACTGCCTATCCTGATTGAGACCCTCCGATTCACACCACCCCGTGATGTTTTTCTCACTCCTACTAGTGAATGTAATGTTACACACCCATACAATGCGCACCAGGCCGCGATGTTTTTAAGAAATCTATCCTACATTGCCACTGCATGATCCCTGATCTCCCCATGCTGAGCACCCCGCGGTGCTTTTCTCCAACCTATATTGCCCATCACGGCCTATCCTAATTCAGACCCTCCGATTCACGCCATCCCGTGATGTTTTTCTCACTCCTACTAGTGAATGTAATGTTACACACCCATACAATGCGCACCACCCGGTGATGTTTTTCTCACTCCTACTAGTGAATGTAATGTTACGCACACATACAATGCGCACCACCCCGCTATGTTTTTCAGAAACCTATCCTACATTGCCACTGCATGTTCCCTGACTTCCCCATTCTGACCACCACGCGGAGCTTTACTCCATCCTACATTGCCACTCACTGCCTATCCTAATTCAGACCCTCCGATTCAAATCACCCCGTGATGTTTTTCTCACTCCTACTAGTGAACGTAATGTTACACAACAATACAATGCGCACCACCCCTCGATGTTTTTCAGAAACCTATCCTACATTGCCACTGCATGTTCCCTGACCTCCGCAAGCTGACAACCCCGCGGTGCTATTCTCCATCCTACATTGCCACTCACTGCCTATCATAATTCAGACCCTCCGATTCACACCACCCCGTGATGTTTTTCTCACTCCTACTATTGAATGTAATGTTACACACCCATTCAATGCCCACCACCCTGTGATGTTTTTCTCACTCCTACTAGTGAATGTAATGTTACACACCCATACATTGCGCACCACCCCGCGATGTTTTTCAGAATCCTATGCTACATTGCCACTGCATGTTCTCTGACCTCCCCATGCTGACAATCCCGCGGTGCTTTTCTCCATCCTACATTGACACGAACATCCTATCCTACTTCAGACCTTCTGATTCACACCACCCCGTGAAGTTTTTATCACTCCTACTAGTGAATGTAATGTTACACACCCATACAATGCGCACCACCCCGCGATGTTTTTCAGAAACCTATCCTACAATGCCACTGCATGTTCCCTGACCTCCCCATGCTGACCACCCCGCGGTGCTTTTCTCCATCCTACATTGCCACTCACTGCCTATCCTAATTCAGACCCTCCGATTCACACCACCCCTTGATGTTTTTCTCACTCCTACTAGTGAATATAATGTTACACACCCAAACAATGCGCACCACCCCGCGATGTTTTTCAGAAACCTATCCTACATTGCCACTGCATGTTCCCTGACCTCCCCATGCTGACCACCACACGCAGCTTTTCTCCATCTTACATTGCCAATCACTGCCTATCCTAATTCAGACCCTCCGATTTACACCACCCCGTGATGTTTTTCTCACTCTTACTAGTGAATGTAATGTTACACACCCATTCATTGCACACCAGGTCGCGATTTTTTCAGAAACCTATCGTACATTGCCACTGCATGTTCCCTTATCTCCTCATGCTGACCACCCCGCGGTGCTTTTCCCATCCTACATTGCCACTCAAGGCCTATGCTAATTCAGACCCTCCGATTCACGCCACCCCGTGATGTTTTTCTCATTTGTACTAGTGAATGTAATGTTCAACACCCATAAAATGCGCACCACCCCGTGATGTTTTTCTCTCTCCTACTAGTGAATATAATGTTACACACACATACAATGCGCACCACCCCGCAATGTTTTTCAGAAACCTATCCTACGTTGCCACTGCATGTTCCCTGACCTCCCCATGCTGACCAAAACGCGGAGCTTTTCTCCAACCTACATTGCCACTCACTGCCTATCCTAATTCAGACCCTCCGATTCACACCACCCCGTGATCTTTTTCTCACTCCTACTAGTGAATGTAATGTTACACACCCATAAAATGCACCCACACCGCGATGTTCTTCAGAAACCTATCCTACATTCCCACTGCATGTTCCCTGACCTCCGCAAGCTGACCACCCCGCGGTGCTTTTCTCCATCCTACATTGCCACTCACTGCCTATCCTAATTCAGACCCTACGTTTCACACCACCCCGTGATGTTTTTCTCATTCCTACTAGGGAATGTAATGTTACACACCCATACAATGCGCACCACACCGCAATGTTTTTCAGAAACCTATCCTACTTTGCCACTGCATGTTCCCAGACCTCCCTATGCTGACCACCCCGCGGTGCTTTTCTCCATCCTACATTGCCACTCACTGCCTATCCTAATTCAGGCCCTCCGATTCACACCACCCCGTGAAGTTTTTCTCACTCCTACTAGTGAATGTAATGTTTCACAACCATAAAATGCGCACCAACCCGTGATGTTTTTCTCACTCCTACTAGTGAATGTCATGTTACACAACAATACAATGCGCAACACCCCACTATGTTTTTCAGAAACCTATCCTACATTGCCACTGCATGTTCCCTGACCTCCCCTTGCTGACCACCCCTCGGTGCTTTTCACCATCCTACATTGCCACTCACTGCCTATCCTAATTCAGACCCTCCGATTCACACCATCACATGATGTTTTTCTCACTCCTACTAGTGAATGTAATGTTACACAACCATAAAATGCGCACCACCCCACGATGTTTTTCAGAAAACTATCCTACATTGCCACTGCATGTTCCCTGACCACCCCATGCTGACCACCACGCGGAGCTTTTCTCCAACCTACATTGCCACTCACTGCCTATCCTAATTCAGACCCTCCGATTCACATCATCCCGTGATGTTTTTCTCACTCCTACTAGTGAATGTAATGTTTCACACCCTTACAATGCGCACCACCCCGTGATGTTTTTCTCACTCCTACTAGTGAATGTCATGTTACACACCCATACAGTGCGCACCACCCCGCGATGTTTTTCAGAATCCTATCCTATATTGCCACTGCATGTTCCCTGACCTCCCATTGTTGACCACCCCTCGGTGATTTTCTCCATCCTACATTGCCACTCATTGCCTATCCTAATTCAGACCCTCCGACTCCACCACCCCGTGATGGTTTTCTCACTCCTACTAGTGAATGTAATGTTACTCACCCATTCAATGCGCACCACAATGTGATGTTTTTCTCACTCCTACTAGTGAATGTAATGTTACACACCCATACAATGCGCACCAGGCCGCGATGTTTTTAAGAAATCTATCCTACATTGCCACTGCATGTTCCCTGATCTCCCCATGCTGAGCACCCCGCGGTGCTTTTCTCCAACCTATATTGCCCATCACGGCCTATCCTAATTCAGACCCTCCGATTCACACCACCCTGTGATGTTTTTCTCACTCCTACTAGTGAATGTAATGTTACACACCCATACAATGCGCACCACCCGGTGATGTTTTTCTCACTCCTACTAGTGAATGTAATGTTACGCACACATACAATGCGCACCACCCCGCTATGTTTTTCAGAAACCTATCCTACATTGCCATGGCATGTTCCCTGACTTCCCCATTCTGACCACCACGCGGAGCTTTTCTCCATCCTACATTGCCACTCACTGCCTATCCTAATTCAGACCCTCCGATTCAAATCACCCCGTGATGTTTTTCTCACTCCTACTAGTGAATGTAATGTTACACAACAATACAATGCGCACCACCGTCGATGTTTTTCAGAAACCTATCCTACATTGCCACTGCATGTTCCCTGACCTCCCCAAGCTGACAACCCCGCAGTGCTATTCTCCATCCTACGTTGCCACTCACTGCCTATTATAATTCAGACCCTCCGATTCACACCACCCCGTGATGTTTTTCTCACTCCTACTATTGAATGTAATGTTACACACCCATTCAATGCGCACCACCCTGTGATGTTTTTCTCACTCCTACTAGTGAATGTTATGTTACACACCCATACATTGCGCACCACCCCGCGATGTTTTTCAGAATCCTATCCTACATTGCCACTGCATGTTCTCTGACCTCCCCATGCTGACAATCCCGCGGTGCTTTTCTCCATTCTACATTGCCACGCACATCCTATCCTACTTCAGACCTTCTGATTCACACCACCCCGTGAAGTTTTTATCACTCCTACTAGTGAATGTAATGTTACACACCCATACAATGCGCACCACCCCGCGATGTTTTTCAGAAACCTATCCTACAATGCCACTGCATGTTCCCTGACCTCCCCATGCTGACCACCCCGCGGTGCTTTTCTCCATCCTACATTGCCACTCACTGCCTATCCTAATTCAGACCCTCTGATTAACACCACCCCGTGATGTTTTTCTCACGCCTACTAGTGAATGTAATGTTACACAGCCATACAATGCGCACCACCCTGCGATGTTTTTCAGAAACTGTTCCTACATTGCCACTGCATGTTCCCTGACCTCCCCATGCTGACCACTCCGCGGTGCTTTTCTCCATCCTACATTGCCACTCACTGCCTATCCTAATTAAGACCCTCCGATTCACACCACCCCTTGATGTTTTTCTCACTCCTACTTGTGAATGTAATGTTACACACCCAAACAATGCGCACGACCCCGCGATGTTTTTCAGAAACCTATCCTACATCGCCACTGCATGTTCCCTGACCTCCCCTTGCTGACCACCCCGCGGTGCTTTTCTCCATCCTACATTGCCACTCACTGCCTATCCTAATTCAGACCCTCCGTTTCACACCACCCCGTGATGTTTTTCTCACTCCTACTAGTGAATGTAATGTTACACACCCATACAATGCGCACCACACCGCAATGTTTTTCAGAAACCTATCCTACTTTGCCACTGCATGTTCCCAGACCTCCCTATGCTGACCACCCCGCGGTGCTTTTCTCCATCCTACATTGCCACTCACTGCCTATCCTAAATCAGGCCCTCCGATTCACACCACCCGTAAAGTTTTTCTCACTCCTACTAGTGAATGTAATGTTTCACAACCATAAAATGCGCACCAACCCGTGATGTTTTTCTCACTCCTACTAGTGAATGTCATGTTACACAGCAATACAATGCGCAACACCCCACTATGTTTTTCAGAAACCTATCCTACATTGCCACTGCATGTTCCCTGACCTCCCCTTGCTGACCACCCCTCGATGCTTTTCACCATCCTACATTGCCACTCACTGCCTATCCTAATTCACACCCTCCGATTCACACCACCACATGATGTTTTTCTCACTCCTACTAGTGAATGTAATGTTACACAACCATAAAATGCGCACCACCCCGCGATGTTTTTCAGAAAACTATCCTACATTGCCACTGCATGTTCCCTGACCACCCCATGCTGACCACCACGCGGAGCTTTTCTCCAACCTACATTGCCACTCACTGCCTATCCTAATTCAGACCCTCCGATTCACATCATCCCGTGATGTTTTTCTCACTCCTACTAGTGAATGTAATGTTTCACACCCTTACAATGCGCACCACCCCGTGATGTTTTTCTCACTCCTACTAGTGAATGTCATGTTACACACCCATACAGTGCGCACCACCCCGCGATGTTTTTCAGAATCCTATCCTATATTGCCACAGCATGTTCCGTGACCTCCCCTTGCTGACCACCCCTCGGTGATTTTCTCCATCCTACATTGCCAGTCACTGCCTATCCTAATTCAGACCCTCCGACTCCACCACCCCGTGATGGTTTTCTCACTCCTACTAGTGAATGTAATGTTACTCACCCATTCAATGCGCACCACAATGTGATGTTTTTCTCACTCCTACTAGTGATTGTAATGCTACACACCCATACAATGCGCACCACCCAGCGACGTTTTTCAGAATACTATCCTACATTGCCACTGCATGTTCCCTGACCTCCCCATGCGGACCACCTCACGGTGCTTTTCTCCAACCTACATTGCCACTACGTGCCTATACTAATTCAGACCCTCCGATTCACACCACCCCGTGATGTTTTTCTCACTCCTACTAGTGAATATAATGTTACACACCCATACAATGCGCACGACCCCCTGATGTTTTTCTCACTCCTACTAGTGAATGTAATGTTACACACCCATAAAATGCGCACCACCCCGCTATGTTTTTCAGAAACCTATCCTACATTGCCACTGCATGTTCCCTGACCTCCCCATGCTGACCACCACGCGGAGCTTTTCTCCATCCTACATTGCCACTCACTGCCTATCCTAATTCAGACCCTCCGATTCACACCACCCCGTGATGTTTTTCTCACTCCTACTAGTGAATGTAATGTTACACACCCATACAATGCGCACCAGGCCGCGATGATTTTAAGAAATCTATCCTACATTGCCACTGCATGTTTCCTGATCTCCCCATGCTGAGCACCCCGCGGTGCTTTTCTCCAACCTATATTGCCCATCAGGGCCTATCCTAATTCAGACCCTCCGATTCACGCCACCCCGTGATATTTTTCTCACTCCTACTAGTGAATGTAATGTTACACACCCATACAATGCGCACCACCCGGTGATGTTTTTCTCACTCCTACTAGTGAATGTAATGTTACGCACACATACAATGCGCACCACCCCGCTATGTTTTTCAGAAACCTATCCTACATTGCCACTGCATGTTCCCTGACTTCCCCATTCTGACCACCACGCGGAGCTTTACTCCATCCTACATTGCCACTCACTGCCTATCCTAATTCAGACCCTCCGATTCAAATCACCCCGTGATGTTTTTCTCACTCCTACTAGTGAATGTAATGTTACACAACAATACAATGCGCACCACCCCTCGATGTTTTTCAGAAACCTATCCTACATTGCCACTGCATGTTCCCTGACCTCCCCAAGCTGACAACCCCGCGGTGCTATTCTCCATCCTACATTGCCACTCACTGCCTATTATAATTCAGACCCTCCGATTCACACCACCCCGTGATGTTTTTCTCACTCCTACTATTGAATGTAATGTTACACACCCATTCAATGCGCACCACCCCGCGATGTTTTTCAGAAACCTATCCTACATTGCCACTGCATGTTCCCTGACCTCCCCATGCTGACCACCACACGCAGCTTTTCTCCATCTCACATTGCCAATCACTGCCTATCCTAATTCAGACCCTCCGATTTACACCACCCCGTGATGTTTTTCTCACTCTTACTATTGAATGTAATGTTACACACCCATACAATGCACACCAGGTCGCGATTTTTTCAGAAACCTATCGTACATTGCCACTGCATGTTCCCTTATCTCCTCATGCTGACCACCCCGCGGTGCTTTTCCCATCCTACATTGCCACTCAAGGCCTATGCTAATTCAGACCCTCCGATACACGCCACCCCGTGATGTTTTTCTCATTTGTACTAGTGAATGTAATGTTCAACACCCATAAAATGCGCACCACCCCGTGATGTTTTTCTCTCTCCTACTAGTGAATATAATGTTACACACACATACAATGCGCACCACCCCGCCATGTTTTTCAGAAACCTATCCTACGTTGCCACTGCATGTTCCCTGACCTCCCCATGCTGACCACCACGCGGAGCTTTTCTCCAACCTACATTGCCACTCACTGCCTATCCTAATTCAGACCCTCCGATTCACACCACCCCGTGATGTTTTTCTCACTCCTACTAGTGAATGTCATGTTACACACCCATACAGTGCGCACCACCCCGCGATGTTTTTCAGAATCCTATCCTATATTGGCACTGCATGTTCCCTGACCTCCCCTTGCTGACCACCCCTCGATGATTTTCTCCATCCTACATTGCCACTCACTGCCTATCCTAATTCAGACCCTCCGACTCCACCACCCCGTGATGGTTTTCTCACTCCTACTAGTGAATGTAATGTTACTCACCCATTCAATGCGCACCACAATGTGATGTTTTTCTCACTCCTACTAGTGAATGTAATGTTACACACCCATACAATGCGCACCACCCCGCGATGTTTTTCAGAATCCTATCCTACATTGCCATTGCATGTTCCCTGACCTCCCCATGCGGACCATCCCGCGGTGCTTTTCTCCATCCTACATTGCCACTCACAGGCTATCCTACTTCAGACCCTCTGATTCACACCACCCCGTGACTTTTGTCTCACTCCTACTAGTGAACGGAATGTTACACACCCATACAATGCGCACCAACCCCCGATGTTTTTCAGAAACCTATCCTACAATGCCACTGCATGTTCCCTGATCTCCCCTTGCTGACCACCACGTGGAGCTTTTCTCCATCCTACATTGCCACTCACTGCCTATGCTAATTCAGACCCTCCGATTCACGCCACCCCGTGATGTTTTTCTCACTCCTACTAGAGAATGTAATGTTACACACCGGTACAATGCGCACCACCCCGTGATGTTTTTCTCACTCCTACTAGTGAATGTAATGTAACACACACACATACAATGCGCACCACCCCGCGATGTTTTTCAGAATCCTATCCTACATTGCCACTGCATGTTCCCTGACCTCCCCATGCGGACCATCCCGCGGTGCTTTTCTCCATCCTACATTGCCACTCACAGGCTATCCTACTTCAGACCCTCTGATTCACACCACCCCGTGACTTTTGTCTCACTCCTACTAGTGAACCGAAAGTTACACACCCATACAATGCGCACCAACCCCCGATGTTTTTCAGAAACCTATCCTACAATGCCACTGCATGTTCCCTGATCTCCCCTTGCTGACCACCCCGCGGTGCTTTTCTCCATCCTACATTGCCACTCACTTCGTATCCTAATTCAGACCCTCCAATTCACACCACCCCGTGATGTTTTTCTCACTCCTACTAGTGAATGTAATGTTACACACTCATACAATGCGCACCACCCCGTGATGTTTTTTCATTCCTACTAGTGAATGTAATGTTACACACCCATACAATGCGCACCACCCCGCGATGTTTTTCAGAAGCCTATCCTACATTGCCACTGCATGTTCCCTGACCTATCTATCCTGACCACCCCTCAGTGCTTTTCTCCATCCTACATTGCCACTCACTGCCTCCACTAATTCAGACCCAGCAATTCACACCACCCCGTGATGTTTGTCTCACTCCTACTAGTGAATGTAATGTTACATAACCATACAATGCGCACCACCCCGCGATGTTTTTCAGAAACATATCCTACAGTGCCACTGCATGTTCCTTGACCTCCCCATGCTGACGACCCCGCGGTGCTTTCCTCCATCCTACATTGACACTGACTGCCTATACTAATTCAGACCCTCCGATTCACCCCACCCCGTGATGTTTTTCTCACTCCTACTAGTGAATGTAATGTTACATTCCCATACAGTGTGCACCACCCCGCGGTGTTTTTCAGAAACCTATCCTACATTTCCACTGCATGTTCTCTGACCTCCCCATGCTGACCACCCCGAGGTGCTTTTCTCCATCCTACATTGCCACTCACTGCCTCTCCTATTTCAGACCCTCCGATTCACACCACCCCGTGATGTTTTTCTTACTCCTACTAGTGAATGCAATGTTACACACCCATACAATGCGCACCACCCCGTGATATTTTTCTCACTCCTACTAGTGAATGTAATGTTACACACCTATACAATGCGCACCAACCCGCGATGTTTTTCAGAAACCTATCCTACATTGCCACTGCATGTTCCCTGACCTCCCCATGCTGACCACCCCGCGGTGCTTTTCTCCATCCGACATTGCCACTCACAACCTATCCTAATTCAGACCCTCCGATTCACACCACCCCGTGATGTTTTTCTCACTCCTACTAGTGAATGTAATGTTACACACCCATACAATGCACACCACTCCGCGATGTTTTTCAGAAACCTATCCTACATTGCCACTGCATGTTCCCTGAGCTCCCCATGCTGACAACCCCGCGGTGCTTTTCTCCATCCTACATTGACACTCACTGCGTATTCTAATTCAGACCCTCCGATTCACACCACCCCGTGATGTTTTTCTCACTCCTACTAGTGAATGTAATGTTACACACTCATACAATGCGCACCACTCCGTGATGTTTTTTTCACTCCTACTAGTGAATGTAATGTTACACACCAATACAATGTGCACCACCCCGCGATGTTTTTCAGAAACCTATCCTACATTGCCACTGCATGTTCCCTGACCTATCCATTCTGACCACCCCTCAGTGCTTTTCTCCATACTACATTGCCACTCACTGCCTCCACTAATTCAGACCCTGCAATTCACACCACTCCGTGATGTTTGTCTCACTCCTACAAGTGAATGTAATGCTACATAACCATACAATGAGCACCACCCCGCAATGTTTTTCAGAAACCTATCCTACATTGCCACTGCATGTTCCCTGACCTCCCCATGCTGACCACCCCGCGGTGCTTTCCTCCATCCTACATTGACACTGACTGCCTATACTAATTCAGACCCTCTGATTCACACCACCCCGTGATGTTTTTCTCACTCCTACTAGTCAATGAAATGTTACACTCCCATACAGTGCGCACAACCCCGCGGTGTTTTTCAGAAACCTATCCTACATTTCCACTGAATGTTCTCTGACCTCCCCATGCTGACCACCCCGAGGTGCTTTTCTCCATCCTACATTGCCACTCACTGCCTCTCCTATTTCAGACCCTCCGATTCACACCACCCCGTGATGTTTTTCTCACTCCTACTAGTGAATGCAATGTTACACACCCATACAATGCGCACCACCCCGCGATGTTTTTCAAAAACCTATCCTACATTGCCACTGCATGTTCCGTGACCTATCCATCCTGACCACCCCTCAGGGCTTTTCTCCATCCTACATTGCCACTAACTGCCTCCACTAATTCAGACCCTCCAGTTCACACCACCCAGTGATGTTTTTCTCACTCCTACTAGTGAATGTAAATTTACACACCCACACAGTGCGCACCACCCCTCGATGTTTTTAAGAAACCTATCCTACATTACCACTGCATGTTTTCTGACCTCCCCATGCTGACCACCCCGCGGTGCTTTTCTCCATCCGACATTGCCACTCACAACCTATCCTAATTCAGACCATCCAATTCACACCACCCCGTGATGTTTTTCTCACTCCTACTAGAGAATGTAATGTTACACACCCATACAATGCGCACAACCCCGCGATGTTTTTCACAAACCTATCCTACATTGCCACTGCATGTTCCCTTACCTCCCCATGCTGACCACCCCGCGGTGCTTTTCTCCATCGTACATTGCAACTCACTGCCTATCCTAATTCAGACCCTCCGATTCACACCACCCCATGATGTTTTTCTCACTCCTACTAGTGAATGTAATGTTACACACCCATACAATGCGCACCACCCCGCGATGTTTTTCAGAAACCTATCCTACATTGCCACTGCATGTTCCCAGACCTCGCCATGCTGACCACCCCGCGGTGCTTTTCTCCATCCTACATTGCCACTCACTGCCTATCCTAATTCAGACCTTCCGATTCACACGACCCCGTGATGTTTTTCTCACTCCTACAGGTGAATGTAATGTTACACACCCATACAATGCGCACCACCGCGCGATGTTTTTCAGAAACCTATCCTACATTGCCACTGCATGTTCCCTGACCTCCCCATGCTGACCACCCCGCGGTGCTTTTCTCCATCCTACATTGCCACTCACTGCCTATCCTAATTCAGACCCTCCGATTCACACCACCCCGTTGTTTTTCTCACTCCTACTAGTGAATATAATGTTACACACCCTTACAATGTGCACCAACGCGCGACGTTTTTCAGAAACCTATCCTACATTGCCACTGCATGTTCCAGGACCTCCCCATGCTGACCACCCCGCGGAGCTTTTCTCCATCCGACATTGCCACTCACAACCTATCCTAATTCAGACCCTCCGATTCACACCACCCCGTGATGTTTTTCTCACTCCTACTAGTGAATGCAATGTTACACACCCATACAATGCACACCACCCCGTTATGTTTTTCTCACTCCTACTAGTGAATGTAATGTTACACACCCATACAATGCGCACAACCCCGCGATGTTTTTCAGAAACCTATCCTACATTGCCACTGCATGTTCCCTGACCTCCCCATGCTGACCACCCCGCGGTGCTTTTCTCCATCCGACATTGCCACTCACAACCTATCCTAATTCAGAGCCTCCGATTCACACCACCCCGTGATGTTTTTCTCACTCCTACTAGTGAATGTAATGTTACACACCCATACAATGCGCACCACCCCGCGATGTTTTTCAGAAACCTATCCTACATTGCCACTGCATGTTCCCTGACCTCCCCATGCTGACCACCCCGCGGTGCTTTTCTCCATCCTACATTGCCACTCACTGCGTATCCTAATTCAGACCCTCCGATTCACACCACCCCGTGATGTTTTTCTCACTCCTACTAGTGAATGTAATGTTACACACTCATACAATGCGCACCACCCCGTGATGTTTTTTTCACTCCTACTAGTGAATGTAATGTTACACACCCATACAATGCGCACCACCCCGCGATGTTTTTCAGAAACCTATCCTACATTGCCACTGCATGTTCCGTGGCCTATCCATCCTGACCACCCCTCAGTGCTTTTCTCCATCCTACATTGCCACTTACTGCCTCCACTAATTCAGACCCTGCAATTCACACCACCCAGTGATGTTTTTCTCACTCCTACTAGTGAATGTAAATTTACACACCCACACAATGCGCACCACCCCTCGATGTTTTTAAGAAACCTATCCTACATTGCCACTGCATGTTCCCTGACCTCCCCATGCTGACCACCCCGCGGTGCTTTTCTCCATCCGACATTGCCACTCACAACCTATCCTAATTCAGACCTTCTGATTCACACCACCCCGTGATGTTTTTCTCACTCCTACTAGTGAATGTAATGTTACACACCCATACAATGCGCACCACCGCGCGATGTTTTTCAGAAACCTATCCTACATTGCCACTGCATGTTCCCTGACCTCCCCATGCTGACCACCCCGCGGTGATTTCCTCCATCCTACATTGCCACTCGCTGCCTATCCTAATTCAGACCCTCCGATTCACACCACCCCGTTGTTTTTCTCACTCCTACTAGTGAATGTAATGTTACACACCCTTACAATGTGCACCAACGCGCGATGTTTATCAGAAACCTATCCTACATTGCCACTGCATGTTCCAGGACCTCCCCATGCTGACCACCCCGCGGAGCTTTTCTCCATCCTACATTGCTACTCACTGCCTATCCTAATTCAGACCCTCCGATTAACACCACCCCGTGATGTTTTTCTCACTCCTACTAGTGAATGTAATGTTACACACCCATACAATGCGCACCACCCCACGATTTTTTTCAGAAACCTATGCTACATTGCCACTGCATGTTCCCTGACCTCCCCATGCTGACCACCCCGCGGTGCTTTTCTCCATCCTACTTTACCACTCACTGCTTATCCTAATTCAGACCCTCCGTTTCACACCACCCCGCGATGTTTTTCTCACTCCTACTAGTGAATGTATTGTTACACACCCATACAATGCGCACCACCCCGCGATGTTTTTCAGAAACCTATCCTACATTGCCACTGCATGTTCCCTGACCTCCCCATGCTGACCACCCCGCGGTGCTTTTCTCCATCCTACTTTACCACTCACTGCTTATCCTAATTCAGACCCTCCGTTTCACACCACCCCGCGATGTTTTTCTCACTCCTACTAGTGAATGTAATGTTACACACTCATACAATGCGCACCACCACGTGATGTTTTTTTCATTCCTACTAGTTAATGTAATGTTACACACCCATACAATGCGCACCACCCCGCGATGTTTTTCAGAAACCTATCCTACATTGCCACTGCATGTTCCCTGACCTATGCATCCTGACCAGCCCTCAGTGCTTTTCTCCATCCTACATTGCCACTCACTGCCTCCACTAATTCAGACCCTGCAATTCACAACACCCCGTGATGTTTGTCTCACTCCTACTAGTGAAAGTAATGCTACATAACCATACAATGCGCACTACCCCGCGATGTTTTTCAGAAACCTATCCTACATTGCCACTGCATGTTCCTTGACCTCCCCATGCTGACCACCCCGAGGTGCTTTTCTCCATCCTACATTGCCACTCACTGCCTCTCCTAATTCAGACCCTCCGATTCACACCACCCCGTGATGTTTTTCTCACTCCTACTAGTGAATGCAATGTTACACACCCATACAATGCGCACCACCCCGTGATGTTTTTCTCACTCCTACTAGTGAATGTAATGTTACACACCCATACAATGCGCACCACCCCGCCATGTTTTTTAGAAACCTATCCTACATTGCCACTGCATGTTCCCTGACCTCCCCATGCTGACCACCCCGCGGTGCTTTTCTCCATCCGACATTGCCACTCATTGCCTATGCTAATTCCGACCCTTCGATTCACACCAACCCGTAATGTTTTTCTCACTCCTACTAGTGAATGTAATGTTACACCCCCATTCAATGCGCACCACCCTGTGATGTTTTTCTCAATCCTACTAGTGAATGTAATGTTACACACCCATACAATGCGCACCACCCGGCGATGTTTTTCAGAAACCTATCCTACATTGCCACTGCATGTTCCCTGACCTCCCCATGCTGACCACCCCGCGGTGCTTTTCTCCATCCTACATTGACACTCACTGCGTAACCTAATTCAGACCCTGCAATTCACAACACCCCGTGATGTTTGTCTCACTCCTACTAGTGAAAGTAATGCTACATAACCATACAATGCGCACTACCCCGCGATGTTTTTCAGAAACCTATCCTACATTGCCACTGCATGTTCCTTGACCTCCCCATGCTGACCACCCCGAGGTGCTTTTCTCCATCCTACATTGCCACTCTCTGCCTCTCCTAATTCAGACCCTCCGATTCACACCACCCCGTGATGTTTTTCTCACTCCTACTAGTGAATGCAATGTTACACACCCATACAATGCGCACCACCCCGTGATGTTTTTCTCACTCCTACTAGTGAATGTAATGTTACACACCCATACAATGCGCACCACCCCGCCATGTTTTTTAGAAACCTATCCTACATTGCCACTGCATGTTCCCTGACCTCCCCATGCTGACCACCCCGCGGTGCTTTTCTCCATCCGACATTGCCACTCACAACCTATCCTAATTCAGACCCTCCGATTCACACCACCCCGTGATGTTTTTCTCACTCCTACTAGTGAATGTAATGTTACACACCCATACAATGCACACCACTCCGCGATGTTTTTCAGAAACCTATCGTATATTGCCACTGCATGTTCCCTGACCTCCCCATGCTGACCACCCCGCGGTGCTTTTCTCCATCCTACATTGCAAATCACTGCCTATCCTAATTCAGACCCTCCGATTCACACCACCCCATGATGTTTTTCTCAATCCTACTAGTGAATGTAATGTTACACACCCATACAATGCGCACCACCCGGCGATGTTTTTCAGAAACCTATCCTACATTGCCACTGCATGTTCCCTGACCTCCCCATGCTGACCACCCCGCGGTGCTTTTCTCCATCCTACATTGACACTCACTGCGTAACCTAATTCAGACCCTCCGATTCACACCACCCCATGATGTTTTTCTCACTCCTACTAGTGAATGTAATGTTACACACCGATACAATGCGCACCACCCCGCGATGTTTTTCAGAAAACTATCCTACATTGCCACTGCATGTTCCCTGACTTCCCAATGCTGACCACCCCGCAGTGCTTTTCTCCATCCTACATTGCCACTCACTGCCTATCCTAATTCAGACCCTCCGATTCACACCACCCCGTGATGTTTTTCTCACTCCTACTAGTGAATGTAATGTTACACCCCCATACAATGCGCACCAGCCCGTGATGTTTTTTCTTTCCTACTAGTGAATGTAATGTTACACACCCATACAATGCGCACCACCCCGCGATGTTTTTCAGAAAGCTATCCTACATTTCCACTGCATGTTCTCTGACCTCCCCATGCTGACCACCCCGAGGTGCTTTTTCCATCCTACATTGACACTCACTGCGTATCCTAATTCAGACCCTCCGATTCACACCAACCCGTGATGTTTTTCTCACTCCTACTAGTGAATGTAATGTTACACACTCATACAATGCGCACCACCCCGTGATGTTTTTTTCACTCCTACTAGTGAATGTAATGTTACACACCCATACAATGCGCACCACCCCGCGATGTTTTTCAGAAACCTATCCTACATTGCCACTGCATGTTCCCTGACCTATCCATCCTGACCACCCCTCAGTGCTTTTCTCCATCCTACATTGCCACTCACTGCCTCCACTAATTCAGACCCTGCAATTCACACCACCCCGTGATGTTTGTCTCACTCCTACTAGTGAATGTAATGCTACATAACCATACAATGCGCACCACCCCGCGAAGTTTTTCAGAAACCTATCCTACATTGCCACTGCATGTTCCTTGACCTCCCCATGCTCACCACCCCGCGGTGCTTTCCTCCATCCTACATTGACACTGACTGTCTATACTAATTCAGACCCTCTGATTCACATCACCCCGTGATGTTTTTCTCACTCCTACTAGAGAATGTAATGTTACACACCCATACAATGCGCACCACCCCGCGATGTTTTTCACAAACCTATCCTACATTGCCACTGCATGTTCCGTGACCTATCCATCCTGACCACCCCTCAGGGCTTTTCTCCATCCTACATTGCCACTAACTGCCTCCACTAATTCAGACCCTCCAGTTCACACCACCCAGTGATGTTTTTCTCACTCCTACTAGTGAATGTAAATTTACACACCCACACAATGCGCACCACCCCTCGATGTTTTTAAGAAACCTATCCTACATTAGCACTGCATGTTTTCTGACCTCCCCATGCTGACCACCCCGCGGTGCTTTTCTCAATCCGACATTGCCACTCACAACCTATCCTAATTCAGACCATCCGATTCACACCACCCCGTGATGTTTTTCTCACTCCTACTAGAGAATGTAATGTTACACACCCATACAATGCGCACAACCCCGCGATGTTTTTCACAAACCTATCCTACATTGCCACTGCATGTTCCTTGACCTCCCCATGCTCACCACACCGCGGTGCTTTTCTCCATCCTACATTGCCACTCACTGCCTATCCTAATTCAGACCTTCCGATTCACACCACCCCGTGATGTTTTTCTCACTCCTACTAGTGAATGTAATGTTACACACCCATACAATGCGCACCACCGCGCGATGTTTTTCAGAAACCTATCCTACATTGCCACTGCATGTTCCCTGACCTCCCCATGGTGACCACCCCGCAGTGATTTCCTCCATCCTACATTGCCACTCACTGCCTATCCTAATTCAGACCCTCCGATTCACACCCCCCGTTGTTTTTCTCACTCCTACTAGTGAATGTAATGTTACACACCCTTACAATGTGCACCAACGCGCGACGTTTTTCAGAAACCTATCCTACATTGCCACTGCATGTTCCAGGACCTCCCCATGCTGACCACCCCGCGGAGCTTTTCTCCATCCGACATTGCCACTCACAACCTATCCTAATTCAGACCCTCCGATTCACACCACCCCGTGATGTTTTTCTCACTCCTACTAGTGAATGCAATGTTACACACCCATACAATGCACACCACCCCGTGATGTTTTTCTCACTCCTACTAGTGAATGTAATGTTACACACCCATACAATGCGCACAACCCCGCGATGTTTTTCAGAAACCTATCCTACATTGCCACTGCATGTTCCCTGACCTCCCCATGCTGACCACCCCGCGGTGCTTTTCTCCATCCGACATTGCCACTCACAACCTATCCTAATTCAGACCCTCCGATTCACACCACCCCGTGATGTTTTTCTCACTCCTACTAGTGAATGTAATGTTACACACCCATACAATGCGCACCACCCAGCGATGTTTTTCAGAAACCTATCCTACATTGCCACTGCATGTTCCCTGACCTCCGTATGCTGACCACCCCGCGGTGCTTTTCTCCATCCTACATTGCCACTCACTGCGTATCCTAATTCAGACCCTCCGATTCACACCACCCCGTGATGTTTTTCTCACTCCTACTAGTGAATGTAATGTTACACACTCATACAATGCGCACCACCCCGTGATGTTTTTTTCACTCCTACTAGTGAATGTAATGTTACACACCCATACAATGCGCACCACCCCGCGATGTTTTTCAGAAACCTATCCTACATTGCCACTGCATGTTCCCTGACCTATCCATCCTGACCACCCCTCAGTGCTTTTCTCCATCCTACATTGCCACTCACTGCCTCCACTAATTCAGACCCTGCAATTCACACCACCCCGTGATGTTTGTCTCACTCCTACTAGTGAATGTAATGCTACATAACCATACAATGCGCACCACCCCGCGATGTTTTTCAGAAACCTATCCTACATTGCCACTGCATGTTCCTTGACCTCCCCATGCTGACCACCCCGCGGTGCTTTCCTCCATCCTACATTGCCACTCACTGCCTATACTAATTCAGACATTCCGATTCACACCACCCCGTGATGTTTTTCTCACTCCTACTAGTGAATGAAATGTTACACTCCCATACAGTGCGCACCACCCCGCGGTGTTTTTCAGAAACCTATCCTACATTTCCACTGCATGTTCTCTGACCTCCCCATGCTGACCACCCCGAGGTGCTTTTCTCCATCCTACATTGCCACTCACTGCCTCTCCTATTTCAGACCCTCCGATTCACACCACCCCGTGATGTTTTTCTCACTCCTACTAGTGAATGCAATGTTACACACCCATACAATGCGCACCACCCCGTGATGTTTTTCTCACTCCTACTAGTGAATGTAATGTTACACACCCATACAATGCGCACCACCCCGCGATGTTTTTCACAAACCTATCCTACATTGCCACTGCATGTTCCGTGACCTATCCATCCTGACCACCCCTCAGTGCTTTTCTCCATCCTACATTGCCACTAACTGCCTCCACTAATTCAGACCCTCCATTCACACCACCCAGTGATGTTTTTCTCACTCCTACTAGTGAATGTAAATTTACACACCAATACAATGCGCACCACCCCTCGATGTTTTTCAGAAACCTATCCTACATTGCCACTGCATGTTCCAGGACCTCTCCATGCTGACCACCCCGCGGAGCTTTTCTCCATCCTACATTGCTACTCACTGCCTATCCTAATTCAGACCCTCCGATTAACACCACCCCGTGATGTTTTTCTCACTCCTAGTAGTGAATGTAATGTTACACACCCATACAATGCGCACCACCCCACGATTTTTTTCAGAAACCTATGCTACATTGCCACTGCATGTTCCCTGACCTCCCCATGCTGACCACCCCGCGGTGCTTTTCTCCATCCTACTTTACCACTCACTGCTTATCCTAATTCAGACACTCCGATTCACACCACCCCGCGATGTTTTTCTCACTCCTACTAGTGAATGCAATGTTACACACCCATACAATGCACACCACCCCGTTATGTTTTTCTCACTCCTACTAGTGAATGTAATGTTACACACCCATACAATGCGCACAACCCCGCGATGTTTTTCAGAAACCTATCCTACATTGCCACTGCATGTTCCCTGACCTCCCCATGCTGACCACCCCGCGGTGCTTTTCTCCATCCGACATTGCCACTCACAACCTATCCTAATTCAGAGCCTCCGATTCACACCACCCCGTGATGTTTTTCTCACTCCTACTAGTGAATGTAATGTTACACACCCATACAATGCGCACCACCCCGCGATGTTTTTCAGAAACCTATCCTACATTGCCACTGCATGTTCCCTGACCTCCCCATGCTGACCACCCCGCGGTGCTTTTCTCCATCCTACATTGCCACTCACTGCGTATCCTAATTCAGACCCTCCGATTCACACCACCCCGTGATGTTTTTCTCACTCCTACTAGTGAATGTAATGTTACACACTCATACAATGCGCACCACCCCGTGATGTTTTTTTCACTCCTACTAGTGAATGTAATGTTACACACCCATACAATGCGCACCACCCCGCGATGTTTTTCAGAAACCTATCCTACATTGCCACTGCATGTTCCGTGGCCTATCCATCCTGACCACCCCTCAGTGCTTTTCTCCATCCTACATTGCCACTTACTGCCTCCACTAATTCAGACCCTGCAATTCACACCACCCAGTGATGTTTTTCTCACTCCTACTAGTGAATGTAAATTTACACACCCACACAATGCGCACCACCCCTCGATGTTTTTAAGAAACCTATCCTACATTGCCACTGCATGTTCCCTGACCTCCCCATGCTGACCACCCCGCGGTGCTTTTCTCCATCCGACATTGCCACTCACAACCTATCCTAATTCAGACCTTCTGATTCACACCACCCCGTGATGTTTTTCTCACTCCTACTAGTGAATGTAATGTTACACACCCATACAATGCGCACCACCGCGCGATGTTTTTCAGAAACCTATCCTACATTGCCACTGCATGTTCCCTGACCTCCCCATGCTGACCACCCCGCGGTGATTTCCTCCATCCTACATTGCCACTCGCTGCCTATCCTAATTCAGACCCTCCGATTCACACCACCCCGTTGTTTTTCTCACTCCTACTAGTGAATGTAATGTTACACACCCTTACAATGTGCACCAACGCGCGATGTTTATCAGAAACCTATCCTACATTGCCACTGCATGTTCCAGGACCTCCCCATGCTGACCACCCCGCGGAGCTTTTCTCCATCCTACATTGCTACTCACTGCCTATCCTAATTCAGACCCTCCGATTAACACCACCCCGTGATGTTTTTCTCACTCCTACTAGTGAATGTAATGTTACACACCCATACAATGCGCACCACCCCACGATTTTTTTCAGAAACCTATGCTACATTGCCACTGCATGTTCCCTGACCTCCCCATGCTGACCACCCCGCGGTGCTTTTCTCCATCCTACTTTACCACTCACTGCTTATCCTAATTCAGACCCTCCGTTTCACACCACCCCGCGATGTTTTTCTCACTCCTACTAGTGAATGTATTGTTACACACCCATACAATGCGCACCACCCCGCGATGTTTTTCAGAAACCTATCCTACATTGCCACTGCATGTTCCCTGACCTCCCCATGCTGACCACCCCGCGGTGCTTTTCTCCATCCTACTTTACCACTCACTGCTTATCCTAATTCAGACCCTCCGTTTCACACCACCCCGCGATGTTTTTCTCACTCCTACTAGTGAATGTAATGTTACACACTCATACAATGCGCACCACCACGTGATGTTTTTTTCATTCCTACTAGTTAATGTAATGTTACACACCCATACAATGCGCACCACCCCGCGATGTTTTTCAGAAACCTATCCTACATTGCCACTGCATGTTCCCTGACCTATGCATCCTGACCAGCCCTCAGTGCTTTTCTCCATCCTACATTGCCACTCACTGCCTCCACTAATTCAGACCCTGCAATTCACAACACCCCGTGATGTTTGTCTCACTCCTACTAGTGAAAGTAATGCTACATAACCATACAATGCGCACTACCCCGCGATGTTTTTCAGAAACCTATCCTACATTGCCACTGCATGTTCCTTGACCTCCCCATGCTGACCACCCCGAGGTGCTTTTCTCCATCCTACATTGCCACTCACTGCCTCTCCTAATTCAGACCCTCCGATTCACACCACCCCGTGATGTTTTTCTCACTCCTACTAGTGAATGCAATGTTACACACCCATACAATGCGCACCACCCCGTGATGTTTTTCTCACTCCTACTAGTGAATGTAATGTTACACACCCATACAATGCGCACCACCCCGCCATGTTTTTTAGAAACCTATCCTACATTGCCACTGCATGTTCCCTGACCTCCCCATGCTGACCACCCCGCGGTGCTTTTCTCCATCCGACATTGCCACTCATTGCCTATGCTAATTCAGACCCTTCGATTCACACCAACCCGTAATGTTTTTCTCACTCCTACTAGTGAATGTAATGTTACACCCCCATTCAATGCGCACCACCCTGTGATGTTTTTCTCAATCCTACTAGTGAATGTAATGTTACACACCCATACAATGCGCACCACCCGGCGATGTTTTTCAGAAACCTATCCTACATTGCCACTGCATGTTCCCTGACCTCCCCATGCTGACCACCCCGCGGTGCTTTTCTCCATCCTACATTGACACTCACTGCGTAACCTAATTCAGACCCTGCAATTCACAACACCCCGTGATGTTTGTCTCACTCCTACTAGTGAAAGTAATGCTACATAACCATACAATGCGCACTACCCCGCGATGTTTTTCAGAAACCTATCCTACATTGCCACTGCATGTTCCTTGACCTCCCCATGCTGACCACCCCGAGGTGCTTTTCTCCATCCTACATTGCCACTCACTGCCTCTCCTAATTCAGACCCTCCGATTCACACCACCCCGTGATGTTTTTCTCACTCCTACTAGTGAATGCAATGTTACACACCCATACAATGCGCACCACCCCGTGATGTTTTTCTCACTCCTACTAGTGAATGTAATGTTACACACCCATACAATGCGCACCACCCCGCCATGTTTTTTAGAAACCTATCCTACATTGCCACTGCATGTTCCCTGACCTCCCCATGCTGACCACCCCGCGGTGCTTTTCTCCATCCGACATTGCCACTCACAACCTATCCTAATTCAGACCCTCCGATTCACACCACCCCGTGATGTTTTTCTCACTCCTACTAGTGAATGTAATGTTACACACCCATACAATGCACACCACTCCGCGATGTTTTTCAGAAACCTATCGTATATTGCCACTGCATGTTCCCTGACCTCCCCATGCTGACCACCCCGCGGTGCTTTTCTCCATCCTACATTGCAAATCACTGCCTATCCTAATTCAGACCCTCCGATTCACACCACCCCATGATGTTTTTCTCAATCCTACTAGTGAATGTAATGTTACACACCCATACAATGCGCACCACCCGGCGATGTTTTTCAGAAACCTATCCTACATTGCCACTGCATGTTCCCTGACCTCCCCATGCTGACCACCCCGCGGTGCTTTTCTCCATCCTACATTGACACTCACTGCGTAACCTAATTCAGACCCTCCGATTCACACCACCCCATGATGTTTTTCTCACTCCTACTAGTGAATGTAATGTTACACACCGATACAATGCGCACCACCCCGCGATGTTTTTCAGAAAACTATCCTACATTGCCACTGCATGTTCCCTGACTTCCCAATGCTGACCACCCCGCAGTGCTTTTCTCCATCCTACATTGCCACTCACTGCCTATCCTAATTCAGACCCTCCGATTCACACCACCCCGTGATGTTTTTCTCACTCCTACTAGTGAATGTAATGTTACACCCCCATACAATGCGCACCACCACACGATTTTTTTCAGAAACCTATGCTACATTGCCACTGCATGTTCCCTGACCTCCCCATGCTGACCACCCCGCGGTGCTTTTCTCCATCCTACTGTACCACTCACTGCTTATCCTAATTCAGACCCTCCGATTCACACCACCCCGCGATGTTTTTCTCACTCCTACTAGTGAATGTAATGTTACACACCGATACAATGCGCACCACCCCGCGATGTTTTTCAGAAAACTATCCTACATTGCCACTGCATGTTCCCTGACTTCCCAATGCTGACCACCCCGCGGTGCTTTTCTCCATCCTACATTGCCACTCACTTCGTATCCTAATTCAGACCCTCCAATTCACACCACCCCGTGATGTTTTTCTCACTCCTACTAGTGAATGTAATGTTACACCCCCATTCAATGCGCACCACCCTGTGATGTTTTTCTCAATCCTACTAGTGAATGTAATGTTACACACCCATACAATGCGCACCACCCGGCGATGTTTTTCAGAAACCTATCCTACATTGCCACTGCATGTTCCCTGACCTCCCCATGCTGACCACCCCGCGGTGCTTTTCTCCATCCTACATTGACACTCACCGCGTAACCTAATTCAGACCCTGCAATTCACAACACCCCGTGATGTTTGTCTCACTCCTACTAGTGAAAGTAATGCTACATAACCATACAATGCGCACTACCCCGCGATGTTTTTCAGAAACCTATCCTACATTGCCACTGCATGTTCCTTGACCTCCCCATGCTGACCACCCCGAGGTGCTTTTCTCCATCCTACATTGCCACTCACTGCCTCTCCTAATTCAGACCCTCCGATTCACACCACCCCGTGATGTTTTTCTCACTCCTACTAGTGAATGCAATGTTACACACCCATACAATGCGCACCACCCCGTGATATTTTTCTCACTCCTACTAGTGAATGTAATGTTACACACCCATACAATGCGCACCACCCCGCCATGTTTTTTAGAAACCTATCCTACATTGCCACTGCATGTTCCCTGACCTCCCCATGCTGACCACCCCGCGGTGCTTTTCTCCATCCGACATTGCCACTCACAACCTATCCTAATTCAGACCCTCCGATTCACACCACCCCGTGATGTTTTTCTCACTCCTACTAGTGAATGTAATGTTACACACCCATACAATGCACACCACTCCGCGATGTTTTTCAGAAACCTATCGTATATTGCCACTGCATGTTCCCTGACCTCCCCATGCTGACCACCCCGCGGTGCTTTTCTCCATCCTACATTGCAAATCACTGCCTATCCTAATTCAGACCCTCCGATTCACACCACCCCATGATGTTTTTCTCAATCCTACTAGTGAATGTAATGTTACACACCCATACAATGCGCACCACCCGGCGATGTTTTTCAGAAACCTATCCTACATTGCCACTGCATGTTCCCTGACCTCCCCATGCTGACCACCCCGCGGTGCTTTTCTCCATCCTACATTGACACTCACTGCGTAACCTAATTCAGACCCTCCGATTCACACCACCCCATGATGTTTTTCTCACTCCTACTAGTGAATGTAATGTTACACACCGATACAATGCGCACCACCCCGCGATGTTTTTCAGAAAACTATCCTACATTGCCACTGCATGTTCCCTGACTTCCCAATGCTGACCACCCCGCAGTGCTTTTCTCCATCCTACATTGCCACTCACTGCCTATCCTAATTCAGACCCTCCGATTCACACCACCCCGTGATGTTTTTCTCACTCCTACTAGTGAATGTAATGTTACACCCCCATACAATGCGCACCACCACACGATTTTTTTCAGAAACCTATGCTACATTGCCACTGCATGTTCCCTGACCTCCCCATGCTGACCACCCCGCGGTGCTTTTCTCCATCCTACTGTACCACTCACTGCTTATCCTAATTCAGACCCTCCGATTCACACCACCCCGCGATGTTTTTCTCACTCCTACTAGTGAATGTAATGTTACACACCGATACAATGCGCACCACCCCGCGATGTTTTTCAGAAAACTATCCTACATTGCCACTGCATGTTCCCTGACTTCCCAATGCTGACCACCCCGCGGTGCTTTTCTCCATCCTACATTGCCACTCACTTCGTATCCTAATTCAGACCCTCCAATTCACACCACCCCGTGATGTTTTTCTCACTCCTACTAGTGAATGCAATGTTACACACTCGTACAATGCGCACCAGCCCGTGATGTTTTTTCTTTCCTACTAGTGAATGTAATGTTACACACCCATACAATGCGCACCACCCCGCGATGTTTTTCAGAAAGGTATCCTACATTTCCACTGCATGTTCTCTGACCTCCCCATGCTGACCACCCCGAGGTGCTTTTTCCATCCTACATTGACACTCACTGCGTATCCTAATTCAGACCCTCCGATTCACACCAACCCGTGATGTTTTTCTCACTCCTACTAGTGAATGTAATGTTACACACTCATACAATGCGCACCACCCCGTGATGTTTTTTTCACTCCTACTAGTGAATGTAATGTTACACACCCATACAATGCGCACCACCCCGCGATGTTTTTCAGAAACCTATCCTACATTGCCACTGCATGTTCCCTGACCTATCCATCCTGACCACCCCTCAGTGCTTTTCTCCATCCTACATTGCCACTCACTGCCTCCACTAATTCAGACCCTGCAATTCACACCACCCCGTGATGTTTGTCTCACTCCTACTAGTGAATGTAATGCTACATAACCATACAATGCGCACCACCCCGCGAAGTTTTTCAGAAACCTATCCTACATTGCCACTGCATGTTCCTTGACCTCCCCATACTCACCACCCCGCGGTGCTTTCCTCCATCCTACATTGACACTGACTGTCTATACTAATTCAGACCCTCTGATTCACATCACCCCGTGATGTTTTTCTCACTCCTACTAGAGAATGTAATGTTACACACCCATACAATGCGCACCACCCCGCGATGTTTTTCACAAACCTATCCTACATTGCCACTGCATGTTCCGTGACCTATCCATCCTGACCACCCCTCAGGGCTTTTCTCCATCCTACATTGCCACTAACTGCCTCCACTAATTCAGACCCTCCAGTTCACACCACCCAGTGATGTTTTTCTCACTCCTACTAGTGAATGTAAATTTACACACCCACACAATGCGCACCACCCCTCGATGTTTTTAAGAAACCTATCCTACATTACCACTGCATGTTTTCTGACCTCCCCATGCTGACCACCCCGCGGTGCTTTTCTCAATCCGACATTGCCACTCACAACCTATCCTAATTCAGACCATCCGATTCACACCACCCCGTGATGTTTTTCTCACTCCTACTAGAGAATGTAATGTTACACACCCATACAATGCGCACAACCCCGCGATGTTTTTCACAAACCTATCCTACATTGCCACTGCATGTTCCTTGACCTCCCCATGCTCACCACACCGCGGTGCTTTTCTCCATCCTACATTGCCACTCACTGCCTATCCTAATTCAGACCTTCCGATTCACACCACCCCGTGATGTTTTTCTCACTCCTACTAGTGAATGTAATGTTACACACCCATACAATGCGCACCACCGCGCGATGTTTTTCAGAAACCTATCCTACATTGCCACTGCATGTTCCCTGACCTCCCCATGGTGACCACCCCGCAGTGATTTCCTCCATCCTACATTGCCACTCACTGCCTATCCTAATTCAGACCCTCCGATTCACACCCCCCGTTGTTTTTCTCACTCCTACTAGTGAATGTAATGTTACACACCCTTACAATGTGCACCAACGCGCGACGTTTTTCAGAAACCTATCCTACATTGCCACTGCATGTTCCAGGACCTCCCCATGCTGACCACCCCGCGGAGCTTTTCTCCATCCGACATTGCCACTCACAACCTATCCTAATTCAGACCCTCCGATTCACACCACCCCGTGATGTTTTTCTCACTCCTACTAGTGAATGCAATGTTACACACCCATACAATGCACACCACCCCGTGATGTTTTTCTCACTCCTACTAGTGAATGTAATGTTACACACCCATACAATGCGCACAACCCCGCGATGTTTTTCAGAAACCTATCCTACATTGCCACTGCATGTTCCCTGACCTCCCCATGCTGACCACCCCGCGGTGCTTTTCTCCATCCGACATTGCCACTCACAACCTATCCTAATTCAGACCCTCCGATTCACACCACCCCGTGATGTTTTTCTCACTCCTACTAGTGAATGTAATGTTACACACCCATACAATGCGCACCACCCAGCGATGTTTTTCAGAAACCTATCCTACATTGCCACTGCATGTTCCCTGACCTCCGTATGCTGACCACCCCGCGGTGCTTTTCTCCATCCTACATTGCCACTCACTGCGTATCCTAATTCAGACCCTCCGATTCACACCACCCCGTGATGTTTTTCTCACTCCTACTAGTGAATGTAATGTTACACACTCATACAATGCGCACCACCCCGTGATGTTTTTTTCACTCCTACTAGTGAATGTAATGTTACACACCCATACAATGCGCACCACCCCGCGATGTTTTTCAGAAACCTATCCTACATTGCCACTGCATGTTCCCTGACCTATCCATCCTGACCACCCCTCAGTGCTTTTCTCCATCCTACATTGCCACTCACTGCCTCCACTAATTCAGACCCTGCAATTCACACCACCCCGTGATGTTTGTCTCACTCCTACTAGTGAATGTAATGCTACATAACCATACAATGCGCACCACCCCGCGATGTTTTTCAGAAACCTATCCTACATTGCCACTGCATGTTCCTTGACCTCCCCATGCTGACCACCCCGCGGTGCTTTCCTCCATCCTACATTGCCACTCACTGCCTATACTAATTCAGACATTCCGATTCACACCACCCCGTGATGTTTTTCTCACTCCTACTAGTGAATGAAATGTTACACTCCCATACAGTGCGCACCACCCCGCGGTGTTTTTCAGAAACCTATCCTACATTTCCACTGCATGTTCTCTGACCTCCCCATGCTGACCACCCCGAGGTGCTTTTCTCCATCCTACATTGCCACTCACTGCCTCTCCTATTTCAGACCCTCCGATTCACACCACCCCGTGATGTTTTTCTCACTCCTACTAGTGAATGCAATGTTACACACCCATACAATGCGCACCACCCCGTGATGTTTTTCTCACTCCTACTAGTGAATGTAATGTTACACACCCATACAATGCGCACCACCCCGCGATGTTTTTCACAAACCTATCCTACATTGCCACTGCATGTTCCGTGACCTATCCATCCTGACCACCCCTCAGTGCTTTTCTCCATCCTACATTGCCACTAACTGCCTCCACTAATTCAGACCCTCCAATTCACACCACCCAGTGATGTTTTTCTCACTCCTACTAGTGAATGTAAATTTACACACCAATACAATGCGCACCACCCCTCGATGTTTTTCAGAAACCTATCCTACATTGCCACTGCATGTTCCAGGACCTCTCCATGCTGACCACCCCGCGGAGCTTTTCTCCATCCTACATTGCTACTCACTGCCTATCCTAATTCAGACCCTCCGATTAACACCACCCCGTGATGTTTTTCTCACTCCTAGTAGTGAATGTAATGTTACACACCCATACAATGCGCACCACCCCACGATTTTTTTCAGAAACCTATGCTACATTGCCACTGCATGTTCCCTGACCTCCCCATGCTGACCACCCCGCGGTGCTTTTCTCCATCCTACTTTACCACTCACTGCTTATCCTAATTCAGACACTCCGATTCACACCACCCCGCGATGTTTTTCTCACTCCTACTAGTGAATGTAATGTTACACACCCATACAATGCGCACCACCCCGCGATGTTTTTCAGAAAACTATCCTACATTGCCACTGCATGTTCCCTGACTTCCCAATGCTGACCACCCCGCAGTGCTTTTCTCCATCCTACATTGCCACTAACTGCCTCCACTAATTCAGACCCTCCAATTTACACCACCCAGTGATGTTTTTCTCACTCCTACTAGTGAATGTAAATTTACACACCCACACAATGCGCACCACCCCTCGATGTTTTTAAGAAACCTATCCTACATTGCCACTGCATGTTCCCTTACCTCCCCATGCTGACCACCCCGCGGTGCTTTACTCCATCGTACATTGCAACTCACTGCCTATCCTAATTCAGACCCTCCGATTCACACCACCCCGTGATGTTTTTCTCACTCCTACTAGTGAATGTAATGTTACACACCCATACAATGCGCACCACCCCGCGATGTTTTTCAGAAACCTATCCTACATTGCCACTGCATGCTCCCAGACCTCGCCATGCTGACCACCCCGCGGTGCTTTTCTCCATCCTACATTGCCACTCACTGCCTATCCTAATTCAGACCTTCCGATTCACACCACCCCGTGATGTTTTTCTCACTCCTACTAGTGAATGTAATGTTACACACCCATACAATGCGCACCACCGCGCGATGTTTTTCAGAAACCTATCCTACATTGCCACTGCATGTTCCCTGATCTCCCCATGCTGACCACCCCGCGGTGATTTCCTCCATCCTACATTGGCACTCACTGCCTATCCTAATTCAGACCCTCCGATTCACACCACCCCGTTGTTTTTCTCACTCCTACTAGTGAATGTAATGTTACACACCCTTACAATGTGCACCAACGCGCGACGTTTTTCAGAAACCTATCCTACATTGCCACTGCATGTTCCAGGACCTCCCCATGCTGACCACCCCGCGGAGCTTTTCTCCATCCGACATTGCCACTCACAACCTATCCTAATTCAGACCCTCCGATTCACACCACCCCGTGATGTTTTTCTCACTCCTACTAGTGAATGCAATGTTACACACCCATACAATGCACACCACCCCGTGATGTTTTTCTCACTCCTACTAGTGAATGTAATGTTACACACACATACAATGCGCACAACCCCGCGATGTTTTTCAGAAACCTATCCTACATTGCCACTGCATGTTCCCTGACCTCCCCATGCTGACCACCCCGCGGTGCTTTTCTCCATCCGACATTGCCACTCACAACCTATCCTAATTCAGAGCCTCCGATTCACACCACCCCGTGATGTTTTTCTCACTCCTACTAGTGAATGTAATGTTACACACCCATACAATGCGCACCACCCAGCGATGTTTTTCAGAAACCTATCCTACATTGCCACTGCATGTTCCCTGACCTCCCCATGCTGACCACCCCGCGGTGCTTTTCTCCATCCTACATTGCCACTCACTGCGTATCCTAATTCAGACCCTCCAATTCACACCACCCCGTGATGTTTTTCTCACTCCTACTAGTGAATGTAATGTTACACACTCATACAATGCACACCACCCCGTGATGTTTTTTTCACTCCTACTAGTGAATGTAATGTTACACACCCTACAATGCGCACCAACCCGCGATGTTTTTCAGAAACCTATCCTACATTGCCACTGCATGTTCCCTGACCTATCCATCCTGACCACCCCTCAGTGCTTTTCTCCATCCTACATTGCCACTCACTGCCTCCACTAATTCAGAAACTGCAATTCACACCACCCCGTGGTGTTTGTCTCACTCCTACTAGTGAATGTAATGCTACATAACCATACAATGCGCACCACCCCGCGATGTTTTTCAGAAACCTATCCTACATTGCCACTGCATGTTCCTTGACCTCCCCATGCTGACCACCCCGCGGTGCTTTCCTCCATCCTAAATTGCCACTCACTGCCTATACTAATTCAGACATTCCGATTCACACCACCCCGTGATGTTTTTCTCACTCCTACTAGTGAATGAAATGTTACACTCCCATACAGTGCGCACCACCCCGCGGTGTTTTTCAGAAACCTATCCTACATTTCCACTGCATGTTCTCTGAACTCCCCATGCTGACCACCCCGAGGTGCTTTTCTCCATCCTACATTGCCACTCACTGCCTCTCCTATTTCAGACCCTCCGAATCACACCACCCCGTGATGTTTTTCTCACTCCTACTAGTGAATGCAATGTTACACACCCATACAATGCGCACCACCCCGTGATGTTTTTCTCACTCCTACTAGTGAATGTAATGTTACACACCCATACAATGCGCACCACCCCGCGATGTTTTTCACAAACCTATCCTACATTGCCACTGCATGTTCCGTGACCTATCCATCCTGACCACCCCTCAGTGCTTTTCTCCATCCTACATTGCCACTAACTGCCTCCACTAATTCAGACCCTCCAATTCACACCACCCAGTGATGTTTTTCTCACTCCTACTAGTGAATGTAAATTTACACACCAATACAATGCGCACCACCCCTCGATGTTTTTCAGAAATCTATCCTACATTGCCACTGCATGTTCCAGGACCTCTCCATGCTGACCACCCCGTGGAGCTTTTCTCCATCCTACATTGCTACTCACTGCCTATCCTAATTCAGACCCTCCGATTAACACCACCCCGTGATGTTTTTCTCACTCCTAGTAGTGAATGTAATGTTACACACCCATACAATGCGCACCACCCCACGATTTTTTTCAGAAACCTATGCTACATTGCCACTGCATGTTCCCTGACCTCCCCATGCTGACCACCCCGTGGTGCTTTTCTCCATCCTACTTTACCACTCACTGCTTATCCTAATTCAGACACTCCGATTCACACCACCCCGCGATGTTTTTCTCACTCCTACTAGTGAATGTAATGTTACACACCCATAAAATGCGCACCACCCTGCGATGTTTTTTCAGAAAACTATCCTACATTGCCACTGCATGTTCCCTGACTTCCAAATGCTGACCACCCCGCAGTGCTTTTCTCCATCCTACATTGCCACTCACTGCCAATCCTAATTCAGACCCTCCGATTCACACCACCCCATGATATTTTTCTCACTCCTACTAGTGAATGTAATGTTACACACCCATACAATGCACACCACTCCGCGATGTTTTTCAGAAACCTATCGTATATTGCCACTGCATGTTCCCTGACCTCCCCATGCTGACCACCCCGCGGTGCTTTTTTCCATCCTACATTGCCACTCACTGCCTATCCTAATTCAGACCATCCGATTCACACCACCCCGTGATGTTTTTCTCACTCCTACTAGTGAATGTAATGTTACACACCCATACAATGCGCACCACCCCGCGATGTTTTTCAGAAACCTATCCTACATTGCCACTGCATGTTCCCTGACCTATCCATCCTGACAACCCCTCAGTGCTTTTCTCCATCCTACATTGCCACTCACTGCCTCCACTAATTCAGACCCTGCCATTCACACCACCCCGTGATGTTTGTCTCACTCCTACTAGTGTATGTAATGCTACATAACCATACAATGCGCACCACCCCGCGATGTTTTTCAGACACCTATCCTACATTGCCACTGCATGTTCCTTGACCTCCCCATGCTGACCACCCCGCGGTGCTTTCCTCCATCCTACATTGACACAGACTGCCTATACTAATTCAGACCCTCCGATTCACACCACCCCGTGATGTTTTTCTCACTCCAACTAGTGAATGTAATGTTACATTCCCATACAGTGCGCACCACCCCGCGGTATTTTTCAGAAACCTATCCTACATTTCCACTGCATGTTCTCTGACCTCCCCATGCTGACCACCCCGAGGTGCTTTTCTCCATCCTACATTGCCTCTCACTTCCTCTCCTATTTCAGACCCTCCGATTCACACCACCCCGTGATGTTTTTCTCACTCCTACTAGTGAATGCAATGTTACACACCCATACAATGCGCACCACACCGTGCTGTTTTTCTCACTCCTACTAGTGAATGTAATGTTACACACCCATACAATGCGCACCACCCCGCGATGTTTTTCACAAACCTATCCTACATTGCCACTGCATGTTCCGTGACCTATCCATCCTGACCACCCCTCAGTGCTTTTCTCCATCCTACATTGCCACTAACTGCCTCCACTAATTCAGACCCTCCAATTTACACCACCCAGTGATGTTTTTCTCACTCCTACTAGTGAATGTAAATTTACACACCCACACAATGCGCACCACCCCTCGATGTTTTTAAGAAACCTATCATACATTGCCACTGCATGTTCCCTTACCTCCCCATGCTGACCACCCCGCGGTGCTTTACTCCATCGTACATTGCAACTCACTGCCTATCCTAATTCAGACCCTCCGATTCACACCACCCCGTGATGTTTTTCTCACTCGTACTAGTGAATGTAATGTTACACACCCATACAATGCGCACCACCCCGCGATGTTTTTCAGAAACCTATCCTACATTGCCACTGCATGCTCCCAGACCTCGCCATGCTGACCACCCCGCGGTGCTTTTCTCCATCCTACATTGCCACTCACTGCCTATCCTAATTCAGACCTTCCGATTCACACCACCCCGTGATGTTTTTCTCACTCCTACTAGTGAATGTAATGTTACACACCCATACAATGCGCACCACCGCGCGATGTTTTTCAGAAACCTATCCTACATTGCCACTGCATGTTCCCTGATCTCCCCATGCTGACCACCCCGCGGTGATTTCCTCCATCCTACATTGCCACTCACTGCCTATCCTAATTCAGACCCTCCGATTCACACCACCCCGTTGTTTTTCTCACTCCTACTAGTGAATGTAATGTTACACACCCTTACAATGTGCACCAACGCGCGACGTTTTTCAGAAACCTATCCTACATTGCCACTGCATGTTCCAGGACCTCCCCATGCTGACCACCCCGCGGAGCTTTTCTCCATCCGACATTGCCACTCACAACCTATCCTAATTCAGACCCTCCGATTCACACCACCCCGTGATGTTTTTCTCACTCCTACTAGTGAATGCAATGTTACACACCCATACAATGCACACCACCCCGTGATGTTTTTCTCACTCCTACTAGTGAATGTAATGTTACACACACATACAATGCGCACAACCCCGCGATGTTTTTCAGAAACCTATCCTACATTGCCACTGCATGTTCCCTGACCTCCCCATGCTGACCACCCCGCGGTGCTTTTCTCCATCCGACATTGCCACTCACAACCTATCCTAATTCAGAGCCTCCGATTCACACCACCCCGTGATGTTTTTCTCACTCCTACTAGTGAATGTAATGTTACACACCCATACAATGCGCACCACCCAGCGATGTTTTTCAGAAACCTATCCTACATTGCCACTGCATGTTCCCTGACCTCCCCATGCTGACCACCCCGCGGTGCTTTTCTCCATCCTACATTGCCACTCACTGCGTATCCTAATTCAGACCCTCCAATTCACACCACCCCGTGATGTTTTTCTCACTCCTACTAGTGAATGTAATGTTACACACTCATACAATGCACACCACCCCGTGATGTTTTTTTCACTCCTACTAGTGAATGTAATGTTACACACCCTACAATGCGCACCACCCCGCGATGTTTTTCAGAAACCTATCCTACATTGCCACTGCATGTTCCCTGACCTATCCATCCTGACCACCCCTCAGTGCTTTTCTCCATCCTACATTGCCACTCACTGCCTCCACTAATTCAGAAACTGCAATTCACACCACCCCGTGGTGTTTGTCTCACTCCTACTAGTGAATGTAATGCTACATAACCATACAATGCGCACCACCCCGCGATGTTTTTCAGAAACCTATCCTACATTGCCACTGCATGTTCCTTGACCTCCCCATGCTGACCACCCCGCGGTGCTTTCCTCCATCCTAAATTGCCACTCACTGCCTATACTAATTCAGACATTCCGATTCACACCACCCCGTGATGTTTTTCTCACTCCTACTAGTGAATGAAATGTTACACTCCCATACAGTGCGCACCACCCCGCGGTGTTTTTCAGAAACCTATCCTACATTTCCACTGCATGTTCTCTGAACTCCCCATTCTGACCACCCCGAGGTGCTTTTCTCCATCCTACATTGCCACTCACTGCCTCTCCTATTTCAGACCCTCCGAATCACACCACCCCGTGATGTTTTTCTCACTCCTACTAGTGAATGCAATGTTACACACCCATACAATGCGCACCACCCCGTGATGTTTTTCTCACTCCTACTAGTGAATGTAATGTTACACACCCATACAATGCGCACCACCCCGCGATGTTTTTCACAAACCTATCCTACATTGCCACTGCATGTTCCGTGACCTATCCATCCTGACCACCCCTCAGTGCTTTTCTCCATCCTACATTGCCACTAACTGCCTCCACTAATTCAGACCCTCCAATTCACACCACCCAGTGATGTTTTTCTCACTCCTACTAGTGAATGTAAATTTACACACCAATACAATGCGCACCACCCCTCGATGTTTTTCAGAAATCTATCCTACATTGCCACTGCATGTTCCAGGACCTCTCCATGCTGACCACCCCGCGGAGCTTTTCTCCATCCTACATTGCTACTCACTGCCTATCCTAATTCAGACCCTCCGATTAACACCACCCCGTGATGTTTTTCTCACTCCTAGTAGTGAATGTAATGTTACACACCCATACAATGCGCACCACCCCACGATTTTTTTCAGAAACCTATGCTACATTGCCACTGCATGTTCCCTGACCTCCCCATGCTGACCACCCCGCGGTGCTTTTCTCCATCCTACTTTACCACTCACTGCTTATCCTAATTCAGACCCTCCGATTCACACCACCCCGCGATGTTTTTCTCACTCCTACTAGTGAATGTAATGTTACACACCCATACAATGCGCACCACCCCGCGATGTTTTTCAGAAAACTATCCTACATTGCCACTGCATGTTCCCTGACTTCCCAATGCTGACCACCCCGCAGTGCTTTTCTCCATCCTACATTGCCACTCACTGCCAATCCTAATTCAGACCCTCCGATTCACACCACCCCATGATGTTTTTCTCACTCCTACTAGTGAATGTAATGTTACACACCCATACAATGCACACCACTCCGCGATGTTTTTCAGAAACCTATCGTATATTGCCACTGCATGTTCCCTGACCTCCCCATGCTGACCACCCCGCGGTGCTTTTCTCCATCCTACATTGCCACTCACTGCCTATCCTAATTCAGACCATCCGATTCACACCACCCCGTGATGTTTTTCTCACTCCTACTAGTGAATGTAATGTTACACACCCATACAATGCGCACCACCCCGCGATGTTTTTCAGAAACCTATCCTACATTGCCACTGCATGTTCCCTGACCTATCCATCCTGACAACCCCTCAGTGCTTTTCTCCATCCTACATTGCCACTCACTGCCTCCACTAATTCAGACCCTGCCATTCACACCACCCCGTGATGTTTGTCTCACTCCTACAAGTGTATGTAATGCTACATAACCATACAATGCGCACCACCCCGCGATGTTTTTCAGAAACCTATCCTACATTGCCACTGCATGTTCTTTGACCTCCCCATGCTGACCACCCCGCGGTGCTTTCCTCCATCCTACATTGACACAGACTGCCTATACTAATTCAGACCCTCCGATTCACACCACCCCGTGATGTTTTTCTCACTCCAACTAGTGAATGTAATGTTACATTCCCATACAGTGCGCACCACCCCGCGGTATTTTTCAGAAACCTATCCTACATTTCCACTGCATGTTCTCTGACCTCCCCATGCTGACCACCCCGAGGTGCTTTTCTCCATCCTACATTGCCACTCACTTCCTCTCCTATTTCAGACCCTCCGATTCACACCACCCCGTGATGTTTTTCTCACTCCTACTAGTGAATGCAATGTTACACACCCATACAATGCGCACCACCCCGTGATGTTTTTCTCACTCCTACTAGTGAATGTAATGTTACACACCCATACAATGCACACAACTCCGCGATGTTTTTCAGAAACCTATCGTATATTGCCACAGCATGTTCTCTGACCTCCCCATGCTGACCACCCCGCGGTGCTTTTCTCCGTCCTACATTGCCACTCATTGCCTATCCTAATTCAGACCCTCCGATTCACACCACCCCGTGATGTTTTTCTCACTCCTACTAGTGAATGTAATGTTACACACCCATACAATGCACACCACCCCGCGATGTTTTTCAGAAACCTATCCTACATTGCCACTGCATGTTCCCTGACCTCCCCATGCTGACCACCCCCGGTGCTTTTCTCCATCCTACATTGCCACTCACTGCGTATCCTATTTCAAACCCTCCGATTCACACCACCCCGTGATGTTTTTCTCACTCCTACTAGTGAATGCAATGTTACACACCCATACAATGCGCACCACACCGTGATGTTTTTCTCACTCCTACTAGTGAATGTAATGTTACACACCCATACAATGCGCACCACCCCGCGATGTTTTTCACAAACCTATCCTACATTGCCACTGCATGTTCCGTGACCTATCCATCCTGACCACCCCTCAGTGCTTTTCTCCATCCTACATTGCCACTAACTGCCTCCACTAATTCAGACCCTCCAATTTACACCACCGAGTGATGTTTTTCTCACTCCTACTAGTGAATGTAAATTTACACACCCACACAATGCGCACCACCCCTCGATGTTTTTAAGAAACCTATCCTACATTACCACTGCATGTTCCCTGACCTCCCCATGCTGACCACCCCGCGGTGCTTTTCTCCATCCTACATTGCCACTCACTGCCTATCCTAATTCAGACCTTCTGATTAACACCACCCCGTGATGTTTTTCTCACTCCTACTAGTGAATGTAATGTTACACACCCATACAATGCGCACCACCGTGCGATGTTTTTCAGAAACCTATCCTACATTGCCACTGCATGTTCCCTGACCTCCCCATGCTGACCACCCCGCGGTGATTTCCTCCATCCTACATTGCCACTCACTGCCTAACCTAATTCAGACCCTCCGATTCACACCACCCCGTTGTTTTTCTCACTCCTACTAGTGAATGTAATGTTACACACCCTTACAATGTGCACCAATGCGCGATGTTTATCAGAAACCTATCCTACATTGCCACTGCATGTTCCAGGACCTCCCCATGCTGACGACCCCGCGGAGCTTTTCTCCATCCTACATTGCTACTCACTGCCTATCCTAATTCAGACCCTCCGATTAACACCACCCCGTGATGTTTTTCTCACTCCTACTAGTGAATGTAATGTTACACACCCATACAATGCGCACCACCCCACGATTTTTTTCAGAAACCTATGCTACATTGCCACTGCATGTTCCCTGACCTCCCCATGCTGACCACCCCGCGGTGCTTTTCTCCATCCTACTTTACCACTCACTGCTTATCCTAATTCAGACCCTCCGATTCACACCACCCCGCGATGTTTTTCTCACTCCTACTAGTGAATGTAATGTTACACACCCATACAATGCGCACCACCCCGCGATGTTTTTCAGAAACCTATTGTATATTGCCACTGCATGTTCCCTGACCTCCCCATGCTGACCACCCCGCGGTGCTTTTCTCCATCCTACATTGCCACTCACTGCCTATCCTAATTCAGACCCTCTGATTCACACCACCCCGTGATGTTTTTCTCACTCCTACTAGTGAATGTAATGTTACACACTCATACAATGCGCACCAGCCCGTGATGTTTTTTCTTTCCTACTAGTGAATGTAATGTTACACACCCATACAATGCGCACCACCTCGCGATGTTTTTCAGAAACCTATCCTACATTTCCACTGCCTGTTCTCTGACCTCCCCATGCTGACCACCCCGAGGTGCTTTTTCCATCCTACATTGACACTCACTGCGTATCCTAATTCAGACCCTCCGATTCACACCACCCCGTGATGTTTTTCTCACTCCTACTAGTGAATGTAATGTTACACACTCATACAATGCGCACCACCCCGTGATGTTTTTTTCACTCCTACTAGTGAATGTAATGTTACACACCCATACAATGCGCACCACCCCGCGATGTTTTTCAGAAACCTATCCTACATTGCCACTGCATGTTCCCTGACCTATCCATCCTGACCACCCCTCAGTGCTTTTCTCCATCCTACATTGCCACTCACTGCCTCAACTAATTCAGACCCTGCAATTCACACCACCTCGTGATGTTTGTCTCACTCCTACTAGTGAATGTAATGCTACATAACCATACAATGCGCACCACCCCGCGAAGTTTTTCAGAAACCTATCCTACATTGCCACTGCATGTTCCTTGACCTCCCCATGCTCACCACCCCGCGGTGCTTTCCTCCATCCTACATTGACACTGACTGCCTATACTAATTCAGACCCTCCGATTCACACCACCCCGTGATGTTTTTCTCACTCCTACTAGAGAATGTAATGTTACACACCCATACAATGCGCACAACCCCGCGATGTTTTTCACAAACCTATCCTACATTGCCACTGCATGTTCCCTGACCTCCCCATGCTGAATACCCCGCGGTGCTTTTCTCCATTGTACATTGCAACTCACTGCCTATCCTAATTCAGACCCTCCGATTCACATCACCCCGTGATGTTTTTCTCACTCGTACTAGTGAATGTAATGTTACACACCCATACAATGCGCACCACCCCGCGATATTTTTCAGAAACCTATTCTACATTGGCACTGCATGTTCCCAGACCTCCCCATGCTGACCACCGCGCGGTGATTTTCTCCATCCTACATTGCCACTCACTGCCTATCCTAATTCAGACCTTCCGATTCACACCACCCCGTGATGTTTTTCTCACTACTACTAGTGAATGTAATGTTACACACCCATACAATGCGCACAATCACGCGATGTTTTTCAGAAACCTACCCTACATTGCCACTGCATGTTCCCTGACCTCCCCATGATGACCACCATGCGGTGATTTCCTCCATCCTACATTGCCACTCACTGCCTGTCCTAATTCAGACCCTCCGATTCACACCACCCCGTTGTTTTTCTCAATCCTACTAGTGAATGTAATGTTACACACCCTTACAATGTGCACCAACGCGCGATGTTTATCAGAAACCTATCCTACATTGCCACTGCATGTTCCAGGACCTCCCCATGCTGACCACCCCGCGGAGCTTTTCTCCATCCTACATTGCTACTCACTGCCTATCCTAATTCAGACCCTTCGATTCACACCACCCCGTGATGTTTTTCTCACTCCTACTAGTGAATGTAATGTTACACACTCATACATTGCGCACCACCCCGTGATGTTTTTTTCATTCCTACTAGTGAATGTAATGTTACACACCCATACAATGCGCACCACCCCGCGATGTTTTTCAGAAACCTATCGTTTATTGCCACTGCATGTTCCCTGACCTCCCCATGCTGACCACCCCGCGGTGCTTTTCTCCATCCTACATTGCCACTCACTGCCTATCCTAATTCAGACCCTCCGATTCACACCACCCCGTGATGTTTTTCTCACTCCTACTAGTGAATGTAATGTTACACACTCATACATTGCGCACCACCCCGTGATGTTTTTTTCATTCCTACTAGTGAATGTAATGTTACACACCCATACAATGCGCACCACCCCGCGATGTTTTTCAGAAACCTATCCTACATTGCCACTGCATGTTCCCTGACCTATCCATCCTGACCACCCCTCAGTGCTTTTCTCCATCCTACATTGCCACTCACTGCCTCCACTAATTCAGACCCTGCAATTCACACCACCCCGTGATGTTTGTCTCACTCCTACTAGTGAATGTAATGCTACATAACCATACAATGCGCACCACCCCGCGATGTTTTTCAGAAACCTATCCTACATTGCCACTGCATGTTCCTTGACCTCCCCATGCTGACCACCCCGCGGTGCTTTCCTCCATCCTACATTGACACTGACTGCCTATACCAATTCAGACCCTCTGATTCACAACACCCCGTGATGTTTTTCTCACTCCTACTAGTGAATGTAATGTTACACTCCCATACAGTGCGCACCACCCCACGGTGTTTTTCAGAAACCTATCCTACATTTCCACTGCATGTTCTCTGACCTCCCCATGCTGACCACCCCGAGGTGCTTTTCTCCATCCTACATTGCCACTCACTGCCTCTCCTATTTCAGACCCTCCGATTCACACAACCCCGTGATGTTTTTTTCACTCCTACTAGTGAATGCAATGTTACACACCCATACAATGCGCACTGCCCCGTGATGTTTTTCTCACTCCTACTAGTGAATGTAATGTTACACACCCATACAATGCACACCACCCCGCGATGTTTTTCAGAAACCTATCCTACATTGCCACTGCATGTTCCCTGACCTCCCCATGCTGACCACCCCGCGGTGCTTTTCTCCATCCGACATTGCCACTCACAACCTATCCTAATTCAGACCCTCCGATTCACACCACCCCGTGATGTTTTTCTCACTGCTACTAGTGAATGTAATCTTACACACCCATACAATGCACACCACTCCGCGATGTTTTTCAGAAACCTATCGTATATTGCCACTGCATGTTCCCTGACCTCCCCATGCTGACGACCCCGCGGTGCTTTTCTCCATCCTACATTGCCACTCACTGCGTATCCTAATTCAGACCCTCCGATTCACACCACCCCGTGATGTTTTTCTCACTCCTACTAGTGAATGTAATGTTACACACTCATACAATGCGCACCACCCCGTGATGTTTTTTTCACTCCTACTAGTGAATGTAATGTTACACACCCATACAATGCGCACCACCCCGCGATGTTTTTCAGAAACCTATCCTACATTGCCACTGCATGTTCCCTGACCTATCCATCCTGACCACCCCTCAGTGCTTTTCTCCATCCTACATTGCCACTCACTGCCTCCACTAATTCAGACCCTGCAATTCACACCACCCCGTGATGTTTGTCTCACTCCTACTAGTGAATGTAAAGCTACATAACCATACAATGCGCACCACCCCGCGATGTTTTTCAGAAACCTATCCTACATTGCCACTGCATGTTCCTTGACCTCCCCATGCTGACCACCCCGCGGTGCTTTCCTCCATCCTACATTGACACTGACTGCCTATACTAATTCAGACCCTCCGATTCACACCACCCCATGATGTTTTTCTCACTCCTACTAGTGAATGAAATGTTACACTCCCATACAGTGCGCACTACCCCACGGTGTTTTTCAGAAACCTATCCTACATTTCCACTGCATGTTCTCTGACCTCCCCATGCTGACCACCCCGAGGTGCTTTTCTCCATCCTACATTGCCACTCAATGCCTCTCCTATTTCAGACCCTCCGATTCACACCACCCCGTGAGGTTTTTCTCACTCCTACTAGTGAATGTAATGTTACACACCCATACAATGCGCACCACCCCGTGATGTTTTTCTCACTCCTACTAGTGAATGTAATGTTACACACCCATACAATGCGCACCACCCCGCGATGTTTTTCACAAACCTATCCTACATTGCCACTGCATGTTCCCTGACCTCCCCATGCTGACCACCCCGCGGTGCTTTTCTCCATCCTACTTTACCACTCACTGCTTATCCTAATTCAGACCCTCCGATTCACACCACCCCGCGATGTTTTTCTCACTCCTACTAGTGAATGTAATGTTACACACTCATACAATGCGCACCACTCCGCGATGTTTTTCAGAAAACTATCCTACATTGCCACTGCATGTTCCCTGACTTCCCCATGCTGACCACCCCGCAGTGCTTTTCTCCATCCTACATTGCCACTCACTGCCTATCCTAATTCAGACCCTCCGATTCACACCACCCCGTGATGTTTTTCTCACTCCTACTAGTGAATGTAATGTTACACACCCATACAATGCACACCACTCCGCGATGTTTTTCAGAAACCTATCGTATATTGCCACTGCATGTTCCCTGACCTCCCCATGCTGACCACCCCGCGGTGATTTCCTCCATCCTAAATTGCCACTCACTGCCTATCCTAATTCAGACCCTCCGATTCACACCACCCCGTTGTTTTTCTCACTCCTACTAGTGAATGTAATGTTACACACCCTTACAATGTGCACCAACGCGCGATGTTTATCAGAAACCTATCCTACATTGCCAATGCATGTTCCAGGACCTCCCCATGCTGACCACCCCGCGGAGCTTTTCTCCATCCTACATTGCTACTCACTGCCTATCCTAATTCAGACCCTCCGATTAACACCACCCCGTGATGTTTTTCTCACTCCTACTAGTGAATGTAATGTTACACACCCATACAATGGGCACCACCCCACGATTTTTTCAGAAACCTATGCTACATTGCCACTGCATGTTCCCTGACCTCCCCATGCTGACCACCCCACGGTGCTTTTCTCCATCCTACTTTACCACTCACTGCTTATCCTAATTCAGACCCTCCGATTCACACCACCCCGCGATGTTTTTCTCACTCCTACTAGTGAATGTAATGTTACACACCCATACAATGCGCACCACCCCGCGATGTTTTTCAGAAACCTATCCTACATTGCCACTGCCTGTTCCCTGACCTCCCCATGCTGACCACCCCGCGGTGCTTTTCTCCATTCTACATTGCCACTCACTGCGTATCCTAATTCAGACCCTCTAATTCACACCACCCCGTAATGTTTTTCTCACTCCTACTAGTGAATGTAATGTTACACACTCATACAATGCGCACCACCCCGTGATGTTTATTTCATTCCTACTAGTGAATGTAATGTTACACACCCATACAATGCGCACCACCCCGCGATGTTTTTCAGAAATCTATACTACACTGCCACTGCATGTTCCCTGACCTATCCATCCTGACCACCCCTCAGTGCTTTTCTCCATCCTACATTGCCACTCACTGCCTCCACTAATTCAGACCCTGCAATTCACACCACCCCTTGATGTTTGTCTCACTCCTACTAGTGTATGTAATGCTACATAACCATACAATGCGCACCACCCCGCGTTGTTTTTCAGAAACCTATCCTACATTGCCACTGCATGTTCCCTGACCTCCCCATGCTGACCACCCCGCGGTGCTTTTCTCCATCCTACATTGCCACTCACTGCGTATCCTAATTCAGACCCTCCGATTCACACCACCCCGTGATGTTTTTCTCACTCCTACTAGTGAATGTAATGTTACACACTCATACAATGCGCACCACCCCGTGATGTTTTTTTCACTCCTACTAGTGAATGTAATGTTACACACCCATACAATGCACACCACCCCGCGATGTTTTTCAGAAACCTATCCTACATTGCCACTGCATGTTCCCTGACCTATCCATCCTGACCACCCCTCAGTGCTTTTCTCTATCCTACATTGCCACTCACTGCCTCCACTAATTCAGACCCTGCAATTCACACCACCCCGTGATGTTTGTCTCACTCCTACTAGTGAATGTAATGCTACATAACCATACAATGCGCACCACCCCGCGTTGTTTTTCAGAAACCTATCCTACATTGCCACTGCATGTTCCTTGACCTCCCCATGCTGACCACCCCACGGTGCTTTCCTCCATCCTACATTGACACTGACTGCCTATACTAATTCAGACCCTCCGATTCACACCACCCCGTGATGTTTTTCTCACTCCTATTAGTGAATGTAATGTTACACTCCCATACAGTGCGCAGCACCCCGCGGTGTTTTTCAGAAACCTATCCTACATTTCCACTGCATGTTCTCTGACCTCCCCATGCTGACCACCCCGAGGTGCTTTTCTCCATCCTACATTGCCACTCACTGCCTCTCCTATTTCAGACCCTCCGATTCACACCACCCCGTGATGTTTTTCTCACTCCTACTAGTGAATGCAATGTTACACAGCCATACAATGCGCACCACCCCGTGATGTTTTTCTCACTCCTACTAGTGAATGTAATGTTACACACCCATACAATGCGCACCACCCCGCGATGTTTTTCAGAAACCTATCCTACATTGCCACTGCATGTTCCGTGACCTATCCATCCTCACCAACCCTCAGTGCTTTTCTCCATCCTACATTGCCACTAACTGCCTCCACTAATTCAGACCCTCCAATTCACACCACCCAGTGATGTTTTTCTCACTCCTACTAGTGAATGTAAATTTACACACCCATACAATGCGCACCACCCCTCGATGTTTTTCAGAAACCTATCCTACATTGCCACTGCATGTTCCCTGACCTCCTCATGCTGACCACCCCGCGGTGCTTTTCTCCATCCGACATTGCCACTCACAACCTATCCTAATTCAGACCATCCGATTCACACCACCCCGTGATGTTTTTCTCACTCCTATTAAAGAATGTAATGTTACACACCCATACAATGCGCACAACCCCGCGATTTTTTTCAGAAACCTATCCTACATTGCCACTGCATGTTCCCAGACCTCCCCATGCTGACCACCCCATGGTGCTTTTCTCCATCCTACATTGCCACTCACTGCCTATCCTAATTCAGACCTTCCGATTCACACCACCCCGTGATGTTTTTCTCACTCCTACCAGTGAATGTAATGTTACACACCCATATAATGCGCACCACCTCGCGATGTTTTTCAAAAACCTATCCTACATTGCCACTGCATGTTCCCTGACCTCCCCATGCTGACCACACCGCGGTGCTTTTCTCCATCCTACATTGCCACTCACTGCCTATCCTAATTCCGACCCTCCGATTCACACCACCCCGTGATGTTTTTTTCACTCCTACTAGTGAATGTAATGTTACACACCCATACAATGCGCACCACCCCGCGATGTTTTTCAGAAACCTATCCTACATTGCCACTGCATGTTCCCTGACGTATCCATCCTGACCACCCCTCAGTGCTTTTCTCCATCCTACATTGCCACTCACTGCCTCCACTAATTCAGACCCTGCAATTCACACCACCCCGTGATGTTTTTCTCACTCCTACTAGTGAATGCAATGTTACACACCCATACAATGCGCACCACCCCGTGATGTTTTTCTCACTCCTACTATTGAATGTAATGTTACACACCCATACAATGCGCACCACCCCGCGATGTTCTTCAGAAACCTATCCTACATTGCCACTGCATGTTCCGTGACGTATCCATCCTGACCACCCCTAAGTGCTTTTCTCCATCCTAAATTGCCACTAACTGCCTCCACTAATTCAGACCCTCCAATTCACACCACCCAGTGATGTTTTTCTCACTCCTACTAGTGAATGTAAATTTACACACCCATGCAATGCGCACCACCACTCGATGTTTTTCAGAAACCTATCCTACATTGCCACTGCATGTTCCCTGACCTCCCCATGCTGACCACCCCGCGGTGCTTTTCTCCATCCTACATTGCCACTCACAACCTATCCTAATTCAGACCATCCGAATCACACCACCCCGTGATGTTTTTCTCACTCCTACTAGAGAATGTAATGTTACACACCCATACAATTCGCACAACCCTGCGATGTTTTTCAGAAACCTATCCTACATTGCCACTGCATGTTCCCTGACCTCCCCATGCTGACCAACCCGCGGTACTTTTCTCCATCGTACATTGCCACTCACTGCCTATCCTAATTCAGACCCTCCGATTCACACCACCCCGTGATGCTTTTCTCACTTTTACTAGTGAATGTAATGTTACACACCCATACAATGCGCACGACCCCGCGATGTTTTTCAGAAACCTATCCTACATTGCCACTGCATGTTCCCAGACCTCCCCATGCTGACCACCCCGCGGTGCTTTTCTCCATCCTACATTGCCACTCACTGCCTATCTAATTCAGACCTTCCGATTCACACCACCCCGTGATGTTTTTCTCACTCCTATTAGAGAATGTAATGTTATGCACCCATACAATGCGCACAACCCCGCGATTTTTTTCAGAAACCTATCCTACATTGCCACTGCATGTTCCCAGACCTCCCCATGCTGACCACCCCATGGTGCTTTTCTCCATCCTACATTGCCACTCACTGCCTATCCTAATTCAGACCTTCTGATTCACACCACCCCGTGATGTTTTTCTCACTCCTACCAGTGAATGTAATGTTACACACCCATATAATGCGCACCACCTCGCGATGTTTTTCAAAAACCTATCCTACATTGCGCCTGCATGTTCCCTGACCTCCCCATGCTGACCACCCCGCGGTGCTTTTCTCCATCTGACATTGCCACTCACAACCTATCCTAATTCAGACCCTCTGATTCACACCACCCCGTGATGTTTTTCTCACTCCTACTAGTGAATGTAATGTTACACACCCATACAATGCACACCACTCCGCGATGTTTTTCAGAAACCTATTGTATATTGCCACTGCATGTTCCCTGACCTCCCCATGCTGACCACCCCGCGGTGCTTTTCTCCATCCTACATTGCCACTCACTGCGTATCTTAATTCAGACCCTCCGATTCACACCACCCCGTGATGTTTTTCTCACTCCTACTAGTGAATGTAATGTTACACACTCATACAATGCGCACCACCCCGTGATGTTTTTTTCACTCCTACTAGTGAATGTAATGTTACACACCCATACAATGCGCACCACCCCGCGATGTTTTTCAGAAACCTAACCTACATTGCCACTGCATGTTCCCTGACCTATCCATCCTGACCACCCCTCAGTGCTTTTCTCCATCCTACATTGCCACTCACTGCCTCCACTAATTCAGACCCTGCAATTCACACCACCCCGTGATGTTCGTCTCACTCCTACTAGTGAATGTAATGCTACAAAACCATACAATGCGCACCACCACGCGATGTTTTTCAGAAACCTATCCTACATTGCCACTGCATGTTCCTTGACCTCCCCATGCTGACCACCCCGCGGTGCTTTCCTCCATCCTACATTGACACTGACTGCCTATACTAATTCAGACGCTCCGATTCAAACCACCCCGTGATGTTTTTCTCAATCCTACTAGTGAATGAAATGTTACACTCCCATACAGTGCGCACCACCCCGCGGTGTCTTTCAGAAACCTATCCTACATTTCCACTGCATGTTCTCTGACCTCCCCATGCTGACCACCCCGAGGTGCTTTTCTCCATCCTACATTGCCACTCACAGCCTCTCCTATTTCAGACCCTCATATTCACACCACCCCGTGATGTTTTTCTCACTCCTACTAGTGAATGCAATGTTACACACCCATACAATGCGCACCACCCCGTGATGTTTTTCTCACTCCTACTAGTGAATGTAATGTTACACACCCATACAATGCGCACCACCCCGCGATGTTCTTCAGAAACCTATCCTACATTGCCACTGCATGTTCCGTGACCTATCCATCCTGATCACCCCTAAGTGCTTTTCTCCATCCTAAATTGCCACTAACTGCCTCCACTAATTCAGACCCTCCAATTCACACCACCCAGTGATGTTTTTCTCACTCCTACTAGTGAATGTAAATTTACACACCCATACAATGCGCACCACCCCTCGATGTTTTTCAGAAACCTATCCTACATTGCCACTGCATGTTCCCTGACCTCCCCATGCTGACCAACCCGCGGTGCTTTTCTCCATCGTACATTGCCACTCACTGCCTATCCTAATTCAGACCCTCCGATTCACACCACCCCGTGATGCTTTTCTCACTCCTACTAGTGAATGTAATGTTACACACCCATACAATGCGCACCACCCCGCGATGTTTTTCAGAAACCTATCCTACATTGCCACTGCATGTTCCCAGACCTCCCCATGCTGACCACCCCGCGGTGCTTTTCTCCATCCTACATTGCCACTCACTGCCTATCTAATTCAGACCTTCCGATTCACACCACCCCGTGATGTTTTTCTCACTCCTACTAGTGAATGTAATGTTACACACCCATACAATGCGCACCACCGCGCGATGTTTTTCAGAAACCTATCCTACATTGCCACTGCATGTTCCCTGACCTCCCCATGCTGAACACCCCGCGGTGATTTCCTCCATCCTACATTGCCACTCACTGCCTATCCTAATTCATACCCTCCGATTCACACCACCCCGTTGTTTTTCTCACTCCTACTAGTGAATGTAATGTTACACACCCATACAATGCACACCACCCCGCGATGTTTTTCAGAAACCTATAATACATTGCCACTGCATGTTCCCTGACCTCACCATGTTGACCAACCCGCGGTGCTTTTCTCCATCCTAATTGCCACTCACTGCCTATCCTAATTCAGACCCTCCGATTCACACCACCGCGTGATGTTTTTCTCACTCCTACTAGTGAATGTAATGTTACACACCCTTACAATGTGCACCAAAGCGCGATGTTTATCAGAAACCTATCCTACATTGCCACTGCATGTTCCAGGACCTCCCCATGCTGACCACCCCGCGGAGCTTTTCTCCATCCTACATTGCTACTCACTGCCTATCCTAATTCAGACCCTCCGATTAACACCAGCCCGTGATGTTTTTCTCACTCCTACTAGTGAATGTAATGTTACACACCCATACAATGCTCACCACCCCACGATTTTTTTCAGAAACCTATGCTACATTGCCACTGCATGTTCCCTGACCTCCCCATGCTGACCACACCGCGGTGCTTTTCTCTATCCTACTTTACCACTCACTGCTTATCCTAATTCAGACCCTCCGATTCACACCACCCCGCGAAGTTTTTCTCACTCCTACTAGTGAATGTAATGTTACACACCCATACAATGCGCATCAAACCGCGATGTTTCTCAGAAAACTATCCTACATTGCCACTGCATGTTCCCTGAGTTCCCCATGCTGACCACCCCTCAGTGCTTTTCTCCATCCTACATTGCCACTCACTGCCTATCCTAATTCAGACCCTCCGATTCACACAACCCCGTGATGTTTGTCTCACTCCTACTATTGAATGTAATGCTACATAACCATACAAAGCGCACCACCCCGCGATGTTTTTCAGAAACCTATCCTACATTGCCACTGCATGTTCCTTGACCTCCCCATGCTGACCACCCCGCGGTGCTTTCCTCCATCCTACATTGACACTGACTACCTATACTAATTCAGACCCTCCGATTCACACCACCCCGTGATGTTTTTCTCACTCCTACTAGTGAATGCAATGGTACACTCCCATACAGTGCGCACCACCCCGCGGTGTTTTTCAGAAACCTATCCTACATTGCCACTGCATGTTCCCAGACGTCCCCATGCAGACCACCCCACGGTGCTTTTCTTCATCCTACATTGCCACTCACTGCCTCTCCTATTTCAGACCCTCCGATTCACACCACCCCGTGATGTTTTTCTCACTCCTACTAGTGAATGCAATGTTACACACCCATACAATGCTCACCACCCCGTGATGTTTTTCTCATTCCTACTAGTGAATGTAATGTTACACACCCATACAATGCTCACCACCCCGCGATGTTTTTCAGAAACCTATCCTACATTGCCACGGCATGTTCCCTGACCTCCCCATGCTGACCACCCCACGGTGCTTTTCTCCATGGTACATTGCCACTCACTGCCTATCCTAATTCAGACCCTCTGATTCACACCACCCCGTGACGTTTTTCTCACTCCTACTAGTGAATGTAATGTTACACACTCATACAATGCGCACCACCCCATGATGTTTTTTTCATTCCTACTAGTGAATGTAATGTTACACACCCATACAATGCGCACCACCCCGCGATGTTTTTCAGAAACCTATCCTACATTGCCACTGCATGTTCCCAGACCTCCCCATGCTGACCACCCCGCGGTGCTTTCCTCCATCCTACATTGACACTGACTGCCTATACTAATTCAGACCCTCCGATTCACAACACCCCGTGATGTTTTTCTCACTCCTACTAGTGAATGTAATGTTACACTCCCATACAGTGCGCACCACCCCGCGGTGTTTTTCAGAAACCTATCCTACATTTCCACTGCATGTTCTCTGACCTCCCCATGCTGATCACCCCGAGGTGCTTTTCTCCATCCTACATTGCCACTCACTGCCTCTCCTATTTCAGACCCTCCGATTCACACCACCCCGTGATGTTTTTCTCACTCCAACTAGTGAATGCAATGTTACACACCCATACAATGCGCACCACCCCGTGATGTTTTTCTCACTCCTACTAGTGAATGTAATGTTACACACCCATACAAAGCACACCACGAAGCGATTTTTTTCAGAAACCTATCCTACATTGCCACTGCATGTTCCGTGACCTATCCATCCTGACCACCCCTCAGTGCTTTCTCCATCCTACATTGCCACTAACTGCCTCCACTAATTGAGACCCTCCAATTCACACCACCCAGTGATGAATTTCTCACTCCTACTAGTGAATGTAATGTTACACACCCATACAATGCGCACCACCGCGCGATGTTTTTCAGAAACCTATCCTACATTGCCACTGCATGTTCCCTGACCTCCCCATGCTGACAACCCCGCGGTGATTTCCTCCATCCTACATTGCCACTCACTGCCTATCCTAATTCAGACCCTCCGATTCACACCACCCCGTATGTATTTCACACTCCTACTAGTGAATGTAATGTTACACACCCATACAATGCACACCACCCCACGATTTTTTTCAGAAACCTATGCTACATTGCCACTGCATGTTCCCTGACCTCCCCATGCTGACCACCCCGCGGTGCTTTTCTTCATCCTACATTGCCACTCACTGCCTATCCTAATTCAGACCTTCCGATTCACACCACCCCGTGATGTTTTTCTCACTCCTACCAGTGAATGTAATGTTACACACCCATATAATGCGCACCACCTCGCGATGTTTTTCAAAAACCTATCCTACATTGCCACTGCATGTTCCCTGACCTCCCCATGCTGACCACCCCGCGGTGCTTTTCTCCATCCGACATTGCCACTCACAACCTATCCCAATTCAGACCCTCCGATTCACACCACCCCGTGATGTTTTTCTCACTCCTACTAGTGAATGTAATGTTACACACCCATACATTGCACAACACTCCGCGATGTTTTTCAGAAACGTATCATATATTGCCACTGCATGTTCCCTGACCTCCCCATGCTGACCACCCCGCAGTGCTTTTCTCTCTCCTACTTTACCACTCACTGCTTATCCTAATTCAGACCCTCCGATTCACACCACCCCGCGATGTTTTTCTCACTCCTACTAGTGAATGTAATGTTACACTCCCATACAGTGCGCACCACCCCGCGCTGTTTTTCAGAAACCTATCCTACATTACCACTGCATGTTCTCTGACCTCCCCATGCTGACCACCCCGAGGAGCTTTTCTCCATCCTACATTGCCACTCACTGCCTCTCCTATTTCAGACCCTCCGATTCACACCACCCCGTGATGTTTTTCTCACTCCTACTAGTGAATGCAATGTTACACACCCATACAATGTGCACCACCCCATGATGTTTTTCTCACTCCTACTAGTGAATGTAATGTTACACACCCATACAATGCGCACCACCGCGCGCTGTTTTTCAGAAACCTATCCTACATTGCCACTGCATGTTCCCTGACCTCCCCATGCTGACCACCCCGCGGTGCTTTTCTCCATCCCACATTGCAACTCACTGCCTATCCTAATTCAGAACCTCCGATTCACACCACCCCGTGATGTTTTTCTCACTCCTACTAGTGAATGTAATGTTACACACCCATACAATGCGCACCACCCCGCGATGTTTTTCAGAAACCTATCCTATATTGCCACTGCATGTTCCCTGACCTCCCCATGCTGACAACCCCGCGGTGCTTTTCTCCATCCTACATTGACACTCACTGCGTATCCTAATTCAGACCCTCCGATTCACACCACCCCGTGATGTTTTTCTCACTCCTACTAGAGAATGTAATGTTACACACTCATACAATGCGCACCACTCCGTGATGTTTTTTTCACTCCTACTAGTGAATGTAATGTTACACACCAATACAATGTGCACCACCCCGCGATGTTTTTCAGAAACCTATCCTACATTGCCACTGCATGTTCCCTGACCTATCCATTCTGACCACCCCTCAGTGCTTTTCTCCATACTACATTGCCACTCACTGCCTCCACTAATTCAGACCCTGCAATTCACACCACCCCGTGATGTTTGTCTCACTCCTACAAGTGAATGTAATGCTACATAACCATACAATGCGCACCACCCCGCGATGTTTTTCAGAAACCTATCCTACATTGCCACTGCATGTTCCCTGACCTCCCCATGCTGACCACCCCGTGGTGCTTTCCTCCATCCTACATTGACACTGACTGCCTATACTAATTCAGACCCTCCGATTCACACCACCCCGTGATGTTTTTCTCACTCCTACTAGTGAATGAAATGTTACACTCCCATACAGTGCGCACAACCCCGCGGTGTTTTTCAGAAACCTATCCTACATTTCCACTGAATGTTCTCTGACCTCCCCATGCTGACCACCCCGAGGTGGTTTTCTCCATCCTACATTGCCACTCACTGCCTCTCCTAATTCAGACCCTCCGATTCACACCACCCCGTGATGTTTTTCTCACTCCTACTAGTGAATGCAATGTTACACACCCATACAATGCGCACCACCCCGTGATGTTTTTCTCACTCCTACTAGTGAATGTAATGTTACACACCCATACAATGCGCACCACCCCGCGATGTTTTTCACAAACTTATCCTACATTGCCACTGCATGTTCCGTGACCTATCCATCCTGACCACCCCTCAGGGCTTTTCTCCAACCTACATTGCCACTAACTGCCTCCACTAATTCAGACCCTCCAGTTCACACCACCCAGTGATGTTTTTCTCACTCCTACTAGTGAATGTAAATTTACACACCCACACAGTGCGCACCAACCCTCGATGTTTTTAAGAAACCTATCCTACATTACCACTGCATGTTTTCTGACCTCCCCATGCTGACCACCCCGCGGTGCTTTTCTCCATCCGACATTGCCACTCACAACCTATCCTAATTCAGACCATCCGATTCACACCACCCCGTGATGTTTTTCTCACTCCTACTAGAGAATGTAATGTTACACACCCATACAATGCGCACAACCCCGCGATGTTTTTTAGAAACCTATCCTACATTGCCACTGCATGTTCCCAGACCTCCCCATGCTGACCACCCCGCGGTGCTTTTCTCCATCCTACATTGCCACTCACTGCCTATCCTAATTCAGACCTTCCGATTCACACCACCCCGTGATGTTTTTCTCACTCCTACTAGTGAATGTAATGTTACACACCCATACAATGCGCACCACCGCGCGATGTTTTTCAGAAACCTATCCTACATTGCCACTGCATGTTCCCAGACCTCCCCATGCTGACCACCCCGCGGAGCTTTTCTCCATCCTACATTGCTACTCACTGCCTATCCTAATTCAGACCCTCCGATTAACACCACCCCGTGATGTTTATCTCACTCCTACTTGTGAATGTAATGTTACACACCCATACAATGCGCACCACCTCACGATTTTTTTCAGAAACCTATGCTACATTGCCACTGCATGTTCCCTGACCTCCCCATGCTGACCACCCCGCGGTGCTTTTCTCCATCCTACTTTACCACTCACTGCTTATCCTAATTCAGACCCTCCGATTCACACCACCCCGTGATGTTTTTCTCACTCCTACTAGTGAATGTAATGTTACACACCCATACAATGCGCACCACCCCGCGATGTTTTTCAGAAAAATATCCTACATTGCCACTGCATGTTCCCTGACTTCCCAATGCTGACCAGCCCGCAGTGCTTTTCTCCATCCTACATTGTCACTCACTGCCTATCCTAATTCAGACCCTCCGATTCACACCACCCCGTGATGTTTTTCTCACTCCTACTAGTGAATGTAATGTTACACACCCATACAATGCGCACCACCCCGCGATGTTTTTCAGAAACCTATCCTACATTTCCACTGCATGTTCCCTGACCTCCCCATGCTGACCACCCCGCGGTGCTTTTCTCCATCCTACATTGCCACTCACTTCGTATCCTAATTCAGACCCTCCAATTCACACCACCCCGTGATGTTTTTCTCACTCCTACTAGTGAATGTAATGTTACACACTCATACAATGCGCACCACCCCGTGATGTTTTTTTCATTCCTACTAGTGAATGTAATGTTACACACCCATACAATGCGCACCACCCCGCGATGTTTTTCAGAAGCCTATCCTACATTGCCACTGCATGTTCCCTGACCTATCCATCCTGACCCCCCCTCAGTGCTTTTCTCCATCCTACATTGCCACTCACTGCCTCCACTAATTCAGACCCAGCAATTCACACCACCCCATGATGTTTGTCTCACTCCTACTAGTGAATGTAATGTTACATAACCATACAATGCGCACCACCCCGCGATGTTTTTCAGAAACATATCCTACAGTGCCACTGCATGTTCCTTGACCTCCCCATGCTGACCACCCCGCGGTGCTTTCCTCCATCCTACATTGACACTGACTGCCTATACTAATTCAGACCCTCCGATTCACCCCACCCCGTGATGTTTTTCTCACTCCTACTAGTGAATGTAATGTTACATTCCCATACAGTGTGCACCACCCCGCGGTGTTTTTCAGAAACCTATCCTACATTTCCACTGCATGTTCTCTGACCTCCCCATGCTGACCACCCCGAGGTGCTTTTCTCCATCCTACATTGCCACTCACTGCCTCTCCTATTTCAGACCCTCCGATTCACACCACCCCGTGATGTTTTTCTTACTCCTACTAGTGAATGCAATGTTACACACCCATACAATGCGCACCACCCCGTGATGTTTTTCTCACTTCTACTAGTGAATGTAATGTTACACACCTATACAATGCGCACCACCCCGCGATGTTTTTCAGAAACCTATCCTACATTGCCACTGCATGTTCCCTGACCTCCCCATGCTGACCACCCCGCGGTGCTTTTCTCCATCCGACATTGCCACTCACAATCTATCCTAATTCAGACCCTCCGATTCACACCACCCCGTGATGTTTTTCTCACTCCTACTAGTGAATGTAATGTTACACACCCATACAATGCACACCACTCCGCGATGTTTTTCAGAAACCTATCGTATATTGCCACTGCATGTTCCCTGACCTCCCCATGCTGACCACCCAACGGTGCTTTTCTCCGTTCTACATTGCCACTCACTGCCTATCCTAATTCAGACCCTCCGATTCACACCACCCCGTGATGTTTCTCTCACTCCTACTAGTGAATGTAATGTTACACACCCATACAATGCGCACCACCCCGCGATGTTTTTCAGAAACCTATCCTACATTGCCACTGCATGTTCCCTGAGCTCCCCATGCTGACAACCCCGCGGTGCTTTTCTCCATCCTACATTGACACTCACTGCGTATCCTAATTCAGACCCTCCGATTCACACCACCCCGTGATGTTTTTCTCACTCCTACTAGTGAATGTAATGTTACACACTCATACAATGCGCACCACTCCGTGATGTTTTTTTCACTCCTACTAGTGAATGTAATGTTACACACCAATACAATGTGCACCACCCCGCGATGTTTTTCAGAAACCTATCCTACATTGCCACTGCATGTTCCCTGACCTATCCATTCTGACCACCCCTCAGTGCTTTTCTCCATACTACATTGCCACTCACTGCCTCCACTAATTCAGACCCTGCAATTCACACCACCCCGTGATGTTTGTCTCACTCCTACAAGTGAATGTAATGCTACATAACCATACAATGCGCACCACCCCGCGATGTTTTTCAGAAACCTATCCTACATTGCCACTGCATGTTCCCTGACCTCCCCATGCTGACCACCCCGCGGTGCTTTCCTCCATCCTACATTGACACTGACTGCCTATACTAATTCAGACCCTCCGATTCACACCACCCCGTGATGTTTTTCTCACTCCTACTAGTGAATGAAATGTTACACTCCCATACAGTGCGCACAACCCCGCGGTGTTTTTCTGAAACCTATCCTACATTTCCACTGAATGTTCTCTGACCTCCCCATGCTGACCACCCGGAGGTGCTTTTCTCCATCCTACATTGCCACTCACTGCCTCTCCTATTTCAGACCCTCCGATTCACACCACCCCGTGATGTTTTTCTCACTCCTACTAGTGAATGCAATGTTACACACCCATACAATGCGCACCACCCCGTGATGTTTTTCTCACTCCTACTAGTGAATGTAATGTTACACACCCATAAAATGCGCACCACCCCGCGATGTTTTTCACAAACCTATCCTACATTGCCACTGCATGTTCCGTGACCTATCCATCCTGACCACCCCTCAGGGCTTTTCTCCATCCTACATTGCCACTAACTGCCTCCACTAATTCAGACCCTCCAGTTCACACCACCCAGTGATGTTTTTCTCACTCCTACTAGTGAATGTAAATTTACACACCCACACAGTGCGCACCACCCCTCGATGTTTTTAAGAAACCTATCCTACATTACCACTGCATGTTTTCTGACCTCCCCATGCTGACCACCCCGCGGTGCTTTTCTCCATCCGACATTGCCACTCACAACCTATCCTAATTCAGACCATCCGATTCACACCACCCCGTGATGTTTTTCTCACTCCTACTAGACAATGTAATGTTACACACCCATACAATGCGCACAACCCCGCGATGTTTTTCACAAACCTATCCTACATTGCCACTGCATGTTCCCTTACCTCCCCATGCTGACCACCCCGCGGTGCTTTTCTCCATCGTACATTGCAACTCACTGCCTATCCTAATTCAGACCCTCCGATTCACACCACCACGTGATGTTTTTCTCACTCCTACTAGTGAATGTAATGTTACAAACCCATACAATGCGCACCACCCCGCGATGTTTTTCAGAAACCTATCCTACATTGCCACTGCATGTTCCCAGACCTCGCCATGCTGACCACCCCGCGGTGCTTTTCTCCATCCTACATTGCCACTCACTGCCTCCACTAATTCAGACCCTGCAATTCACACCACCCAGTGATGTTTTTCTCACTCCTACTAGTGAATGTAAATTTACACACCCACACAATGCGCACCACCCCTCGATGTTTTTAAGAAACCTATCCTACATTGCCACTGCATGTTCCCTGACCTCCCCATGCTGACCACCCCGCGGTGCTTTTCTCCATCCGACATTGCCACTCACAACCTATCCTAATTCAGACCATCCGATTCATACCAGCCCGTGATTTTTTTTCACTCCTACCAGAGAATGTAATGTTACACACCCATAGAATGCGCACCACCCCGCGATGTTTTTCAGAAACCTATCCTACATTGCCACTGCATGTTCCCAGACCTCCCCATGCTGACCACCCCGCCGTGCTTTTCTCCATCCTACATTGCCACTCACTACCTATCCTAATTCAGACCTTCTGATTCACACCACCCCGTGATGTTTTTCTCACTCCTACTAGTGAATGTAATGTTACACACTCATACAATGCGCACCACCGCGCGATGTTTTTCAGAAACCTATCCTACATTGCCACTGCATGTTCCCTGACCTCCCCATGCTGACCACTCCGCGGTGATTTCCTCCATCCTACATTGCCACTTGCTGCCTATCCTAATTCAGACCCTCCGATTCACACCACCCCGTTGTTTTTCTCACTCCTACTAGTGAATGTAATGTTACACACCCTTACAATGTGCACCAACGTGCGATGTTTATCAGAAACCTATCCTACATTGCCACTGCATGTTCCAGGACCTCCCCATGCTGACCACCCCACGGAGCTTTTCTCCATCCTACATTGCTACTCACTGCCTATCCTAATTCAGACCGTCCGATTAACACCACCCCGTGATGTTTTTCTCACTCCTACTAGTGAATGTAATGTTACACACCCATATAATGCGCACCACCCCACGATTTTTTTCAGAAACCTATGCTACATTGCCACTGCATGTTCCCTGACCTCCCCATGCTGACCACCCCGCGGTGCTTTTCTCCATCCTACTTTACCACTCACTGCTTATCCTAATTCAGACCCTCCGTTTCACACCACCCCGCGATGTTTTTCTCACTCCTACTAGTGAATGTAATGTTACACACTCATACAATGCGCACCACCCCGCGATGTTTTTCAGAAACATATCCTACAGTGCCACTGCATGTTCCTTGACCTCCCCATGCTGACCACCCCGCGGTGCTTTCCTCCATCCTACATTGACACTGACTGCCTATACTAATTCAGACCCTCCGATTCACCCCACCCCGTGATGTTTTTCTCACTCCTACTAGTGAATGTAATGTTACATTCCCATTCAGTGTGCACCACCCCGCGGTGTTTTTCAGAAACCTATCCTACATTTCCACTGCATGTTCTCTGACCTCCCCATGCTGACCACCCCGAGGTGCTTTTCTCCATCCTACATTGCCACTCACTGCCTCTCCTATTTCAGACCCTCCGATTCACACCACCCCGTGATGTTTTTCTTACTCCTACTAGTGAATGCAATGTTACACACCCATACAATGCGCACCACCCCGTGATGTTTTTCTCACTCCTACTAGTGAATGTAATGTTACACACCTATACAATGCGCACCACCCCGCGATGTTTTTCAGAAACCTATCCTACATTGCCACTGCATGTTCCCTGACCTCCCCATGCTGACCACCCCGCGGTGCTTTTCTCCATCCGACATTGCCACTCACAACCTATCCTAATTCAGACCCTCCGATTCACACCACCCCGTGATGTTTTTCTCACTCCTACTAGTGAATGTAATGTTACACACCCATACAATGCACACCACTCCGCGATGTTTTTCATAAACCTATCGTATATTGCCACTGCATGTTCCCTGACCTCCCCATGCTGACCACCCCACGGTGCTTTTCTCCGTTCTACATTGCCACTCACTGCCTATCCTAATTCAGACCCTCCGATTCACACCACCCCGTGATGTTTCTCTCACTCCTACTAGTGAATGTAATGTTACACACCCATACAATGCGCACCACCCCGCGATGTTTTTCAGAAACCTATCCTACATTGCCACTGCATGTTCCCTGAGCTCCCCATGCTGACAACCCCGCGGTGCTTTTCTCCATCCTACATTGACACTCACTGCGTATCCTAATTCAGACCCTCCGATTCACACCACCCCGTGATGTTTTTCTCACTCCTACTAGTGAATGTAATGTTACACACTCATACAATGCGCACCACTCCGTGATGTTTTTTTCACTCCTACTAGTGAATGTAATGTTACACACCAATACAATGTGCACCACCCCGCGATGTTTTTCAGAAACCTATCCTACATTGCCACTGCATGTTCCCTGACCTATCCATTCTGACCACCCCTCAGTGCTTTTCTCCATACTACATTGCCACTCACTGCCTCCACTAATTCAGACCCTGCAATTCACACCACCCCGTGATGTTTGTCTCACTCCTACAAGTGAATGTAATGCTACATAACCATACAATGCGCACCACCCCGCGATGTTTTTCAGAAACCTATCCTACATTGCCACTGCATGTTCCCTGACCTCCCCATGCTGACCACCCCGCGGTGCTTTCCTCCATCCTACATTGACACTGACTGCCTATACTAATTCAGACCCTCCGATTCACACCACCCCGTGATGTTTTTTTCACTCCTACTAGTGAATGAAATGTTACACTCCCATACAGTGCGCACAACCCCGCGGTGTTTTTCAGAAACCTATCCTACATTTCCACTGAATGTTCTCTGACCTCCCCATGCTGACCACCCCGAGGTGCTTTTCTCCATCCTACATTGCCACTCACTGCCTCTCCTATTTCAGACCCTCCGATTCACACCACCCCGTGATGTTTTTCTCACTCCTACTAGTGAATGCAATGTTACACACCCATACAATGCGCACCACCCCGTGATGTTTTTCTCACTCCTACTAGTGAATGTAATGTTACACACCCATAAAATGCGCACCACCCCGCGATGTTTTTCACAAACCTATCCTACATTGCCACTGCATGTTCCGTGACCTATCCATCCTGACCACCCCTCAGGGCTTTTCTCCATCCTACATTGCCACTAACTGCCTCCACTAATTCAGACCCTCCAGTTCACACCACCCAGTGATGTTTTTCTCACTCCTACTAGTGAATGTAAATTTACACACCAGCACAGTGCGCACCACCCCTCGATGTTTTTAAGAAACCTATCCTACATTACCACTGCATGTTTTCTGACCTCCCCATGCTGACCACCCCGCGGTGCTTTTCTCCATCCGACATTGCCACTCACAACCTATCCTAATTCAGACCATCCGATTCACACCACCCCGTGATGTTTTTCTCACTCCTACTAGAGAATGTAATGTTACACACCCATACAATGCGCACAACCCCGCGATGTTTTTCACAAACCTATCCTACATTGCCACTGCAAGTTCCCTTACCTCCCCATGGTGACCACCCCGCGGTGCTTTTCTCCATCGTACATTGCAACTCACTGCCTATCCTAATTCAGACCCTCCGATTCACACCACCACGTGATGTTTTTCTCACTCCTACTAGTGAATGTAATGTTACACACCCATACAATGCGCACCACCCCGCGATGTTTTTCAGAAACCTATCCTACATTGCCACTGCATGTTCCCAGACCTCGCCATGCTGACCACCCCGCGGTGCTTTTCTCCATCCTACATTGCCACTCACTGCCAATCCTAATTCAGACCTTCCGATTCACACCACCCCGTGATGTTTTTCTCACTCCTACTAGTGAATGCAATGTTACACACCCTTACAATGCACACCACCCCGTGATGTTTTTCTCACTCCTACTAGTGAATGTAATGTTACACACCCATACAATGCGCACAACCCCGCGATGTTTTTCAGAAACCTATCCTACATTGCCACTGCATGTTCCCTGACCTCCCCATGCTGACCACCCCGCGGTGCTTTTCTCCATCCGACAATGCCACTCACAACCTATCCTAATTCAGACCCTCCGATTCACACCACCCCGTGATGTTTTTCTCACTCCTACTAGTGAATGTAATGTTACACACCCATACAATGCGCACCACCCCGCGATGTTTTTCAGAAACCTATCCTACATTGCCACTGCATGTTCCCTGACCTCCCCATGCTGACCACCCCGCGGTGCTTTTCTCCATCCTACATTGCCACTCACTGCGTATCCTAATTCAGACCCTCCGATTCACACCACCCCGTGATGTTTTTCTCACTCCTACTAGTGAATGTAATGTTACACACTCATACAATGTGCACCACCCCGTGATGTTTTTTTCACTCCTACTAGTGAATGTAATGTTACACACCCATACAATGCGCACCACCCCGCGATGTTTTTCAGAAACCTATCCTACATTGCCACTGCATGTTCCGTGACCTATCCCTCCTGACCACCCCTCAGTGCTTTTCTCCATCCTACATTGCCACTCACTGCCTCCACTAATTCAGACCCTGCAATTCACACCACCCAGTGATGTTTTTCTCACTCCTACTAGTGAATGTAAATTTACACACCCACACAATGCGCACCACCCCTCGATGTTTTTAAGAAACCTATCCTACATTGCCACTGCATCTTCCCTGACCTCCCCATGCTGACCACCCCGCGGTGCTTTTCTCCATCCGACATTGCCACTCACAACCTATCCTAATTCAGACCATCCGATTCATACCAGCCCGTGATGTTTTTTTCACTCCTACCAGAGAATGTAATGTTACACACCCATACAATGTGCACAACCCCGCGATGTTTTTCACAAACCTATCCTACATTGCCACTGCATGTTCCCTGACTTCCCCATGCTGACCACCCCGCGGTGCTTTTCTCCATCGTACATAGCAACTCACTGCCTATCCTAATTCAGACGCTCGGATTCACACCACCCCGTGATGTTTTTCTCACTCCTACTAGTGAATGTAATGTTACACACCCAAAGAATGCGCACCACCCCGCGATGTTTTTCAGAAACCTATCCTACATTGCCACTGCATGTTCCCAGACCTCCCCATGCTGACCACCCCGCCGTGCTTTTCTCCATCCTACATTGCCACTCACTAAATATCCTAATTCAGACCTTCTGATTCACACCACCCCGTGATGTTTTTCTCACTCCTACTAGTGAATGTAATGTTACACACCCATACAATGCGCACCACAGCGCGATGTTTTTCAGAAACCTATCCTACATTGCCACTGCATGTTCCCTGACCTCCCCATGCTGACCACTCCGCGGTGATTTCCTCCATCCTACATTGCCACTCGCTGCCTATCCTAATTCAGACCCTCCGATTCACACCACCCCGTTGTTTTTCTCACTCCTACTAGTGAATGTAATGTTACACACCCTTACAATGTGCACCAATGTGCGATGTTTATCAGAAACCTATCCTACATTGCCACTGCATGTTCCAGGACCTCCCCATGCTGACCACCCCACGGAGCTTTTCTCCATCCTACATTGCTACTCACTGCCTATCCTAATTCAGACCGTCCGATTAACACCACCCCGTGATGTTTTTCTCACTCCTACTAGTGAATGTAATGTTACACACCCATACAATGCGCACCACCCCACGATTTTTTTCAGAAACCTATGCTACATTGCCACTGCATGTTCCCTGACCTCCCCATGCTGACCACCCCGCGGTGCTTTTCTCCATCCTACTTTACCACTCACTGCTTATCCTAATTCAGACCCTCCGTTTCACACCACCCCGCGATGTTTTTCTCACTCCTACTAGTGAATGTAATGTTACACACCCATACAATGCGCAACACCCCGCAATGTTTTTCAGAAACCTATCGTATATTGCCACTGCATGTTCCCTGACCTCCCCATGCTGACCACCCCGCGGTGCTTTTCTCCATCCTACATTGCCACTCACTGCCTATCCTAATTCAGACCCTCCGATTCACACCACCCCGTGATGTTTTTCTCACTCCTACTAGTGAATGTAATGTTACACACCCATACAATGCGCACCACCCCGCGATGTTTTTCAGAAACCTATCCTACATTGCCACTGCATGTTCCCTGATCTCCCCATGCTGACCACCCCGCGGTGCTTTTCTCCATCCTACATTGCCACTCACTTCGTATCCTAATTTAGACCCTCCAATTCACACCACCCCGTGATGTTTTTCTCACTCCTACTAGTGAATGTAATGTTACACACTCATACAATGCGCACCACCACGTGATTTTTTTTTCATTCCTACTAGTGAATGTAATGTTACACACCCATACAATGCGCACCACACCGCGATGTTTTTCAGAAACCTATCCTACATTGCCACTGCATGTTCCCTGACCTATGCATCCTGACGACCCCTCAGTGCTTTTCTCCATCCTACATTGCCACTCACTGCCTCCACTAATTCAGACCCTGCAATTCACAACACCCCGTGATGTTTGTCTCACTCCTACTAGTGAAAGTAATGCTACATAACAATACAATGCGCACTACCCCGCGATGTTTTTCAGAAACCTATCCTACATTGTCACTGCATGTTCCTTGACCTCCCCATGCTGACCACCCCGAGGTGCTTTTCTCCATCCTACATTGCCACTCACTGCCTCTCCTATTTCAGACCCTCCGATTCACACCACCCCGTGATGTTTTTCTCACTCCTACTAGTGAATGCAATGTTACACACCCATACAATGCGCACCACCCCGTGATGTTTTTCTCACTCCTACTAGTGAATGTAATGTTACACACCCATACAATGCGCACCACCCCGCGATGTTTTTTAGAAACCTATCCTACATTGCCACTGCATGTTCCCTGACCTCCCCATGCTGACCACCCCGCGGTGCTTTTCTCCATCCGACATTGCCACTCACAACCTATCCTAATTCAGACCCTCCGATTCACACCACCCCGTGATGTTTTTCTCACTCCTACTAGTGAATGTAATGTTACACACCCATACAATGCACACCACTCCGCGATGTTTTTCAGAAACCTATCGTATATTGCCACTGCATGTTCCCTGACCTCCCCATGCTGACCACCCCGCGGTGCTTTTCTCCATCCTACATTGCAAATCACTGCCTATCCTAATTCAGACCCTCTGATTCACACCACCCCACGATGTTTTTCTCAATCCTACTAGTGAATGTAATGTTACACACCCATACAATGCGCACCACCCCGCTATGTTTTTCAGAAACCTATCCTACATTGCCACTGCATGTTCCCTGACCTCCCCATGCTGACCACCCCGCGGTGCTTTTCTCCATCCTACATTGACACTCACTGCGTAACCTAATTCAGACCCTCCGATTCACACCACCCCATGATGTTTTTCTCACTCCTACTAGTGAATGTAATGTTACACACCGATACAATGCGCACCACCCCGCGATGTTTTTCAGAAAACTATCCTACATTGCCACTGCATGTTCCCTGACTTCCCAATGCTGACCACCCCGCAGTGCTTTTCTCCATCCTACATTGCCACTCACTGCCTATTCTAATTCAGACCCTCCGATTCACACCACCCCGTGATGTTTTTCTCACTCCTACTAGTGAATGTAATGTTACACCCCCATACAATGCGCACCACGACACGATTTTTTTCAGAAACCTATGCTACATTGCCACTGCATGTTCCCTGACCTCCCCATGCTGACCACCCCGCGGTGCTTTTCTCCATCCTACTGTACCACTCACTGCTTATCCTAATTCAGACCCTCCGATTCACACCACCCCGCGATGTTTTTCTCACTCCTACTAGTGAATGTAATGTTACACACCGATACAATGCGCACCACCCCGCGATGTTTTTCAGAAAACTATACTACATTGCCACTGCATGTTCCCTGACTTCCCAATGCTGACCACCCCGCGGTGCTTTTCTCCATCCTACATTGCCACTCACTTCGTATCCTAATTCAGACCCTCCAATTCACACCACCCCGTGATGTTTTTCTCACTCCTACTAGTGAATGTAATGTTACACACTCGTACAATGCGCACCAGCCCGTGATGTTTTTTCTTTCCTACTAGTGAATGTAATGTTACACACCCATACAATGCGCACCACCCCGCGATGTTTTTCAGAAAGCTATCCTACATTTCCACTGCATGTTCTCTGACCTCCCCATGCTGACCACCCCGAGGTGCTTTTTCCATCCTACATTGACACTCACTGCGTATCCTAATTCAGACCCTCCGATTCACACCACCCCGTGATGTTTTTCTCACTCCTACTAGTGAATGTAATGTTACACACTCATACAATGCGCACCACCCCGTGATGTTTTTTTCACTCCTACTAGTGAATGTAATGTTACACACCCATACAATGCGCACCACCCCGCGATGTTTTTCAGAAACCTATCCTACATTGCCACTGCATGTTCCCTGACCTATCCATCCTGACCATCCCTCAGTGCTTTTCTCCATCCTACATTGCCACTCACTGCCTCCACTAATTCAGACCCTGCAATTCACACCACCCCGTGATGTTTGTCTCACTCCTACTAGTGAATGTAATGCTACATAACCATACAATGCGCACCACCCCGCGAAGTTTTTCAGAAACCTATCCTACATTGCCACTGCATGTTCCTTGACCTCCCCATGCTCACCACCCCGCGGTGCTTTCCTCCATCCTACATTGACACTGACTGCCTATACTAATTCAGACCCTCTGATTCACACCACCCCGTGATGTTTTTCTCACTCCTACTAGAGAATGTAATGTTACACACCCATACAATGCGCACCACCCCGCGATGTTTTTCACAAACCTATCCTACATTGCCACTGCATGTTCCGTGACCTATCCATCCTGACCACCCCTCAGGGCTTTTCTCCATCCTACATTGCCACTAACTGCCTCCACTAATTCAGACCCTCCAGTTCACACCACCCAGTGATGTTTTTCTCACTCCTACTAGTGAATGTAAATTTACACACCCACACAATGCGCACCACCCCTCGATGTTTTTAAGAAACCTATCCTACATTACCACTGCATGTTTTCTGACCTCCCCATGCTGACCACCCCGCGGTGCTTTTCTCAATCCGACATTGCCACTCACAACCTATCCTAATTCAGACCATCCGATTCACACCACCCCGTGATGTTTTTCTCACTCCTACTAGAGAATGTAATGTTACACACCCATACAATGCGCACAACCCCGCGATGTTTTTCACAAACCTATCCTACATTGCCACTGCATGTTCCCTTACCTCCCCATGCTGACCACCCCGCGGTGCTTTACTCCATCGTACATTGCAACTCACTGCCTATCCTAATTCAGACCCTCCGATTCACACCACCCCGTGATGTTTTTCTCACTCCTACTAGTGAATGTAATGTTACACACCCATACAATGCGCACCACCCCGCGATGTTTTTCAGAAACCTATCCTACATTGCCACTGCATGTTCCCAGACCTCGCCATGCTGACCACCCCGCGGTGCTTTTCTCCATCCTACATTGCCACTCACTGCCTATCCTAATTCAGACCTTCCGATTCACACCACCCCGTGATGTTTTTCTCACTCCTACTATTGAATGTAATGTTACACACCCATACAATGCGCACCACCACGCGATGTTTTTCAGAAACCTATCCTACATTGCCACTGCATGTTCCCTGACCTCCCCATGCTGACCACCCCGCGGTGATTTCCTCCATCCTACATTGCCACTCACTGCCTATCCTAATTCAGACCCTCCGATTCACACCACCCCGTTGTTTTTCTCACTCCTACTAGTGAATGTAATGTTACACACCCTTACAATGTGCACCAATGTGCGATGTTTATCAGAAACCTATCCTACATTGCCACTGCATGTTCCAGGACCTCCCCATGCTGACCACCCCACGGAGCTTTTCTCCATCCTACATTGCTACTCACTGCCTATCCTAATTCAGACCGTCCGATTAACACCACCCCGTGATGTTTTTCTCACTCCTACTAGTGAATGTAATGTTACACACCCATACAATGCGCACCACCCCACGATTTTTTTCAGAAACCTATGCTACATTGCCACTGCATGTTCCCTGACCTCCCCATGCTGACCACCCCGCGGTGCTTTTCTCCATCCTACTTTACCACTCACTGCTTATCCTAATTCAGACCCTCCGTTTCACACCACCCCGCGATGTTTTTCTCACTCCTACTAGTGAATGTAATGTTACACACCCATACAATGCGCAACACCCCGCAATGTTTTTCAGAAACCTATCGTATATTGCCACTGCATGTTCCCTGACCTCCCCATGCTGACCACCCCGCGGTGCTTTTCTCCATCCTACATTGCCACTCACTGCCTATCCTAATTCAGACCCTCCGATTCACACCACCCCGTGATGTTTTTCTCACTCCTACTAGTGAATGTAATGTTACACACCCATACAATGCGCACCACCCCGCGATGTTTTTCAGAAACCTATCCTACATTGCCACTGCATGTTCCCTGATCTCCCCATGCTGACCACCCCGCGGTGCTTTTCTCCATCCTACATTGCCACTCACTTCGTATCCTAATTTAGACCCTCCAATTCACACCACCCCGTGATGTTTTTCTCACTCCTACTAGTGAATGTAATGTTACACACTCATACAATGCGCACCACCACGTGATTTTTTTTTCATTCCTACTAGTGAATGTAATGTTACACACCCATACAATGCGCACCACACCGCGATGTTTTTCAGAAACCTATCCTACATTGCCACTGCATGTTCCCTGACCTATGCATCCTGACGACCCCTCAGTGCTTTTCTCCATCCTACATTGCCACTCACTGCCTCCACTAATTCAGACCCTGCAATTCACAACACCCCGTGATGTTTGTCTCACTCCTACTAGTGAAAGTAATGCTACATAACAATACAATGCGCACTACCCCGCGATGTTTTTCAGAAACCTATCCTACATTGTCACTGCATGTTCCTTGACCTCCCCATGCTGACCACCCCGAGGTGCTTTTCTCCATCCTACATTGCCACTCACTGCCTCTCCTATTTCAGACCCTCCGATTCACACCACCCCGTGATGTTTTTCTCACTCCTACTAGTGAATGCAATGTTACACACCCATACAATGCGCACCACCCCGTGATGTTTTTCTCACTCCTACTAGTGAATGTAATGTTACACACCCATACAATGCGCACCACCCCGCGATGTTTTTTAGAAACCTATCCTACATTGCCACTGCATGTTCCCTGACCTCCCCATGCTGACCACCCCGCGGTGCTTTTCTCCATCCGACATTGCCACTCACAACCTATCCTAATTCAGACCCTCCGATTCACACCACCCCGTGATGTTTTTCTCACTCCTACTAGTGAATGTAATGTTACACACCCATACAATGCACACCACTCCGCGATGTTTTTCAGAAACCTATCGTATATTGCCACTGCATGTTCCCTGACCTCCCCATGCTGACCACCCCGCGGTGCTTTTCTCCATCCTACATTGCAAATCACTGCCTATCCTAATTCAGACCCTCTGATTCACACCACCCCACGATGTTTTTCTCAATCCTACTAGTGAATGTAATGTTACACACCCATACAATGCGCACCACCCCGCTATGTTTTTCAGAAACCTATCCTACATTGCCACTGCATGTTCCCTGACCTCCCCATGCTGACCACCCCGCGGTGCTTTTCTCCATCCTACATTGACACTCACTGCGTAACCTAATTCAGACCCTCCGATTCACACCACCCCATGATGTTTTTCTCACTCCTACTAGTGAATGTAATGTTACACACCGATACAATGCGCACCACCCCGCGATGTTTTTCAGAAAACTATCCTACATTGCCACTGCATGTTCCCTGACTTCCCAATGCTGACCACCCCGCAGTGCTTTTCTCCATCCTACATTGCCACTCACTGCCTATTCTAATTCAGACCCTCCGATTCACACCACCCCGTGATGTTTTTCTCACTCCTACTAGTGAATGTAATGTTACACCCCCATACAATGCGCACCACGACACGATTTTTTTCAGAAACCTATGCTACATTGCCACTGCATGTTCCCTGACCTCCCCATGCTGACCACCCCGCGGTGCTTTTCTCCATCCTACTGTACCACTCACTGCTTATCCTAATTCAGACCCTCCGATTCACACCACCCCGCGATGTTTTTCTCACTCCTACTAGTGAATGTAATGTTACACACCGATACAATGCGCACCACCCCGCGATGTTTTTCAGAAAACTATACTACATTGCCACTGCATGTTCCCTGACTTCCCAATGCTGACCACCCCGCGGTGCTTTTCTCCATCCTACATTGCCACTCACTTCGTATCCTAATTCAGACCCTCCAATTCACACCACCCCGTGATGTTTTTCTCACTCCTACTAGTGAATGTAATGTTACACACTCGTACAATGCGCACCAGCCCGTGATGTTTTTTCTTTCCTACTAGTGAATGTAATGTTACACACCCATACAATGCGCACCACCCCGCGATGTTTTTCAGAAAGCTATCCTACATTTCCACTGCATGTTCTCTGACCTCCCCATGCTGACCACCCCGAGGTGCTTTTTCCATCCTACATTGACACTCACTGCGTATCCTAATTCAGACCCTCCGATTCACACCACCCCGTGATGTTTTTCTCACTCCTACTAGTGAATGTAATGTTACACACTCATACAATGCGCACCACCCCGTGATGTTTTTTTCACTCCTACTAGTGAATGTAATGTTACACACCCATACAATGCGCACCACCCCGCGATGTTTTTCAGAAACCTATCCTACATTGCCACTGCATGTTCCCTGACCTATCCATCCTGACCATCCCTCAGTGCTTTTCTCCATCCTACATTGCCACTCACTGCCTCCACTAATTCAGACCCTGCAATTCACACCACCCCGTGATGTTTGTCTCACTCCTACTAGTGAATGTAATGCTACATAACCATACAATGCGCACCACCCCGCGAAGTTTTTCAGAAACCTATCCTACATTGCCACTGCATGTTCCTTGACCTCCCCATGCTCACCACCCCGCGGTGCTTTCCTCCATCCTACATTGACACTGACTGCCTATACTAATTCAGACCCTCTGATTCACACCACCCCGTGATGTTTTTCTCACTCCTACTAGAGAATGTAATGTTACACACCCATACAATGCGCACCACCCCGCGATGTTTTTCACAAACCTATCCTACATTGCCACTGCATGTTCCGTGACCTATCCATCCTGACCACCCCTCAGGGCTTTTCTCCATCCTACATTGCCACTAACTGCCTCCACTAATTCAGACCCTCCAGTTCACACCACCCAGTGATGTTTTTCTCACTCCTACTAGTGAATGTAAATTTACACACCCACACAATGCGCACCACCCCTCGATGTTTTTAAGAAACCTATCCTACATTACCACTGCATGTTTTCTGACCTCCCCATGCTGACCACCCCGCGGTGCTTTTCTCAATCCGACATTGCCACTCACAACCTATCCTAATTCAGACCATCCGATTCACACCACCCCGTGATGTTTTTCTCACTCCTACTAGAGAATGTAATGTTACACACCCATACAATGCGCACAACCCCGCGATGTTTTTCACAAACCTATCCTACATTGCCACTGCATGTTCCCTTACCTCCCCATGCTGACCACCCCGCGGTGCTTTACTCCATCGTACATTGCAACTCACTGCCTATCCTAATTCAGACCCTCCGATTCACACCACCCCGTGATGTTTTTCTCACTCCTACTAGTGAATGTAATGTTACACACCCATACAATGCGCACCACCCCGCGATGTTTTTCAGAAACCTATCCTACATTGCCACTGCATGTTCCCAGACCTCGCCATGCTGACCACCCCGCGGTGCTTTTCTCCATCCTACATTGCCACTCACTGCCTATCCTAATTCAGACCTTCCGATTCACACCACCCCGTGATGTTTTTCTCACTCCTACTATTGAATGTAATGTTACACACCCATACAATGCGCACCACCACGCGATGTTTTTCAGAAACCTATCCTACATTGCCACTGCATGTTCCCTGACCTCCCCATGCTGACCACCCCGCGGTGATTTCCTCCATCCTACATTGCCACTCACTGCCTATCCTAATTCAGACCCTCCGATTCACACCACCCCGTTGTTTTTCTCACTCCTACTAGTGAATGTAATGTTACACACCCTTACAATGTGCACCAACGCGCGACGTTTTTCAGAAACCTATCCTACATTGCCACTGCATGTTCCAGGACCTCCCCATGCTGACCACCGCGCAGAGCTTTTCTCCATCCGACATTGCCACTCACAACCTATCCTAATTCAGACCCTCCGATTCACACCACCCCGTGATGTTTTTCTCACTCCTACTAGTGAATGCAATGTTACACACCCATACAATGCACACCACCCCGTGATGTTTTTCTCACTCCTACTAGTGAATGTAATGTTACACACCCATACAATGCGCACAACCCCACGATGTTTTTCAGAAACCTATCCTACATTGCCACTGCATGTTCCCTGACCTCCCCATGCTGACCACCCCGCGGTGCTTTTCTCCATCCGACATTGCCACTCACAACCTATCCTAATTCAGACCCTCCGATTCACACCACCCCGTGATGTTTTTCTCACTCCTACTAGTGAATGTAATGTTACACACCCATACAATGTGCACCACCCAGCGATGTTTTTCAGAAACCTATCCTACATTGCCACTGCATGTTCCCTGACCTCCCCATGCTGACCACCCCGCGGTGCTTTTCTCCATCCTACATTGCCACTCACTGCGTATCCTAATTCAGACCCTCCGATTCACACCACCCCGTGATGTTTTTCTCACTCCTACTAGTGAATGTAATGTTACACACTCATACAATGTGCACCACCCCGTGATGTTTTTTTCACTCCTACTAGTGAATGTAATGTTACACACCCATACAATGCGCACCACCCCGCGATGTTTTTCAGAAACCTATCCTACATTGCCACTGCATGTTCCCTGACCTATCCATCCTGACCACCCCTCAGTGCTTTTCTCCATCCTACATTGCCACTCACTGCCTCCACTAATTCAGACCCTGCAATTCACACCACCCCGTGATGTTTGTCTCACTCCTACTAGTGAATGTAATGCTACATAACCATACAATGCGCACCACCCCGCGATGTTTTTCTGAAACCTATCCTACATTGCCACTGCATGTTCCTTGACCTCCCCATGCTGACCACCCCGCGGTGCTTTCCTCCATCCTACATTGCCACTCACGGCCTATACTAATTCAGACATTCCGATTCACACCACCCCGTAATGTTTTTCTCACTCCTACTAGTGAATGAAATGTTACACTCCCATACAGTGCGCACCACCCCGCGGTGTTTTTCAGAAACCTATCCTACATTTCCACTGCATGTTCTCTGACCTCCCCATGCTGACCACCCCGAGGTGCTTTTCTCCATCCTACATTGCCACTCACTGCCTCTCCTATTTCAGACCCTCCGATTCACACCACCCCGTGATGTTTTTCTCACTCCTACCAGTGAATGCAATGTTACACACCCATACAATGCGCACCACCCCGTGATGTTTTTCTCACTCCTACTAGTGAATGTAATGTTACACACCCATACAATGCGCACCACCCCGTGATGTTTTTCTCACTCCTACTAGTGAATGTAATGTTACACACCCATACAATGCGCACCACCGCGCGATGTTTTTCAGAAACCTATCCTACATTGCCACTGCATGTTCCCTGACCTCCCCATGCTGACCACCCCGCGGTGCTTTTCTCCATCCTACATTGCCACTCACTGCCTATCCTAATTCAGACCCTCCGATTCACACCACCCCGTTGTTTTTCTCACTCCTACTAGTAAATGTAATGTTACACACCCTTACAATGTGCACCAACGCGCGACGTTTTTCAGAAACCTATCCTACATTGCCACTGCATGTTCCAGGACCTCCCCATGCTGACCACCCCGCGGAGCTTTTCTCCATCCGACATTGCCACTCACAACCTATCCTAATTCAGACCCTCCGATTCACACCACCCCGTGATGTTTTTCTCACTCCTACTAGTGAATGCAATGTTACACACCCTTACAATGCACACCACCCCGTGATGTTTTTCTCACTCCTACTAGTGAATGTAATGTTACACACCCATACAATGCGCACCACCCCGCGATGTTTTTCAGAAACCTATCCTACATTGCCACTGCATGTTCCCTGACCTCCCCATGCTGACCACCCCGCGGTGCTTTTCTCCATCCGACAATGCCACTCACAACCTATCCTAATTCAGACCCTCCGATTCACACCACCCCGTGATGTTTTTCTCACTCCTACTAGTGAATGTAATGTTACACACCCATACAATGCGCACCACCCCGCGATGTTTTTCAGAAACCTATCCTACATTGCCACTGCATGTTCCCTGACCTCCCCATGCTGACCACCCCGCGGTGCTTTTCTCCATCCTACATTGCCACTCACTGCGTATCCTAATTCAGACCCTCCGATTCACACCACCCCGTGATGTTTTTCTCACTCCTACTAGTGAATGTAATGTTACACACTCATACAATGCGCACCACCCCGTGATGTTTTTTTCACTCCTACTAGTGAATGTAATGTTACACACCCATACAATGCGCACCACCCCGCGATGTTTTTCAGAAACCTATCCTACATTGCCACTGCATGTTCCGTGACCTATCCCTCCTGACCACCCCTCAGTGCTTTTCTCCATCCTACATTGCCACTCACTGCCTCCACTAATTCAGACCCTGCAATTCACACCACCCAGTGATGTTTTTCTCACTCCTACTAGTGAATGTAAATTTACACACCCACACAATGCGCACCACCCCTCGATGTTTTTAAGAAACCTATCCTACATTGCCACTGCATCTTCCCTGACCTCCCCATGCTGACCACCCCGCGGTGCTTTTCTCCATCCGACATTGCCACTCACAACCTATCCTAATTCAGACCATCCGATTCATACCAGCCCGTGATGTTTTTTTCACTCCTACCAGAGAATGTAATGTTACACACCCATACAATGTGCACAACCCCGCGATGTTTTTCACAAACCTATCCTACATTGCCACTGCATGTTCCCTGACTTCCCCATGCTGACCACCCCGCGGTGCTTTTCTCCATCGTACATAGCAACTCACTGCCTATCCTAATTCAGACCCTCGGATTCACACCACCCCGTGATGTTTTTCTCACTCCTACTAGTGAATGTAATGTTACACACCCATAGAATGCGCACCACCCCGCGATGTTTTTCAGAAACCTATCCTACATTGCCACTGCATGTTCCCAGACCTCCCCATGCTGACCACCCCGCCGTGCTTTTCTCCATCCTACATTGCCACTCACTAAATATCCTAATTCAGACCTTCTGATTCACACCACCCCGTGATGTTTTTCTCACTCCTACTAGTGAATGTAATGTTACACACCCATACAATGCGCACCACAGCGCGATGTTTTTCAGAAACCTATCCTACATTGCCACTGCATGTTCCCTGACCTCCCCATGCTGACCACTCCGCGGTGATTTCCTCCATCCTACATTGCCACTCGCTGCCTATCCTAATTCAGACCCTCCGATTCACACCACCCCGTTGTTTTTCTCACTCCTACTAGTGAATGTAATGTTACACACCCTTACAATGTGCACCAATGTGCGATGTTTATCAGAAACCTATCCTACATTGCCACTGCATGTTCCAGGACCTCCCCATGCTGACCACCCCACGGAGCTTTTCTCCATCCTACATTGCTACTCACTGCCTATCCTAATTCAGACCGTCCGATTAACACCACCCCGTGATGTTTTTCTCACTCCTACTAGTGAATGTAATGTTACACACCCATACAATGCGCACCACCCCACGATTTTTTTCAGAAACCTATGCTACATTGCCACTGCATGTTCCCTGACCTCCCCATGCTGACCACCCCGCGGTGCTTTTCTCCATCCTACTTTACCACTCACTGCTTATCCTAATTCAGACCCTCCGTTTCACACCACCCCGCGATGTTTTTCTCACTCCTACTAGTGAATGTAATGTTACACACCCATACAATGCGCAACACCCCGCAATGTTTTTCAGAAACCTATCGTATATTGCCACTGCATGTTCCCTGACCTCCCCATGCTGACCACCCCGCGGTGCTTTTCTCCATCCTACATTGCCACTCACTGCCTATCCTAATTCAGACCCTCCGATTCACACCACCCCGTGATGTTTTTCTCACTCCTACTAGTGAATGTAATGTTACACACCCATACAATGCGCACCACCCCGCGATGTTTTTCAGAAACCTATCCTACATTGCCACTGCATGTTCCCTGATCTCCCCATGCTGACCACCCCGCGGTGCTTTTCTCCATCCTACATTGCCACTCACTTCGTATCCTAATTTAGACCCTCCAATTCACACCACCCCGTGATGTTTTTCTCACTCCTACTAGTGAATGTAATGTTACACACTCATACAATGCGCACCACCACGTGATTTTTTTTTCATTCCTACTAGTGAATGTAATGTTACACACCCATACAATGCGCACCACACCGCGATGTTTTTCAGAAACCTATCCTACATTGCCACTGCATGTTCCCTGACCTATGCATCCTGACCACCCCTCAGTGCTTTTCTCCATCCTACATTGCCACTCACTGCCTCCACTAATTCAGACCCTGCAATTCACAACACCCCGTGATGTTTGTCTCACTCCTACTAGTGAAAGTAATGCTACATAACAATACAATGCGCACTACCCCGCGATGTTTTTCAGAAACCTATCCTACATTGTCACTGCATGTTCCTTGACCTCCCCATGCTGACCACCCCGAGGTGCTTTTCTCCATCCTACATTGCCACTCACTGCCTCTCCTATTTCAGACCCTCCGATTCACACCACCCCGTGATGTTTTTCTCACTCCTACTAGTGAATGCAATGTTACACACCCATACAATGCGCACCACCCCGTGATGTTTTTCTCACTCCTACTAGTGAATGTAATGTTACACACCCATACAATGCGCACCACCCCGCGATGTTTTTTAGAAACCTATCCTACATTGCCACTGCATGTTCCCTGACCTCCCCATGCTGACCACCCCGCGGTGCTTTTCTCCATCCGACATTGCCACTCACAACCTATCCTAATTCAGACCCTCCGATTCACACCACCCCGTGATGTTTTTCTCACTCCTACTAGTGAATGTAATGTTACACACCCATACAATGCACACCACTCCGAGATGTTTTTCAGAAACCTATCGTATATTGCCACTGCATGTTCCCTGACCTCCCCATGGTGACCACCCCGCGGTGCTTTTCTCCATCCTACATTGCAAATCACTGCCTATCCTAATTCAGACCCTCTGATTCACACCACCCCATGATGTTTTTCTCAATCCTACTAGTGAATGTAATGTTACACACCCATACAATGCGCACCACCCCGCTATGTTTTTCAGAAACCTATCCTACATTGCCACTGCATGTTCCCTGACCTCCCCATGCTGACCACCCCGCGGTGCTTTTCTCCATCCTACATTGACACTCACTGCGTAACCTAATTCAGACCCTCCGATTCACACCACCCCATGATGTTTTTCTCACTCCTACTAGTGAATGTAATGTTACACACCGATACAATGCGCACCACCCCGCGATGTTTTTCAGAAAACTATCCTACATTGCCACTGCATGTTCCCTGACTTCCCAATGCTGACCACCCCGCAGTGCTTTTCTCCATCCTACATTGCCACTCACTGCCTATTCTAATTCAGACCCTCCGATTCACACCACCCCGTGATGTTTTTCTCACTCCTACCAGTGAATGTAATGTTACACCCCCATACAATGCGCACCACGACACGATTTTTTTCAGAAACCTATGCTACATTGCCACTGCATGTTCCCTGACCTCCCCATGCTGACCACCCCGCGGTGCTTTTCTCCATCCTACTGTACCACTCACTGCTTATCCTAATTCAGACCCTCCGATTCACACCACCCCGCGATGTTTTTCTCACTCCTACTAGTGAATGTAATGTTACACACCGATACAATGCGCACCACCCCGCGATGTTTTTCAGAAAACTATACTACATTGCCACTGCATGTTCCCTGACTTCCCAATGCTGACCACCCCGCGGTGCTTTTCTCCATCCTACATTGCCACTCACTTCGTATCCTAATTCAGACCCTCCAATTCACACCACCCCGTGATGTTTTTCTCACTCCTACTAGTGAATGTAATGTTACACACTCGTACAATGCGCACCAGCCCGTGATGTTTTTTCTTTCCTACTAGTGAATGTAATGTTACACACCCATACAATGCGCACCACCCCGCGATGTTTTTCAGAAAGCTATCCTACATTTCCACTGCATGTTCTCTGACCTCCCCATGCTGACCACCCCGAGGTGCTTTTTCCATCCTACATTGACACTCACTGCGTATCCTAATTCAGACCCTCCGATTCACACCACCCCGTGATGTTTGTCTCACTCCTACTAGTGAATGTAATGCTACATAACCATACAATGCGCACCACCCCGCGAAGTTTTTCAGAAACCTATCCTACATTGCCACTGCATGTTCCTTGACCTCCCCATGCTCACCACCCCGCGGTGCTTTCCTCCATCCTACATTGACACTGACTGCCTATACTAATTCAGACCCTCTGATTCACACCACCCCGTGATGTTTTTCTCACTCCTACTACAGAATGTAATGTTACACACCCATACAATGCGCACCACCCCGCGATGTTTTTCACAAACCTATCCTACATTGCCACTGCATGTTCCGTGACCTATCCATCCTGACCACCCCTCAGGGCTTTTCTCCATCCTACATTGCCACTAACTGCCTCCACTAATTCAGACCCTCCAGTTCACACCACCCAGTGATGTTTTTCTCACTCCTACTAGTGAATGTAAATTTACACACCCACACAATGCGCACCACCCCTCGATGTTTTTAAGAAACCTATCCTACATTACCACTGCATGTTTTCTGACCTCCCCATGCTGACCACCCCGCGGTGCTTTTCTCAATCCGACATTGCCACTCACAACCTATCCTAATTCAGACCATCCGATTCACACCACCCCGTGATGTTTTTCTCACTCCTACTAGAGAATGTAATGTTACACACCCATACAATGCGCACAACCCCGCGATGTTTTTCACAAACCTATCCTACATTGCCACTGCATGTTCCCTTACCTCCCCATGCTGACCACCCCGCGGTGCTTTACTCCATCGTACATTGCAACTCACTGCCTATCCTAATTCAGACCCTCCGATTCACACCACCCCGTGATGTTTTTCTCACTCCTACTAGTGAATGTAATGTTACACACCCATACAATGCGCACCACCCCGCGATGTTTTTCAGAAACCTATCCTACATTGCCACTGCATGTTCCCAGACCTCGCCATGCTGACCACCCCGCGGTGCTTTTCTCCATCCTACATTGCCACTCACTGCCTATCCTAATTCAGACCTTCCGATTCACACCACCCCGTGATGTTTTTCTCACTCCTACTATTGAATGTAATGTTACACACCCATACAATGCGCACCACCACGCGATGTTTTTCAGAAACCTATCCTACATTGCCACTGCATGTTCCCTGACCTCCCCATGCTGACCACCCCGCGGTGATTTCCTCCATCATACATTGCCACTCACTGCCTATCCTAATTCAGACCCTCCGATTCACACCACCCCGTTGTTTTTCTCACTCCTACTAGTGAATGTAATGTTACACACCCTTACAATGTGCACCAACGCGCGACGTTTTTCAGAAACCTATCCTACATTGCCACTGCATGTTCCAGGACCTCCCCATGCTGACCACCCCGCAGAGCTTTTCTCCATCCGACATTGCCACTCACAACCTATCCTAATTCAGACCCTCCGATTCACACCACCCCGTGATGTTTTTCTCACTCCTACTAGTGAATGCAATGTTACACACCCATACAATGCACACCACCCCGTGATGTTTTTCTCACTCCTACTAGTGAATGTAATGTTACACACCCATACAATGCGCACAACCCCACGATGTTTTTCAGAAACCTATCCTACATTGCCACTGCATGTTCCCTGACCTCCCCATGCTGACCACCCCGCGGTGCTTTTCTCCATCCGACATTGCCACTCACAACCTATCCTAATTCAGACCCTCCGATTCACACCACCCCGTGATGTTTTTCTCACTCCTACTAGTGAATGTAATGTTACACACCCATACAATGTGCACCACCCAGCGATGTTTTTCAGAAACCTATCCTACATTGCCACTGCATGTTCCCTGACCTCCCCATGCTGACCACCCCGCGGTGCTTTTCTCCATCCTACATTGCCACTCACTGCGTATCCTAATTCAGACCCTCCGATTCACACCACCCCGTGATGTTTTTCTCACTCCTACTAGTGAATGTAATGTTACACACTCATACAATGTGCACCACCCCGTGATGTTTTTTTCACTCCTACTAGTGAATGTAATGTTACACACCCATACAATGCGCACCACCCCGCGATGTTTTTCAGAAACCTATCCTACATTGCCACTGCATGTTCCCTGACCTATCCATCCTGACCACCCCTCAGTGCTTTTCTTCATCCTACATTGCCACTCACTGCCTCCACTAATTCAGACCCTGCAATTCACACCACCCCGTGATGTTTGTCTCACTCCTACTAGTGAATGTAATGCTACATAACCATACAATGCGCACCACCCCGCGATGTTTTTCAGAAACCTATCCTACATTGCCACTGCATGTTCCTTGACCTCCCCATGCTGACCACCCCGCGGTGCTTTCCTCCATCCTACATTGCCACTCACTGCCTATACTAATTCAGACATTCCGATTCACACCACCCCGTAATGTTTTTCTCACTCCTACTAGTGAATGAAATGTTACACTCCCATACAGTGCGCACCACCCCGCGGTGTTTTTCAGAAACCTATCCTACATTTCCACTGCATGTTCTCTGACCTCCCCATGCTGACCACCCCGAGGTGCTTTTCTCCATCCTACATTGCCACTCACTGCCTCTCCTATTTCAGACCCTCCGATTCACACCACCCCGTGATGTTTTTCTCACTCCTACTAGTGAATGCAATGTTACACACCCATACAATGCGCACCACCCCGTGATGTTTTTCTCACTCCTACTAGTGAATGTAATGTTACACACCCATACAATGCGCACCACCCCGTGATGTTTTTCTCACTCCTACTAGTGAATATAATGTTACACACACATACAATGCGCACCACCCCGCAATGTTTTTCAGAAACCTATCCTACGTTGCCACTGCATGTTCCCTGACCTCCCCATGCTGACCACCACGCGGAGCTTTTCTCCAACCTACATTGCCACTCACTGCCTATCCTAATTCAGACCCTCCGATTCACACCACCCCGTGATCTTTTTCTCACTCCTACTAGTGAATGTAATGTTACACACCCATAAAATGCACCCACACCGCGATGTTCTTCAGAAACCTATCCTACATTCCCACTGCATGTTCCCTGAACTCCCCAAGCTGACCACCCCGCGGTGCTTTTCTCCATCCTACATTGCCACTCACTGCCTATCTTAATTCAGACCCTCCGTTTCACACCACCCCGTGATGTTTTTCTCACTCCTACTAGTGAATGTCATGTTACACACCCATACAATGCGCACCCCCCCCTGATGTTTTTCTCACTCCTACTAGTGAATGTAATGTTACACACCCATAAAATGCGCACCACCCCGCGATGTTTTTCAGAAACCTATCCTACATTGCCACTGCATGTTCCCTGACCTCCCCATGGTAACCACCACGCGGAGCTTTTCTCCATCCTACATTGCCACTCACTGCCTATCCTGATTGAGACCCTCCGATTCACACCACCCCGTGATGTTTTTCTCACTCCTACTAGTGAATGTAATGTTACACACCCATACAATGCGCACCAGGCCGCGATGTTTTTAAGAAATCTATCCTACATTGCCACTGCATGATCCCTGATCTCCCCATGCTGAGCACCCCGCGGTGCTTTTCTCCAACCTATATTGCCCATCACGGCCTATCCTAATTCAGACCCTCCGATTCACGCCACCCCGTGATGTTTTTCTCACTCCAACTAGTGAATGTAATATTACACACCCATACAATGCGCACCACCCGGTGATGTTTTTCTCACTCCTACTAGTGAATGTAATGTTACGCACACATACAATGCGCACCACCCCGCTATGTTTTTCAGAAACCTATCCTACATTGCCACTGCATGTTCCCTGACTTCCCCATTCTGACCACCACGCGGAGCTTTACTCCATCCTACATTGCCACTCACTGCCTATCCTAATTCAGACCCTCCGATTCAAATCACCCCGTGATGTTTTTCTCACTCCTACTAGTGAACGTAAAGTTACACAACAATACAATGCGCACCACCCCTCGATGTTTTTCAGAAACCTATCCTACATTGCCACTGCATGTTCCCTGACCTCCGCAAGCTGACAACCCCGCGGTGCTATTCTCCATCCTACATTGCCACTCACTGCCTATCATAATTCAGACCCTCCGATTCACACCACCCCGTGATGTTTTTCTCACTCCTACTATTGAATGTAATGTTACACACCCATTCAATGCCCACCACCCTGTGATGTTTTTCTCACTCCTACTAGTGAATGTAATGTTACACACCCATACATTGCGCACCACCCCGCGATGTTTTTCAGAATCCTATGCTACATTGCCACTGCATGTTCTCTGACCTCCCCATGCTGACAATCCCGCGGTGCTTTTCTCCATCCTACATTGACACAAACATCCTATCCTACTTCAGACCTTCTGATTCACACCACCCCGTGAAGTTTTTATCACTCCTACTAGTGAATGTAATGTTACACACCCATACAATGCGCACCACCCCGCGATGTTTTTCAGAAACCTATCCTACAATGCCACTGCATGTTCCCTGACCTCCCCATGCTGACCACCCCGCGGTGCTTTTCTCCATCCTACATTGCCACTCACTGCCTATCCTAATTCAGACCCTCCGATTCACACCACCCCTTGATGTTTTTCTCACTCCTACTAGTGAATATAATGTTACACACCCAAACAATGCGCACCACCCCGCGATGTTTTTCAGAAACCTATCCTACATTGCCACTGCATGTTCCCTGACCTCCCCATGCTGACCACCACACGCAGCTTTTCTCCATCTTACATTGCCAATCACTGCCTATCCTAAATCAGACCCTCCGATTTACACCACCCCGTGATGTTTTTCTCACTCTTACTAGTGAATGTAATGTTACACACCCATTCATTGCACACCAGGTCGCGATTTTTTCAGAAACCTATCGTACATTGCCACTGCATGTTCCCTTATCTCCTCATGCTGACCACCCCGCGGTGCTTTTCCCATCCTATATTGCCACTCAAGGCCTATGCTAATTCAGACCCTCCGATTCACGCCACCCCGTGATGTTTTTCTCATTTGTACTAGTGAATGTAATGTTCAACACCCATAAAATGCGCACCACCCCGTGATGTTTTTCTCTCTCCTACTAGTGAATATAATGTTACACACCCATACAATGCGCACCACACCGCAATGTTTTTCAGAAACCTATCCTACTTTGCCACTGCATGTTCCCAGACCTCCCTATGCTGACCACCCCGCGGTGCTTTTCTCCATCCTACATTGCCACTCACTGCCTATCCTAATTCAGGCCCTCCGATTCACACCACCCCGTGAAGTTTTTCTCACTCCTACTAGTGAATGTAATGTTTCACAACCATAAAATGCGCACCAACCCGTGATGTTTTTCTCACTCCTACTAGTGAATGTCATGTTACACAACAATACAATGCGCAACACCCCACTATGTTTTTCAGAAACCTATCCTACATTGCCACTGCATGTTCCCTGACCTCCCCTTGCTGACCACCCCTCGGTGCTTTTCACCATCCTACATTGCCACTCACTGCCTATCCTAATTCAGACCCTCCGATTCACACCATCACATGATGTTTTTCTCACTCCTACTAGTGAATGTAATGTTACACAACCATAAAATGCGCACCACCCCGCGATGTTTTTCAGAAAACTATCCTACATTGCCACTGCATGTTCCCTGACCACCCCATGCTGACCACCACGCGGAGCTTTTCTCCAACCTACATTGCCACTCACTGCCTATCCTAATTCAGACCCTCCAATTCACATCATCCCGTGATGTTTTTCTCACTCCTACTAGTGAATGTAATGTTTCACACCCTTACAATGCGCACCACCCCGTGATGTTTTTCTCACTCCTACTAGTGAATGTCATGTTACACACCCATACAGTGCGCACCACCCCGCGATGTTTTTCAGAATCCTATCCTATATTGCCACTGCATGTTCCCTGACCTCCCTTTGTTGACCACCCCTCGGTGATTTTCTCCATCCTACATTGCCACTCATTGCCTATCCTAATTCAGACCCTCCGACTCCACCACCCCGTGATGGTTTTCTCACTCCTACTAGTGAATGTAATGTTACTCACCCATTCAATGCGCACCACAATGTGATGTTTTTCTCACTCCTACTAGTGAATGTAATGTTACACACCCATACAATGCGCACCAGGCCGCGATGTTTTTAAGAAATCTATCCTACATTGCCACTGCATGTTCCCTGATCTCCCCATGCTGAGCACCCCGCGGTGCTTTTCTCCAACCTATATTGCCCATCACGGCCTATCCTAATTCAGACCCTCCGATTCACACCACCCCGTGATGTTTTTCTCACTCCTACTAGTGAATGTAATGTTACACACCCATACAATGCGCACCACCCGGTGATGTTTTTCTCACTCCTACTAGTGAATGTAATGTTACGCACACATACAATGCGCACCACCCCGCTATGTTTTTCAGAAACCTATCCTACATTGCCAAGGCATGTTCCCTGACTTCCCCATTCTGACCACCACGCGGAGCTTTTCTCCATCCTACATTGCCACTCACTGCCTATCCTAATTCAGACCCTCCGATTCAAATCACCCCGTGATGTTTTTCTCACTCCTACTAGTGAATGTAATGTTACACAACAATACAATGCGCACCACCCTCGATGTTTTTCAGAAACCTATCCTACATTGCCACTGCATGTTCCCTGACCTCCCCAAGCTGACAACCCCGCGGTGCTATTCTCCATCCTACGTTGCCACTCACTGCCTATTATAATTCAGACCCTCCGATTCACACCACCCCGTGATGTTTTTCTCACTCCTACTATTGAATGTAATGTTACACACCCATTCAATGCGCACCACCCTGTGATGTTTTTCTCACTCCTACTAGTGAATGTTATGTTACACACCCATACATTGCGCACCACCCCGCGATGTTTTTCAGAATCCTATCCTACATTGCCACTGCATGTTCTCTGACCTCCCCATGCTGACAATCCCGCGGTGCTTTTCTCCATTCTACATTGCCACGCACATCCTATCCTACTTCAGACCTTCTGATTCACACCACCCCGTGAAGTTTTTATCACTCCTACTAGTGAATGTAATGTTACACACCCATACAATGCGCACCACCCCGCGATGTTTTTCAGAAACCTATCCTACAATGCCACTGCATGTTCCCTGACCTCCCCATGCTGACCACCCCGCGGTGCTTTTCTCCATCCTACATTGCCACTCACTGCCTATCCTAATTCAGACCCTCCGATTAACACCACCCCGTGATGTTTTTCTCACGCCTACTAGTGAATGTAATGTTATACAGCCATACAATGCGCACCACCCTGCGATGTTTTTCAGAAACTGTTCCTACATTGCCACTGCATGTTCCCTGACCTCCCCATGCTGACCACTCCGCGGTGCTTTTCTCCATCCTACATTGCCACTCACTGCCTATCCTAATTAAGACCCTCCGATTCACACCACCCCTTGATGTTTTTCTCACTCCTACTTGTGAATGTAATGTTACACACCCAAACAATGCGCACGACCCCGCGATGTTTTTCAGAAACCTATCCTACATCGCCACTGCATGTTCCCTGACCTCCCCTTGCTGACCACCCCGCGGTGCTTTTCTCCATCCTACATTGCCACTCACTGCCTATCCTAATTCAGACCCTCCGTTTCACACCACCCCGTGATGTTTTTCTCACTCCTACTAGTGAATGTAATGTTACACACCCATACAATGCGCACCACACCGCAATGTTTTTCAGAAACCTATCCTACTTTGCCACTGCATGTTCCCAGACCTCCCTATGCTGACCACCCCGCGGTGCTTTTCTCCATCCTACATTGCCACTCACTGCCTATCCTAATTCAGGCCCTCCGATTCACACCACCCGTGAAGTTTTTCTCACTCCTACTAGTGAATGTAATGTTTCTCAACCATAAAATGCGCACCAACCCGTGATGTTTTTCTCACTCCTACTAGTGAATGTCATGTTACACAGCAATACAATGCGCAACACCCCACTATGTTTTTCAGAATCCTATCCTATATTGCCACTGCATGTTCCGTGACCTCCCCTTGCTGACCACCCCTCGGTGATTTTCTCCATCCTACATTGCCAGTCACTGCCTATCCTAATTCAGACCCTCCGACTCCACCACCCCGTGATGGTTTTCTCACTCCTACTAGTGAATGTAATGTTACTCACCCATTCAATGCGCACCACAATGTGATGTTTTTCTCACTCCTACTAGTGAATGTAATGCTACACACCCATACAATGCGCACCACCCAGCGACGTTTTTCAGAATACTATCCTACATTGCCACTGCATGTTCCCTGACCTCCCCATGCGGACCACCTCATGGTGCTTTTCTCCAACCTACATTGCCACTACGTGCCTATACTAATTCAGACCCTCCGATTCACACCACCCCGTGATGTTTTTCTCACTCCTACTAGTGAATATAATGTTACACACCCATACAATGCGCACGACCCCCTGATGTTTTTCTCACTCCTACTAGTGAATGTAATGTTACACACCCATAAAATGCGCACCACCCCGCGATGTTTTTCAGAAACCTATCCTACATTGCCACTGCATGTTCCCTGACCTCCCCATGCTGACCACCACGCGGAGCTTTTCTCCATCCTACATTGCCACTCACTGCCTATCCTAATTCAGACCCTCCGATTCACACCACCCCGTGATGTTTTTCTCACTCCTACTAGTGAATGTAATGTTACACACCCATACAATGCGCACCAGGCCGCAATGTTTTTAAGAAATCTATCCTACATTGCCACTGCATGTTTCCTGATCTCCCCATGCTGAGCACCCCGCGGTGCTTTTCTCCAACCTATATTGCCCATCAGGGCCTATCCTAATTCAGACCCTCCGATTCACGCCACCCCGTGATATTTTTCTCACTCCTACTAGTGAATGTAATGTTACACACCCATACAATGCGCACCACCCGGTGATGTTTTTCTCACTCCTACTAGTGAATGTAATGTTACGCACACATACAATGCGCACCACCCCGCTATGTTTTTCAGAAACCTATCCTACATTGCCACTGCATGTTCCCTGACTTCCCCATTCTGACCACCACGCGGAGCTTTACTCCATCCTACATTGCCACTCACTGCCTATCCTAATTCAGACCCTCCGATTCAAATCACCCCGTGATGTTTTTCTCACTCCTACTAGTGAATGTAATGTTACACAACAATACAATGCGCACCACCCCTCGATGTTTTTCAGAAACCTATCCTACATTGCCACTGCATGTTCCCTGACCTCCCCAAGCTGACAACCCCGCGGTGCTATTCTCCATCCTACATTGCCACTCACTGCCTATTATAATTCAGACCCTCCGATTCACACCACCCCGTGATGTTTTTCTCACTCCTACTATTGAATGTAATGTTACACACCCATTCAATGCGCACCACCCCGCGATGTTTTTCAGAAACCTATCCTACATTGCCACTGCATGTTCCCTGACCTCCCCATGCTGACCACCACACGCAGCTTTTCTCCATCTCACATTGCCAATCACTGCCTATCCTAATTCAGACCCTCCGATTTACACCACCCCGTGATGTTTTTCTCACTCTTACTATTGAATGTAATGTTACACACCCATACAATGCACACCAGGTCGCGATTTTTTCAGAAACCTATTGTACATTGCCACTGCATGTTCCCTTATCTCCTCATGCTGACCACCCCGCGGTGCTTTTCCCATCCTACATTGCCACTCAAGGCCTATGCTAATTCAGACCCTCCGATACACGCCACCCCGTGATGTTTTTCTCATTTGTACTAGTGAATGTAATGTTCAACACCCATAAAATGCGCACCACCCCGTGATGTTTTTCTCACTCTTACTATTGAATGTAATGTTACACACCCATACAATGCACACCAGGTCGCGATTTTTTCAGAAACCTATCGTACATTGCCACTGCATGTTCCCTGACCTCCCCATGCTGACCACCACACGCAGCTTTTCTCCATCTCACATTGCCAATCACTGCCTATCCTAATTCAGACCCTCCGATTCACACCACCCCGTGATGTTTTTCTCACTCCTACTAGTGAATGTAATGTTACACACCCATAAAATGCACCCACACCGCGATGTTCTTCAGAAACCTATCCTACATTCCCACTGCATGTTCCCTGACCTCCCCAAGCTGACCACCCCGCGGTGCTTTTCTCCATCCTACATTGCCACTCACTGCCTATCCTAATTCAGACCCTCCGTTTCACACCACCCCGTGATGTTTTTCTCACTCCTACTAGTGAATGTAATGTTACACACCCATACAATGCGCACCACACCGCAATGTTTTTCAGAAACCTATCCTACTTTGCCACTGCATGATCCCAGACCTCCCTATGCTGACCACCCCGCGGTGCTTTTCTCCATCCTACATTGCCACTCACTGCCTATCCTAATTCAGGCCCTCCGATTCACACCACCCCGTGAAGTTTTTCTCACTCCTACTAGTGAATGTAATGTTTCACAACCATAAAATGCGCACCAACCCGTGATGTTTTTCTCACTCCTACTAGTGAATGTCATGTTACACAACAATACAATGCGCAACACCCCACTATGTTTTTCAGAAACCTATCCTACATTGCCACTGCATGTTCCCTGACCTCCCCTTGCTGACCACCCCTCGGTGCTTTTCACCATCCTACATTGCCACTCACTGCCTATCCTAATTCAGACCCTCCGATTCACACCACCACATGATGTTTTTCTCACTCCTACTAGTGAATGTAATGTTACACAACCATAAAATGCGCACCACCCCGCGATGTTTTTCAGAAAACTATCCTACATTGCCACTGCATGTTCCCTGACCACCCCATGCTGACCACCACGCGGAGCTTTTCTCCAACCTACATTGCCACTCACTGCCTATCCTAATTCAGACCCTCAGATTCACATCATCCCGTGATGTTTTTCTCACTCATACTAGTGAATGTAATGTTTCACACCCTTACAATGCGCACCACCCCGTGATGTTTTTCTCACTCCTACTAGTGAATGTCATGTTACACACCCATACAGTGCGCACCACCCCGCGATGTTTTTCAGAATCCTATCCTATATTGGCACTGCATTTTCCCTGACCTCCCCTTGCTGACCACCCCTCGATGATTTTCTCCATCCTACATTGCCACTCACTGCCTATCCTAATTCAGACCCTCCGACTCCACCACCCCGTGATGGTTTTCTCACTCCTACTAGTGAATGTAATGTTACTCACCCATTCAATGCGCACCACAATATGATGTTTTTCTCACTCCTACTAGTGAATGTAATGTTACACACCCATACAATGCGCACCACCCCGCGATGTTTTTCAGAATCCTATCCTACATTGCCACTGCATGTTCCCTGACCTCCCCATGCGGACCATCCCGCGGTGCTTTTCTCCATCCTACATTGCCACTCACAGGCTATCCTACTTCAGACCCTCTGATTCACACCACCCCGTGACTTTTGTCTCACTCCTACTAGTGAACGGAATGTTACACACCCATACAATGCGCACCAACCCCCGATGTTTTTCAGAAACCTATCCTACAATGCCACTGCATGTTCCCTGATCTCCCCTTGCTGACCACCACGTGGAGCTTTTCTCCATCCTACATTGCCACTCACTGCCTATGCTAATTCAGACCCTCCGATTCACGCCACCCCGTGATGTTTTTCTCACTCCTACTAGAGAATGTAATGTTACACACCCGTACAATGCGCACCACCCCGTGATGTTTTTCTCACTCCTACTAGTGAATGTAATGTAACACACACACATACAATGCGCACCACCCCGCGATGTTTTTCAGAATCCTATCCTACATTGCCACTGCATGTTCCCTGACCTCCCCATGCGGACCATCCCGCGGTGCTTTTCTCCATCCTACATTGCCACTCACAGGCTATCCTACTTCAGACCCTCTGATTCACACCACCCCGTGACTTTTGTCTCACTCCTACTAGTGAACCGAAAGTTACACACCCATACAATGCGCACCAACCCCCGATGTTTTTCAGAAACCTATCCTACAATGCCACTGCATGTTCCCTGATTTCCCCTTGCTGACCACCCCGCGGTGCTTTTCTCCATCCTACATTGCCACGCACTTCGTATCCTAATTCAGACCCTCCAATTCACACCACCCCGTGATGTTTTTCTCACTCCTACTAGTGAATGTAATGTTACACACTCATACAATGCGCACCACCCCGTGATGTTTTTTCATTCCTACTAGTGAATGTAATGTTACACACCCATACAATGCGCACCACCCCGCGATGTTTTTCAGAAGCCTATCCTACATTGCCACTGCATGTTCCCTGACCTATCTATCCTGACCACCCCTCAGTGCTTTTCTCCATCCTACATTGCCACTCACTGCCTCCACTAATTCAGACCCAGCAATTCACACCACCCCGTGATGTTTGTCTCACTCCTACTAGTGAATGTAATGTTACATAACCATACAATGCGCACCACCCCGCGATGTTTTTCAGAAACATATCCTACAGTGCCACTGCATGTTCCTTGACCTCCCCATGCTGACCAACCCGCGGTGCTTTCCTCCATCCTACATTGACACTGACTGCCTATACTAATTCAGACCCTCCGATTCACCCCACCCCGTGATGTTTTTCTCACTCCTACTAGTGAATGTAATGTTACATTCCCATACAGTGTGCACCACCCCGCGGTGTTTTTCAGAAACCTATCCTACATTTCCACTGCATGTTCTCTGACCTCCCCATGCTGACCACCCCGAGGTGCTTTTCTCCATCCTACATTGCCACTCACTGCCTCTCCTATTTCAGACCCTCCGATTCACACCACCCCGTGATGTTTTTCTTACTCCTACTAGTGAATGCAATGTTACACACCCATACAATGCGCACCACCCCGTGATGTTTTTCTCACTCCTACTAGTGAATGTAATGTTACACACCCATACAATGCGCACCACCCCGCGATGTTTTTCAGAAACCTATCCTACATTGCCACTGCATGTTCCCAGACCTCGCCATGCTGACCACCCCGCGGTGCTTTTCTCCATCCTACATTGCCACTCACTGCCTATCCTAATTCAGACCTTCCGATTCACACCACCCCGTGATGTTTTTCTCACTCCTACAGGTGAATGTAATGTTACACACCCATACAATGCGCACCACCGCGCGATGTTTTTCAGAAACCTATCCTACATTGCCACTGCATGTTCCCTGACCTCCCCATGCTGACCACCCCGCGGTGCTTTTCTCCATCCTACATTGCCACTCACTGCCTATCCTAATTCAGACCCTCCGATTCACACCACCCCATTGTTTTTCTCACTCCTACTAGTGAATATAATGTTACACACCCTTACAATGTGCACCAACGCGCGACGTTTTTCAGAAACCTATCCTACATTGCCACTGCATGTTCCAGGACCTCCCCATGCTGACCACCCCGCGGAGCTTTTCTCCATCCGACATTGCCACTCACAACCTATCCTAATTCAGACCCTCCGATTCACACCACCCCGTGATGTTTTTCTCACTCCTACTAGTGAATGCAATGTTACACACCCATACAATGCACACCACCCCGTTATGTTTTTCTCACTCCTACTAGTGAATGTAATGTTACACACCCATACAATGCGCACAACCCCGCGATGTTTTTCAGAAACCTATCCTACATTGCCACTGCATGTTCCCTGACCTCCCCATGCTGACCACCCCGCGGTGCTTTTCTCCATCCGACATTGCCACTCACAACCTATCCTAATTCAGAGCCTCCGATTCACACCACCCCGTGATGTTTTTCTCACTCCTACTAGTGAATGTAATGTTACACACCCATACAATGCGCACCACCCCGCGATGTTTTTCAGAAACCTATCCTACATTGCCACTGCATGTTCCCTGACCTCCCCATGCTGACCACCCCGCGGTGCTTTTCTCCATCCGACATTGCCCCTCACAACCTATCCTAATTCAGACCCTCCGATTCACACCACCCCATGATGTTTTTCTCACTCCTACTAGTGAATGTAATGTTACACACCCATACAATGCACACCACTCCGCGATGTTTTTCAGAAACCTATCGTATATTGCCACTGCATGTTCCCTGACCTCCCCATGCTGACCACCCCGCGGTGCTTTTCTCCGTTCTACATTGCCACTCACTGCCTATCCTAATTCAGACCCTCCGATTCACACCACCCCGTGATGTTTCTCTCACTCCTACTAGTGAATGTAATGTTACACACCCATACAATGCGCACCACCCCGCGATGTTTTTCAGAAACCTATCCTACATTGCCACTGCATGTTCCCTGAGCTCCCCATGCTGACAACCCCGCGGTGCTTTTCTCCATCCTACATTGACACTCACTGCGTATTCTAATTCAGACCCTCCGATTCACACCACCCCGTGATGTTTTTCTCACTCCTACTAGTGAATGTAATGTTACACACTCATACAATGCGCACCACTCCGTGATGTTTTTTTCACTCCTACTAGTGAATGTAATGTTACACACCAATACAATGTGCACCACCCCGCGATGTTTTTCAGAAACCTATCCTACATTGCCACTGCATGTTCCCTGACCTATCCATTCTGACCACCCCTCAGTGCTTTTCTCCATACTACATTGCCACTCACTGCCTCCACTAATTCAGACCCTGCAATTCACACCACTCCGTGATGTTTGTCTCACTCCTACAAGTGAATGTAATGCTACATAACCATACAATGAGCACCACCCCGCGATGTTTTTCAGAAACCTATCCTACATTGCCACTGCATGTTCCCTGACCTCCCCATGCTGACCACCCCGCGGTGCTTTCCTCCATCCTACATTGACACTGACTGCCTATACTAATTCAGACCCTCCGATTCACACCAACCCGTGATGTTTTTATCACTCCTACTAGTGAATGAAATGTTACACTCCCATACAGTGCGCACAACCCCGCGGTGTTTTTCAGAAACCTATCCTACATTTCCACTGAATGTTCTCTGACCTCCCCATGCTGACCACCCCGAGGTGCTTTTCTCCATCCTACATTGCCACTCACTGCCTCTCCTATTTCAGACCCTCCGATTCACACCACCCCGTGATGTTTTTCTCACTCCTACTAGTGAATGCAATGTTACACACCCATACAATGCGCACCACCCCGTGATGTTTTTCTCACTCCTACTAGTGAATGTAATGTTACACACCCATAAAATGCGCACCACCCCGCGATGTTTTTCAAAAACCTATCCTACATTGCCACTGCATGTTCCGTGACCTATCCATCCTGACCACCCCTCAGGGCTTTTCTCCATCCTACATTGCCACTAACTGCCTCCACTAATTCAGACCCTCCAGTTCACACCACCCAGTGATGTTTTTCTCACTCCTACTAGTGAATGTAAATTTACACACCCACACAGTGCGCACCACCCCTCGATGTTTTTAAGAAACCTATCCTACATTACCACTGCATGTTTTCTGACCTCCCCATGCTGACCACCCCGCGGTGCTTTTCTCCATCCGACATTGCCACTCACAACCTATCCTAATTCAGACCATCCGATTCACACCACCCCGTGATGTTTTTCTCACTCCTACTAGAGAATGTAATGTTACACACCCATACAATGCGCACAACCCCGCGATGTTTTTCACAAACCTATCCTACATTGCCACTGCATGTTCCCTTACCTCCCCATGCTGACCACCCCGCGGTGCTTTTCTCCATCGTACATTGCAACTCACTGCCTATCCTAATTCAGACCCTCCGATTCACACCACCCCATGATGTTTTTCTCACTCCTACTAGTGAATGTAATGTTACACACCCATACAATGCGCACCACCCCGCGATGTTTTTCAGAAACCTATCCTACATTGCCACTGCATGTTCCCAGACCTCGCCATGCTGACCACCCCGCGGTGCTTTTCTCCATCCTACATTGCCACTCACTGCCTATCCTAATTCAGACCTTCCGATTCACACCACCCCGTGATGTTTTTCTCACTCCTACAGGTGAATGTAATGTTACACACCCATACAATGCGCACCACCGCGCGATGTTTTTCAGAAACCTATCCTACATTGCCACTGCATGTTCCCTGACCTCCCCATGCTGACCACCCCGCGGTGCTTTTCTCCATCCTACATTGCCACTCACTGCCTATCCTAATTCAGACCCTCCGATTCACACCACCCCGTTGTTTTTCTCACTCCTACTAGTGAATATAATGTTACACACCCTTACAATGTGCACCAACGTGCGACGTTTTTCAGAAACCTATCCTACATTGCCACTGCATGTTCCAGGACCTCCCCATGCTGACCACCCCGCGGAGCTTTTCTCCATCCGACATTGCCACTCACAACCTATCCTAATTCAGACACTCCGATTCACACCACCCCGTGATGTTTTTCTCACTCCTACTAGTGAATGCAATGTTACACACCCATACAATGCACACCACCCCGTTATGTTTTTCTCACTCCTACTAGTGAATGTAATGTTACACACCCATACAATGCGCACAACCCCGCGATGTTTTTCAGAAACCTATCCTACATTGCCACTGCATGTTCCCTGACCTCCCCATGCTGACCACCCCGCGGTGCTTTTCTCCATCCGACATTGCCACTCACAACCTATCCTAATTCAGAGCCTCCGATTCACACCACCCCGTGATGTTTTTCTCACTCCTACTAGTGAATGTAATGTTACACACCCATACAATGCGCACCACCCCGCGATGTTTTTCAGAAACCTATCCTACATTGCCACTGCATGTTCCCTGACCTCCCCATGCTGACCACCCCGCGGTGCTTTTCTCCATCCTACATTGCCACTCACTGCGTATCCTAATTCAGACCCTCCGATTCACACCACCCCGTGATGTTTTTCTCACTCCTACTAGTGAATGTAATGTTACACACTCATACAATGCGCACCACCCCGTGATGTTTTTTTCACTCCTACTAGTGAATGTAATGTTACACACCCATACAATGCGCACCACCCCGCGATGTTTTTCAGAAACCTATCCTACATTGCCACTGCATGTTCCGTGACCTATCCATCCTGACCACCCCTCAGTGCTTTTCTCCATCCTACATTGCCACTTACTGCCTCCACTAATTCAGACCCTGCAATTCACACCACCCAGTGATGTTTTTCTCACTCCTACTAGTGAATGTAAATTTACACACCCACACAATGCGCACCACCCCTCGATGTTTTTAAGAAACCTATCCTACATTGCCACTGCATGTTCCCTGACCTCCCCATGCTGACCACCCCGCGGTGCTTTTCTCCATCCGACATTGCCACTCACAACCTATCCTAATTCAGACCATCCGATTCATACCAGCCCGTGATGTTTTTTTCACTCCTACCAGAGAATGTAATGTTACACACCCATACAATGTTCACAACCCCGCGATGTTTTTCACAAACCTATCCTACATTGCCACTGCATGTTCCCTGACTTCCCCATGCTGACCACCCCGCGGTGCTTTTCTCCATCGTACATAGCAACTCACTGCCTATCCTAATTCAGACCCTCGGATTCACACCACCCCGTGATGTTTTTCTCACTCCTACTAGTGAATATAATGTTACACACCCATAGAATGCGCACCACCCCGCGATGTTTTTCAGAAACCTATCCTACATTGCCACTGCATGTTCCCAGACCTCCCCATGCTGACCACCCCGCCGTGCTTTTCTCCTTCCTACATTGCCACTCACTACCTATCCTAATTCAGACCTTCTGATTCACACCACCCCGTGATGTTTTTCTCACTCCTACTAGTGAATGTAATGTTACACACCCATACAATGCGCACCACCGCGCGATGTTTTTCAGAAACCTATCCTACATTGCCACTGCATGTTCTCTGACCTCCCCATGCTGACCACCCCGCGGTGATTTCCTCCATCCTACATTGCCACTCGCTGCCTATCCTAATTCAGACCCTCCGATTCACACCACCCCGTTGTTTTTCTCACTCCTACTAGTGAATGTAATGTTACACACCCTTACAATGTGCACCAACGCGCGATGTTTATCAGAAACCTATCCTACATTGCCACTGCATGTTCCAGGACCTCCCCATGCTGACCACCCCGCGGAGCTTTTCTCCATCCTACATTGCTACTCACTGCCTATCCTAATTCAGACCCTCCGATTAACACCACCCCGTGATGTTTTTCTCACTCCTACTAGTGAATGTAATGTTACACACCCATACAATGCGCACCACCCCACGATTTTTTTCAGAAACCTATGCTACATTGCCACTGCATGTTCCCTAACCTCCCCATGCTGACCACCCCGCGGTGCTTTTCTCCATCCTACTTTACCACTCACTGCTTATCCTAATTCAGACCCTCCGTTTCACACCACCCCGCGATGTTTTTCTCACTCCTACTAGTGAATGTATTGTTACACACCCATACAATGCGCACCACCCCGCGATGTTTTTCAGAAACCTATCCTACATTGCCACTGCATGTTCCCTGACCTCCCCATGCTGACCACCCCGCGGTGATTTTCTCCATCCTACATTGCCACTCACTTCGTATCCTAATTTAGACCCTCCAATTCACACCACCCCGTGATGTTTTTCTCACTCCTACTAGTGAATGTAATGTTACACACTCATACAATGCGCACCACCACGTGATGTTTTTTTCATTCCTACTAGTGAATGTAATGTTACACACCCATACAATGCGCACCACCCCGCGATGTTTTTCAGAAACCTATCCTACATTGCCACTGCATGTTCCCTGACCTATGCATCCTGACCACCCCTCAGTGCTTTTCTCCATCCTACATTGCCACTCACTGCCTCCACTAATTCAGACCCTGCAATTCACAACACCCCGTGATGTTTGTCTCACTCCTACTAGTGAAAGTAATGCTACATAACCATACAATGCGCACTACCCCGCGATGTTTTTCAGAAACCTATCCTACATTGCCACTGCATGTTCCTTGACCTCCCCATGCTGACCACCCCGAGGTGCTTTTCTCCATCCTACATTGCCACTCACTGCCTCTCCTAATTCAGACCCTCCGATTCACACCACCCCGTGATGTTTTTCTCACTCCTACTAGTGAATGTAATGTTACACACCCATACAATGCGCACCACCCGGCGATGTTTTTCAGAAACCTATCCTACATTGCCACTGCATGTTCCCTGACCTCCCCATGCTGACCACCCCGCGGTGCTTTTCTCCATCCTACATTGACACTCACTGCGTAACCTAATTCAGACCCTCCGATTCACACCACCCCATGATGTTTTTCTCACTCCTACTAGTGAATGTAATGTTACACACCGATACAATGCGCACCACCCCGCGATGTTTTTCAGAAACCTATCCTACATTGCCACTGCATGTTCCAGGACCTCTCCATGCTGACCACCCCGCGGAGCTTTTCTCCATCCTACATTGCTACTCACTGCCTATCCTAATTCAGACCCTCCGATTAACACCACCCCGTGATGTTTTTCTCACTCCTAGTAGTGAATGTAATGTTACACACCCATACAATGCGCACCACCCCACGATTTTTTTCAGAAACCTATGCTACATTGCCACTGCATGTTCCCTGACCTCCCCATGCTGACCACCCCGCGGTGCTTTTCTCCATCCTACTTTACCACTCACTGCTTATCCTAATTCAGACACTCCGATTCACACCACCCCGCGATGTTTTTCTCACTCCTACTAGTGAATGTAATGTTACACACCCATACAATGCGCACCACCCCGCGATGTTTTTCAGAAAACTATCCTACATTGCCACTGCATGTTCCCTGACTTCCCAATGCTGACCACCCCGCAGTGCTTTTCTCCATCCTACATTGCCACTCACTGCCAATCCTAATTCAGACCCTCCGATTCACACCACCCCATGATGTTTTTCTCACTCCTACTAGTGAATGTAATGTTACACACCCATACAATGCACACCACTCCGCGATGTTTTTCAGAAACCTATCGTATATTGCCACTGCATGTTCCCTTACCTCCCCATGCTGACCACCCCGCGGTGCTTTTCTCCATCGTACATTGCAACTCACTGCCTATCCTAATTCAGACCCTCCGATTCACACCACCCCATGATGTTTTTCTCACTCCTACTAGTGAATGTAATGTTACACACCCATACAATGCGCACCACCCCGCGATGTTTTTCAGAAACCTATCCTACATTGCCACTGCATGTTCCCAGACCTCGCCATGCTGACCACCCCGCCGTGCTTTTCTCCATCCTACATTGCCACTCACTACCTATCCTAATTCAGACCTTCTGATTCACACCACCCCGTGATGTTTTTCTCACTCCTACTAGTGAATGTAATGTTACACACCCATACAATGCGCACCACCGCGCGATGTTTTTCAGAAACCTATCCTACATTGCCACTGCATGTTCCCTGACCTCCCCATGCTGACCACCCCGCGGTGATTTCCTCCATCCTACATTGCCACTCGCTGCCTATCCTAATTCAGACCCTCCGATTCACACCACCCCGTTGTTTTTCTCACTCCTACTAGTGAATGTAATGTTACACACCCTTACAATGTGCACCAACGCGCGATGTTTATCAGAAACCTATCCTACATTGCCACTGCATGTTCCAGGACCTCCCCATGCTGACCACCCCGCGGAGCTTTTCTCCATCCTACATTGCTACTCACTGCCTATCCTAATTCAGACCCTCCGATTAACACCACCCCGTGATGTTTTTCTCACTCCTACTAGTGAATGTAATGTTACACACCCATACAATGCGCACCACCCCACGATTTTTTTCAGAAACCTATGCTACATTGCCACTGCATGTTCCCTAACCTCCCCATGCTGACCACCCCGCGGTGCTTTTCTCCATCCTACTTTACCACTCACTGCTTATCCTAATTCAGACCCTCCGTTTCACACCACCCCGCGATGTTTTTCTCACTCCTACTAGTGAATGTATTGTTACACACCCATACAATGCGCACCACCCCGCGATGTTTTTCAGAAACCTATCCTACATTGCCACTGCATGTTCCCTGACCTCCCCATGCTGACCACCCCGCGGTGATTTTCTCCATCCTACATTGCCACTCACTTCGTATCCTAATTTAGACCCTCCAATTCACACCACCCCGTGATGTTTTTCTCACTCCTACTAGTGAATGTAATGTTACACACTCATACAATGCGCACCACCACGTGATGTTTTTTTCATTCCTACTAGTGAATGTAATGTTACACACCCATACAATGCGCACCACCCCGCGATGTTTTTCAGAAACCTATCCTACATTGCCACTGCATGTTCCCTGACCTATGCATCCTGACCACCCCTCAGTGCTTTTCTCCATCCTACATTGCCACTCACTGCCTCCACTAATTCAGACCCTGCAATTCACAACACCCCGTGATGTTTGTCTCACTCCTACTAGTGAAAGTAATGCTACATAACCATACAATGCGCACTACCCCGCGATGTTTTTCAGAAACCTATCCTACATTGCCACTGCATGTTCCTTGACCTCCCCATGCTGACCACCCCGAGGTGCTTTTCTCCATCCTACATTGCCACTCACTGCCTCTCCTAATTCAGACCCTCCGATTCACACCACCCCGTGATGTTTTTCTCACTCCTACTAGTGAATGTAATGTTACACACCCATACAATGCGCACCACCCGGCGATGTTTTTCAGAAACCTATCCTACATTGCCACTGCATGTTCCCTGACCTCCCCATGCTGACCACCCCGCGGTGCTTTTCTCCATCCTACATTGACACTCACTGCGTAACCTAATTCAGACCCTCCGATTCACACCACCCCATGATGTTTTTCTCACTCCTACTAGTGAATGTAATGTTACACACCGATACAATGCGCACCACCCCGCGATGTTTTTCAGAAACCTATCCTACATTGCCACTGCATGTTCCAGGACCTCTCCATGCTGACCACCCCGCGGAGCTTTTCTCCATCCTACATTGCTACTCACTGCCTATCCTAATTCAGACCCTCCGATTAACACCACCCCGTGATGTTTTTCTCACTCCTAGTAGTGAATGTAATGTTACACACCCATACAATGCGCACCACCCCACGATTTTTTTCAGAAACCTATGCTACATTGCCACTGCATGTTCCCTGACCTCCCCATGCTGACCACCCCGCGGTGCTTTTCTCCATCCTACTTTACCACTCACTGCTTATCCTAATTCAGACACTCCGATTCACACCACCCCGCGATGTTTTTCTCACTCCTACTAGTGAATGTAATGTTACACACCCATACAATGCGCACCACCCCGCGATGTTTTTCAGAAAACTATCCTACATTGCCACTGCATGTTCCCTGACTTCCCAATGCTGACCACCCCGCAGTGCTTTTCTCCATCCTACATTGCCACTCACTGCCAATCCTAATTCAGACCCTCCGATTCACACCACCCCATGATGTTTTTCTCACTCCTACTAGTGAATGTAATGTTACACACCCATACAATGCACACCACTCCGCGATGTTTTTCAGAAACCTATCGTATATTGCCACTGCATGTTCCCTGACCTCCCCATGCTGACCACCCCGCGGTGCTTTTCTCCATCCTACATTGCCACTCACTGCCTATCCTAATTCAGACCATCCGATTCACACCACCCCGTGATGTTTTTCTCACTCCTACTAGTGAATGTAATGTTACACACCCATACAATGCGCACCACCCCGCGATGTTTTTCAGAAACCTATCCTACATTGCCACTGCATGTTCCCTGACCTATCCATCCTGACAACCCCTCAGTGCTTTTCTCCATCCTACATTGCCACTCACTGCCTCCACTAATTCAGACCCTGCCATTCACACCACCCCTTGATGTTTGTCTCACTCCTACTAGTGTATGTAATGCTACATAACCATACAATGCGCACCACCCCGCGATGTTTTTCAGAAACCTATCCTACATTGCCACTGCATGTTCCTTGACCTCCCCATGCTGACCACCCCGCGGTGCTTTCCTCCATCCTACATTGACACTGACTGCCTATACTAATTCAGACCCTCCGATTCACACCACCCCGTGATGTTTTTCTCACTCCAACTAGTGAGTGTAATGTTACATTCCCATACAGTGCGCACCACCCCGCGGTATTTTTCAGAAACCTATCCTACATTTCCACTGCATGTTCTCTGACCTCCCCATGCTGACCACCCCGAGGTGCTTTTCTACATCCTACATTGCCACTCACTTCCTCTCCTATTTCAGACCCTCCGATTCACACCACCCCGTGATGTTTTTCTCACTCCTACTAGTGAATGCAATGTTACACACCCATACAATGCGCACCACACCGTGATGTTTTTCTCACTCCTACTAGTGAATGTAATGTTACACACCCATACAATGCGCACCACCCCGCGATGTTTTTCACAAACCTATCCTACATTGCCACTGCATGTTCCGTGACCTATCCATCCTGACCACCCCTCAGTGCTTTTCTCCATCCTACATTGCCACTAACTGCCTCCACTAATTCAGACCCTCCAATTTACACCACCCAGTGATGTTTTTCTCACTCCTACTAGTGAATGTAAATTTACACACCCACACAATGCGCACCACCCCTCGATGTTTTTAAGAAACCTATCCTACATTGCCACTGCATGTTCCCTTACCTCCCCATGCTGACCACCCCGCGGTGCTTTACTCCATCGTACATTGCAACTCACTGCCTATCCTAATTCAGACCCTCCGATTCACACCACCCCGTGATGTTTTTCTCACTCCTACTAGTGAATGTAATGTTACACACCCATACAATGCGCACCACCCCGCGATGTTTTTCAGAAACCTATCCTACATTGCCACTGCATGCTCCCAGACCTCGCCATACTGACCACCCCGCGGTGCTTTTCTCCATCCTACATTGCCACTCACTGCCTATCCTAATTGAGACCTTCCGATTCACACCACCCCGTGATGTTTTTCTCACTCCTACTAGTGAATGTAATGTTACACACCCATACAATGCGCACCACCGCGCGATGTTTTTCAGAAACCTATCCTACATTGCCACTGCATGTTCCCTGATCTCCCCATGCTGACCACCCCGCGGTGATTTCCTCCATCCTACATTGCCACTCACTGCCTATCCTAATTCAGACCCTCCGATTCACACCACCCCGTTGTTTTTCTCACTCCTACTAGTGAATGTAATGTTACACACCCTTACAATGTGCACCAACGCGCGACGTTTTTCAGAAACCTATCCTACATTGCCACTGCATGTTCCAGGACCTCCCCATGCTGACCACCCCGCGGAGCTTTTCTCCATCCGACATTGCCACTCACAACCTATCCTAATTCAGACCCTCCGATTCACACCACCCCGTGATGTTTTTCTCACTCCTACTAGTGAATGCAATGTTACACACCCATACAATGCACACCACCCCGTGATGTTTTTCTCACTCCTACTAGTGAATGTAATGTTACACACACATACAATGCGCACAACCCCGCGATGTTTTTCAGAAACCTATCCTACATTGCCACTGCATGTTCCCTGACCTCCCCATGCTGACCACCCCGCGGTGCTTTTCTCCATCCGACATTGCCACTCACAACCTATCCTAATTCAGAGCCTCCGATTCACACCACCCCGTGATGTTTTTCTCACTCCTACTAGTGAATGTAATGTTACACACCCATACAATGCGCACCACCCAGCGATGTTTTTCAGAAACCTATCCTACATTGCCACTGCATGTTCCCTGACCTCCCCATGCTGACCACCCCGCGGTGCTTTTCTCCATCCTACATTGCCACTCACTGCGTATCCTAATTCAGACCCTCCAATTCACACCACCCCGTGATGTTTTTCTCACTCCTACTAGTGAATGTAATGTTACACACTCATACAATGCACACCACCCCGTGATGTTTTTTTCACTCCTACTAGTGAATGTAATGTTACACACCCATACAATGCGCACCACCCCGCGATGTTTTTCAGAAACCTATCCTACATTGCCACTGCATGTTCCCTGACCTATCCATCCTGACCACCCCTCAGTGCTTTTCTCCATCCTACATTGCCACTCACTGCCTCCACTAATTCAGAAACTGCAATTCACACCACCCCGTGGTGTTTGTCTCACTCCTACTAGTGAATGTAATGCTACATAACCATACAATGCGCACCACCCCGCGATGTTTTTCAGAAACCTATCCTACATTGCCACTGCATGTTCCTTGACCTCCCCATGCTGACCACCCCGCGGTGCTTTCCTCCATCCTAAATTGCCACTCACTGCCTATACTAATTCAGACATTCCGATTCACACCACCCCGTGATGTTTTTCTCACTCCTACTAGTGAATGAAATGTTACACTCCCATACAGTGCGCACCACCCCGCGGTGTTTTTCAGAAACCTATCCTACATTTCCACTGCATGTTCTCTGAACTCCCCATGCTGACCACCCCGAGGTGCTTTTCTCCATCCTACATTGCCACTCACTGCCTCTCCTATTTCAGACCCTCCGATTCACACCACCCCGTGATGTTTTTCTCACTCCTACTAGTGAATGCAATGTTACACACCCATACAATGCGCACCACCCCGTGATGTTTTTCTCACTCCTACTAGTGAATGTAATGTTACACACCCATACAATGCGCACCACCCCGCGATGTTTTTCACAAACCTATCCTACATTGCCACTGCATGTTCCGTGACCTATCCATCCTGACCACCCCTCAGTGCTTTTCTCCATCCTACATTGCCACTAACTGCCTCCACTAATTCAGACCCTCCAATTCACACCACCCAGTGATGTTTTTCTCACTCCTACTAGTGAATGTAAATTTACACACCAATACAATGCGCACCACCCCTCGATGTTTTTCAGAAATCTATCCTACATTGCCACTGCATGTTCCAGGACCTCTCCATGCTGACCACCCCGCGGAGCTTTTCTCCATCCTACATTGCTACTCACTGCCTATCCTAATTCAGACCCTCCGATTAACACCACCCCGTGATGTTTTTCTCACTCCTAGTAGTGAATGTAATGTTACACACCCATACAATGCGCACCACCCCACGATTTTTTTCAGAAACCTATGCTACATTGCCACTGCATGTTCCCTGACCTCCCCATGCTGACCACCCCGTGGTGCTTTTCTCCATCCTACTTTACCACTCACTGCTTATCCTAATTCAGACACTCCGATTCACACCACCCCGCGATGTTTTTCTCACTCCTACTAGTGAATGTAATGTTACACACCCATACAATGCGCACCACCCCGCGATGTTTTTCAGAAAACTATCCTACATTGCCACTGCATGTTCCCTGACTTCCCAATGCTGACCACCCCGCAGTGCTTTTCTCCATCCTACATTGCCACTCACTGCCAATCCTAATTCAGACCCTCCGATTCACACCACCCCATGATGTTTTTCTCACTCCTACTAGTGAATGTAATGTTACACACCCATACAATGCACACCACTCCGCGATGTTTTTCAGAAACCTATCGTATATTGCCACTGCATGTTCCCTGACCTCCCCATGCTGACCACCCCGCGGTGCTTTTCTCCATCCTACATTGCCACTCACTGCCTATCCTAATTCAGACCATCCGATTCACACCACCCCGTGATGTTTTTCTCACTCCTACTAGTGAATGTAATGTTACACACACATACAATGCGCACCACCCCGCGATGTTTTTCAGAAACCTATCCTACATTGCCACTGCATGTTCCCTGACCTATCCATCCTGACAACCCCTCAGTGCTTTTCTCCATCCTACATTGCCACTCACTGCCTCCACTAATTCAGACCCTGCCATTCACACCACCCCGTGATGTTTGTCTCACTCCTACTAGTGTATGTAATGCTACATAACCATACAATGCGCACCACCCCGCGATGTTTTTCAGAAACCTATCCTACATTGCCACTGCATGTTCCTTGACCTCCCCATGCTGACCACCCCGCGGTGCTTTCCTCCATCCTACATTGACACAGACTGCCTATACTAATTCAGACCCTCCGATTCACACCACCCCGTGATGTTTTTCTCACTCCAACTAGTGAATGTAATGTTACATTCCCATACAGTGCGCACCACCCCGCGGTATTTTTCAGAAACCTATCCTACATTTCCACTGCATGTTCTCTGACCTCCCCATGCTGACCACCCCGAGGTGCTTTTCTCCATCCTACATTGCCACTCACTTCCTCTCCTATTTCAGACCCTCCGATTCACACCACCCCGTGATGTTTTTCTCACTCCTACTAGTGAATGCAATGTTACACACCCATACAATGCGCACCACCCCGTGATGTTTTTCTCACTCCTACTAGTGAATGTAATGTTACACACCCATACAATGCACACAACTCCGCGATATTTTTCAGAAACCTATCGTATATTACCACAGCATGTTCCCTGACCTCCCCATGCTGACCAGCCCGCGGTGCTTTTCTCCGTCCTACATTGCCACTCATTGCCTATCCTAATTCAGACCCTCCGAATCACACCACCCCGTGATGTTTTTCTCACTCCTACTAGTGAATGTAATGTTACACACCCATACAATGCACAGCACCCCGCGATGTTTTTCAGAAACCTATCCTACATTGTCACTGCATGTTCCCTGACCTCCCCATGCTGACCACCCCCCGGTGCTTTTCTCCATCCTACATTGCCACTCACTGCGTATCCTATTTCAGACCCTCCGATTCACACCACCCCGTGATGTTTTTCTCACTCCTACTAGTGAATGCAATGTTACACACCCATACAATGTGCACCACACCGTGATGTTTTTCTCACTCCTACTAGTGAATGTAATGTTACACACCCATACAATGCGCACCACCCCGCGATGTTTTTCAGAAACCTATCCTACATTGCCACAGCATGTTCCGTGACCTATCCATCCTGACCACCCCTCAGTGCTTTTCTCCATCCTACATTGCCACTAACTGCCTCCACTAATTCAGACCCTCCAATTTACACCACCCAGTGATGTTTTTCTCACTCCTACTAGTGAATGTAAATTTACACACCCACACAATGCGCACCACCCCTCGATGTTTTTAAGAAACCTATCCTACATTGCCACTGCATGTTCCCTGACCTCCCCATGCTGACCACCCCGCGGTGCTTTTCTCCATCCTACATTGCCACTCACTGCCTATCCTAATTCAGACCTTCTGATTAACACCACCCCGTGATGTTTTTCTCACTCCTACTAGTGAATGTAATGTTACACACCCATACAATGCGCAACAACGCGCGATGTTTTTCAGAAACCTATCCTACATTGCCACTGCATGTTCCCTGACCTCCCCATGCTGACCACCCCGCGGTGATTTCCTCCATCCTACATTGCCACTCACTGCCTAACCTAATTCAGACACTCCGATTCACACCACCCCGTTGCTTTTCTCACTCCTACTAGTGAATGTAATGTTACACACCCTTACAATGTGCACCAATGCGCGATGTTTATCAGAAACCTATCCTACATTGCCACTGCATGTTCCAGGACCTCCCCATGCTGACCACCCCGCGGAGCTTTTCTCCATCCTACATTGCTACTCACTGCCTATCCTAATTCAGACCCTCCGATTAACACCACCCCGTGATGTTTTTCTCACTCCTACTAGTGAATGTAATGTTACACACCCATACAATGCGCACCACCCCACGATTTTTTTCAGAAACCTATGCTACATTGCCACTGCATGTTCCCTGACCTCCCCATGCTGACCACCCCGCGGTGCTTTTCTCCATCCTACTTTACCACTCACTGCTTATCCTAATTCAGACCCTCCGATTCACACCACCCCGTGATGTTTTTCTCACTCCTACTAGTGAATGTAATGTTACACACCCATACAATGCGCACCACCCCGCGATGTTTTTCACAAACCTATCCTACATTGCCACTGCATGTTCCGTGACCTATCCATCCTGACCACCCCTCAGTGCTTTTCTCCATCCTACATTGCCACTAACTGCCTCCACTAATTCAGACCCTCCAATTCACACCACCCAGTGATGTTTTTCTCACTCCTACTAGTGAATGTAAATTTACACACCAATACAATGCGCACAACACCTCGATGTTTTTCAGAAACCTATCCTACATTGCCACTGCATGTTCCAGGACCTCTCCATGCTGACCACCCCGCGGAGCTTTTCTCCATCCTACATTGCTACTCACTGCCTATCCTAATTCAGACCCTCCGATTAACACCACCCCGTGATGTTTTTCTCACTCCTAGTAGTGAATGTAATGTTACACACCCATACAATGCGCACCACCCCACGATTTTTTTCAGAAACCTATGCTACATTGCCACTGCATGTTCCCTGACCTCCCCATGCTGACCACCCCGCGGTGCTTTTCTCCATCCTACTTTACCACTCACTGCTTTTCCTAATTCAGACCCTCCGATTCACACCACCCCGCGATGTTTTTCTCACTCCTACTAGTGAATGTAATGTTACACACCCATACAATGCGCACCACCCCGCGATGTTTTTCAGAAAACTATCCTACATTGCCACTGCATGTTCCCTGACTTCCCAATGCTGACCACCCCGCAGTGCTTTTCTCCATCCTACATTGCCACTCACTGCCAATCCTAATTCAGACCCTCCGATTCACACCACCCCATGATGTTTTTCTCACTCCTACTAGTGAATGTAATGTTACACACCCATACAATGCACACCACTCCGCGATGTTTTTCAGAAACCTATCGTATATTGCCACTGCATGTTCCCTGACCTCCCCATGCTGACCACCCCGCGGTGCTTTTCTCCATCCTACATTGCCACTCACTGCCTATCCTAATTCAGACCATCCGATTCACACCACCCCGTGATGTTTTTCTCACTCCTACTAGTGAATGTAATGTTACACACCCATACAATGCGCACCACCCCGCGATGTTTTTCAGAAACCTATCCTACATTGCCACTGCATGTTCCCTGACCTATCCATCCTGACAACCCCTCAGTGCTTTTCTCCATCCTACATTGCCACTCACTGCCTCCACTAATTCAGACCCTGCCATTCACACCACCCCGTGATGTTTGTCTCACTCCTACTAGTGTATGTAATGCTACATAACCATACAATGCGCACCACCCCGCGATGTTTTTCAGAAACCTATCCTACATTGCCACTGCATGTTCTTTGACCTCCCCATGCTGACCACCCCGCGGTGCTTTCCTCCATCCTACATTGACACAGACTGCCTATACTAATTCAGACAATCCGATTCACACCACCCCGTGATGTTTTTCTCACTCCAACTAGTGAATGTAATGTTACATTCCCATACAGTGCGCACCACCCCGCGGTATTTTTCAGAAACCTATCCTACATTTCCACTGCATGTTCTCTGACCTCCCCATGCTGACCACCCCGAGGTGCTTTTCTCCATCCTACATTGCCACTCACTTCCTCTCCTATTTCAGACCCTCCGATTCACACCACCCCGTGATGTTTTTCTCACTCCTACTAGTGAATGCAATGTTACACACCCATACAATGCGCACCACCCCGTGATGTTTTTCTCACTCCTACTAGTGAATGTAATGTTACACACCCATACAATGCACACAACTCCGCGATGTTTTTCAGAAACCTATCGTATATTGCCACAGCATGTTCCCTGACCTCCCCATGCTGACCACCCCGCGGTGCTTTTCTCCGTCCTACATTGCCACTCATTGCCTATCCTAATTCAGACCCTCCGATTCACACCACCCCGTGATGTTTTTCTCACTCCTACTAGTGAATGTAATGTTACACACCCATACAATGCACACCACCCCGCGATGTTTTTCAGAAACCTATCCTACATTGCCACTGCATGTTCCCTGACCTCCCCATGCTGACCACCCCCGGTGCTTTTCTCCATCCTACATTGCCACTCACTGCGTATCCTATTTCAGACCCTCCGATTCACACCACCCCGTGATGTTTTTCTCACTCCTACTAGTGAATGCAATGTTACACACCCATACAATGCGCACCACACCGTGATGTTTTTCTCACTCCTACTAGTGAATGTAATGTTACACACCCATACAATGCGCACAATCACGCGATGTTTTACAGAAACCTATCCTACATTGCCACTGCATGTTCCCTGACCTCCCCATGATGACCACCACGCGGTGATTTCCTCCATCCTACATTGCCACTCACTGCCTGTCCTAATTCAGACCCTCCGATTCACACCACCCCGTTGTTTTTCTCAATCCTACTAGTGAATGTAATGTTACACACCCTTACAATGTGCACCAACGCGCGATGTTTATCAGAAACCTATCCTACATTGCCACTGCATGTTCCAGGACCTCCCCATGCTGACCACCCCGCGGAGCTTTTCTCCATCCTACATTGCTACTCACTGCCTATCCTAATTCAGACCCTTCGATTCACACCACCCCGTGATGTTTTTCTCACTCCTACTAGTGAATGTAATGTTACACACCCATACAATGCACAACACTCTGCGATGTTTTTCAGAAACCTATCGTTTATTGCCACTGCATGTTCCCTGACCTCCCCATGCTGACCACCCCGCGGTGCTTTTCTCCATCCTACATTGCCACTCACTGCCTATCCTAATTCAGACCCTCCGATTCACACCACCCCGTGATGTTTTTCTCACTCCTACTAGTGAATGTAATGTTACACACTCATACATTGCGCACCACCCCGTGATGTTTTTTTCATTCCTACTAGTGAATGTAATGTTACACACCCATACAATGCGCACCACCCCGCGATGTTTTTCAGAAACCTATCCTACATTGCCACTGCATGTTCCCTGACCTATCCATCCTGACCACCCCTCAGTGCTTTTCTCCATCCTACATTGCCACTCACTGCCTCCACTAATTCAGACCCTGCAATTCACACCACCCCGTGATGTTTGTCTCACTCCTACTAGTGAATGTAATGCTACATAACCATACAATGCGCACCACCCCGCGATGTTTTTCAGAAACCTATCCTACATTGCCACTGCATGTTCCTTGACCTCCCCATGCTGACCACCCCGCGGTGCTTTCCTCCATCCTACATTGACACTGACTGCCTATACTAATTCAGACCCTCTGATTCACACCACCCCGTGATGTTTTTCTCACTCCTACTAGTGAATGTAATGTTACACTCCCATACAGTGCGCACCACCCAACGGTGTTTTTCAGAAACCTATCCTACATTTCCACTGCATGTTCTCTGACCTCCCCATGCTGACCACCCCGAGGTGCTTTTCTCCATCCTACATTGCCACTCACTGCCTCTCCTATTTCAGACCCTCCGATTCACACAACCCCGTGATGTTTTTTTCACTCCTACTAGTGAATGCAATGTTACACACCCATACAATGCGCACTGCCCCGTGATGTTTTTCTCACTCCTACTAGTGAATGTAATGTTACACACCCATACAATGCACACCACCCCGCGATGTTTTTCAGAAACCTATCCTACATTGCCACTGCATGTTCCCTGACCTCCCCATGCTGACCACCCCGCGGTGCTTTTCTCCATCCGACATTGCCACTCACAACCTATCCTAATTCAGACCCTCCGATTCACACCACCCCGTGATGTTTTTCTCACTCCTACTAGTGAATGTAATCTTACACACCCATACAATGCACACCACTCCGCGATGTTTTTCAGAAACCTATCGTATATTGCCACTGCATGTTCCCTGACCTCCCCATGCTGACCACCCCGCGGTGCTTTTCTCCATCCTACATTGCCACTCACTGCGTATCCTAATTCAGACCCTCCGATTCACACCACCCCGTGATGTTTTTCTCACTCCTACTAGTGAAGGTAATGTTACACACTCATACAATGCGCACCACCCCGTGATGTTTTTTTCACTCCTACTAGTGATTGTAATGTTACACACCCATACAATGCGCACCACCCCGCGATGTTTTTCAGAAACCTATCCTACATTGCCACTGCATGTTCCCTGACCTATCCATCCTGACCACCCCTCAGTGCTTTTCTCCATCCTACATTGCCACTCACTGCCTCCACTAATTCAGACCCTGCAATTCACACCACCCCGTGATGTTTGTCTCACTCCTACTAGTGAATGTAATGCTACATAACCATACAATGCGCACCACCCCGCGATGTTTTTCAGAAACCTATCCTACATTGCCACTGCATGTTCCTTGACCTCCCCATGCTGACCACCCCGCGGTGCTTTCCTCCATCCTACATTGACACTGACTGCCTATACTAATTCAGACCCTTCGATTCACACCACCCCATGATGTTTTTCTCACTCCTACTAGTGAATGAAATGTTACACTCCCATACAGTGCGCACCACCCCACGGTGTTTTTCAGAAACCTATCCTACATTTCCACTGCATGTTCTCTGACCTCCCCATGCTGACCACCCCGAGGTGCTTTTCTCCATCCTACATTGCCACTCAATGCCTCTCCTATTTCAGACCCTCCGATTCACACCACCCCGTGATGTTTTTCTCACTCCTACTAGTGAATGTAATGTTACACACCCATACAATGCGCACCACCCCGTGATGTTTTTCTCACTCCTACTAGTGAATGTAATGTTACACACCCATACAATGCGCACCACCCCGCGATGTTTTTCACAAACCTATCCTACATTTCCACTGCATGTTCCCTGACCTCCCCATGCTGACCACCCCGCGGTGCTTTTCTCCATCCTACTTTACCACTCACTGCTTATCCTAATTCAGACCCTCCGATTCACACCACCCCGCGATGTTTTTCTCACTCCTACTAGTGAATGTAATGTTACACACTCATACAATGCGCACCACTCCGCGATGTTTTTCAGAAAACTATCCTACATTGCCACTGCATGTTCCCTGACTTCCCCATGCTGACCACCCCGCAGTGCTTTTCTCCATCCTACATTGCCACTCACTGCCTATCCTAATTCAGACCCTCCGATTCACACCACCCCGTGATGTTTTTCTCATTCCTACTAGTGAATGTAATGTTACACACCCATACAATGCACACCACTCCGCGATGTTTTTCAGAAACCTATCGTATATTGCCACTGCATGTTCCCTGACCTCCCCATGCTGACCACCCCGCGGTGATTTCCTCCATCCTAAATTGCCACTCACTGCCTATCCTAATTCAGACCCTCCGATTCACACCACCCCGTTGTTTTTCTCACTCCTACTAGTGAATGTAATGTTACACACCCTTACAATGTGCACCAACGCGCGATGTTTATCAGAAACCTATCCTACATTGCCAATGCATGTTCCAGGACCTCCCCATGCTGACCACCCCGCGGAGCTTTTCTCCATCCTACATTGCTACTCACTGCCTATCCTAATTCAGACCCTCCGATTAACACCACCCCGTGATGTTTTTCTCACTCCTACTAGTGAATGTAATGTTACACACCCATACAATGGGCACCACCCCACGATTTTTTTCAGAAACCTATGCTACATTGCCACTGCATGTTCCCTGACCTCCCCATGCTGACCACCCCACGGTGCTTTTCTCCATCCTACTTTACCACTCACTGCTTATCCTAATTCAGACCCTCCGATTCACACCACCCCGCGATGTTTTTCTCACTCCTACTAGTGAATGTAATGTTACACACCCATACAATGCGCACCACCCCGCGATGTTTTTCAGAAACCTATCCTACATTGCCACTGCCTGTTCCCTGACCTCCCCATGCTGACCACCCCGCGGTGCTTTTCTCCATTCTACATTGCCACTCACTGCGTATCCTAATTCAGACCCTCTAATTCACACCACCCCGTAATGTTTTTCTCACTCCTACTAGTGAATGTAATGTTACACACTCATACAATGCGCACCACCCCGTGATGTTTATTTCATTCCTACTAGTGAATGTAATGTTACACACCCATACAATGCGCACCACCCCGCGATGTTTTTCAGAAATCTATACTACACTGCCACTGCATGTTCCCTGACCTATCCATCATGACCACCCCTCAGTGCTTTTCTCCATCCTACATTGCCACTCACTGCCTCCACTAATTCAGACCCTGCAATTCACACCACCCCGTGATGTTTGTCTCACTCCTACTAGTGTATGTAATGCTACATAACCATACAATGCGCACCACCCCGCGTTGTTTTTCAGAAACCTATCCTACATTGCCACTGCATGTTCCCTGACCTCCCCATGCTGACCACCCCGCGGTGCTTTTCTCCATCCTACATTGCCACTCACTGCGTATCCTAATTCAGACCCTCCGATTCACACCACCCCGTGATGTTTTTCTCACTCCTACTAGTGAATGTAATGTTACACACTCATACAATGCGCACCACCCCGTGATGTTTTTTTCACTCCTACTAGTGAATGTAATGTTACACACCCATACAATGCGCACCACCCCGCGATGTTTTTCAGAAACCTATCCTACATTGCCACTGCATGTTCCCTGACCTATCCATCCTGACCACCCCTCAGTGCTTTTCTCTATCCTACATTGCCACTCACTGCCTCCACTAATTCAGACCCTGCAATTCACACCACCCCGTGATGTTTGTCTCACTCCTACTAGTGAATGTAATGCTACATAACCATACAATGCGCACCAAACCGCGTTGTTTTTCAGAAACCTATCCTACATTGCCACTGCATGTTCCTTGACCTCCCCATGCTGACCACCCCGCGGTGCTTTCCTCCATCCTACATTGACACTGACTGCCTATACTAATTCAGACCCTCCGATTCACACCACCCCGTGATGTTTTTCTCACTCCTACTAGTGAATGTAATGTTACACTCCCATACAGTGCGCAGCACCCCGCGGTGTTTTTCAGAAACCTATCCTACATTTCCACTGCATGTTCTCTGACCTCCCCATGCTGACCACCCCGAGGTGCTTTTCTCCATCCTACATTGCCACTCACTGCCTCTCCTATTTCAGACCCTCCGATTCACACCACCCCGTGATGTTTTTCTCACTCCTACTAGTGAATGCAATGTTACACAGCCATACAATGCGCACCACCCCGTGATGTTTTTCTCACTCCTACTAGTGAATGTAATGTTACACACCCATACAATGCGCACCACGCCGCGATGTTTTTCAGAAACCTATCCTACATTGCCACTGCATGTTCCGTGACCTATCCATCCTCACCAACCCTCAGTGCTTTTCTCCATCCTACATTGCCACTAACTGCCTCCACTAATTCAGACCCTCCAATTCACACCACCCAGTGATGTTTTTCTCACTCCTACTAGTGAATGTAAATTTACACACCCATACAATGCGCACCACCCCTCGATGTTTTTCAGAAACCTATCCTACATTGCCACTGCATGTTCCCTGACCTCCTCATGCTGACCACCCCGCGGTGCTTTTCTCCATCCGACATTGCCACTCACAACCTATCCTAATTCAGACCATCCGATTCACACCACCCCGTGATGTTTTTCTCACTCCTATTAGAGAATGTAATGTTACACACCCATACAATGCGCACAACCCCGCGATTTTTTTCAGAAACCTATCCTACATTGCCACTGCATGTTCCCAGACCTCCCCATGCTGACCACCCCATGGTGCTTTTCTCCATCCTACATTGCCACTCACTGCCTATCCTAATTCAGACCTTCCGATTCACACCACCCCGTGATGTTTTTCTCACTCCTACCAGTGAATGTAATGTTACACACCCATATAATGCGCACCACCTCGCGATGTTTTTCAAAAACCTATCCTACATTGCCACTGCATGTTCCCTGACCTCCCCATGCTGACCACACCGCGGTGCTTTTCTCCATCCTACATTGCCACTCACTGCCTATCCTAATTCCGACCCTCCGATTCACACCACCCCGTGATGTTTTTTTCACTCCTACTAGTGAATGTAATGTTACACACCCATACAATGCGCACCACCCCGCGATGTTTTTCAGAAACCTATCCTACATTGCCACTGCATGTTCCCTGACGTATCCATCCTGACCACCCCTCAGTGCTTTTCTCCATCCTACATTGCCACTCACTGCCTCCACTAATTCAGACCCTGCAATTCACACCACCCCGTGATGTTCGTCTCACTCCTACTAGTGAATGTAATGCTACAAAACCATACAATGCGCACCACCCCGCGATGTTTTTCAGAAACCTATCCTACATTGCCACTGCATGTTCCTTGACCTCCCCATGCTGACCACCCCGCGGTGCTTTCCTCCATCCTACATTGACACTGACTGCCTATACTAATTCAGACGCTCCGATTCACACCACCCCGTGATGTTTTTCTCACTCCTACTAGTGAATGAAATGTTACACTCCCATACAGTGCGCACCACCCTGCGGTGTCTTTCAGAAACCTATCCTACATTTCCACTGCATGTTCTCTGACCTCCCCATGCTGACCACCCCGAGGTGCTTTTCTCCATCCTACATTGCCACTCACAGCCTCTCCTATTTCAGACCCTCATATTCACACCACCCCGTGATGTTTTTCTCACTCCTACTAGTGAATGCAATGTTACACACCCATACAATGCGCACCACCCCGTGATGTTTTTCTCACTCCTACTATTGAATGTAATGTTACACACCCATACAATGCGCACCACCCCGCGATGTTCTTCAGAAACCTATCCTACATTGCCACTGCATGTTCCGTGACGTATCCATCCTGACCACCCCTAAGTGCTTTTCTCCATCCTAAATTGCCACTAACTGCCTCCACTAATTCAGACCCTCCAATTCACACCACCCAGTGATGTTTTTCTCACTCCTACTAGTGAATGTAAATTTACACACCCATGCAATGCGCACCACCACTCGATGTTTTTCAGAAACCTATCCTACATTGCCACTGCATGTTCCCTGACCTCCCCATGCTGACCACCCCGCGGTGCTTTTCTCCATCCTACATTGCCACTCACAACCTATCCTAATTCAGACCATCCGAATCACACCACCCCGTGATGTTTTTCTCACTCCTACTAGAGAATGTAATGTTACACACCCATACAATTCGCACAACCCTGCGATGTTTTTCAGAAACCTATCCTACATTGCCACTGCATGTTCCCTGACCTCCCCATGCTGACCAACCCGCGGTACTTTTCTCCATCGTACATTGCCACTCACTGCCTATCTAATTCAGACCTTCCGATTCACACCACCCCGTGATGTTTTTCTCACTCCTATAAGAGAATGTAATGTTATGCACCCATACAATGCGCACAACCCCGCGATTTTTTTCAGAAACCTATCCTACATTGCCACTGCATGTTCCCAGACCTCCCCATGCTGACCACCCCATGGTGCTTTTCTCCATCCTACATTGCCACTCACTGCCTATCCTAATTCAGACCTTCCGATTCACACCACCCCGTGATGTTTTTCTCACTCCTACCAGTGAATGTAATGTTACACACCCATATAATGCGCACCACCTCGCGATGTTTTTCAAAAACCTATCCTACATTGCGCCTGCATGTTCCCTGACCTCCCCATGCTGACCACCCCGCGGTGCTTTTCTCCATCTGACATTGCCACTCACAACCTATCCTAATTCAGACCCTCTGATTCACACCACCCCGTGATGTTTTTCTCACTCCTACTAGTGAATGTAATGTTACACACCCATACAATGCACACCACTCCGCGATGTTTTTCAGAAACCTATCGTATATTGCCACTGCATGTTCCCTGACCTCCCCATGCTGACCACCCCGCGGTGCTTTTCTCCATCCTACATTGCCACTCACTGCGTATCTTAATTCAGACCCTCCGATTCACACCACCCCGTGATGTTTTTCTCACTCCTACTAGTGAATGTAATGTTACACACTCATACAATGCGCACCACCCCGTGATGTTTTTTTCACTCCTACTAGTGAATGTAATGTTACACACCCATACAATGCGCACCACCCCGCGATGTTTTTCAGAAACCTATCCTACATTGCCACTGCATGTTCCCTGACCTATCCATCCTGACCACCCCTCAGTGCTTTTCTCCATCCTACATTGCCACTCACTGCCTCCACTAATTCAGACCCTGCAATTCACACCACCCCGTGATGTTCGTCTCACTCCTACTAGTGAATGTAATGCTACAAAACCATACAATGCGCACCACCACGCGATGTTTTTCAGAAACCTATCCTACATTGCCACTGCATGTTCCTTGACCTCCCCATGCTGACCACCCCGCGGTGCTTTCCTCCATCCTACATTGACACTGACTGCCTATACTAATTCAGACGCTCCGATTCACACCACCCCGTGATGTTTTTCTCAATCCTACTAGTGAATGAAATGTTACACACCCATACAGTGCGCACCACCCCGCGGTGTCTTTCAGAAACCTATCCTACATTTCCACTGCATGTTCTCTGACCTCCCCATGCTGACCACCCCGAGGTGCTTTTCTCCATCCTACATTGCCACTCACAGCCTCTCCTATTTCAGACCCTCATATTCACACCACCCCGTGATGTTTTTCTCACTCCTACTAGTGAATGCAATGTTACACACCCATACAATGCGCACCACCCCGTGATGTTTTTCTCACTCCTACTAGTGAATGTAATGTTACACACCCATACAATGCGCACCACCCCGCGATGTTCTTCAGAAACCTATCCTACATTGCCACTGCATGTTCCGTGACCTATCCATCCTGATCACCCCTAAGTGCTTTTCTCCATCCTAAATTGCCACTAACTGCCTCCACTAATTCAGACCCTCCAATTCACACCACCCAGTGATGTTTTTCTCACTCCTACTAGTGAATGTAAATTTACACACCCATACAATGCGCACCACCCCTCGATGTTTTTCAGAAACCTATCCTACATTGCCACTGCATGTTCCCTGACCTCCCCATGCTGACCACCCCGTGGTGCTTTTCTCCATCCTACATTGCCACTCACAACCTATCCAAATTCAGACCATCCGAATCACACCACCCCGTGATGTTTTTCTCACTCCTACTAGAGAATGTAATGGTACACACCCATACAATTCACACAACCCCGCGATGTTTTTCAGAAACCTATCCTACATTGCCACTGCATGTTCCCTGACCTCCCCATGCTGACCAACCCGCGGTGCTTTTCTCCATCGTACATTGCCACTCACTGCCTATCCTAATTCAGACCCTCCGATTCACACCACCCCGTGATGCTTTTCTCACTCCTACTAGTGAATGTAATGTTACACACCCATACAATGCGCACCACCCCGCGATGTTTTTCAGAAACCTATCCTACATTGCCACTGCATGTTCCCAGACCTCCCCATGCTGACCACCCCGCGGTGCTTTTCTCCATCCTACATTGCCACTCACTGCCTATCTAATTCAGACCTTCCGATTCACACCACCCCGTGATGTTTTTCTCACTCCTACTAGTGAATGTAATGTTACACACCCATACAATGCGCACCACCGCGCGATGTTTTTCAGAAACCTATCCTACATTGCCACTGCATGTTCCCTGACCTCCCCATGCTGAACACCCCGCGGTGATTTCCTCCATCCTACATTGCCACTCACTGCCTATCCTAATTCATACCCTCCGATTCACACCACCCCGTTGTTTTTCTCACTCCTACTAGTGAATGAAATGTTACACACCCATACAATGCACACCACCCCGCGATGTTTTTCAGAAACCTATAATACATTGCCACTGCATGTTCCCTGACCTCACCATGTTGACCAACCCGCGGTGCTTTTCTCCATCCTAATTGCCACTCACTGCCTATCCTAATTCAGACCCTCCGATTCACACCACCGCGTGATGTTTTTCTCACTCCTACTAGTGAATGTAATGTTACACACCCTTACAATGTGCACCAAAGCGCGATGTTTATCAGAAACCTATCCTACATTGCCACTGCATGTTCCAGGACCTCCCCATGCTGACCACCCCGCGGAGATTTTCTCCATCCTACATTGCTACTCACTGCCTATCCTAATTCAGACCCTCCGATTAACACCACCCCGTGATGTTTATCTCACTCCTACTAGTGAATGTAATGTTACACACCCATACAATGCTCACCACCCCACGATTTTTTTCAGAAACCTATGCTACATTGCCACTGCATGTTCCCTGACCTCCCCATGCTGACCACACCGCGGTGCTTTTCTCTATCCTACTTTACCACTCACTGCTTATCCTAATTCAGACCCTCCGATTCACACCACCCCGCGAAGTTTTTCTCACTCCTACTAGTGAATGTAATGTTACACACCCATACAATGCGCATCAAACCGCGATGTTTCTCAGAAAACTATCCTACATTGCCACTGCATGTTCCCTGACTTCCCCATGCTGACCACCCCTCAGTGCTTTTCTCCATCCTACATTGCCACTCACTGCCTATCCTAATTCAGACCCTCCGATTCACACCACCCCGTGATTTTGTCTCACTCCTACTATTGAATGTAATGCTACATAACCATACAAAGCGCACCACCCCGCGATGTTTTTCAGAAACCTATCCTACATTGCCACTGCATGTTCCTTGACCTCCCCATGCTGACCACCCCGCGGTGCTTTCCTCCATCCTACATTGACACTGACTACCTATACTAATTCAGACCCTCCGATTCACACCACCCCGTGATGTTTTTCTCACTCCTACTAGTGAATGCAATGGTACACTCCCATACAGTGCGCACCACCCCGCGGTGTTTTTCAGAAACCTATCCTACATTGCCACTGCATGTTCCCAGACGTCCCCATGCAGACCACCCCACGGTGCTTTTCTTCATCCTACATTGCCACTCACTGCCTCTCCTATTTCAGACCCTCCGATTCACACCAACCCGTGATGTTTTTCTCACTCCTACTAGTGAATGCAATGTTACACACCCATACAATGCGCACCACCCCGTGATGTTTTTCTCACTCATACTAGTGAATTTAATGTTACACACCCATACAATGCTCACCACCCCGCGATGTTTTTCAGAAACCTATCCTACATTGCCACTGCATGTTCCGTGACCTATCCATCCTGACCAACCCTCAGTGCTTTTCTCCCTCCTACATTGCCACTAACTGCCTCCACTAATTCAGACCCTCCAATTCACACCACCCAGTGATGTTTTTCTCACTCCTACTATTGAATGTAAATTTACACACCCATACAATGCGCACCACCCCTCGATGTTTTTCAGAAACCTATCCTACATTGCCACTGCATGTTCCCTGACCTCCCCATGCTGACCACCCCGCGGTGCTTTTCTCCATCCGACATTGCCACTCACAACCTATCCTAATTCAGACCATCCGATTCACACCACCCCGTGATGTTTTTCTCACTCCTACTAGAGAATGTAATGCTACACAACCATACAATGCGCACAACCCCGCGATGCTTTTCAGAAACCTATCCTACATTGCCACTGCATGTTCCCTGACCTCCCCATGCTGATCACCCCACGGTGCTTTTCTCCATGGTACATTGCCACTCACTGCCTATCCTAATTCAGACCCTCTGATTCACACCACCCCGTGACGTTTTTCTCACTCCTACTAGTGAATGTAATGTTACACACCCATACAATGCGCACCACCCCTCGATGTTTTTCAGAAACCTATCCTACATTGCCACTGCATGTTCCCTGACCTCCCCATGCTGACCACCCCGCGGTGCTTTTCTCCATCCGACATTGCCACTCACAACCTATCCTAATTCAGACCATCCGATTCACACCACCCCGTGATGTTTTTCTCACTCCTACTAGAGAATGTAATGTTACACAACCATACAATGCGCACAACCCCGCGATGCTTTTCAGAAACCTATCCTACATTGCCACTGCATGTTCCCTGACCTCCCCATGCTGACCACCCCACGGTGCTTTTCTCCATGGTACATTGCCACTCACTGCCTATCCTAATTCAGACCCTCTGATTCACACCACCCCGTGACGTTTTTCTCACTCCTACTAGTGAATGTAATGTTACACACTCATACAATGCGCACCACCCCATGATGTTTTTTTCATTCCTACTAGTGAATGTAATGTTACACACCCATACAATGCGCACCACCCCGAGATGTTTTTCAGAAACCTATCCTACATTGCCACTGCATGTTCCTTGACCTCCCCATGCTGACCACCCCGCGGTGCTTTCCTCCATCCTACATTGACACTGACTGCCTATACTAATTCAGACCCTCCGATTCACAACACCCCGTGATGTTTTTCTCACTCCTACTAGTGAATGTAATGTTACACTCCCATACAGTGCGCACCACCCCGCGGTGTTTTTCAGAAACCTATCCTACATTTCCACTGCATGTTCTCTGACCTCCCCATGCTGATCACCCCGAGGTGCTTTTCTCCATCCTACATTGCCACTCACTGCCTCTCCTATTTCAGACCCTCCGATTCACACCACCCCGTGATGTTTTTCTCACTCCTACTAGTGAATGTAATGTTACACACCCATACAATGCGCACCACCCCGAGATGTTTTTCAGAAACCTATCCTACATTGCCACTGCATGTTCCCTGACCTCCCCATGCTGACCACAGCGCGGTGCTTTTCTCCGCCCTACATTGTCACTCACTGCCTATCCTAATTCAGACCCTCCTATTCACACCACCCCGTGATGTTTTTCTCACTCCTACTAGTGAATGTAATGTTACACACCCATACAAGGCGCACCACCCCGCGATGTTTTTCAGAAACCTATCCTACATTGCCACTGCATTTTCCCTGACCTCCCCATGCTGACCACCCCGCGGTGCTTTTCTCCATCCTACATTGCCACTCACTGCGTATCCTAATTCAGACCCTCCGATTCACACCACCCCTTATGTTTTTCTCACTCCTACTAGTGAATGTAATGTTACACACTCATACAATGCGCACCACCCCGTGATGTTTTTTTCACTCCTACTAGAGAATGTAATGTTACACACCCATACAATGCGCACCACCCCGCGATGTTTTTCAGAAACCTATCCTACATTGCCACTGCATGTTCCCTGACCTATCCATCCTGACCACCCCTCAGTGCTTTTCTCCATTCTACATTGCCACTCACTGCCTCCACTAATTCAGACCCTGCAATTCACACCACCCCGTGATGTTTGTCTCACTCCTACTAGTGAATGTAATGCTACATAACCATACAATGCGCACCACCCCGCGATGTTTTTCAGAAACCTATCCTACATTGCCACTGCATGTTCCTTGACCTCCCCATGCTGACCACCCCGCGGTGCTTTCCTCCATCCTACATTGACACTGACTGCCTATACTAATTCAGACCCTCTGATTCACACCACCCCGTGATGTTTTTCTCACTCTTACTAGTGAATGAAATGTTACACTCCCATACAGTGCGCACCACCCCACGGTGTTTTTCAGAAACCTATCCTACATTTCCACTGCATGTTCTCTGACCTCCCCATGCTGACCACCCTGAGGTGCTTTTCTCCATCATACATTGCCACTCACTGCCTCTGCTATTTCAGACCCTCCGATTCACACCACCCCGTGATGTTTTTCTCACTCCTACTAGGGAATGCAATGTTACACACCCATACAATGCGCACCACCCCGTGATGTTTTTCTCACTACTACTAGTGAATGTAATGTTACACACCCATACAATGCGCATCACCCTCGATGTTTTTCACAAACCTATCCTACATTGCCACTGCATGTTCCGTGACCTATCCATCCTGACCACCCCTCAGTGCTTTCTCCATCCTACATTGCCACTAACTGCCTCCACTAATTGAGACCCTCCAATTCACACCACCCAGTGATGAATTTCTCACTCCTACTAGTGAATGTAATGTTACACACCCATACAATGCGCACCACCGCGCGATGTTTTTCAGAAACCTATCCTACATTGCCACTGCATGTTCCCTGACCTCCCCATGCTGACAACCCCGCGGTGATTTCCTCCATCCTACATTGCCACTCACTGCCTATCCTAATTCAGACCCTCCGATTCACACCACCCCGTATGTATTTCTCACTCCTACTAGTGAATGTAATGTTACACACCCATACAATGCACACCACCCCACGATTTTTTTCAGAAACCTATGCTACATTGCCACTGCATGTTCCCTGACCTCCCCATGCTGACCACCCCGCGGTGCTTTTCTTCATCCTACATTGCCACTCACTGCCTATCCTAATTCAGACCTTCCGATTCACACCACCCCGTGATGTTTTTCTCACTCCTACCAGTGAATGTAATGTTACACACCCATATAATGCGCACCACCTCGCGATGTTTTTCAAAAACCTATCCTACATTGCCACTGCATGTTCCCTGACCTCCCCATGCTGATCACCCCGCGGTGCTTTTCTCCATCCGACATTGCCACTCACAACCTATCCCAATTCAGACCCTCCGATTCACACCACCCCGTGATGTTTTTCTCACTCCTACTAGTGAATGTAATGTTACACACCCATACATTGCACACCACTCCGCGATGTTTTTCAGAAACGTATCATATATTGCCACTGCATGTTCCCTGACCTCCGCATGCTGACCACCCCGCAGTGCTTTTCTCTCTCCTACTTTACCACTCACTTCTTATCCTAATTCAGACCCTCCGATTCACACCACCCCGCGATGTTTTTCTCACTCCTACTAGTGAATGTAATGTTACACTCCCATACAGTGCGCACCACCCCGCGCTGTTTTTCAGAAACCTATCCTACATTACCACTGCATGTTCTCTGACCTCCCCATGCTCACCACCCCGAGGAGCTTTTCTCCATCCTACATTGCCACTCACTGCCTCTCCTATTTCAGACCCTCCGATTCACACCACCCCGTGATGTTTTTCTCACTCCTACTAGTGAATGCAATGTTACACACCCATACAATGTGCACCACCCCATGATGTTTTTCTCACTCCTACTAGTGAATGTAATGTTACACACACATACAATGCGCACCACCCCGCGATGTTTTTCAGAAACCTATCCTACATTGCCACTGCATGTTTCCTGAGCTCCCCATGCTGACAACCCCGCGGTGCTTTTCTCCATCCTACATTGCCACTCACTGCGTATCCTAATTCAGACCCTCCGATTCACACCACCCCGTGATGTTTTTCTCACTCCTACTAGTGAATGTAATGTTACACACTCATACAATGCGCACCACCCCGTGATGTTTTTTTCACTCCTACTAGTGAATGTAATGTTACACACTCATACAATGCGCACCACCCCGCGATGTTTTTCAGAAACCTATCCTACATTGCCACTGCATGTTCCCTGACCTATCCATCCTGACCACCCCTCAGTGCTTTTCTCCATCCTACATTGCCACTCACTGCCTCCACTAATTCAGACCCTGCAATTCACACCACCCCGTGATGTTTGTCTCACTCCTACTAGTGAATGTAAAGCTACATAACCATACAATGCGCACCACCCCGCGATGTTTTTCAGAAACCTATCCTACATTGCCACTGCATGTTCCTTGACCTCCCCATGCTGACCACCCCGCGGTGCTTTCCTCCATCCTACATTGACACTGACTGCCTATACTAATTCAGACCCTCCGATTCACACCACCCCATGATGTTTTTCTCACTCCTACTAGTGAATGAAATGTTACACTCCCATACAGTGCGCACCACCCCACGGTGTTTTTCAGAAACCTATCCTACATTTCCACTGCATGTTCTCTGAACTCCCCATGCTGACCACCCCGAGGTGCTTTTCTCCATCCTACATTGCCACTCACTGCCTATCCTAATTCAGACCCTCTGATTCACACCACCCCGTGATGTTTTTCTCACTCCTACTAGTGAATGTAATGTTACACACCCTTACAATGTGCACCAACGCGCGATGTTTATCAGAAACCTATCCTACATTGCCAATGCATGTTCCAGGACCTCCCCATGCTGACCACCCCGCGGAGCTTTTCTCCATCCTACATTGCTACTCACTGCCTATCCTAATTCAGACCCTCCGATTAACACCACCCCGTGATGTTTTTCTCACTCCTACTAGTGAATGTAATGTTACACACCCATACAATGGGCACCACCCCACGATTTTTTTCAGAAACCTATGCTACATTGCCACTGCATGTTCCCTGACCTCCCCATGCTGACCACCCCACGGTGCTTTTCTCCATCCTACTTTACCACTCACTGCTTATCCTAATTCAGACCCTCCGATTCACACCACCCCGCGATGTTTTTCTCACTCCTACTAGTGAATGTAATGTTACACACCCATACAATGCGCACCACCCCGCGATGTTTTTCAGAAACCTATCCTACATTGCCACTGCCTGTTCCCTGACCTCCCCATGCTGACCACCCCGCGGTGCTTTTCTCCATTCTACATTGCCACTCACTGCGTATCCTAATTCAGACCCTCTAATTCACACCACCCCGTAATGTTTTTCTCACTCCTACTAGTGAATGTAATGTTACACACTCATACAATGCGCACCACCCCGTGATGTTTATTTCATTCCTACTAGTGAATGTAATGTTACACACCCATACAATGCGCACCACCCCGCGATGTTTTTCAGAAATCTATACTACACTGCCACTGCATGTTCCCTGACCTATCCATCCTGACCACCCCTCAGTGCTTTTCTCCATCCTACATTGCCACTCACTGCCTCCACTAATTCAGACCCTGCAATTCACACCACCCCGTGATGTTTGTCTCACTCCTACTAGTGTATGTAATGCTACATAACCATACAATGCGCACCACCCCGCGTTGTTTTTCAGAAACCTATCCTACATTGCCACTGCATGTTCCCTGACCTCCCCATGCTGACCACCCCGCGGTGCTTTTCTCCATCCTACATTGCCACTCACTGCGTATCCTAATTCAGACCCTCCGATTCACACCACCCCGTGATGTTTTTCTCACTCCTACTAGTGAATGTAATGTTACACACTCATACAATGCGCACCACCCCGTGATGTTTTTTTCACTCCTACTAGTGAATGTAATGTTACACACCCATACAATGCGCACCACCCCGCGATGTTTTTCAGAAACCTATCCTACATTGCCACTGCATGTTCCCTGACCTATCCATCCTGACCACCCCTCAGTGCTTTTCTCTATCCTACATTGCCACTCACTGCCTCCACTAATTCAGACCCTGCAATTCACACCACCCCGTGATGTTTGTCTCACTCCTACTAGTGAATGTAATGCTACATAACCATACAATGCGCACCACCCCGCGTTGTTTTTCAGAAACCTATCCTACATTGCCACTGCATGTTCCTTGACCTCTCCATGCTGACCACCCCGCGGTGCTTTCCTCCATCCTACATTGACACTGACTGCCTATACTAATTTAGACCCTCCGATTCACACCACCCCGTGATGTTTTTCTCACTCCTACTAGTGAATGTAATGTTACACTCCCATACAGTGCGCAGCACCCCGCGGTGTTTTTCAGAAACCTATCCTACATTTCCACTGCATGTTCTCTGACCTCCCCATGCTGACCACCCCGAGGTGCTTTTCTCCATCCTACATTGCCACTCACTGCCTCTCCTATTTCAGACCCTCCGATTCACACCACCCCGTGATGTTTTTCTCACTCCTACTAGTGAATGCAATGTTACACAGCCATACAATGCGCACCACCCCGTGATATTTTTCTCACTCCTACTAGTGAATGTAATGTTACACACCCATACAATGCGCACCACCCCGCGATGTTTTTCAGAAACCTATCCTACATTGCCACTGCATGTTCCGTGACCTATCCATCCTCACCAACCCTCAGTGCTTTTCTCCATCCTACATTGCCACTAACTGCCTCCACTAATTCAGACCCTCCAATTCACACCACCCAGTGATGTTTTTCTCACTCCTACTAGTGAATGTAAATTTACACACCCATACAATGCGCACCACCCCTCGATGTTTTTCAGAAACCTATCCTACATTGCCACTGCATGTTCCCTGACCTCCTCATGCTGACCACCCCGCGGTGCTTTTCTCCATCCGACATTGCCACTCACAACCTATCCTAATTCAGACCATCCGATTCACACCACCCCGTGATGTTTTTCTCACTCCTATTAGAGAATGTAATGTTACACACCCATACAATGCGCACAACCCCGCGATTTTTTTCAGAAACCTATCCTACATTGCCACTGCATGTTCCCAGACCTCCCCATGCTGACCACCCCATGGTGCTTTTCTCCATCCTACATTGCCACTCACTGCCTATCCTAATTCAGACCTTCCGATTCACACCACCCCGTGATGTTTTTCTCACTCCTACCAGTGAATGTAATGTTACACACCCATATAATGCGCACCACCTCGCGATGTTTTTCAAAAACCTATCCTACATTGCCACTGCATGTTCCCTGACCTCCCCATGCTGACCACACCGCGGTGCTTTTCTCCATCCTACATTGCCACTCACTGCCTATCCTAATTCCGACCCTCCGATTCACACCACCCCGTGATGTTTTTTTCACTCCTACTAGTGAATGTAATGTTACACACCCATACAATGCGCACCACCCCGCGATGTTTTTCAGAAACCTATCCTACATTGCCACTGCATGTTCCCTGACGTATCCATCCTGACCACCCCTCAGTGCTTTTCTCCATCCTACATTGCCACTCACTGCCTCCACTAATTCAGACCCTGCAATTCACACCACCCCGTGATGTTCGTCTCACTCCTACTAGTGAATGTAATGCTACAAAACCATACAATGCGCACCACCCCGCGATGTTTTTCAGAAACCTATCCTACATTGCCACTGCATGTTCCTTGACCTCCCCATGCTGACCACCCCGCGGTGCTTTCCTCCATCCTACATTGACACTGACTGCCTATACTAATTCAGACGCTCCGATTCACACCACCCCGTGATGTTTTTCTCACTCCTACTAGTGAATGAAATGTTACACTCCCATACAGTGCGCACCACCCTGCGGTGTCTTTCAGAAACCTATCCTACATTTCCACTGCATGTTCTCTGACCTCCCCATGCTGACCACCCCGAGGTGCTTTTCTCCATCCTACATTGCCACTCACAGCCTCTCCTATTTCAGACCCTCATATTCACACCACCCCGTGATGTTTTTCTCACTCCTACTAGTGAATGCCATGTTACACACCCATACAATGCGCACCACCCCGTGATGTTTTTCTCACTCCTACTATTGAATGTAATGTTACACACCCATACAATGCGCACCACCCCGCGATGTTCTTCAGAAACCTATCCTACATTGCCACTGCATGTTCCGTGACGTATCCATCCTGACCACCCCTAAGTGCTTTTCTCCATCCTAAATTGCCACTAACTGCCTCCACTAATTCAGACCCTCCAATTCACACCACCCAGTGATGTTTTTCTCACTCCTACTAGTGAATGTAAATTTACACACCCATGCAATGCGCACCACCACTCGATGTTTTTCAGAAACCTATCCTACATTGCCACTGCATGTTCCCTGACCTCCCCATGCTGACCACCCCGCGGTGCTTTTCTCCATCCTACATTGCCACTCACTGCCTATCTAATTCAGACCTTCCGATTCACACCACCCCGTGATGTTTTTCTCACTCCTATTAGAGAATGTAATGTTATGCACCCATACAATGCGCACAACCCCGCGATTTTTTTCAGAAACCTATCCTACATTGCCACTGCATGTTCCCAGACCTCCCCATGCTGACCACCCCATGGTGCTTTTCTCCATCCTACATTGCCACTCACTGCCTATCCTAATTCAGACCTTCCGATTCACACCACCCCGTGATGTTTTTCTCACTCCTACCAGTGAATGTAATGTTACACACCCATATAATGCGCACCACCTCGCGATGTTTTTCAAAAACCTATCCTACATTGCGCCTGCATGTTCCCTGACCTCCCCATGCTGACCACCCCGCGGTGCTTTTCTCCATCTGACATTGCCACTCACAACCTATCCTAATTCAGACCCTCTGATTCACACCACCCCGTGATGTTTTTCTCACTCCTACTAGTGAATGTAATGTTACACACCCATACAATGCACACCACTCCGCGATGTTTTTCAGAAACCTATCGTATATTGCCACTGCATGTTCCCTGACCTCCCCATGCTGACCACCCCGCGGTGCTTTTCTCCATCCTACATTGCCACTCACTGCGTATCTTAATTCAGACCCTCCGATTCACACCACCCCGTGATGTTTTTCTCACTCCTACTAGTGAATGTAATGTTACACACTCATACAATGCGCACCACCCCGTGATGTTTTTTTCACTCCTACTAGTGAATGTAATGTTACACACCCATACAATGCGCACCACCCCGCGATGTTTTTCAGAAACCTATCCTACATTGCCACTGCATGTTCCCTGACCTATCCATCCTGACCACCCCTCAGTGCTTTTCTCCATCCTACATTGCCACTCACTGCCTCCACTAATTCAGACCCTGCAATTCACACCACCCCGTGATGTTCGTCTCACTCCTACTAGTGAATGTAATGCTACAAAACCATACAATGCGCACCACCACGCGATGTTTTTCAGAAACCTATCCTACATTGCCACTGCATGTTCCTTGACCTCCCCATGCTGACCACCCCGCGGTGCTTTCCTCCATCCTACATTGACACTGACTGCCTATACTAATTCAGACGCTCCGATTCACACCACCCCGTGATGTTTTTCTCAATCCTACTAGTGAATGAAATGTTACACTCCCATACAGTGCGCACCACCCCGCGGTGTCTTTCAGAAACCTATCCTACATTTCCACTGCATGTTCTCTGACCTCCCCATGCTGACCACCCCGAGGTGCTTTTCTCCATCCTACATTGCCACTCACAGCCTCTCCTATTTCAGACCCTCATATTCACACCACCCCGTGATGTTTTTCTCACTCCTACTAGTGAATGCAATGTTACACACCCATACAATGCGCACCACCCCGTGATGTTTTTCTCACTCCTACTAGTGAATGTAATGTTACACACCCATACAATGCGCACCACCCCGCGATGTTCTTCAGAAACCTATCCTACATTGCCACTGCATGTTCCGTGACCTATCCATCCTGATCACCCCTAAGTGCTTTTCTCCATCCTAAATTGCCACTAACTGCCTCCACTAATTCAGACCCTCCAATTCACACCACCCAGTGATGTTTTTCTCACTCCTACTAGTGAATGTAAATTTACACACCCATACAATGCGCACCACCCCGCGATGTTTTTCAGAAACCTATCCTACCTTGCCACTGCATGTTCCCAGACCTCCCCATGCTGACCACCCCGCGGTGCTTTTCTCCATCCTACATTGCCACTCACTGCCTATCTAATTCAGACCTTCCGATTCACACCACCCCGTGATGTTTTTCTCACTCCTACTAGTGAATGTAATGTTACACACCCATACAATGCGCACCACCGCGCGATGTTTTTCAGAAACCTATCCTACATTGCCACTGCATGTTCCCTGACCTCCCCATGCTGAACACCCCGCGGTGATTTCCTCCATCCTACATTGCCACTCACTGCCTATCCTAATTCATACCCTCCGATTCACACCACCCCGTTGTTTTTCTCACTCCTACTAGTGAATGTAATGTTACACACCCATACAATGCACACCACCCCGCGATGTTTTTCAGAAACCTATAATACATTGCCACTGCATGTTCCCTGACCTCACCATGTTGACCAACCCGCGGTGCTTTTCTCCATCCTAATTGCCACTCACTGCCTATCCTAATTCAGACCCTCCGATTCACACCACCGCGTGATGTTTTTCTCACTCCTACTAGTGAATGTAATGTTACACACCCTTACAATGTGCACCAAAGCGCGATGTTTATCAGAAACCTATCCTACATTGCCACTGCATGTTCCAGGACCTCCCCATGCTGACCACCCCGCGGAGCTTTTCTCCATCCTACATTGCTACTCACTGCCTATCCTAATTCAGACCCTCCGATTAACACCACCCCGTGATGTTTTTCTCACTCCTACTAGTGAATGTAATGTTACACACCCATACAATGATCACCACCCCACGATTTTTTTCAGAAACCTATGCTACATTGCCACTGCATGTTCCCTGACCTCCCCATGCTGACCACACCGCGGTGCTTTTCTCTATCCTACTTTACCACTCACTGCTTATCCTAATTCAGACCCTCCGATTCACACCACCCCGCGAAGTTTTTCTCACTCCTACTAGTGAATGTAATGTTACACACCCATACAATGCGCATCAAACCGCGATGTTTCTCAGAAAACTATCCTACATTGCCACTGCATGTTCCCTGACTTCCCCATGCTGACCACCCCTCAGTGCTTTTCTCCATCCTACATTGCCACTCACTGCCTATCCTAATTCAGACCCTCCGATTCACACCACCCCGTGATGTTTGTCTCACTCCTACTATTGAATGTAATGCTACATAACCATACAAAGCGCACCACCCCGCGATGTTTTTCAGAAACCTATCCTACATTGCCACTGCATGTTCCTTGACCTCCCCATGCTGACCACCCCGCGGTGCTTTCCTCCATCCTACATTGACACTGACTACCTATACTAATTCAGACCCTCCGATTCACACCACCCCGTGATGTTTTTCTCACTCCTACTAGTGAATGCAATGGTACACTCCCATACAGTGCGCACCACCCCGCGGTGTTTTTCAGAAACCTATCCTACATTGCCACTGCATGTTCCCAGACGTCCCCATGCAGACCACCCCACGGTGCTTTTCTTCATCCTACATTGCCACTCACTGCCTCTCCTATTTCAGACCCTCCGATTCACACCAACCCGTGATGTTTTTCTCACTCCTACTAGTGAATGCAATGTTACACACCCATACAATGCGCACCACCCCGTGATGTTTTTCTCACTCCTACTAGTGAATGTAATGTTACACACCCATACAATGCTCACCACCCCGCGATGTTTTTCAGAAACCTATCCTACATTGCCACTGCATGTTCCGTGACCTATCCATCCTGACCAACCCTCAGTGCTTTTCTCCATCCTACATTGCCACTAACTGCCTCCACTAATTCAGACCCTCCAATTCACACCACCCAGTGATGTTTTTCTCACTCCTACTATTGAATGTAAATTTACACACCCATACAATGCGCACCACGCCTCGATGTTTTTCAGAAACCTATCCTACATTGCCACTGCATGTTCCCTGACCTCCCCATGCTGACCACCCCGCGGTGCTTTTCTCCATCCGACATTGCCACTCACAACCTATCCTAATTCAGACCATCCGATTCACACCACCCCGTGATGTTTTTCTCACTCCTACTAGAGAATGTAATGCTACACAACCATACAATGCGCACAACCCCGCGATGCTTTTCAGAAACCTATCCTACATTGCCACTGCATTTTCCCTGACCTCCCCATGCTGATCACCCCACGGTGCTTTTCTCCATGGTACATTGCCACTCACTGCCTATCCTAATTCAGACCCTCTGATTCACACCACCCCGTGACGTTTTTCTCACTCCTACTAGTGAATGTAATGTTACACACCCATACAATGCGCACCACCCCTTGATGTTTTTCAGAAACCTATCCTACATTGCCACTGCATGTTCCCTGACCTCCCCATGCTGACCACCCCGCGGTGCTTTTCTCCATCCGACATTGCCACTCACAACCTATCCTAATTCAGACCATCCGATTCACACCACCCCGTGATGTTTTTCTCACTCCTACTAGAGAATGTAATGTTACACAACCATACAATGCGCACAACCCCGCGATGCTTTTCAGAAACCTATCCTACATTGCCACTGCATGTTCCCTGCCCTCCCCATGCTGACCACCCCACGGTGCTTTTCTCCATGGTACATTGCCACTCACTGCCTATCCTAATTCAGACCCTCTGATTCACACCACCCCGTGACGTTTTTCTCACTCCTACTAGTGAATGTAATGTTACACACTCATACAATGCGCACCACCCCATGATGTTTTTTTCATTCCTACTAGTGAATGTAATGTTACACACCCATACAATGCGCACCACCCCGAGATGTTTTTCAGAAACCTATCCTACATTGCCACTGCATGTTCCTTGACCTCCCCATGCTGACCACCCCGCGGTGCTTTCCTCCATCCTACATTGACACTGACTGCCTATACTAATTCAGACCCTCCGATTCACAACACCCCGTGATGTTTTTCTCACTCCTACTAGTGAATGTAATGTTACACTCCCATACAGTGCGCACCACCCCGCGGTGTTTTTCAGAAACCTATCCTACATTTCCACTGCATGTTCTCTGACCTCCCCATGCTGATCACCCCGAGGTGCTTTTCTCCATCCTACATTGCCACTCACTGCCTCTCCTATTTCAGACCCTCCGATTCACACCACCCCGTGATGTTTTTCTCACTCCAACTAGTGAATGCAATGTTACACACCCATACAATGCGCACCACCCCGTGATGTTTTTCTCACTCCTACTAGTGAATGTAATGTTACACACCCATACAATGCGCACCACCCCGAGATGTTTTTCAGAAACCTATCCTACATTGCCACTGCATGTTCCCTGACCTCCCCATGCTGACCACAGCGCGGTGCTTTTCTCCGCCCTACATTGTCACTCACTGCCTATCCTAATTCAGACCCTCCTATTCACACCACCCCGTGATGTTTTTCTCACTCCTACTAGTGAATGTAATGTTACACACCCATACAATGCGCACCACCCCGCGATGTTTTTCAGAAACCTATCCTACATTGCCACTGCATTTTCCCTGACCTCCCCATGCTGACCACCCCGCGGTGCTTTTCTCCATCCTACATTGCCACTCACTGCGTATCCTAATTCAGACCCTCCGATTCACACCACCCCGTATGTTTTTCTCACTCCTACTAGTGAATGTAATGTTACACACTCATACAATGCGCACCACCCCGTGATGTTTTTTTCACTCCTACTAGAGAATGTAATGTTACACACCCATACAATGCGCACCACCCCGCGATGTTTTTCAGAAACCTATCCTACATTGCCACTGCATGTTCCCTGACCTATCCATCCTGACCACCCCTCAGTGCTTTTCTCCATTCTACATTGCCACTCACTGCCTCCACTAATTCAGACCCTGCAATTCACACCACCCCGTGATGTTTGTCTCACTCCTACTAGTGAATGTAATGCTACATAACCATACAATGCGCACCACCCCGCGATGTTTTTCAGAAACCTATCCTACATTGCCACTGCATGTTCCTTGACCTCCCCATGCTGACCACCCCGCGGTGCTTTCCTCCATCCTACATTGACACTGACTGCCTATACTAATTCAGACCCTCCGATTCACCCCACCCCGTGATGTTTTTCTCACTCCTACTAGTGAATGTAATGTTACATTCCCATACAGTGTGCACCACCCCGCGGTGTTTTTCAGAAACCTATCCTACATTTCCACTGCATGTTCTCTGACCTCCCCATGCTGACCACCCCGAGGTGCTTTTCTCCATCCTACATTGCCACTCACTGCCTCTCCTATTTCAGACCCTCCGATTCACACCACCCCGTGATGTTTTTCTTACTCCTACTAGTGAATGCAATGTTACACACACATACAATGCGCACCACCCCGTGATGTTTTTCTCACTCCTACTAGTGAATGTAATGTTACACACCTATACAATGCGCACCACCCCGCGATGTTTTTCAGAAACCTATCCTACATTGCCACTGCATGTTCCCTGACCTCCCCATGCTGACCACCCCGCGGTGCTTTTCTCCATCCGACATTGCCACTCACAACCTATCCTAATTCAGACCCTCCGATTCACACCACCCCGTGATGTTTTTCTCACTCCTACTAGTGAATGTAATGTTACACACCCATACAATGCACACCACTCCGCGATGTTTTTCAGAAACCTATCGTATATTGCCACTGCATGTTCCCTGACCTCCCCATGCTGACCACCCCACGGTGCTTTTCTGCGTTCTACATTGCCACTCACTGCCTATCCTAATTCAGACCCTCCGATTCACACCACCCCGTGATGTTTCTCTCACTCCTACTAGTGAATGTAATGTTACACACCCATACAATGCGCACCACCCCGCGATGTTTTTCAGAAACCTATCCTACATTGCCACAGCATGTTCCCTGAGCTCCCCATGCTGACAACCCCGCGGTGCTTTTCTCCATCCTACATTGACACTCACTGCGTATCCTAATTCAGACCCTCCGATTCACACCACCCCGTGATGTTTTTCTCACTCCTACTAGTGAATGTAATGTTACACACTCATACAATGCGCACCACTCCGTGATGTTTTTTTCACTCCTACTAGTGAATGTAATGTTACACACCAATACAATGTGCACCACCCCGCGATGTTTTTCAGAAACCTATCCTACATTGCCACTGCATGTTCCCTGACCTATCCATTCTGACCACCCCTCAGTGCTTTTCTCCATACTACATTGCCACTCACTGCCTCCACTAATTCAGACCCTGCAATTCACACCACCCCGTGATGTTTGTCTCACTCCTACAAGTGAATGTAATGCTACATAACCATACAATGCGCACCACCCCGCGATGGTTTTCAGAAACCTATCCTACATTGCCACTGCATGTTCCCTGACCTCCCCATGCTGACCAACCCGCGGTGCTTTCCTCCATCCTACATTGACACTGACTGCCTATACTAATTCAGACCCTCCGATTCACACCACCCCGTGATGTTTTTTTCACTCCTACTAGTGAATGAAATGTTACACTCCCATACAGTGCGCACAACCCCGCGGTGTTTTTCAGAAACCTATCCTACATTTCCACTGAATGTTCTCTGACCTCCCCATGCTGACCACCCCGAGGTGCTTTTCTCCATCCTACATTGCCACTCACTGCCTCTCCTATTTCAGACCCTCCGATTCACACCACCCCGTGATGTTTTTCTCACTCCTACTAGTGAATGCAATGTTACACACCCATACAATGCGCACAACCCCGTGATGTTTTTCTCACTCCTACTAGTGAATGTAATGTTACACACCCATAAAATGCGCACCACCCCGCGATGTTTTTCACAAACCTATCCTACATTGCCACTGCATGTTCCGTGACCTATCCATCCTGACCACCCCTCAGGGCTTTTCTCCATCCTACATTGCCACTAACTGCCTCCACTAATTCAGACCCTCCAGTTCACACCACCCAGTGATGTTTTTCTCACTCCTACTAGTGAATGTAAATTTACACACCAGCACAGTGCGCACCACCCCTCGATGTTTTTAAGAAACCTATCCTACATTACCACTGCATGTTTTCTGACCTCCCCATGCTGACCACCCCGCGGTGCTTTTCTCCATCCGACATTGCCACTCACAACCTATCCTAATTCAGACCATCCGATTCACACCACCCCGTGATGTTTTTCTCACTCCTACTAGAGAATGTAATGTTACACACCCATACAATGCGCACAACCCCGCGATGTTTTTCACAAACCTATCCTACATTGCCACTGCATGTTCCCTTACCTCCCCATGCTGACCACCCCGCGGTGCTTTTCTCCATCGTACATTGCAACTCACTGCCTATCCTAATTCAGACCCTCCGATTCACACCACCACGTGATGTTTTTCTCACTCCTACTAGTGAATGTAATGTTACACACCCATACAATGCGCACCACCCCGCGATGTTTTTCAGAAACCTATCCTACATTGCCACTGCATGTTCCCAGACCTCGCCATGCTGACCACCCCGCGGTGCTTTTCTCCATCCTACATTGCCACTCACTGCCAATCCTAATTCAGACCTTCCGATTCACACCACCCCGTGATGTTTTTCCCACTCCTACTAGTGAATGTAATGTTACACACCCATACAATGCGCACCACCGCGCGATGTTTTTCAGAAACCTATCCTACATTGCCACTGCATGTTCCCTGACCTCCCCATGCTGACCACCCCGCGGTGCTTTTCTCCATCCTACATTGCCACTCACTGCCTATCCTAATTCAGACCCTCCGATTCACACCACCCCGTTGTTTTTCTCACTCCTACTAGTGAATGTAATGTTACACACCCTTACAATGTGCACCAACGCGCGACGTTTTTCAGAAACCTATCCTACATTGCCACTGCATGTTCCAGGACCTCCCCATGCTGACCACCCCGCGGAGCTTTTCTCCATCCGACATTGCCACTCACAACCTATCCTAATTCAGACCCTCCGATTCACACCACCCCGTGATGTTTTTCTCACTCCTACTAGTGAATGCAATGTTACACACCCTTACAATGCACACCACCCCGTGATGTTTTTCTCACTCCTACTAGTGAATGTAATGTTACACACCCATACAATGCGCACAACCCCGCGATGTTTTTCAGAAACCTATCCTACATTGCCACTGCATGTTCCCTGACCTCCCCATGCTGACCACCCCGCGGTGCTTTTCTCCATCCGACATTGCCACTCACAACCTATCCTAATTCAGACCCTCCGATTCACACCACCCCGTGATGTTTTTCTCACTCCTACTAGTGAATGTAATGTTACACACCCATACAATGCGCACCACCCCGCGATGTTTTTCAGAAACCTATCCTACATTGCCACTGCATGTTCCCTGACCTCCCCATGCTGACCACCCCGCGGTGCTTTTCTCCATCCTACATTGCCACTCACTGCGTATCCTAATTCAGACCCTCCGATTCACACCACCCCGTGATGTTTTTCTCACTCCTACTAGTGAATGTAATGTTACACACTCATACAATGCGCACCACCCCGTGATGTTTTTTTCACTCCTACTAGTGAATGTAATGTTACACACCCATACAATGCGCACCACCCCGCGATGTTTTTCAGAAACCTATCCTACATTGCCACTGCATGTTCCGTGACCTATCCCTCCTGACCACCCCTCAGTGCTTTTCTCCATCCTACATTGCCACTCACTGCCTCCACTAATTCAGACCCTGCAATTCACACCACCCAGTGATGTTTTTCTCACTCCTACTAGTGAATGCAAATTTACACACCCACACAATGCGCACCACCCCTCGATGTTTTTAAGAAACCTATCCTACATTGCCACTCCATCTTCCCTGACCTCCCCATGCTGACCACCCCGGGGTGCTTTTCTCCATCCGACATTGCCACTCACAACCTATCCTAATTCAGACCATCCGATTCATACCAGCCCGTGATGTTTTTTTCACTCCTACCAGAGAATGTAATGTTACACACCCATACAATGTGCACAACCCCGCGATGTTTTTCACAAACCTATCCTACATTGCCACTGCATGTTCCCTGACTTCCCCATGCTGACCACCCCGCGGTGCTTTTCTCCATCGTACATAGCAACTCACTGCCTATCCTAATTCAGACCCTCGGATTCACACCACCCCGTGATGTTTTTCTCACTCCTACTAGTGAATGTAATGTTACACACCCATAGAATGCGCACCACCCCGCGATGTTTTTCAGAAACCTATCCTACATTGCCACTGCATGTTCCCAGACCTCCCCATGCTGACCACCCCGCCGTGCTTTTCTCCATCCTACATTGCCACTCACTAAATATCCTAATTCAGACCTTCTGATTCACACCACCCCGTGATGTTTTTCTCACTCCTACTAGTGAATGTAATGTTACACACCCATACAATGCGCACCACAGCGCGATGTTTTTCAGAAACCTATCCTACATTGCCACTGCATGTTCCCTGACCTCCCCATGCTGACCACTCCGCGGTGATTTCCTCCATCCTACATTGCCACTCGCTGCCTATCCTAATTCAGACCCTCCGATTCACACCACCCGGTTGTTTTTCTCACTCCTACTAGTGAATGTAATGTTACACACCCTTACAAAGTGCACCAACGTGCGATGTTTATCAGAAACCTATCCTACATTGCCACTGCATGTTCCAGGACCTCCCCATGCTGACCACCCCACGGAGCTTTTCTCCATCCTACATTGCTACTCACTGCCTATCCTAATTCAGACCGTCCGATTAACACCACCCCGTGATGTTTTTCTCACTCCTACTAGTGAATGTAATGTTACACACCCATACAATGCGCACCACCCCACGATTTTTTTCAGAAACCTATGCTACATTGCCACTGCATGTTCCCTGACCTCCACATGCTGACCACCCCGCGGTGCTTTTCTCCATCCTACTTTACCACTCACTGCTTATCCTAATTCAGACCCTCCGTTTCACACCACCCCGCGATGTTTTTCTCACTCCTACTAGTGAATGTAATGTTACACTCCCATACAATGCGCAACACCCCGCAATGTTTTTCAGAAACCTATCGTATATTGCCACTGCATGTTCCCTGACCTCCCCATGCTGACCACCCCGCGGTGCTTTTCTCCATCCTACATTGCCACTCACTGCCTATCCTAATTCAGACCCTCCGATTCACACCACCCCGTGATGTTTTTCTCACTCCTCCTAGTGAATGTAATGTTACACACCCATACAATGCGCACCACCCCGCGATGTTTTTCAGAAACCTATCCTACATTGCCACTGCATGTTCCCTGACCTCCCCATGCTGACCACCCCGCGGTGCTTTTCTCCATCCTACATTGCCACTCACTTCGTATCCTAATTTAGACCCTCCAATTCACACCACCCCGTGATGTTTTTCTCACTCCTACTAGTGAATGTAATGTTACACACTCATACAATGCGCACCACCACGTGATGTTTTTTTCATTCCTACTAGTGAATGTAATGTTACACACCCATACAATGCGCACCACACCGCGATGTTTTTCAGAAACCTATCCTACATTGCCACTGCATGTTCCCTGACCTATGCATCCTGACCACCCCTCAGTGCTTTTCTCCATCCTACATTGCCACTCACTGCCTCCACTAATTCAGACCCTGCAATTCACAACACCCCGTGATGTTTGTCTCACTGCTACTAGTGAAAGTAATGCTACATAACAATACAATGCGCACTACCCCGCGATGTTTTTCAGAAACCTATCCTACATTGTCACTGCATGTTCCTTGACCTCCCCATGCTGACCACCCCGAGGTGCTTTTCTCCATCCTACATTGCCACTCACTGCCTCTCCTATTTCAGACCCTCCGATTCACACCACCCCGTGATGTTTTTCTCACTCCTACTAGTGAATGCAATGTTACACACCCATACAATGCGCACCACCCCGTGATGTTTTTCTCACTCCTACTAGTGAATGTAATGTTACACACCCATACAATGTGCACCACCCCGCGATGTTTTTTAGAAACCTATCCTACATTGCCACTGCATGTTCCCTGACCTCCCCATGCTGACCACCCCGCGGTGCTTTTCTCCATCCGACATTGCCACTCACAACCTATCCTAATTCAGACCCTCCGATTCACACCACCCCGTGATGTTTTTCTCACTCCTACTAGTGAATGTAATGTTACACACCCATACAATGCACACCACTCCGCGATGTTTTTCAGAAACCTATCGTATATTGCCACTGCATGTTCCCTGACCTCCTCATGCTGACCACCCCGCGGTGCTTTTCTCCATCCTACATTGCAAATCACTGCCTATCCTAATTCAGACCCTCCGATTCACACCACCCCATGATGTTTTTCTCAATCCTACTAGTGAATGTAATGTTACACACCCATACAATGCGCACCACCCCGCTATGTTTTTCAGAAACCTATCCTACATTGCCACTGCATGTTCCCTGACCTCCCCATGCTGACCACCCCGCGGTGCTTTTCTCCATCCTACATTGACACTCACTGCGTAACCTAATTCAGACCCTCCGATTCACACCACCCCATGATGTTTTTCTCACTCCTACTAGTGAATGTAATGTTACACACCGATACAATGCGCACCACCCCGCGATGTTTTTCAGAAAACTATCCTACATTGCCACTGCATGTTCCCTGACTTCCCAATGCTGACCACCCCGCAGTGCTTTTCTCCATCCTACATTGCCACTCACTGCCTATTCTAATTCAGACCCTCCGATTCACACCACCCCGTGATGTTTTTCTCACTCCTACTAGTGAATGTAATGTTACACCCCCATACAATGTGCACCACGACACGATTTTTTTCAGAAACCTATGCTACATTGCCACTGCATGTTCCCTGACCTCCCCATGCTGACCACCCCGCGGTGCTTTTCTCCATCCTACTGTACCACTCACTGCTTATCCTAATTCAGACCCTCCGATTCACACCACCCCGCGATGTTTTTCTCACTCCTACTAGTGAATGTAATGTTACACACCGATACAATGCGCACCACCCCGCGATGTTTTTCAGAAAACTATACTACATTGCCACTGCATGTTCCCTGACTTCCCAATGCTGACCACCCCGCGGTGCTTTTCTCCATCCTACATTGCCACTCACTTCGTATCCTAATTCAGACCCTCCAATTCACACCACCCCGTGATGTTTTTCTCACTCCTACTAGTGAATGTAATGTTACACACTCGTACAATGCGCACCAGCCCGTGATGTTTTTTCTTTCCTACTAGTGAATGTAATGTTACACACCCATACAATGCGCACCACCCCGCGATGTTTTTCAGAAAGCTATCCTACATTTCCACTGCATGTTCTCTGACCTCCCCATGCTGACCACCCCGAGGTGCTTTTTCCATCCTACATTGACACTCACTGCGTATCCTAATTCAGACCCTCCGATTCACACCACCCCGTGATGTTTTTCTCACTCCTACTAGTGAATGTAATGTTACACACTCATACAATGCGCACCACCCCGTGATGTTTTTTTCACTCCTACTAGTGAATGTAATGTTACACACCCATACAATGCGCACCACCCCGCGATGTTTTTCAGAAACCTATCCTACATTGCCACTGCATGTTCCCTGACCTATCCATCCTGACCACCCCTCAGTGCTTTTCTCCATCCTACATTGCCACTCACTGCCTCCACTAATTCAGACCCTGCAATTCACACCACCCCGTGATGTTTGTCTCACTCCTACTAGTGAATGTAATGCTACATAACCATACAATGCGCACCACCCCGCGAAGTTTTTCAGAAACCTATCCTACATTGCAACTGCATGTTCCTTGACCTCCCCATGCTCACCACCCCGCGGTGCTTTCCTCCATCCTACATTGACACTGACTGCCTATACTAATTCAGACCCTCTGATTCACACCACCCCGTGATGTTTTTCTCACTCCTACTAGTGAATGTAATGTTACACACCCATACAATGCGCACCACAGCGCGATGTTTTTCAGAAACCTATCCTACATTGCCACTGCATGTTCCCTGACCTCCCCATGCTGACCACTCCGCGGTGATTTCCTCCATCCTACATTGCCACTCGCTGCCTATCCTAATTCAGACCCTCCGATTCACACCACCCGGTTGTTTTTCTCACTCCTACTAGTGAATGTAATGTTACACACCCTTACAAAGTGCACCAACGTGCGATGTTTATCAGAAACCTATCCTACATTGCCACTGCATGTTCCAGGACCTCCCCATGCTGACCACCCCACGGAGCTTTTCTCCATCCTACATTGCTACTCACTGCCTATCCTAATTCAGACCGTCCGATTAACACCACCCCGTGATGTTTTTCTCACTCCTACTAGTGAATGTAATGTTACACACCCATACAATGCGCACCACCCCACGATTTTTTTCAGAAACCTATGCTACATTGCCACTGCATGTTCCCTGACCTCCCCATGCTGACCACCCCGCGGTGCTTTTCTCCATCCTACTTTACCACTCACTGCTTATCCTAATTCAGACCCTCCGTTTCACACCACCCCGCGATGTTTTTCTCACTCCTACTAGTGAATGTAATGTTACACACCCATACAATGCGCAACACCCCGCAATGTTTTTCAGAAACCTATCGTATATTGCCACTGCATGTTCCCTGACCTCCCCATGCTGACCACCCCGCGGTGCTTTTCTCCATCCTAAATTGCCACTCACTGCCTATCCTAATTCAGACCCTCCGATTCACACCACCCCGTGATGTTTTTCTCACTCCTACTAGTGAATGTAATGTTACACACCCATACAATGCGCACCACCCCGCGATGTTTTTCAGAAACCTATCCTACATTGCCACTGCATGTTCCCTGACCTCCCCATGCTGACCACCCCGCGGTGCTTTTCTCCATCCTACATTGCCACTCACTTCGTATCCTAATTTAGACCCTCCAATTCACACCACCCCGTGATGTTTTTCTCACTCCTACTAGTGAATGTAATGTTACACACTCATACAATGCGCACCACCACGTGATGTTTTTTTCATTCCTACTAGTGAATGTAATGTTACACACCCATACAATGCGCACCACACTGCGATGTTTTTCAGAAACCTATCCTACATTGCCACTGCATGTTCCCTGACCTATGCATCCTGACCACCCCTCAGTGCTTTTCTCCATCCTACATTGCCACTCACTGCCTCCACTAATTCAGACCCTGCAATTCACAACACCCCGTGATGTTTGTCTCACTCCTACTAGTGAAAGTAATGCTACATAACAATACAATGCGCACTACCCCGCGATGTTTTTCAGAAACCTATCCTACATTGTCACTGCATGTTCCTTGACCTCCCCATGCTGACCACCCCGAGGTGCTTTTCTCCATCCTACATTGCCACTCACTGCCTCTCCTATTTCAGACCCTCCGATTCACACCACCCCGTGATGTTTTTCTCACTCCTACTAGTGAATGCAATGTTACACACCCATACAATGCGCACCACCCCGTGATGTTTTTCTCACTCCTACTAGTGAATGTAATGTTACACACCCATACAATGCGCACCACCCCGCGATGTTTTTTAGAAACCTATCCTACATTGCCACTGCATGTTCCCTGACCTCCCCATGCTGACCACCCCGCGGTGCTTTTCTCCATCCGACATTGCCACTCACAACCTATCCTAATTCAGACCCTCCGATTCACACCACCCCGTGATGTTTTTCTCACTCCTACTAGTGAATGTAATGTTACACACCCATACAATGCACACCACTCCGCGATGTTTTTCAGTAACCTATCGTATATTGCCACTGCATGTTCCCTGACCTCCCCATGCTGACCACCCCGCGGTGCTTTTCTCCATCCTACATTGCAAATCACTGCCTATCCTAATTCAGACCCTCCGATTCACACCACCCCATGATGTTCTTCTCAATCCTACTAGTGAATGTAATGTTACACACCCATACAATGCGCACCACCCCGCTATGTTTTTCAGAAACCTATCCTACATTGCCACTGCATGTTCCCTGACCTCCCCATGCTGACCACCCCGCGGTGCTTTTCTCCATCCTACATTGACACTCACTGCGTAACCTAATTCAGACCCTCCGATTCACACCACCCCATGATGTTTTTCTCACTCCTACTAGTGAATGTAATGTTACACACCGATACAATGCGCACCACCCCGCGATGTTTTTCAGAAAACTATCCTACATTGCCACTGCATGTTCCCTGACTTCCCAATGCTGACCACCCCGCAGTGCTTTTCTCCATCCTACATTGCCACTCACTGCCTATTCTAATTCAGACCCTCCGATTCACACCACCCCGTGATGTTTTTCTCACTCCTACTAGTGAATGTAATGTTACAGCCCCATACAATGCGCACCACGACACGATTTTTTTCAGAAACCTATGCTACATTGCCACTGCATGTTCCCTGACCTCCCCATGCTGACCACCCCGCGGTGCTTTTCTCCATCCTACTATACCACTCACTGCTTATCCTAATTCAGACCCTCCGATTCACACCACCCCGCGATGTTTTTCTCACTCCTACTAGTGAATGTAATGTTACACACCGATACAATGCGCACCACCCCGCGATGTTTTTCAGAAAACTATACTACATTGCCACTGCATGTTCCCTGACTTCCCAATGCTGACCACCCCGCGGTGCTTTTCTCCATCCTACATTGCCACTCACTTCGTATCCTAATTCAGACCCTCCAATTCACACCACCCCGTGATGTTTTTCTCACTCCTACTAGTGAATGTAATGTTACACACTCGTACAATGCGCACCAGACCGTGATGTTTTTTCTTTCCTACTAGTGAATGTAATGTTACACACCCATACAATGCGCACCACCCCGCGATGTTTTTCAGAAAGCTATCCTACATTTCCACTGCATGTTCTCTGACCTCCCCATGCTGACCACCCCGAGGTGCTTTTTCCATCCTACATTGACACTCACTGCGTATCCTAATTCAGACCCTCCGATTCACACCACCCCGTGATGTTTTTCTCACTCCTACTAGTGAATGTAATGTTACACACTCATACAATGCGCACCACCCCGTGATGTTTTTTTCACTCCTACTAGTGAATGTAATGTTACACACCCATACAATGCGCACCACCCCGCGATGTTTTTCAGAAACCTATCCTACATTGCCACTGCATGTTCCCTGACCTATCCATCCTGACCACCCCTCAGTGCTTTTCTCCATCCTACATTGCCACTCACTGCCTCCACTAATTCAGACCCTGCAATTCACACCACCCCGTGATGTTTGTCTCACTCCTACTAGTGAATGTAATGCTACATAACCATACAATGCGCACCACCCCGCGAAGTTTTTCAGAAACCTATCCTACATTGCCACTGCATGTTCCTTGACCTCCCCATGCTCACCACCCCGCGGTGCTTTCCTCCATCCTACATTGACACTGACTGCCTATACTAATTCAGACCCTCTGATTCACACCACCCCGTGATGTTTTTCTCACTCCTACTAGAGAATGTAATGTTACACACCCATACAATGCGCACCACCCCGCGATGTTTTTCACAAACCTATCCTACATTGCCACTGCATGTTCCGTGACCTATCCATCCTGACCACCCCTCAGGGCTTTTCTCCATCCTACATTGCCACTAACTGCCTCCACTAATTCAGACCCTCCAGTTCACACCACCCAGTGATGTTTTTCTCACTCCTACTAGTGAATGTAAATTTACACACCCACACAATGCGCACCACCCCTCGATGTTTTTAAGAAACCTATCCTACATTACCACTGCATGTTTTCTGACCTCCCCATGCTGACCACCCCGCGGTGCTTTTCTCAATCCGACATTGCCACTCACAACCTATCCTAATTCAGACCGTCCGATTCACACCACCCCGTGATGTTTTTCTCACTCCTACTAGAGAATGTAATGTTACACACCCATACAATGCGCACAACCCCGCGATGTTTTTCACAAACCTATCCTACATTGCCACTGCATGTTCCCTTACCTCCCCATGCTGACCACCCCGCGGTGCTTTACTCCATCGTACATTGCAACTCACTGCCTATCCTAATTCAGACCCTCCGATTCACACCACCCCGTGATGTTTTTCTCACTCCTACTAGTGAATGTAATGTTACACACCCATACAATGCGCACCACCCCGCGATGTTTTTCAGAAACCTATCCTACATTGCCAGTGCATGTTCCCAGACCTCGCCATGCTGACCACCCCGCGGTGCTTTTCTCCATCCTACATTACCACTCACTGCCTATCCTAATTCAGACCTTCCGATTCACACCACCCCGTGATGTTTTTCTCACTCCTACTAGTGAATGTAATGTTACACACCCATACAATGCGCACCACCACGCGATGTTTTTCAGAAACCTATCCTACATTGCCACTGCATGTTCCCTGACCTCCCCATGCTGACCACCCCCCGGTGCTTTTCTCCATCCTACATTGCCACTCACTGCGTATCCTATTTCAGACCCTCCGATTCACACCACCCCGTGATGTTTTTCTCACTCCTACTAGTGAATGTAATGTTACACCCCCATACAATGCGCACCACGACACGATTTTTTTCAGAAACCTATGCTACATTGCCACTGCATGTTCCCTGACCTCCCCATGCTGACCACCCCGCGGTGCTTTTCTCCATCCTACTGTACCACTCACTGCTTATCCTAATTCAGACCCTCCGATTCACACCACCCCGCGATGTTTTTCTCACTCCTACTAGTGAATGTAATATTACACACCGATACAATGCGCACCACCCCGCGATGTTTTTCAGAAAACTATACTACATTGCCACTGCATGTTCCCTGACTTCCCAATGCTGACCACCCCGCGGTGCTTTTCTCCATCCTACATTGCCACTCACTTCGTATCCTAATTCAGACCCTCCAATTCACACCACCCCGTGATGTTTTTCTCACTCCTACTAGTGAATGTAATGTTACACACTCGTACAATGCGCACCAGCCCGTGATGTTTTTTCTTTCCTACTAGTGAATGTAATGTTACACACCCATACAATGCGCACCACCCCGCGTTGTTTTTCAGAAAGCTATCCTACATTTCCACTGCATGTTCTCTGACCTCCCCATGCTGACCACCCCGAGGTGCTTTTTCCATCCTACATTGACACTCACTGCGTATCCTAATTCAGACCCTCCGATTCACACCACCCCGTGATGTTTTTCTCACTCCTACTAGTGAATGTAATGTTACACACTCATACAATGCGCACCACCCCGTGATGTTTTTTTCACTCCTACTAGTGAATGTAATGTTACACACCCATACAATGCGCACAACCCCGCGATGTTTTTCAGAAACCTATCCTACATTGCCACTGCATGTTCCCTGACCTATCCATCCTGACCACCCCTCAGTGTTTTTCTCCATCCTACATTGCCACTCACTGCCTCCACTAATTCAGACCCTGCAATTCACACCACCCCGTGATGTTTGTCTCACTCCTACTAGTGAATGTAATGCTACATAACCATACAATGCGCACCACCCGCGAAGTTTTTCAGAAACCTATCCTACATTGCCACTGCATGTTCCTTGACCTCCCCATGCTCACCACCCCGCGGTGCTTTCCTCCATCCTACATTGACACTGACTGCCTATACTAATTCAGACCCTCTGATTCACACCACCCCGTGATGTTTTTCTCACTCCTACTAGTGAATGTAATGTTACACACCCATACAATGCGCACCACAGCGCGATGTTTTTCAGAAACCTATCCTACATTGCCACTGCATGTTCCCTGACCTCCCCATGCTGACCACTCCGCGGTGATTTCCTCCATCCTACATTGCCACTCGCTGCCTATCCTAATTCAGACCCTCCGATTCACACCACCCGGTTGTTTTTCTCACTCCTACTAGTGAATGTAATGTTACACACCCTTACAAAGTGCACCAACGTGCGATGTTTATCAGAAACCTATCCTACATTGCCACTGCATGTTCCAGGACCTCCCCATGCTGACCACCCCACGGAGCTTTTCTCCATCCTATATTGCTACTCACTGCCTATCCTAATTCAGACCGTCCGATTAACACCACCCCGTGATGTTTTTCTCACTCCTACTAGTGAATGTAATGTTACACACCCATACAATGCGCACCACCCCACGATTTTTTTCAGAAACCTATGCTACATTGCCACTGCATGTTCCCTGACCTCCCCATGCTGACCACCCCGCGGTGCTTTTCTCCATCCTACTTTACCACTCACTGCTTATCCTAATTCAGACCCTCCGTTTCACACCACCCCGCGATGTTTTTCTCACTCCTACTAGTGAATGTAATGTTACACACCCATACAATGCGCAACACCCCGCAATGTTTTTCAGAAACCTATCGTATATTGCCACTGCATGTTCCCTGACCTCCCCATGCTGACCACCCCGCGGTGCTTTTCTCCATCCTACATTGCCACTCACTGCCTATCCTAATTCAGACCCTCCGATTCACACCACCCCGTGATGTTTTTCTCACTCCTACTAGTGAATGTAATGTTACACACCCATACAATGCGCACCACCCCGCGATGTTTTTCAGAAACCTATCCTACATTGCCACTGCATGTTCCCTGACCTCCCCATGCTGACAACCCCGCGGTGCTTTTCTCCATCCTACATTGCCACTCACTTCGTATCCTAATTTAGACCCTCCAATTCACACCACCCCGTGATGTTTTTCTCACTCCTACTAGTGAATGTAATGTTACACACTCATACAATGCGCACCACCACGTGATGTTTTTTTCATTCCTACTAGTGAATGTAATGTTACACACCCATACAATGCGCACCACCCCGCGATGTTTTTCACAAACCTATCCTACATTGCCACTGCATGTTCCGTGACCTATCCATCCTGACCACCCCTCAGGGCTTTTCTCCATCCTACATTGCCACTAACTGCCTCCACTAATTCAGACCCTCCAGTTCACACCACCCAGTGATGTTTTTCTCACTCCTACTAGTGAATGTAAATTTACACACCCACACAATGCGCACCACCCCTCGATGTTTTTAAGAAACCTATCCTACATTACCACTGCATGTTTTCTGACCTCCCCATGCTGACCACCCCGCGGTGCTTTTCTCAATCCGACATTGCCACTCACAACCTATCCTAATTCAGACCGTCCGATTCACACCACCCCGTGATGTTTTTCTCACTCCTACTAGAGAATGTAATGTTACACACCCATACAATGCGCACAACCCCGCGATGTTTTTCACAAACCTATCCTACATTGCCACTGCATGTTCCCTTACCTCCCCATGCTGACCACCCCGCGGTGCTTTACTCCATCGTACATTGCAACTCACTGCCTATCCTAATTCAGACCCTCCGATTCACACCACCCCGTGATGTTTTTCTCACTCCTACTAGTGAATGTAATGTTACACACCCATACAATGCGCACCACCCCGCGATGTTTTTCAGAAACCTATCCTACATTGCCAGTGCATGTTCCCAGACCTCGCCATGCTGACCACCCCGCGGTGCTTTTCTCCATCCTACATTGCCACTCAGTGCCTATCCTAATTCAGACCTTCCGATTCACACCACCCCGTGATGTTTTTCTCACTCCTACTAGTGAATGTAATGTTACACACCCATACAATGCGCACCACCACGCGATGTTTTTCAGAAACCTATCCTACATTGCCACTGCATGTTCCCTGACCTCCCCATGCTGACAACCCCCCGGTGCTTTTCTCCATCCTACATTGCCACTCACTGCGTATCCTATTTCAGACCCTCCGATTCACACCACCCCGTGATGTTTTTCTCACTCCTACTAGTGAATGTAATGTTACACCCCCATACAATGCGCACCACGACACGATTTTTTTCAGAAACCTATGCTACATTGCCACTGCATGTTCCCTGACCTCCCCATGCTGACCACCCCGCGGTGCTTTTCTCCATCCTACTGTACCACTCACTGCTTATCCTAATTCAGACCCTCCGATTCACACCACCCCGCGATGTTTTTCTCACTCCTACTAGTGAATGTAATGTTACACACCGATACAATGCGCACCACCCCGCGATGTTTTTCAGAAAACTATACTACATTGCCACTGCATGTTCCCTGACTTCCCAATGCTGACCACCCCGCGGTGCTTTTCTCCATCCTACATTGCCACTCACTTCGTATCCTAATTCAGACCCTCCAATTCACACCACCCCGTGATGTTTTTCTCACTCCTACTAGTGAATGTAATGTTACACACTCGTACAATGCGCACCAGCCCGTGATGTTTTTTCTTTCCTACTAGTGAATGTAATGTTACACACCCATACAATGCGCACCACCCCGCGATGTTTTTCAGAAAGCTATCCTACATTTCCACTGCATGTTCTCTGACCTCCCCATGCTGACCACCCCGAGGTGCTTTTTCCATCCTACATTGACACTCACTGCGTATCCTAATTCAGACCCTCCGATTCACACCACCCCGTGATGTTTTTCTCACTCCTACTAGTGAATGTAATGTTACACACTCATACAATGCGCACCACCCCGTGATGTTTTTTTCACTCCTACTAGTGAATGTAATGTTACACACCCATACAATGCGCACCACCCCGCGATGTTTTTCAGAAACCTATCCTACATTGCCACTGCATGTTCCCTGACCTATCCATCCTGACCACCCCTCAGTGCTTTTCTCCATCCTACATTGCCACTCACTGCCTCCACTAATTCAGACCCTGCAATTCACACCACCCCGTGATGTTTGTCTCACTCCTACTAGTGAATGTAATGCTACATAACCATACAATGCGCACCACCCCGCGAAGTTTTTCAGAAACCTATCCTACATTGCCACTGCATGTTCCTTGACCTCCCCATGCTCACCACCCCGCGGTGCTTTCCTCCATCCTACATTGACACTGACTGCCTATACTAATTCAGACCCTCTGATTCACACCACCCCGTGATGTTTTTCTCACTCCTACTAGTGAATGTAATGTTACACACCCATACAATGCGCACCACAGCGCGATGTTTTTCAGAAACCTATCCTACATTGCCACTGCATGTTCCCTGACCTCCCCATGCTGACCACTCCGCGGTGATTTCCTCCATCCTACATTGCCACTCGCTGCCTATCCTAATTCAGACCCTCCGATTCACACCACCCGGTTGTTTTTCTCACTCCTACTAGTGAATGTAATGTTACACACCCTTACAAAGTGCACCAACGTGCGATGTTTATCAGAAACCTATCCTACATTGCCACTGCATGTTCCAGGACCTCCCCATGCTGACCACCCCACGGAGCTTTTCTCCATCCTACATTGCTACTCACTGCCTATCCTAATTCAGACCGTCCGATTAACACCACCCCGTGATGTTTTTCTCACTCCTACTAGTGAATGTAATGTTACACACCCATACAATGCGCACCACCCCACGATTTTTTTCAGAAACCTATGCTACATTGCCACTGCATGTTCCCTGACCTCCCCATGCTGACCACCCCGCGGTGCTTTTCTCCATCCTACTTTACCACTCACTGCTTATCCTAATTCAGACCCTCCGTTTCACACCACCCCGCGATGTTTTTCTCACTCCTACTAGTGAATGTAATGTTACACACCCATACAATGCGCAACACCCCGCAATGTTTTTCAGAAACCTATCGTATATTGCCACTGCATGTTCCCTGACCTCCCCATGCTGACCACCCCGCGGTGCTTTTCTCCATCCTACATTGCCACTCACTTCGTATCCTAATTTAGACCCTCCAATTCACACCACCCCGTGATGTTTTTCTCACTCCTACTAGTGAATGTAATGTTACACACTCATACAATGCGCACCACCACGTGATGTTTTTTTCATTCCTACTAGTGAATGTAATGTTACACACCCATACAATGCGCACCACACCGCGATGTTTTTCAGAAACCTATCCTACATTGCCACTGCATGTTCCCTGACCTATGCATCCTGACCACCCCTCAGTGCTTTTCTCCATCCTACATTGCCACTCACTGCCTCCACTAATTCAGACCCTGCAATTCACAACACCCCGTGATGTTTGTCTCACTCCTACTAGTGAAAGTAATGCTACATAACAATACAATGCGCACTACCCCGCGATGTTTTTCAGAAACCTATCCTACATTGTCACTGCATGTTCCTTGACCTCCCCATGCTGACCACCCCGAGGTGCTTTTCTCCATCCTTCATTGCCACTCACTGCCTCTCCTATTTCAGACCCTCCGATTCACACCACCCCGTGATGTTTTTCTCACTCCTACTAGTGAATGCAATGTTACACACCCATACAATGCGCACCACCCCGTGATGTTTTTCTCACTCCTACTAGTGAATGTAATGTTACACACCCATACAATGCGCACCACCCCGCGATGTTTTTTAGAAACCTATCCTACATTGCCACTGCATGTTCCCTGACCTCCCCATGCTGACCACCCCGCGGTGCTTTTCTCCATCCGACATTGCCACTCACAACCAATCCTAATTCAGACCCTCCGATTCACACCACCCCGTGATGTTTTTCTCACTCCTACTAGTGAATGTAATGTTACACACCCATACAATGCACACCACTCCGCGATGTTTTTCAGTAACCTATCGTATATTGCCACTGCATGTTCCCTGACCTCCCCATGCTGACCACCCCGCGGTGCTTTTCTCCATCCTACATTGCAAATCACTGCCTATCCTAATTCAGACCCTCCGATTCACACCACCCCATGATGTTTTTCTCAATCCTACTAGTGAATGTAATGTTACACACCCATACAATGCGCACCACCCCGCTATGTTTTTCAGAAACCTATCCTACATTGCCACTGCATGTTCCCTGACCTCCCCATGCTGACCACCCCGCGGTGCTTTTCTCCATCCTACATTGACACTGACTGCGTAACCTAATTCAGACCCTCCGATTCACACCACCCCATGATGTTTTTCTCACTCCTACTAGTGAATGTAATGTTACACACCGATACAATGCGCACCACCCCGCGATGTTTTTCAGAAAACTATCCTACATTGCCACTGCATGTTCCCTGACTTCCCAATGCTGACCACCCCGCAGTGCTTTTCTCCATCCTACATTGCCACTCACTGCCTATTCTAATTCAGACCCTCCGATTCACACCACCCCGTGATGTTTTTCTCACTCCTACTAGTGAATGTAATGTTACACCCCCATACAATGCGCACCACGACACGATTTTTTTCAGAAACCTATGCTACATTGCCACTGCATGTTCCCTGACCTCCCCATGCTGACCACCCCGCGGTGCTTTTCTCCATCCTACTGTACCACTCACTGCTTATCCTAATTCAGACCCTCCGATTCACACCACCCCGCGATGTTTTTCTCACTCCTACTAGTGAATGTAATGTTACACACCGATACAATGCGCACCACCCCGCGATGTTTTTCAGAAAACTATACTACATTGCCACTGCATGTTCCCTGACTTCCCAATGCTGACCACCCCGCGGTGCTTTTCTCCATCCTACATTGCCACTCACTTCGTATCCTAATTCAGACCCTCCAATTCACACCACCCCGTGATGTTTTTCTCACTCCTACTAGTGAATGTAATGTTACACACTCGTACAATGCGCACCAGCCCGTGATGTTTTTTCTTTCCTACTAGTGAATGTAATGTTACACACCCATACAATGCGCACCACCCCGCGATGTTTTTCAGAAAGCTATCCTACATTTCCACTGCATGTTCTCTGACCTCCCCATGCTGACCACCCCGAGGTGCTTTTTCCATCCTACATTGACACTCACTGCGTATCCTAATTCAGACCCTCCGATTCACACCACCCCGTGATGTTTTTCTCACTCCTACTAGTGAATGTAATGTTACACACTCATACAATGCGCACCACCCCGTGATGTTTTTTTCACTCCTACTAGTGAATGTAATGTTACACACCCATACAATGCGCACCACCCCGCGATGTTTTTCAGAAACCTATCCTACATTGCCACTGCATGTTCCCTGACCTATCCATCCTGACCACCCCTCAGTGCTTTTCTCCATCCTACATTGCCACTCACTGCCTCCACTAATTCAGACCCTGCAATTCACACCACCCCGTGATGTTTGTCTCACTCCTACTAGTGAATGTAATGCTACATAACCATACAATGCGCACCACCCCGCGAAGTTTTTCAGAAACCTATCCTACATTGCCACTGCATGTTCCTTGACCTCCCCATGCTCACCACCCCGCGGTGCTTTCCTCCATCCTACATTGACACTGACTGCCTATACTAATTCAGACCCTCTGATTCACACCACCCCGTGATGTTTTTCTCACTCCTACTAGAGAATGTAATGTTACACACCCATACAATGCGCACCACCCCGCGATGTTTTTCACAAACCTATCCTACATTGCCACTGCATGTTCCGTGACCTATCCATCCTGACCACCCCTCAGGGCTTTTCTCCATCCTACATTGCCACTAACTGCCTCCACTAATTCAGACCCTCCAGTTCACACCACCCAGTGATGTTTTTCTCACTCCTACTAGTGAATGTAAATTTACACACCCACACAATGCGCACCACCCCTCGATGTTTTTAAGAAACCTATCCTACATTACCACTGCATGTTTTCTGACCTCCCCATGCTGACCACCCCGCGGTGCTTTACTCCATCGTACATTGCAACTCACTGCCTATCCTAATTCAGACCCTCCGATTCACACCACCCCGTGATGTTTTTCTCACTCCTACTAGTGAATGTAATGTTACACACCCATACAATGCGCACCACCCCGCGATGTTTTTCAGAAACCTATCCTACATTGCCAGTGCATGTTCCCAGACCTCGCCATGCTGACCACCCCGCGGTGCTTTTCTCCATCCTACATTGCCACTCACTGCCTATCCTAATTCAGACCTTCCGATTCACACCACCCCGTGATGTTTTTCTCACTCCTACTAGTGAATGTAATGTTACACACCCATACAATGCGCACCACCACGCGATGTTTTTCAGAAACCTATCCTACATTGCCACTGCATGTTCCCTGACCTCCCCATGCTGACCACCCCGCGGTGATTTCCTCCATCCTAAATTGCCACTCACTGCCTATCCTAATTCAGACCCTCCGATTCACACCACCCCGTTGTTTTTCTCACTCCTACTAGTGAATGTAATGTTACACACCCTTACAATGTGCACCAACGCGCGACGTTTTTCAGAAACCTATCCTACATTGCCACTGCATGTTCCAGGACCTCCCCATGCTGACCACCCCGCAGAGCTTTTCTCCATCCGACATTGCCACTCACAACCTATCCTAATTCAGACCCTCCGATTCACACCACCCCGTGATGTTTTTCTCACTCCTACTAGTGAATGCAATGTTACACACCCATACAATGCACACCACCCCGTGATGTTTTTCTCACTCCTACTAGTGAATGTAATGTTACACACCCATACAATGCGCACAACCCCACGATGTTTTTCAGAAACCTATCCTACATTGCCACTGCATGTTCCCTGACCTCCCCATGCTGACCACCCCGCGGTGCTTTTCTCCATCCGACATTGCCACTCACAACCTATCCTAATTCAGACCCTCCGATTCACACCACCCCGTGATGTTTTTCTCACTCCTACTAGTGAATGTAATGTTACACACCCATACAATGTGCACCACCCAGCGATGTTTTTCAGAAACCTATCCTACATTGCCACTGCATGTTCCCTGACCTCCCCATGCTGACCACCCCGCGGTGCTTTTCTCCATCCTACATTGCCACTCACTGCGTATCCTAATTCAGACCCTCCGATTCACACCACCCCGTGATGTTTTTCTCACTCCTACTAGTGAATGTAATGTTACACACTCATACAATGTGCACCACCCCGTGATGTTTTTTTCACTCCTACTAGTGAATGTAATGTTACACACCCATACAATGCGCACCACCCCGCGATGTTTTTCAGAAACCTATCCTACATTGCCACTGCATGTTCCCTGACCTATCCATCCTGACCACCCCTCAGTGCTTTTCTCCATCCTACATTGCCACTCACTGCCTCCACTAATTCAGACCCTGCAATTCACACCACCCCGTGATGTTTGTCTCACTCCTACTAGTGAATGTAATGCTACATAACCATACAATGCGCACCACCCCGCGATGTTTTTCAGAAACCTATCCTACATTGCCACTGCATGTTCCTTGACCTCCCCATGCTGACCACCCTGCGGTGCTTTCCTCCATCCTACATTGCCACTCACTGCCTATACTAATTCAGACATTCCGATTCACACCACCCCGTGATGTTTTTCTCACTCCTACTAGTGAATGAAATGTTACACTCCCATACAGTGTGCACCACCCCGCGGTGTTTTTCAGAAACCTATCCTAAATTTCCACTGCATGTTCTCTGACCTCCCCATGCTGACCACCCCGAGGTGCTTTTCTCCATCCTACATTGCCACTCACTGCCTCTCCTATTTCAGACCCTCCGATTCACACCACCCCGTGATGTTTTTCTCACTCCTACTAGTGAATGCAATGTTACACACCCATACAATGCGCACCACCCCGTGATGTTTTTCTCACTCCTACTAGTGAATGTAATGTTACACACCCATACAATGCGCACCACCCCGCGATGTTTTTCACAAACCTATCCTACATTGCCACTGCATGTTCCGTGACCTATCCATCCTGACCACCCCTCAGGGCTTTTCTCCAACCTACATTGCCACTAACTGCCTCCACTAATTCAGACCCTCCAGTTCACACCACCCAGTGATGTTTTTCTCACTCCTACTAGTGAATGTAAATTTACACACCAATACAATGCGCACCACCCCTCGATGTTTTTCAGAAAACTATCCTACATTGCCACTGCATGTTCCAGGACCTCTCCATGATGACCACCCCGCGGAGCTTTTCTCCATCCTACATTGCTACTCACTGCCTATCCTAATTCAGACCCTCCGATTAACACCACCCCGTGATGTTTTTCTCACTCCTAGTAGTGAATGTAATGTTACACACCCATACAATGCGCACCACCCCACGATTTTTTTCAGAAACCTATGCTACATTGCCACTGCATGTTCCCTGACCTCCCCATGCTGACCACACCGCGGTGCTTTTCTCCATCCTACTTTACCACTCACTGCTTATCCTAATTCAGACACTCCGATTCACACCACCCCGCGATGTTTTTCTCACTCCTACTAGTGAATGTAATGTTACACACCCATACAATGCGCACCACCCCGCGATGTTTTTCAGAAAACTATCCTACATTGCCACTGCATGTTCCCTGACTTCCCAATGCTGACCACCCCGCAGTGCTTTTCTCCATCCTACATTGCCACTCACTGCCAATCCTAATTCAGACCCTCCGATTAACAGCACCCCATGATGTTTTTCTCACTCCTACTAGTGAATGTAATGTTACACACCCATACAATTCGCACCACCCCGCGATGTTTTTCAGAAACCTATCCTACATCGCCACTGCATGTTCCCTGACCTATCCATCCTGACAACCCCTCAGTGCTTTTCTCCATCCTACATTGCCACTCACTGCCTCCACTAATTCAGACCCTGCCATTCACACCACCCCGTGATGTTTGTCTCACTCCTACTAGTGTATGTAATGCTACATAACCATACAATGCGCACCACCCCGCGATGTTTTTCAGAAACCTATCCTACATTGCCACTGCATGTTCCGTGACCTCCCCATGCTGACCACCCCGCGGTGCTTTCCTCCATCCTACATTGACACTGACTGCCTATACTAATTCAGACCCTCCGATTCACACCACCCCGTGATGTTTTTCTCACTCCTACTAGTGAATGCAATGTTACACACCCATACAATGCGCACCACCCCGTGATGTTTTTCTCACTCCTACTAGTGAATGTAATGTTACACACCCATACAATGCACACAACTCCGCGATGTTTTTCAGAAACCTATCGTATATTGCCACAGCATGTTCCCTGACCTCCCCATGCTGACCACCCCGCGGTGCTTTTCTCCGTCCTACATTGCCACTCATTGCCTATCCTAATTCAGACCCTCCGATTCACACCACCCCGTGATGTTTTTCTCACTCCTACTAGTGAATGTAATGTTACACACCCATACAATGCACACCACCCCGCGATGTTTTTCAGAAACCTATCCTACATTGCCACTGCATGTTCCCTGACCTCCCCATGCTGACCACCCCCCGGTGCTTTTCTCCATCCTACATTGCCACTCACTGCGTATCCTATTTCAGACCCTCCGATTCACACCACCCCGTGATGTTTTTCTCACTCCTACTAGTGAATGCAATGTTACACACCCATACAATGCGCACCACACCGTGATGTTTTTCTCACTCCTACTAGTGAATGTAATGTTACACACCCATACAATGCGCACCACCCCGCGATGTTTTTCACAAACCTATCCTACATTGCCACTGCATGTTCCGTGACCTATCCATCCTGACCACCCCTCAGTGCTTTTCTCCATCCTACATTGCCACTAACTGCCTCCACTAATTCAGACCCTCCAATTTACACCACCCAGTGATGTTTTTCTCACTCCTACTAGTGAATGTAAATTTACACACCCACACAATGCGCACCACCCCTCGATGTTTTTAAGACACCTATCCTACATTGCCACTGCATGTTCCCTGACCTCCCCATGCTGACCACCCCGCGGTGCTTTTCTCCATCCTACATTGCCACTCACTGCCTATCCTAATTCAGACCTTCTGATTCACACCACCGCGTGATGTTTTTCTCACTCCTACTAGTGAATGTAATGTTACACACCCATACAATGCGCACAACCGCGCGATGTTTTTCAGAAACCTATCCTACATTGCCACTGCATGTTCCCTGACCTCCCCATGCTGACCACCCCGCGGTGATTTCCTCCATCCTACATTGCCACTCACTGCCTAACCTAATTCAGACCCTCCGATTCACACCACCCCGTTGTTTTTCTCACTCCTACTAGTGAATGTAATGTTACACACCCTTACAATGTGCACCAACGCGCGATGTTTATCAGAAACCTATCCTACATTGCCACTGCATGTTCCAGGACCTCCCCATGCTGACCACCCCGCGGAGCTTTTCTCCATCCTACATTGCTACTCACTGCCTATCCTAATTCAGACCTTCTGATTCACACCACCCCGTGATGTTTTTCTCACTCCTACTAGTGAATGTAATGTTACACACCTTTACAATGCGCACAACCGCGCGATGTTTTTCAGAAACCTATCCTACATTGCCACTGCATGTTCCCTGACCTCCCCATGCTGAACACCCCGCGGTGCTTTTCTCCATCCTACTTTACCACTCACTGCTTATCCTAATTCAGACCCTCCGATTCACACCACCCCGCGATGTTTTTCTCACTCCTACTAGTGAATGTAATGTTACACACCCATACAATGCGCACCACCCCGCGATGTTTTTCATAAACCTATCGTATATTGCCACTGCATGTTCCCTGACCTCCCCATGCTGACCACCCCGCGGTGCTTTTCTCCATCCTACATTGCCACTCACTGCCTATCCTAATTCAGACCCTCCGATTCACACCACCCCGTGATGTTTTTCTCACGCCTACTAGTGAATGTAATGTTACACACTCATACAATGCGCACCAGCCCGTGATGTTTTTTCTTTCCTACTAGTGAATGTAATGTTACACACCCATACAATGCGCACCACCCCGCGATGTTTTTCAGAAACCTATCCTACATTTCCACTGCCTGTTCTCTGACCTCCCCATGCTGACCACCCCGAGGTGCTTTTTCCATCCTACATTGACACTCACTGCGTATCCTAATTCAGACCCTCCGATTCACACCACCCCGTGATGTTTTTCTCACTCCTACTAGTGAATGTAATGTTACACTCTCATACAATGCGCACCACCCCGTGATGTTTTTTTCACTCCTCCTAGTGAATGTAATGTTACACACCCATACAATGCGCACCACCCCGCGATGTTTTTCAGAAACCTATACTACATTGCCACTGCATGTTCCCTGACCTATCCATCCTGACCACCCCTCAGTGCTTTTCTCCATTCTAAATTGCCACTCACTGCCTCCACTAATTCAGACCCTGCAATTCACACCACTCCGTGATGTTTGTCTCAATCCTACTAGTGAATGTAATGCTACATAACCATACAATGTGCACCACCCCGCGATGTTTTTCAGAAACCTATGCTACATTGCCACTGCATGTTCCCTGACCTCCCCATGCTGACCACCCCGCGGTGCTTTTCTCCATCCTACATTGCCACTCACTGCCTATCCTAATTCAGACCTTCCGATTCACACCACCCCGTGATGTTTTTCTCACTCCTACCAGTGAATGTAATGTTACACACCCATATAATGCGCACCACCTCGCGATGTTTTTCAAAAACCTATCCTACATTGCCACTGCATGTTCCCTGACCTCCCCATGCTGACCACCCCGCGGTGCTTTTCTCCATCCGACATTGCCACTCACAACCTATCCCAATTCAGACCCTCCGATTCACACCACCCCGTGATGTTTTTCTCACTCCTACTAGTGAATGTAATGTTACACACCCATACAATGCACACCACTCCGCGATGTTTTTCAGAAACGTATCGTATATTGCCACTGCATGTTCCCTGAGCTCCCCATGCTGACCACCCCGTGGTGCTTTTCTCCGTCCTACATTGCCACTCACTGCCTATCCTAATTCAGACCCTCTGATTCACACCACCCCGTGATGTTTTTCTCACTCCTACTAGTGAATGTAATGTTACACACCCATACAATGCGCACCACCCTGCGATGTTTTTCAGAAACCTATCCTACATTGCCACTGCATGTTCCCTGACCTCCCCATGCTGACCACCCCGCGGTGCTTTTCTCCATCCTACATTGCCACTCACTGCGTATCCTAATTCAGACCCTCCGATTCACACCACCCCGTGATGTTTTTCTCACTCCTACTAGTGAATGTAATGTTACACACCCATACAATGCGCACCACCCCGCGATGTTTTTTTTCACTCCTACTAGTGAATGTAATGTTACACACCCATACAATGCGCACCACCCCGCGATGTTTTTCAGAAACCTATCCTACATTGCCACTGCATGTTCCCAGACCTATCCATCCTGACCACCCCTCAGTGCTTTTCTCCATCCTACATTGCCACTCACTGCCTCCACTAATTCAGACCCTGCAATTCACACCACCCCGTGATGTTTGTCTCACTCCTACTAGTGAATGAAATGGTACACTCCCATACAGTGTGCACCACCCCGCTGTGTTTTTCAGAAACCTATCCTACATTTCCACTGCATGTTCTCTGACCTCCCCATGCTGACCACCCCGAGGTGCTTTTCTCCATCCTACATTGCCACTCACTGCCTCTCCTATTTCAGACCCTCCGATTCACACCACCCCGTTATGTTTTTCTCACACCTACTAGTGAATGCAATGTTACACACCCATACAAATCGCACCACCCCGTGATGTTTTTCTCACTCCTACTAGTGAATGTAATGTTACACACCCATACAATGCGCACCACCCCGCGATGTTTTTCAGAAACCTATCCTACATTGCCACTGCAATTTCCGTGACCTATCCATCCTGACCACCCCTAAGTGCTTTTCTCCATCCTAAATTACCACTAACTGCCTCCACTAATTCAGACCCTCCAATTCACACCACCCAGTGATGTTTTTCTCACTCCTACTAGTGAATGTAAATTTACACACCCATACAATGCGCACCACCCTTCGATGTTTTTCAGAAACCTATCCTTCATTGCCACTGCATGTTCCCTGACCTCCCCATGCTGACCACCCCGCGGTGCTTTTCTCCATCCGACATTGCCACTCACAACCTATCCTAATTCAGACCATCCGATTCACACCACCCCGTGATGTTTTTCTCACTCCTACTAGAGAATGTAATGTTACACACCCATACAATGCGCACAACTCCGCGATGTTTTTCAGAAACCTATCCTACATTGCCAGTGCATGTTCCTTGACCTCCCCATGCTGACCACCCCGCGGTGCTTTTCTCCATCGTACATTGCCACTCACTGCCTATCCTAATTCAGACCCTCCGATTCACACCACCCCGTGATGCTTTTCTCACTCTACTATTGAATGTAATGTTACACACCCATACAATGTGCACCACCCAGCGATGTTTTTCAGAAACCTATCCTACATTGCCACTGCATGTTCCCAGACCTCCCCATGCTGACCACCCCGCGGTGCTTTTCTCCATCCTACATTGCCACTCACTGCCTATATAATTCAAACCTTCCGATTCACACCACCCCGTGATGTTTTTCTCACTCCTACTAGTGAATGTAATGTTACACACCCATACAATGCACACCACCGCGCGCTGTTTTTCAGAAACCTATCCTACATTGCCACTGCATGTTCCCTGACCTCCCCATGCTGACCACCCCGCGGTGATTTCCTCCATCCTACATTGCCACTCACTGCCTATTCTAATTCAGACCCTCCGATTCACACCACCGCGTGATGTTTTTCTCACTCCTACTAGTGAATGTAATGTTACACACCCTTAAAATGTGCACCAAAGCGCGATGTTTATGAGAAACCTATCCTACATTGCCACTGCATGTTCCAGGACCTCCCCATGCTGACCACCCAACGGAGCTTTTCTCCATCCTACTTTGCCACTCACTGCCTATCCTAATTCAGACCCTCCGATTAACACCACCCCGTTATGTTTTTCTCACTCCTACTAGTGAATGTAATGTTACACACCCATACAATGCTCACAACCCCACGATTTTTTTCAGAAACCTATGCTACATTGCCACTGCATGTTCCCTGACCTCCCCATGCTGACCACCCCGCGGTGCTTTTCTCCATCCTACTTTACCACTCACTGCTTATCCTAATTCAGACCCTCCGATTCACACCACCCCGCGATGTTTTTCTCACTCCTACTAGTGAATGTAATGTTACACACCCGTACAATGCGCACCACCCCGCGATGTTTTTCAGAAACCTATCCTACATTGCCACAGCCTGTTCCCTGACCTCCCCATGCTGACCACCCCGCGGTGCTTTTCTCCATTCTACATTGCCACTCACTGCGTATCCTAATTCAGAACCTCTAATTCACAAGACCCCGTAATGTTTTACTCACTCATACTAGTGAATGTAATGTTACACACTCATACAATGCGCACCACCCCGTGATGTTTATTTCATTCCTACTAGTGAATGTAATGTTACACACCCATACAATGCGCACCACCCCGCGATGTTTTTCAGAAACCTATCCTACATTGCCACTGCATGTTCCGTGACCTATCCATCCTCACCACCCCTCAGTGCTTTTCTCCATCCTACATTGTCACTAACTGCCTCCACTAATTCAGACCCTCCAATTCACACCACCCAGTGATGTTTTTCTCACTCCTACTAGTGAATGTAAATTTACACACCCATACAATGCGCACAACCCCTCGATGTTTTTCAGAAACCTATCCTACATTGCCACTGCATGTTCCCTGACCTCCTCATGCTGACCACCCCGCGGTGCTTTTCTCCATCCGACATTGCCACTCACAACCTATCCTAATTCAGACCATCCGATTCACACCACCCCGTGATGTTTTTCTCACTCCTATTAGAGAATGTAATGTTACACACCCATACAATGCGCACAACCCCGCGATTTTTTTCAGAAACCTATCCTACATTGCCACTGCATGTTCCCAGACCTCCCCATGCTGACCACCCCATGGTGCTTTTCTCCATCCTACATTGCCACTCACTGCCTATCCTAATTCAGACCTTCCGATTCACACCACCCCGTGATGTTTTTCTCACTCCTACCAGTGAATGTAATGTTACACACCCATATAATGCGCACCACCTCGCGATGTTTTTCAAAAACCTATCCTACATTGCCACTGCATGTTCCCTGACCTCCCCATGCTGACCACACCGCGGTGCTTTTCTCCATCCTACATTGCCACTCACTGCCTATCCTAATTCAGACCCTCCGATTTACACCACCCCGTGATGTTTTTTTCACTCCTACTAGTGAATGTAATGTTACACACCCATACAATGCGCACCACCCCGCGATGTTTTTCAGAAACCTATCCTACATTGCCACTGCATGTTCCCTGACGTATCCATCCTGACCACCCCTCAGTGCTTTTCTCCATCCTACATTGCCACTCACTGCCTCCACTAATTCAGACCCTGCAATTCACACCACCCCGTGATGTTCGTCTCACTCCTACTAGTGAATGTAATGCTACAAAACCATACAATGCGCACCACCCCGCGATGTTTTTCAGAAACCTATCCTACATTGACACTGCATGTTCCTTGACCTCCCCATGCTGACCACCCCGCGGTGCTTTCCTCCATCCTACATTGACACTGACTGCCTATAGTAATTCAGACGCTCCGATTCACACCACCCCGTGATGTTTTTCTCACTCCTACTAGTGAATGAAATGTTACACTCCCATACAGTGCGCACCACCCCGCGGTGTCTTTCAGAAACCTATCCTACATTTCCACTGCATGTTCTCTGACCTCCCCATGCTGACCACCCCGAGTTGCTTTTCTCCATCCTACATTGCCACTCACAGCCTCTCCTATTTCAGACCCTCATATTCACACCACCCCGTGATGTTTTTCTCACTCCTACTAGTGAATGCAATGTTACACACCCATACAATGCGCACCACTCCGCGATGTTTTTCAGAAACCTATCGTATATTGCCACTGCATGTTCCCTGACCTCCCCATGCTGACCACCCCGCGGTGCTTTTCTCCATCCTACATTGCCACTCACTGCGTATCTTAATTCAGACCCTCCGATTCACACCACCCCGTGATGTTTTTCTCACTCCTACTAGTGAATATAATGTTACACACTCATACAATGCGCACCACCCCGTGATGTTTTTTTCACTCCTACTAGTGAATGTAATGTTACACACCCATACAATGCGCACCACCCCGCGATGTTTTTCAGAAACATATCCTACATTGCCACTGCATGTTCCCTGACCTATCCATCCTGACCACCCCTCAGTGCTTTTCTCCATCCTACATTGCCACTCACTGCCTCCACTAATTCAGACCCTGCAATTCACACCACCCCGTGATGTTCGTCTCACTCCTACTAGTGAATGTAATGCTACAAAACCATACAATGCGCACCACCCCGCGATGTTTTTCAGAAACCTATCCTACATTGCCACTGCATGTTCCTTGACCTCCCCATGCTGACCACCCCGCGGTGCTTTCCTCCATCCTACATTGACACTGACTGCCTATACTAATTCAGACGCTCCGATTCACACCACCCCGTGATGTTTTTCTCACTCCTACTAGTGAATGAAATGTTACACTCCCATACAGTGCGCACCACCCCGCGGTGTTTTTCAGAAACCTATCCTACATTGTCACTGCATGTTCCCTGACCTCCCCATGCTGACCAACCCGCGGTGCTTTTCTCCATCGTACATTGCCACTCACTGCCTATCCTAATTCAGACCCTCCGATTCACACCACCCCGTGATGCTTTTCTCACTCCTACTAGTGAATGTAATGTTACACACCCATACAATGCGCACCACCCCGCGATGTTTTTCAGAAACCTATCCTACATTGCCACTGCATGTTCCCAGACCTCCCCATGCTGACCACCCCGCGGTGCTTTTCTCCATCCTACATTGCCACTCACTGCCTATCTAATTCAGACCTTCCGATTCACACCACTCCGTGATGTTTTTCTCACTCCTACTAGTGAATGTAATGTTACACACCCATACAATGCGCACTACCGCGCGATGTTTTTCAGAAACCTATCCTACATTGCCACTGCATGTTCCCTGACCTCCCCATGCTGAACACCCCGCGGTGATTTCCTCCATCCTACATTGCCACTCACTGCCTATCCTAATTCATACCCTCCGATTCACACCACCCCGTTGTTTTTCTCACTCCTACTAGTGAATGTAATGTTACACACCCATACAATGCACACCACCCCGCGATGTTTTTCAGAAACCTATAATACATTGCCACTGCATGTTCCCTGACCTCACCATGTTGACCAACCCGCGGTGCTTTTCTCCATCCTAATTGCCACTCACTGCCTATCCTAATTCAGACCCTCCGATTCACACCACCGCGTGATGTTTTTCTCACTCCTACTAGTGAATGTAATGTTACATACCCTTACAATGTGCACCAAAGCGCGATTTTTATCAGAAACCTATCCTACATTGCCACTGCATGTTCCAGGACCTCCCCATGCTGACCACCCCGCGGAGCTTTTCTCCATCCTACATTGCTACTCACTGCCTATCCTAATTCAGACCCTCCGATTAACACCACCCCGTGATGTTTTTCTCACTCCTACTAGTGAATGTAATGTTACACACCCATACAATGCTCACCACCCCACGATTTTTTTCAGAAACCTATGCTACATTGCCACTGCATGTTCCCTGACCTCCCCATGCTGACCACACCGCGGTGCTTTTCTCTATCCTACTTTACCACTCACTGCTTATCCTAATTCAGACCCTCCGATTCACACCACCCCGCGAAGTTTTTCTCACTCCTACTAGTGAATGTAATGTTACACACCCATACAATGCGCATCAAACCGCGATGTTTCTCAGAAAACTATCCTACATTGCCACTGCATGTTCCCTGACTTCCCCATGCTGACCACCCCTCAGTGCTTTTCTCCATCCTACATTGCCACTCACTGCCTATCCTAATTCAGACCCTCCGATTCACACCACACCGTGATGTTTGTCTCACTCCTACTAGTGAATGTAATGCTACATAACCATACAATGCGCACCACCCCGCGATGTTTTTCAGAAACCTATCCTACATTGCCACTGCATGTTCCTTGACCTCCCCATGCTGACCACCCCGCGGTGCTTTCCTCCATCCTACATTGACACTGACTACCTATACTAATTCAGACCCTCCGATTCACACCACCCCGTGATGTTTTTCTCACTCCTACTAGTGAATGCAATGGTACACTCCCATACAGTGCGCACCACCCCGCGGTGTTTTTCAGAAACCTATCCTACATTGCCACTGCATGTTCCCAGACGTCCCCATGCAGACCACCCCACGGTGCTTTTCTCCATCCTACATTGCCTCTCACTGCCTCTCCTATTTCAGACCCTCCGATTCACACCACCCCGTGATGTTTTTCTCACTCCTACTAGTGAATGCAATGTTACACACCCATACAATGCGCACCACCCCGTGATGTTTTTCTCACTCCTACTAGAGAATGTAATGTTACACAACCATACAATGCGCACAACCCCGCGATGCTTTTCAGAAACCTATCCTACATTGCCACTGCATGTTCCGTGACCTATCCATCCTGACAAACCCTCAGTGCTTTTCTCAATCCTACATTGCCACTAACTGCCTCCACTAATTCAGACCCTCCAATTCACACCACCCAGTGATGTTTTTCTCACTCCTACTATTGAATGTAAATTTACACACCCATACAATGCGCACCACCCCTCGATGTTTTTCAGAAACCTATCCTACATTGCCACTGCATGTTCCCTGACCTCCCCATGCTGACCACCCCGCGGTGCTTTTCTCCATCCGACATTGCCACTCACAACCTATCCTAATTCAGACCCTCTGATTCACACCACCCCGTGACGTTTTTCTCACTCCTACTAGTGAATGTAATGTTACACACCCATACAATGCGCACCACCCCGTGATGTTTTTCAGAAACCTATCCGACATTGCCACTGCATGTTCCCAGACCTCCCCATGGTGACCACCCCGCGGTGCTTTTCTCCATCCTACATTGCCATTCACTGCCTCTCCTAATTCAGACCCTCCAATTCACACCACCCCGTGATGTTTTTCTCACTCCTACTAGTGAATGTAATGTTACACACTCATACAATGCGCACCACCCCATGATGTTTTTTTCATTCCTACTAGTGAATGTAATGTTACACACCCATACAATGCGCACCACCCCGAGATGTTTTTCAGAAACCTATCCTACATTGCCACTGCATGTTCCTTGACCTCCCCATGCTGACCTCCCCGCGGTGCTTTCCTCCATCCTACATTGACACTGACTGCCTATACTAAATCAGACCCTCCGATTCACAACACCCCGTGATGTTTTTCTCACTCCTACTAGTGAATGTAATGTTACACTCCCATACAGTGCGCACCACCCCGCAGTGTTTTTCAGAAACCTATCCTACATTGCCACTGCATGTTCTCTGACCTCCCCATGCTGATCACCCCGAGGTGCTTTTCTCCATCCTACATTGCCACTCACTGCCTCCACTATTTCAGACCCTCCGATTCACACCACCCTGTGATGTTTTTCTCACTCCAACTAGTGAATGCAATGTTACACACCCATACAATGCGCACCACCCCGTGATGTTTTTCTCACTCCTACTAGTGAATGTAATGTTACACACCCATACAATGCGCACCACCCCGAGATGTTTTTCAGAAACCTATCCTACATTGCCACTGCATGTTCCCTGACCTCCCCATGCTGACCACAGCGCGGTGCTTTTCTCCGTCCTACATTGTCACTCACTGCCTATCCTAATTCAGACCCTCCTATTCACACCACCCCGTGATGTTTTTCTCACTCCTACTAGTGAATGTAATGTTACACACCCATACAATGCGCACCACCCCGCGATGTTTTTCAGAAACCTATCCTACATTGCCACTGCATGTTCCTTGACCTCCCCATGCTGACCACCCCGCGGTGCTTTCCTCCATCCTACATTGACACTGACTGCCTATACTAATTCAGACCCTCCGATTCACACCACCCCGTGATGTTTTTCTCACTCCTACTAGTGAATGTAATGTTACAAACTCATACAATGCGCACCACCCCGTGATGTTTTTTTCACTCCTACTAGTGAATGTAATGTTACACACCCATACAATGCGCACAACCCCGCGATGTTTTTCAGAAACCTATCCTACATTGCCACTGCATGTTCCCTGACCTATCCATCCTGACCACCCCTCAGTGCTTTTCTCCATCCTACATTGCCACTCACTGCCTCCACTAATTCAGACCCTGCAATTCACACCACCCCGTGATGTTTGTCTCACTCCTACTAGTGAATGTAATGCTAAATAACCATACAATGCGCACCACCCCGCGATGTTTTTCAGAAACCTATCCTACATTGCCACTGCATGTTCCTTGACCTCCCCATGCTGACCACCCCGCGGTGCTTTCCTCCATCCTACATTGACACTGACTGCCTATCCTAATTCAGACCCTCCGATTCACACCACCCCGTGATGTTTTTCTCACTCCTACTAGTGAATGTAATGTTACACACCAATACAATGCGCACCACCCTGTGATGTTTTTCAGAAACCTATCCTACATTGCCACTGCATGTTCCAGGACCTCCCCATGCTGACCACCCAACGGAGCTTTTCTCAATCCTACTTTGCTACTCACTGCCTATCCTAATTCAGACCCTCCGAATAACACCACCCCGTGATGTTTTTCTCACTCCTACTAGTGAATGTAATGTTACACACCCATACAATGCTCACCACCCCACGATTTTTTTCAGAAACCTATGCTACATTGCCACTGCATGTTCCCTGACCTCCCCATGCTGACCACACCGCATTGCTTTTCTCTCTCCTACTTTACCACTCACTGCTTATCCTAATTCAGACCCTCCGATTCACACCACCCCGCGATGTTTTTCTCACTCCTACTAGTGAATGTAATGTTACACTCCCATACAGTGCGCACCACCCCGCGCTGTTTTTCAGAAACCTATCCTACATTTCCACTGCATGTTCTCTGACCTCCCCATGCTGACCACCCCGAGGAGCTTTTCTCCATCCTACATTGCCACTCACTGCCTCTCCTATTTCAGACCCTCCGATTCACACCACCTCGTGATGTTTTTCTCACTCCTACTAGTGAATGCAATGTTACACACCCATACAATGCGCACCACCCCGTGATGTTTTTCTCACTCCTACTAGTGAATGTAATGTTACACAACCATAAAATGCGCACCACCGCGCGCTGTTTTTCAGAAACCTATCCTACATTGCCACTGCATGTTCCCTGACCTCCCCATGCTGACCACCCCGCGGTGCTTTTCTCCATCCGACATTGCCACTCAAAACCTATCCTAATTCAGACCCTCCGATTCACACCACCCCGTGATGTTTTTCTCACTCCTACTAGTGAATGTAATGTTACACACCCATACAATGCACACCACTCCGCGATGTTTTTCAGAAACCTTTCGTATATTGCCACTGCATGTTCCCTGACCTCCCCATGCTGACCACAGCGCGGTGCTTTTCTCCGTCCTACATTGTCACTCACTGCCTATCCTAATTCAGACCCTCCGATTCACACCACCCCGTATGTTTTTCTCACTCCTACTAGTGAATGTAATGTTACACACTCATACAATGCGCACCACCCCGTGATGTTTTTTTCACTCCTACTAGTGAATGTAATGTTACACACTCATACAATGCGCACCACCCCGCGATGTTTTTCAGAAACCTATCCTACATTGCCACTGCAATTTCCGTGACCTATCCATCCTGACCACCCCTAAGTGCTTTTCTCCATCCTAAATTACCACTAACTGCCTCCACTAATTCAGACCCTCCAATTCACACCACCCAGTGATGTTTTTCTCACTCCTACTAGTGAATGTAAATTTACACACCCATACAATGCGCACCACCCTTCGATGTTTTTCAGAAACCTATCCTTCATTGCCACGGCATGTTCCCTGACCTCCCCATGCTGACCACCCCTCGGTGCTTTTCTCCATCCGACATTGCCACTCACAACCTATCCTAATTCAGACCATTCGATTCACACCACCCCGTGATGTTTTTCTCACTCCTACTAGAGAATGTAATGTTACACACCCATACAATGCGCACAACTCCGCGATGTTTTTCAGAAACCTATCCTACATTGCCACTGCATGTTCCTTGACCTCCCCATGCTGACCACCCCGCGGTGCTTTTCTCCATCGTACATTGCCACTCACTGCCTATCCTAATTCAGACCCTCCGATTCACACCACCCCGTGATGCTTTTCTCACTCTACTATTGAATGTAATGTTACACACCCATACAATGTGCACCACCCCGCGATGTTTTTCAGAAACCTATCCTACATTGCCACTGCATGTTCCCAGACCTCCCCATGCTGACCACCCCGCGGTGCTTTTCTCCATACTACATTACCACTCACTGCCTATATAATTCAGACCTTCCGATTCACACCACCCCGTGATGTTTTTCTCACTCCTACTAGTGAATGTAATGTTACACACCCATACAATGCACACCACCGCGCGCTGTTTTTCAGAAACCTATCCTACATTGCCACTGCATGTTCCCTGACCTCCCCATGCTGACCACCCCGCGGTGATTTCCTCCATCCTACATTGCCACTCACTGCCTATTCTAAATCAGACCCTCCGATTCACCCCACCGCGTGATGTTTTTCTCACTCCTACTAGTGAATGTAATGTTACACACCCTTAAAATGTGCACCAAAGCGCGATGTTTATGAGAAACCTATCCTACATTGCCACTGCATGTACCAGGACCTCCCCATGCTGACCACCCAACGGAGCTTTTTTCCATCCTACTTTGCCACTCACTGCCTATCCTAATTCAGACCCTCCGATTAACACCACCCCGTTATGTTTTTCTCACTCCTACTAGTGAATGTAATGTTACACACCCATACAATGCTCACAACCCCACGATTTTTTTCAGAAACCTATGCTACATTGCCACTGCATGTTCCCTGACCTCCCCATGCTGACCACCCCGCAGTGCTTTTCTCTCTGCTACTTTACCACTCACTGCTTATCCTAATTCAGACCCTCCGATTCACACCACCCCGCGATGGTTTTCTCACTCCTACTAGTGAATGTAATATTACACACCCATATAATGCGCACCATCCCGCGATGTTTCTCAGAAAACTATCCTACATTGCCACTGCATGTTCCCTGACTTTCCCATGCTGACCACCCCTCAGTGCTTTTCTCCATCCTACATTGCCACTCACTGCCTATCCTAATTCAGACCCTCCGATTCACACCACCCCTTGATGTTTTTCTCACTCCTACTAGTGAATGTAATGTTACACACCCATACAATGCACACAACTCCGCGATGTTTTTCAGAAACCTATCCTACACTGCAACTGCATGATCCTTGACCTCCCCATGCTGACCACCCCGTGGTGCTTTTCTGCATCCTACATTGCCACTCACTGCCTATCCTAATTCAGACCCTCCGATTCACAATACCCCGTGATGTTTTTCTCACTCCTACTAGTGAATGTAATGTTACACACCCATACAGTGCGCACCACCCCCCGATGTTTTTCAGAAACCTATCCTACATTGCCACTTCATGTTCCCTGACCTCCCCATGCTGACCACCCCGCGGTGCTTTTCTCCATCCTACATTGCTACTCACTGCGTATCCTAATTCAGACCCTCCGATTCACACCACCCCGTATGTTTTTCTCACTCCTACTAGTGAATGTAATGTTACACACTCATACAATGCGCACCACCCCGTGATGTTTTTTTCACTCCTACTAGTGAATGTAATGTTACACACCCATACAATGCGCACCACCCCGCGATGTTTTTCAGAAACCTATCCTACATTGCCACTGCATGTTCCCTGACCTATCCATCCTGACCACCCCTCAGTGCTTTTCTCCATTCTACATTGCCAGTCACTGCCTCCACTAATTCAGACCCTGCAATTCACACCACTCCGTGATGTTTGTCTCAATCCTACTAGTGAATGTAATGCTACATAACCATACAATGCGCACCACCCCGCGATGTTTTTCAGAAACCTATGCTACATTGCCACTGCATGTTCCCTGACCTCCCCATGCTGACCACCCCGCGGTGCTTTTCTCCATCCTACATTGCCACTCACTGCCTATCCTAATTCAGACCTTCCGATTCACACCACCCCGTGATGTTTTTCTCACTCCTACCAGTGAATGTAATGTTACACACCCATATAATGCGCACCACCTCGCGATGTTTTTCAAAAACCTATCCTACATTGCCACTGCATGTTCCCTGACCTCCCCATGCTGACCACCCCGCGGTGCTTTTCTCCATCCGACATTGCCACTCACAACCTATCCCAATTCACACCCTCCGATTCACACCACCCCGTGATGTTTTTCTCACTCCTACTAGTGAATGTAATGTTACACACCCATACAATGCACACCACTCCGCGATGTTTTTCAGAAACGTATCGTATATTGCCACTGCATGTTCCCTGAGCTCCCCATGCTGACCACCCCATGGTGCTTTTCTCCGTCCTACATTGCCACTCACTGCCTATCCTAATTCAGACCCTCTGATTCACACCACCCCGTGATGTTTTTCTCACTCCTACTAGTGAATGTAATGTTACACACCCATACAATGCGCACCACCCTGCGATGTTTTTCAGAAACCTATCCTACATTGCCACTGCATGTTCCCTGACCTCCCCATGCTGACCACCCCGCGGTGCTTTTCTCCATCCTACATTGACACTCACTGCGTATCCTAATTCAGACCCTCCGATTCACACCACCCCGTGATGTTTTTCTCACTCCTACTAGTGAATGTAATGTTACAAACTCATACAATGCGCACCACCCCGTGATGTTTTTTTCACTCCTACTAGTGAATGTAATGTTACACACTCATACAATGCGCACCACCCCGCGATGTTTTTCAGAAACCTATCCTACATTGCCACTGCATGTTCCCTTACCTCCCCATGCTGACCACCCCGCGGTGCTTTTCTCCATCCTACATTGCCACTCACTGCCTCCACTAATTCAGACCCTGCAATTCACACCACCCCGTGATGTTTGTCTCACTCCTACTAGTGAATGTAATGCTACATAACCATACAATGCGCACCACCCCGCGATGTTTTTCAGAAACCTATCCTACGTTGCCACTGCATGTTCCTTGACCTCCCCATGCTGAACACCCCGCGGTGCTTTCCTCCATCCTACATTGACACTGACTGCCTATACTAATTCAGACACTCCGATTCACACCACCCAGTGATGTTTTTCTCACTCCTACTAGTGAATGAAATGTTACACACCCATACAATGCGCACAACTCCGCGATGTTTTTCAGAAACCTATCCTACATTGCCACTGCATGTTCCTTGACCTCCCCATGCTGACCACCCCGCGGTGCTTTTCTCCATCGTACATTGCCACTCACTGCCTATCCTAATTCAGACCCTCCGATTCACACCACCCCGTGATGCTTTTCTCACTCTACTATTGAATGTAATGTTACACACCCATACAATGTGCACCACCCCGCGATGTTTTTCAGAAACCTATCCTACATTGCCACTGCATGTTCCCAGACCTCCCCATGCTGACCACCCCGCGGTGCTTTTCTCCATACTACATTACCACTCACTGCCTATATAATTCAGACCTTCCGATTCACACCACCCCGTGATGTTTTTCTCACTCCTACTAGTGAATGTAATGTTACACACCCATACAATGCACACCACCGCGCGCTGTTTTTCAGAAACCTATCCTACATTGCCACTGCATGTTCCCTGACCTCCCCATGCTGACCACCCCGCGGTGATTTCCTCCATCCTACATTGCCACTCACTGCCTATTCTAAATCAGACCCTCCGATTCACCCCACCGCGTGATGTTTTTCTCACTCCTACTAGTGAATGTAATGTTACACACCCTTAAAATGTGCACCAAAGCGCGATGTTTATGAGAAACCTATCCTACATTGCCACTGCATGTACCAGGACCTCCCCATGCTGACCACCCAACGGAGCTTTTTTCCATCCTACTTTGCCACTCACTGCCTATCCTAATTCAGACCCTCCGATTAACACCACCCCGTTATGTTTTTCTCACTCCTACTAGTGAATGTAATGTTACACACCCATACAATGCTCACAACCCCACGATTTTTTTCAGAAACCTATGCTACATTGCCACTGCATGTTCCCTGACCTCCCCATGCTGACCACCCCGCAGTGCTTTTCTCTCTGCTACTTTACCACTCACTGCTTATCCTAATTCAGACCCTCCGATTCACACCACCCCGCGATGGTTTTCTCACTCCTACTAGTGAATGTAATATTACACACCCATATAATGCGCACCATCCCGCGATGTTTCTCAGAAAACTATCCTACATTGCCACTGCATGTTCCCTGACTTTCCCATGCTGACCACCCCTCAGTGCTTTTCTCCATCCTACATTGCCACTCACTGCCTATCCTAATTCAGACCCTCCGATTCACACCACCCCTTGATGTTTTTCTCACTCCTACTAGTGAATGTAATGTTACACACCCATACAATGCACACAACTCCGCGATGTTTTTCAGAAACCTATCCTACACTGCAACTGCATGATCCTTGACCTCCCCATGCTGACCACCCCGTGGTGCTTTTCTGCATCCTACATTGCCACTCACTGCCTATCCTAATTCAGACCCTCCGATTCACAATACCCCGTGATGTTTTTCTCACTCCTACTAGTGAATGTAATGTTACACACCCATACAGTGCGCACCACCCCCCGATGTTTTTCAGAAACCTATCCTACATTGCCACTTCATGTTCCCTGACCTCCCCATGCTGACCACCCCGCGGTGCTTTTCTCCATCCTACATTGCTACTCACTGCGTATCCTAATTCAGACCCTCCGATTCACACCACCCCGTATGTTTTTCTCACTCCTACTAGTGAATGTAATGTTACACACTCATACAATGCGCACCACCCCGTGATGTTTTTTTCACTCCTACTAGTGAATGTAATGTTACACACCCATACAATGCGCACCACCCCGCGATGTTTTTCAGAAACCTATCCTACATTGCCACTGCATGTTCCCTGACCTATCCATCCTGACCACCCCTCAGTGCTTTTCTCCATTCTACATTGCCAGTCACTGCCTCCACTAATTCAGACCCTGCAATTCACACCACTCCGTGATGTTTGTCTCAATCCTACTAGTGAATGTAATGCTACATAACCATACAATGCGCACCACCCCGCGATGTTTTTCAGAAACCTATGCTACATTGCCACTGCATGTTCCCTGACCTCCCCATGCTGACCACCCCGCGGTGCTTTTCTCCATCCTACATTGCCACTCACTGCCTATCCTAATTCAGACCTTCCGATTCACACCACCCCGTGATGTTTTTCTCACTCCTACCAGTTAATGTAATGTTACACACCCATATAATGCGCACCACCTCGCGATGTTTTTCAAAAACCTATCCTACATTGCCACTGCATGTTCCCTGACCTCCCCATGCTGACCACCCCGCGGTGCTTTTCTCCATCCGACATTGCCACTCACAACCTATCCCAATTCAGACCCTCCGATTCACACCACCCCGTGATGTTTTTCTCACTCCTACTAGTGAATGTAATGTTACACACCCATACAATGCACACCACTCCGCGATGTTTTTCAGAAACGTATCGTATATTGCCACTGCATGTTCCCTGAGCTCCCCATGCTGACCACCCCATGGTGCTTTTCTCCGTCCTACATTGCCACTCACTGCCTATCCTAATTCAGACCCTCTGATTCACACCACCCCGTGATGTTTTTCTCACTCCTACTAGTGAATGTAATGTTACACACCCATACAATGCGCACCACCCTGCGATGTTTTTCAGAAACCTATCCTACATTGCCACTGCATGTTCCCTGACCTCCCCATGCTGACCACCCCGCGGTGCTTTTCTCCATCCTACATTGACACTCACTGCGTATCCTAATTCAGACCCTCCGATTCACACCACCCCGTGATGTTTTTCTCACTCCTACTAGTGAATGTAATGTTACAAACTCATACAATGCGCACCACCCCGTGATGTTTTTTTCACTCCTACTAGTGAATGTAATGTTACACACCCATACAATGCGCACCACCCCGCGATGTTTTTCAGAAACCTATCCTACATTGCCACTGCATGTTCCCTTACCTCCCCATGCTGACCACCCCGCGGTGCTTTTCTCCATCCTACATTGCCACTCACTGCCTCCACTAATTCAGACCCTGCAATTCACACCACCCCGTGATGTTTGTCTCACTCCTACTAGTGAATGTAATGCTACATAACCATACAATGCGCACCACCCCGCGATGTTTTTCAGAAACCTATCCTACGTTGCCACTGCATGTTCCTTGACCTCCCCATGCTGAACACCCCGCGGTGCTTTCCTCCATCCTACATTGACACTGACTGCCTATACTAATTCAGACACTCCGATTCACACCACCCAGTGATGTTTTTCTCACTCCTACTAGTGAATGACATGGTACACTCCCATACAGTGCGCACCACCCCGCGGTGTTTTTCAGAAACCTATCCTACATTTCCACTGCATGTTCTCTGACCTCCCCATGCTGACCACCCCGAGGTGCTTTTCTCCATCCTACATTGCCACTCACTGCCTCTCCTATTTCAGACCCTCCGATTCACACCACCCCGTTATGTTTTTCTCACACCTACTAGTGAATGCAATGTTACACACCCATACAAATCGCACCACCCCGTGATGTTTTTCTCACTCCTACTAGTGAATGTAATGTTACACACCCATACAATGCGCACCACCCCGCGATGTTTTTCAGAAACCTATCCTACATTGCCACTGCAATTTCCGTGACCTATCCATCCTGACCACCCCTAAGTGCTTTACTCCATCCTAAATTGCCACTAACTGCCTCCACTAATTCAGACTCTCCAATTCACACCACCCAGTGATGTTTTTCTCACTCCTTCTAGTGAATGTAAATTTACACACCCATACAATGCGCACCACCCTTCGATGTTTTTCAGAAACCTATCCTGCATTGCCACTGCATGTTCCCTGACCTCCCCATGCTGACCACCCCGCGGTGCTTTTCTCCATCCGACATTGCCACTCACAACCTATCCTAATTCCGACCATCCGATTCACACCACCCCGTGATGTTTTTCTCACTCCTACTAGAGAATGTAATGTTACACACCCATACAATGCGCACAACCCCGCGATGTTTTTCAGAAACCTATCCTACATTGCCACTGCATGTTCCTTGACCTCCCCATGTTGACCACCCCGCGGTGCTTTTCTCCATCGTACATTGCCACTCACTGCCTATCCTAATTCAGACCCTCCGATTCACACCACCCCGTGATGCTTTTCTCACTCTACTATTGAATGTAATGTTACACACCCATACAATGTGCACCACCCCGCGATGTTTTTCAGAAACCTATCCTACATTGCCACTGCATGTTCCCAGACCTCCCCATGCTGACCACCCCGCGGTGCTTTTCTCCATCCTACATTGCCACTCACTGCCTATATAATTCAGACCTTCCGATTCACACCACCCCGTGATGTTTTTCTCACTCCTACTAGTGAATGTAATGTTACACACCCATACAATGCACACCACCGCGCGCTGTTTTTCAGAAACCTATCCTACATTGCCACTGCATGTTCCCTGACCTCCCCATGCTGACCACCCCGCGGTGATTTCCTCCATCCTACATTGCCACTCACTGCCTATCCTAATTCATACCCTCCGATTCACACCACCCCGTTGTTTTTCTCACTCCTACTAGTGAATGTAATGTTACACACCAAGACAATGCGCACCACCCCGCGATGTTTTTCAGAAACCTATCCTACATTGCCACTGCATGTTCCCGGACCTCCCCATGTTGACCACCCCGCGGTGCTTTTCTCCATCCTACATTGCCACTCACTGCCTATTCTAATTCAGACCCTCCGATTCACACCACCGCGTGATGTTTTTCTCACTACTACTAGTGAATGTAATGTTACACACCCTTAAAATGTGCACCAAAGCGCGATGTTTATGAGAAACCTATCCTACATTGCCACTGCATGTTCCAGGACCTCCCCATGCTGATCACCCAACGGAGGTTTTCTCCATCCTACTTTGCCACTCACTGCCTATCCTAATTCAGACCCTCCGATTAACACCACCCCGTGATGTTTTTCTCACTCCTACTAGTGAATGTAATGTTACACACCCATACAATGCTCACCACCCCACGATTTTTTTCAGAAACCTATGCTACATTGCCACTGCATGTTCCCTGACCTCCCCATGCTGACGACCCCGCAGTGCTTTTCTCTCTGCTACTTTACCACTCACTGCTTATCCTAATTCAGACCCTCCGATTCACACCACCCCGCGATGTTTTTCTCACTCCTACTAGTGAATGTAATATTACACACCCATACAATGCGCACCATCCCGCGATGTTTCTCAGAAAACTATCCTACATTGCCACTGCATGTTCCCTGACTTTCCCATGCTGACCACCCCTCAGTGCTTTTCTCCATCCTACATTGCCACTCACTGCCTATCCTAATTCAGACCCTCCGATTCACACCACCCCGTGATGTTTTTCTCACTCCTACTAGTGAATGTAATGTTACACACCCATACAATGCACACAACTCCGCGATGTTTTTCAGAAACCTATCCTACACTGTCACTGCATGATCCTTGACCTCCCCATGCTGACCACCCCGTGGTGCTTTTCTCCATCCTACATTGCCACTCACTGCCTATCCTAATTCAGACCCTCCGATTCACAATACCCCGTGATGTTTTTCTCACTCCTACTAGTGAATGTAATGTTACACACCCATACAGTGCGCACCACCCCGCGATGTTTTTCAGAAAACTATCCTACATTGCCACTGCATGTTCCCTGACCTCCCCATGCTGACCACCCCGCGGTGCTTTTCTCCATCCTACATTGCCACTCACTGCGTATCCTAATTGAGACCCTCCGATTCACACCACCCCGTGATGTTTTTCTCACTCCTACTAGTGAATGTAATGTTACACAGTCATACAATGCGCACCACCCCGTGATGTTTTTTTCATTCCTACTAGTGAATGTAATGTTACACACCCATACAATGCGCACCACGCCGCTATGTTTTTCAGAAACCTATCCTACATTGCCACTGCATGTTCCCTGACCTCCCCATGCTGACCACCCTGCGGTGCTTTTCTCCATCCGACATTGCCACTCAAAACCTATCCTAATTCAGACCATCCGATTCACACCACCCCGTGATGTTTTTCTCACTCCTACTAGAGAATGTAATGTTACACAACCATACAATGCGCACAACCCCGCGATGTTTTTCAGAAACCTATCCTACATTGCCACTGCATGTTCCCTGACCTCCCCATGCTGACCAGCCCGCGGTGCTTTTCTCCATGGTACATTGCCACTCACTGCCTATCCTAATTCAGACCCTCCGATTCACACCACCCCGTAATGTTTTTCTCACTCCTACTAGTGAATGTAATGTTACACACCCATACAATGCGCACCACCCTGCGATGTTTTTCAGAAACCTATCCTACATTGCCACTGCATGTTCCCAGACCTCCCCATGCTGACCACCCCACGGTGCTTTTCTCCATCCTACATTGCCATTCACTGCCTCTCCTAATTCAGACCTTCCAATTCACACCACCCCTTGAAGTTTTTCCAATCCTACCAGTGAATGTAATGTTACACACCCATATAATGCGCACCACCTTGCGATGTTTTTCAAAAACCTATCCTACATTGCCACTGCATGTTCCCAGACCTCCCCATGCTGACCACCCCGTGGTGCTTTTCTACATCCTACATTGCCACTCACTGCCTATCCTGATTCAGACCGTCCGATTCACAACACCCCGTTGTGTTTTTCTCACTCCTACTAGTGAATGTAATGTTACACACCCATACAATGCGCACCTCCTCACGATGTTTTTAAAAAACCTATCCTACATTGCCACTGCATGTTCCCTGACCTCCCCATGCTGACCACCCCGTGGTGCTTTTCTCCATCCTACATTGCCACTCACTGCCTATCCTGATTCAGACGCTCCGATTCACACCACCCCGTGATGTTATTCTCACTCCTACTAGTGAATGTAATGTTACACACCCATACAATGCGCACCACCCCGCGATGTTTTTCAGAAACCTATCCTACATTTCCACTGCATGTTCTCTGACCTCCCCATGCTGACCAGCCCGCGGTGCTTTTCTCCATCGTACATTGCCACTCACTGCCTATCCTAATTCAGACCCTCCGATTCACACCAACCCGTGATGTTTTTCTCAGTCCTACTAGTGAATGTAAAGTTACACACCCATACAATGCGCACCACCCCGTGATGTTGTTCAGAAACCTATCCTACATTGCCACTGCATGTTCCCTGACCTCCCCATGCTGACCACATCATGGGGCTTTTCTCCATCCTACATTGCCACTCACTACCTATCCTAATTCAGACCCTCCGATTCACACCACCCCATGATGTTTTTCTCACTCCTACTAGTGAATGTAATGTTACACACCCATACAATGCACACCACCCCGCGATGTTTTTCAGAAACCTATCCTACATTGCCACTGCATGTTCCCTGACTTCCCCATGCTGACCACCCCGTGAAGCTTTTCTCCATCCTACATTGCCACTCACTGCCTATCCTAATTCAGACCCTCCGATTCACACTACCCTGTGATGTTTTTCTCACTCCTACTAGTGAATGTAATGTTACACACCCTTACAATGTGCACCAAAGCGCGATGTTTATCAGAAACCTATCCTACATTGCCACTGCATGTTCCAGGACCTCCCCATGCTGACCACTCCGCGGAGCTTTTATCCATCCTACTTTGCTACTCACTGCCTATCCTAATTCAGACCCTCCGATTAACACTACCCTGTGATGTTTTTCTCACTCCTACTAGTGAATGTAATGTTACACACCCATACAAAGCTCACCACCCCACGATTTTTTTCAGAAACCTATGCTACATTGCCACTGCATGTTCCCTGACCTCCCCATGCTGACCACCCCGCGGTGCTTTTCTCTATCCGACTTTACCACTCACTGCTTATCCTAATTCAGACCCTCCGATTCACACCACCCCGCGATGTTTTTCTCACTCCTGCTAGTGAATGTAATGTAACACACCCATACAATGCGCACCACCCCGCGATGTTTCTCAGAAAACTATCCTACATTGCCACTGCATGTTCCCTGACTTTCCCATGCTGACCACCCCTCAGTGCTTTTCTCCATCCTCCATTGCCACTCACTGCCTATCCTAATTCAGACCCTCCGATTCACACCACCCCGTGATGTTTTTCTCACTCCTACTAGTGAATGTAATGTTACACACCCATACAATGCACACAACTCCGCGATGTTTTTCAGAAACCTATCGTATATTGCCACTGCATGATCCCTGACCTCCCCATGCTGACCACCCCGCAGTGCTTTTCTCCATCCTACATTGCCACTCACTGCCTATCCTAATTCAGACCCTCCGATTCACACCACCCCGTGATGTTTTTCTTACTCCTACTAGTGAATGTAATGTTACACACTCATACAATGCGCACCACCCCGTGATGTTTTTTTCATTCCTACTAGTGAATGTAATGTTACACACCCATACAATGCGCACGACCCCGCGATGTTTTTCAGAAACCTATCCTACATTGCCACTGCATGTTCCCTGACCTATCCATCCTGACCACGCCTCAGTGCTTTTCTCCATCCTACATTGCCACTCACTGCCTCCACTAATTCAGACCCTGCAATTCACACCACCCCGTGATGTTTGTCTCACTCCTACTAGTGAATGTAATGCTACATAACCATACAATGTGCACCACCCCGCGATGTTTTTCAGAAACCTATCCTACATTGCCAATGCATGTTCCTTGACCTCCCCATGCTGACCACCCCGCGGTGCTTTCCTCCATCCTACATTGACACTGACTACCTGTACTAATTCAGACCCTCCGATTCACACCACCCCGTGATGTTTTTCTCACTCCTACTAGTGAATGTAATGTTACACTCCCATACATTGCGCACCACCCCGCGGTGTTTTTCAGAAACCTATCCTACATTGCCACTGCATGTTCCCAGACCTCCCCATGCAGACCACCCCGCGGTGCTTTTCTCCATCCTACATTGCCACTCACTGCCTCTCCTATTTCAGACCATCCGATTCACAACACCCCGTGATGTTTTTCTCACTCCTACTAGTGAATGCAATGTTACACACCCATACAATGCGCACCACCCCGTGATGTTTTTCTCTCTCCTACTAGTGAATGTAATGTTACACACCCATACAATGCTCACCACCCCGCGATGTTTTTCAGAAACCTATCCTACATTGCCACTGCATGTTCCGTGACTTATCCATCCTGACCAACCCTCAGTGCTTTTCTCCATCCTACATTGCCACTAACTGCCTCCACTAATTCAGACCCTCCAATTCACACCACCCAGTGATGTTTTTCTCACTCCTACTAGTGAATGTAAATTTACACACCCATACAATGCGCACCACCCCTTGATGTTTTTCAGAAACCTATCCTACATTGCCACTGCATGTTCCCTGACCTCCCCATGCTGACCACCCTGCGGTGCTTTTCTCCATCCGACATTGCCACTCACAACCTATCCTAATTCAGACCATCCGATTCACACCACCCCGTGATGTTTTTCTCACTCCTACTAGAGAATGTAATGTTACACAACCATACAATGCGCACAACCCCGCGATGTTTTTCAGAAACCTATCCTACATTGCCACTGCATGTTTCCTGACCTCCCCATGCTGATCACCCCGCGGTGCTTTTCTCCATTGTACATTGCCACTCACTGCCTATCCTAATTCAGACCGTCCGATTCACACCACCCCGTGATGTTTTTCTCACTCCTACTAGTGAATGTCATGTTACACACCCATACAATGCGCACCACCCAGCTATGTTTTTCAGAAACCTATCCTACATTGCCACTGCATGTTCCCTGACCTCCCCTTGCAGACCACCACTCGGTGCTTTTCTCCATCCTACATTGCCACTCACTGCCTATCCTAATTCAGACCCTCCGATTCACACCACCCCATGATGTTTTTCTCACTCCTACTAGAGAATGTAATGTTACACACCAATACAATGCGCACCACCCTGTGATGTTTTTCAGAAACCTATACTACATTGCCACTGCATGTTCCCTGACCTCCCCATGCTGACCACCCCGCGGTGCTTTTCTCCATCCTACATTGCCACTCACTGCCTATCCTTATTCAGACGCTCCGATTCACACCACCCCTTGATGTTTTTCTCACTCCTACTAGTGAATGTAATGTTACACACCCATACAATGCGCACCACCCCGCGATGTTTTTCAGAAACCTATCCTACATTGCCACTGCATGTTCCCAGACCTCCCCATGCTGACCACCCCGCGGTGCTTTTCTCCATCCTACATTGCCACTCACTGCCTATCCTAATGCAGACCCTCCGATTCACACCACCCCGTGATGTTTTTCTCACTCCTACTAGTGTATGTAATGTTACACACCCATACAACGCGCACGAACCCGGGATCTTTTTCAGAAACCTATTCTACATTGCCATTGCATGTTCCCTGACCTCCCCATGCTCACCACCTCACGGTGCTTTTCTCCATCTTATATTGCGACTCACTGCCTATCCTAATTCAGACCCTCCGATTCACACCAACCCGTGATGTTTTTCTCAGTCCTACTAGTGAATGTAATGTTCCACACCCATACAGTGCGCACCACCCTGTGATGTTTTTCTCACTCCTACTAGTGAATATAACGTTACACACCCATACAACGCGCACCACCCCATGATGTTTTTCTCACTCCTACTAGTGAATGTAACGTTATACACCCATACAATGCGCACCACCACTCGATGTTTTTCAGAAACCTATCCTACATTATCACTGCATGTTCCCTGACCTCCCCATGCTGACCACCCCGCGGTGCTTTTCTCCATCCTACATTGCCACTCACTGCCTATCCTAATTCAGACCCTCCGATTCACACCACCCCGTGATGTTTTTCTCACTCCTACTAGTGAATGTAATGTTACACACCCTTACAATGCGCACCACCCCGCGATGTTTTTCAGAAACCTATCCTACATTGCCACTGCATGTTCCCTGACCTCCCCATGCGGACCACCCCGCGGTGCTTTTCTCCATCCTACATTGCTACTCACTGCGTATCCTAATTCAGACCCTCCGATTCACACCACCCCGTATGTTTTTCTCACTCCTACTAGTGAATGTAATGTTACACACTCATACAATGCGCACCACCCCGTGATGTTTTTTTCACTCCTACTAGTGAATGTAATGTTACACACCCATACAATGCGCACCACCCCGCGATGTTTTTCAGAAACCTATCCTACATTGCCACTGCATGTTCCCTGACCTATCCATCCTGACCACCCCTTAGTGCTTTTCTCCATTCTACATTGCCACTCACTGCCTCCACTAATTCAGACCCTGCAATTCACACCACTCCGTGATGTTTGTCTCAATCCTACTAGTGAATGTAATGCTACATAACCATACAATGCGCACCACCCCGCGATGTTTTTCAGAAGCCTATGCTACATTGCCACTGCATGTTCCCTGACCTCCCCATGCTGACCACCCCGCGGTGCTTTTCTCCATCCGACATTGCCACTCACAACCTATCCCAATTCAGACCCTCCGATTCACACCACCCCGTGATGTTTTTCTCACTCCTACTAGTGAATTTAATGTTACACACCCATACAATGCACACCACTCCGCGATGTTTTTCAGAAACGTATCGTATATTGCCACTGCATGTTCCCTGAGCTCACCATGCTGACCACCCCGTTGTGCTTTTCTCCGTCCTACATTGCCACTCACTGCCTATCCTAATTCAGACCCTCTGATTCACACCACCCCGTGATGTTTTTCTCACTCCTACTAGTGAATGTAATGTTACACACCCATACAATGCGCACCACCCCGCGATGTTTTTCAGAAACCTATCCTACATTGCCACTGCATGTTCCCAGACCTCCCCATGCTGACCACCCCGCGGTGCTTTTCTCCATTCTACATTGCCACTCACTGCCTATCCTAATGCAGACCCACCGATTCACACCACCCCGTGATGTTTTTCTCACTCCTACTAGTGTATGTAATGTTACACACCCATACAACACGCACGAACCCGGGATCTTTTTCAGAAACCTATTCTACATTGCCATTGCATGTTCCTTGACCTCCCCATGCTCACCACCTCACGGTGCTTTTCTCCATCTTATATTGCCACTCACTGCCTATCCTAATTCAGACCCTCCGATTCACACCAACCCGTGATGTTTTTCTCAGTCCTACTAGTGAATGTAATGTTCCACACCCATACAGTGCGCACCACCCTGTGATGTTTTTCTCACTCCTACTAGTGAATGTAATGTTACACACCCATACAATGCGCACCACCCCGCGATGTTTTTCAGAAACCTATCCTACATTGCCACTGCATGTTCCCTGAGCTCACCATGCTGACCACCCCGTGGTGCTTTTCTCCGTCCTACATTGCCACTCACTGCCTATCCTAATTCAGACCCTCTGATTCACACCACCCCGTGATGTTTTTCTCACTCCTACTAGTGAATGTAATGTTACAAACTCATACAATGCGCACCACCCCGTGATGTTTTTTTCACTCCTACTAGTGAATGTAATGTTACACACCCATACAATGCGCACCACGCCGCGATGTTTTTCAGAAACCTATCCTACATTGCCACTGCATGTTCCCTGACCTATCCATCCTGACCACCCCTCAGTGCTTTTCTCCATCCTACATTGCCACTCACTGCCTCTACTAATTTAGACCCTGCAATTCACACCACCCCGTGATGTTTGTCTCACTCCTACTAGTGAATGTAATGCTACATAACCATACAATGCGAACCACCCCGCGATGTTTTTCAGAAACCTATCCTACGTTGCCACTGCATGTTCCTTGACCACCCCATGCTGACCACCCCGCGGTGCTTTCCTCCATCCTACATTGATACTGACTGCCTATACTAATTCAGACCCTCCGATTCACACCACCCCGTGATGATTTTCTCACTCCTAAAAGTGAATGAAATGGTACACTCCCATACAGTGCGCACCACCCCGCGGTGTTTTTCAGAAACCTATCCTACATTTCCACTGCATGTTCTCTGACCTCCCCATGCTGACCACGCCGAGGTGCTTTTCTCCATCCTACATTGCCACTCACTGCCTCTCCTATTTCAGACCCTCCGATTCACACCACCCCGTTATGTTTTTCTCACACCAACTAGTGAATGCAATGTTACACACCCATACAAATCGCACCACCCTGTGATGTTTTTCTCACTCCTACTAGTGAATGTAATGTTACACACCCATACAATGCGCACCACCCCGCGATGTATTTCAGAAACCTATCCTACATTGCCACTGCATGTTCCCTGACCTATCCATCCTGACCACCCCTCAGTGCTTTTCTCCATCCTACATTGCCACTCACTGCCTCCACTAATTCAGACCCTGCAATTCACACCACCCCGTGATGTTTTTCTCACTCCTACTAGTGAATGTAATGCTACATAACCATACAATGCGCACCACTCCGCGATGTTTTTCAGAAACCTATCCTACATTGCCACTGCAATTTCCGTGACCTATCCATCCTGACCACCCCTAAGTGCTTTTCTCCATCCTAAATTGCCACTAACTGCCTCCACTAATTCAGACCCTCCAATTCACACCACCCAGTGATGTTTTTCTCACTCCTACTAGTGAATGTAAATTTACACACCCATACAATACGCACCACCCTTCGATGTTTTTCAGAAACCTATCCTGCATTGCCACTGCATGTTCCCTGACCTCCCCATGCTGACCACCCCGCGGTGCTTTTCTCCATCCGACATTGCCACTCACAACATATCCTAATTCAGACCATCCGATTCACACCACCCCGTGATGTTTTTCTCACTCCTACTAGAGAATGTAATGTTACACACCCATACAATGCGCACAACCCCGCGATGTTTTTCAGAAACCTATCCTACATTGCCACTGCATGTTCCCTGACCTCCCCATGCTGACCACCCCGCGGTGCTTTTCTCCATCGTACATTGCCACTCACTGCCTATCCTAATTCAGACCCTCCGATTCACACCACCCCGTGATGCTTTTCTCATTCTACTAGTGAATGTAATGTTACACACCCATACAATGTGCACCACCCCGCGATGTTTTTCAGAAACGTATCCTACATTGCCACTGCATGTTCCCAGACCTCCCCATGCTGACCACCCCGCGGTGCTTTTCTCCATCCTACATTGCCAATCACTGCCTATATAATTCAGACCTTCCGATTCACACCACCCCGTGATGTTTTTCTCACTCCTACTAGTGAATGTAATGTTACACACCCATACAATGCGCACCACCGCGCGCTGTTTTTCAGAAACCTATCCTACATTGCCACTGCATGTTCCCTGACCTCCCCAAGCTGACCACCCCGCGGTGATTTCCTCCATCCTACATTGCCACTCACTGCCTATCCTAATTCATACCCTCCGATTCACACCACCCCGTTGTTTTTCTCACTCCTACTAGTGAATGTAATATTACACACCCATACAATGCTCACCACCCCACGATTTTTTTCAGAAACCTATGCTACATTGCCACTGAATGTTCCCTGACCTCCCCATGCTGACCACCCCGCAGTGCTTTTCTCTCTGCTACTTTACCACTCACTGCTTATCCTAATTCAGACCCTCCGATTCACACCACCCCGTGATGTTTTTCTCACTCCTACTAGTGAATGTAATATTAAACACCCATACAATGCGTACCATCCCGCGATGTTTCTCAGAAAACTATCCTATAGTGCCACTGCATGTTCCCTGACTTTCCCATGCTGACCACCCCTCAGTGCTTTTCTCCATCCTACATTGCCACTCACTGCCTATCCTAATTCAGACCCTCCGATTCACACCACCCCGTGATGTTTTTCTCTCTCCTACTAGTGAATGTAATGTTACACACCCATACAATGCACACAACTCCGCGATGTTTTTCAGAAAACTATCCTACACTGTCACTGCATGATCCTTGACCTCCCCATGCTGACCACCCCGTGGTGCTTTTCCCCATCCTACATTGCCACTCACTGCGTATCCTAATTGAGAACTTCCGATTCACACCACCCCGTGATGTTTTTCTCACTCCTACTAGTGAATGTAATGTTACACACTCATACAATGCGCACCACCCCGTGATGTTTTTTTCATTCCTACTAGTGAATGTAATGTTACACACCCATACAATGCGCACCACGCCGCGATGTTTTTCAGAAACCTATCCACATTGCCACTGCATGTTCCCTGACCTCCCCATGCTGACCACCCTGCGGTGCTTTTCTCCATCCGACATTGCCACTCAAAACCTATCCTAATTCAGACCATCCGATTCACACCACCCCGTGATGTTTTTCTCACTCCTACTAGAGAATGTAATGTTACACAACCATACAATGCGCACAACCCCGCGATGTTTTTCAGAAACCTATCCTACATTGCCACTGCATGTTCCCTGACCTCCCCATGCTGACCAGCCCGCGGTGCTTTTCTCCATGGTACATTGCCACTCACTGCCTATCCTAATTCAGACCCTCCGATTCACACCAGCCCGTGATGTTTTTCTCACTCCTACTAGTGCATGTAATGTTACACACCCATACAATGCGCACCACCCCGCGATGTTTTTCAGAAACCTATCCTACATTGCCACTGCATGTTCCCAGACCTCCCCATGCTGACCACTCCGCGGAGCTTTTCTCCATCCTACTTTGCTACTCACTGCCTATCCTAATTCAGACCCTCCGATTAACACCACCCCGTTATGTTTTTCTCACTCCTACTAGTGAATGTAATGTTACACACCCTTACAATGTGCACCAAAGCGCGATGTTTATCAGAAACCTATCCTACATTGCCACTGCATGTTCCAGGACCTCCCCATGCTGACCACTCCGCGGAGCTTTTCTCCATCCTACTTTGCTACTCACTGCCTATCCTAATTCAGACCCTCCGATTAACACCACCCAGTTATGTTTTTCTCACTCCTACTAGTGAATGTAATGTTACACACCCATACAATACTCACCACCCCACGATTTTTTTCAGAAACCTATGCTACAGTGCCACTGCATGTTCCCTGACCTCCCCATGCTGACCACCCCGCGGTGCTTTTCTCTATCCTACTTTACCACTCACTGCTTATCCTAATTCAGACCCTCCGATTCACACCACCCCGCGATGTTTTTCTCACTCCTACTAGTGAATGTAATGTTACACACCCATACAATGCGCACCACCCCGCGATGTTTCTCAGAAAACTATCCTACATTGCCACTGCATGTTCCCTGACTTTCCCATGCTGACCACCCCTCAGTGCTTTTCTCCATCCTCCTTTGCCACTCACTGCCTATCCTAATTCAGACCCTCCGATTCACACCACCCCGTGATGTTTTTCTCACTCCTACTAGTGAATGTAATGTTACACACCCATACAATGCACACAACTCCGCGATGTTTTTCAGAAACCTATCGTATATTGCCACTGCATGATCCCTGACCTCCCCATGCTGACCACCCCGCGGTGCTTTTCTCCATCCTACATTGCCACTCACTGCCTATCCTAATTCAGACCCTCCGATTCACACCACCCCGTGACGTTTTTCTTACTCCTACTAGTGAATGTAATGTTACACACTCATACAATGCGCACCACCCCGTGATGTTTTTTTCATTCCTACTAGTGAATGTAATGTTACACACCCATACAATGCGCACCACCCCGCGATGTTTTTCAGAAACCTATCCTACATTGCCACTGCATGTTCCCTGACCTATCCATCCTGACCACCCCTCAGTGCTTTTCTCCATCCTACATTGCCACTCACTGCCTCCACTAATTCAGACCCTGCAATTCACACCACCCCGTGATGTTTGTCTCACTCCTACTAGTGAATGTAATGCTACATAACCATACAATGCGCACCACCCCGCGATGTTTTTCAGAAACCTATCCTACATTGCCAATGCATGTTCCTTGACCTCCCCATCCTGACAACCCCGCGGTGCTTTCCTCCATCCTACATTGACACTGACTACCTATACTAATTCAGACCCTCCGATTCACACCACCCCGTGATGTTTTTCTCACTCCTACTAGTGAATGTAATGTTACACTCCCATACAGTGCGCACCACCCCGCGGTGTTTTTCAGAATCCTATCCTACATTGCCACTGCATGTTCCCAGACCTCCCCATGCAGACCACCCCGCGGTGCTTTTCTCCATCCTACATTGCCACTCACTGCCTCTCCTATTTCAGACCATCCGATTCACACCACCCCGTGATGTTTTTCTCACTCCTACTAGTGAATGCAATGTTACACACCCATACAATGCGCACCACCCCGCGATGTTTTTCAGAAACCTATCCTACATTGCCACTGCATGTTCCGTGACTTATCCATCCTGACCAACCCTCAGTGCTTTTCTCCATCCTACATTGCCACTAACTGCCTCCACTAATTCAGACCCTCCAATTCACACCACCCAGTGATGTTTTTCTCACTCCTACTAGTGAATGTAAATTTACACACCCATACAATGCGCACCACCCCTTGATGTTTTTCAGAAACCTATCCTACATTTCCACTGCATGTTCCCTGACCTCCCCATGCTGACCACCCTGCGGTGCTTTTCTCCATCCGACATTGCCACTCACAACCTATCCTAATTCAGACCATCCGATTCACACCACCCCGTGATGTTTTTCTCACTCCTACTAGAGAATGTAATGTTACACAACCATACAATGCGCACAACCCCGCGATGTTTTTCAGAAACCTATCCTACATTGCCACTGCATGTTCCCTGACCTCCCCATGCTGACCACCCCGCGGTGCTTTTCTCCATTGTACATTGCCACTCACTGCCTATCCTAATTCAGACCCTCCGATTCACACCACCCCGTGATGTTTTTCTCACTCCTACTAGTGAATGTAATGTTACAAACCCATACAATGCGCACCACCCCGCAATGTTTTTCAGAAACCTATCCTACATTGCCACTGCATGTTCCCAGACCTCCCCATGCTGACCACACCGCGGTGCTTTTCTCCATCCTACATTGCCATTCACTGCCTCTCCTAATTCAGACCTTCCAATTCACACCACCCCGTGATGTTTTTCTCACTCCTACCAGTGAATGTAATGTTACACACCCATATAATGCGCACCACCTTGCGATGTTTTTCAAAAACCTATCCTACATTGCCACTGCATGTTCCCAGACCTCCCCATGCTGACCACCCCGTGGTGCTTTTCTACATCCTACATTGCCACTCACTGCCTATCCTGATTCAGACCCTCCGATTCACAACACCCCGTGATGTTTTTCTCACTCCTAGTAGTGAATGTAATGTTACACACCCATACAATGCGCACCTCCTCGCGATGTTTTTAAAAAACCTATCCTACATTGCCACTGCATGTTCCCTGACCTCCCCATGCTGACCACCCCGTGGTGCTTTTCTACATCCTACATTGCCACTCACTGCCTATCCTGATTCAGACCCTCCGATTCACACCACCCCGTGATGTTATTCTCACTCCTACTAGTGAATGTAATGATACACACCCATACAATGCGCACCACCCCGCGATGTTTTTCAGAAACCTATCCTACAATTCCACTGCATGTTCCCTGACCTCCCCATGCTGACCAGCCCGCGGTGCTTTTCTCCATCGTACATTGCCACTCACTGCCTATCCTAATTCAGACCCTCCGATTCACACCAACCCGTGATGTTTTTCTCAGTCCTACTAGTGAATGTAAAGTTACACACCCATACAATGCGCACCACCCCGTGATGTTTTTCAGAAACCTATCCTACATTGCCACTGCATGTTCCCTGACCTCCCCATGCTGACCACATCATGGTGCTTTTCTCCATCCTACATTGCCACTCACTACCTATCCTAATTCAGACCCTCCGATTTACACCACCCCATGATGTTTTTCTCACTCCTACTAGTGAATGTAATGTTACACACCCATACAATGCACACCACCCCGCGATGTTTTTCAGAAACCTATCCTACATTGCCACTGCATGTTCCCTGACTTCCCCATGCTGACCACCCCGTGGAGCTTTTCTCCATCCTACATTGCCAATCACTGCCTATCCTAATTCAGACCCTCCGATTCACACTACCCTGTGATGTTTTTCTCACTCCTACTAGTGAATGTAATGTTACACACCCTTACAATGTGCACCAAAGCGCGATGTTTATCAGAAACCTATCCTACATTGCCACTGCATGTTCCAGGACCTCCCCATGCTGACCACTCCGCGGAGCTTTTCTCCATCCTACTTTGCTACTCACTGCCTATCCTAATTCAGACCCTCCGATTAACACCACCCCGTTATGTTTTTCTCACTCCTACTAGTGAATGTAATGTTACACACCCATACAATGCTCACCACCCCACGATTTTTTTCAGAAACCTATGCTACAGTGCCACTGCATGTTCCCTGACCTCCCCATGCTGACCACCCCGCGGTGCTTTTCTCTATCCTACTTTACCACTCACTGCTTATCCTAATTCAGACCCTCCGATTCACACCACCCCGCGATGTTTTTCTCACTCCTACTAGTGAATGTAATGTTACACACCCATACAATGCGCACCACCCCGCGATGTTTCTAAGAAAACTATCCTACATTGCCACTGCATGTTCCCTGACTTTCCCATGCTGACCACCCCTCAGTGCTTTTCTCCATCCTCCTTTGCCACTCACTGCCTATCCTAATTCAGACCCTCCGATTCACACCACCCCGTGATGTTTTTCTCACTCCTACTAGTGAATGTAATGTTACACACCCATACAATGCACACAACTCCGCGATGTTTTTCAGAAACCTATCGTATATTGCCACTGCATGATCCCTGACCTCCCCATGCTGACCACCCCGCGGTGCTTTTCTCCATCCTACATTGCCACTCACTGCCTATCCTAATTCAGTCCCTCCGATTCACACCACCCCGTGACGTTTTTCTTACTCCTACTAGTGAATGTAATGTTACACACTCATACAATGCGCACCACCCCGTGATGTTTTTTTCATTCCTACTAGTGAATGTAATGTTACACACCCATACAATGCGCACCACCCCGCGATGTTTTTCAGAAACCTATCCTACATTGCCACTGCATGTTCCCTGACCTATCCATCCTGACCACCCCTCAGTGCTTTTCTCCATCCTACATTGCCACTCACTGCCTCCACTAAATCAGACCCTGCAATTCACACCACCCCGTGATGTTTGTCTCAATCCTACTAGTGAATGTAATGCTACATAACCATACAATGCGCACCACCCCGCGATGTTTTTCAGAAACCTATCCTACATTGCCAATGCATGTTCCTTGACCTCCCCATGCTGACAACCCCGCGGTGCTTTCCTCCATCCTACATTGACACTGACTACCTATACTAATTCAGACCCTCCGATTCACACCACCCCGTGATGTTTTTCTCACTCCTACTAGTGAATGTAATGTTACACTCCCATACAGTGCGCACCACCCCGCGGTGTTTTTCAGAATCCTATCCTACATTGCCACTGCATGTTCCCAGACCTCCCCATGCAGACCACCCCGCGGTGCTTTTCTCCATCCTACATTGCCACTCACTGCCTCTCCTATTTCAGACCATCCGATTCACACCACCCCGTGATGTTTTTCTCACTCCTACTAGTGAATGCAATGTTACACACCCATACAATGCGAACCACCCCGTGATGTTTTTCTCTCTCCTACTAGTGAATGTAATGTTACACACCCATACAATGCTCACCACCCCGCGATGTTTTTCAGAAACCTATCCTACATTGCCACTGCATGTTCCGTGACTTATCCATCCTGACCAACCCTCAGTGCTTTTCTCCATCCTACATTGCCACTAACTGCCTCCACTAATTCAGACCCTCCAATTCACACCACCCAGTGATGTCTTTCTCACTCCTACTAGTGAATGTAAATTTACACACCCATACAATGCGCACCACCCCTTGATGTTTTTCAGAAACCTATCCTACATTTCCACTGCATGTTCCCTGACCTCCCCATGCTGACCACCCTGCGGTGCTTTTCTCCATCCGACATTGCCACTCACAACCTATCCTAATTCAGACCATCCGATTCACACCACCCCGTGATGTTTTTCTCACTCCTACTAGAGAATGTAATGTTACACAACCATACAATGCGCACAACCCCGCGATGTTTTTCAGAAACCTATCCTACATTGCCACAGCATGTTCCCTGACCTCCCCATGCTGACCACCCCGCGGTGCTTTTCTCCATTGTACATTGCCACTCACTGCCTATCCTAATTCAGACCCTCCGATTCACACCACCCCGTGATGTTTTTCTCACTCCTACTAGTGAATGTAATGTTACAAACCCATACAATGCGCACCACCCCGCAATGTTTTTCAGAAACCTATCCTACATTGCCACTGCATGTTCCCAGACCTCCCCATGCTGACCACACCGCGGTGCTTTTCTCCATCCTACATTGCCATTCACTGCCTCTCCTAAGTCAGACCTTCCAATTCACACCACCGCGTGATGTTTTTCTCACTCCTACCAGTGAATGTAATGTTACACACCCATATAATGCGCACCACCTTGCGATGTTTTTCAAAAACCTATCCTACATTGCCACTGCATGTTCCCAGACCTACCCATGCTGACCACCCCGTGGTGCTTTTCTACATCCTACATTGCCACTCACTGCCTATCCTGATTCAGACCCTCCGATTCACAACACCCCGTGATGTTTTTCTCACTCCTACTAGTGAATGTAATGTTACACACCCATACAATGCGCGCCTCCTCGCGATGTTTTTAAAAAACCTCCTACATTGCCACTGCATGTTCCCTGACCTCCCCATGCTGACCACCCCGCGGTGCTTTTCTCCATCCTACATTGCCGCTCACTGCCTATCCTAATTCAGACCCTCCGATTCACACCACCCCGTGATGTTTTTCTCACTCCTACTAGTGAATGTAACGTTACACACCCATACAGTGCGCACCACCCCGCGATGTTTTTCAGAAACCTATCCTACATTGCCACTGCATGTTCCCTGACCTCCCCATGCTGACCACCCCGCGGTGCTTTTCTCCATCCTACATTGCCACTCACTGCGTATCCTAATTCAGACCCTCCGATTCACACCACCCCGTGATGTTTTTCTTACTCCTACTAGTGAATGTAATGTTACACACTCATACAATGCGCACCACCCCGTGATGTTTTTTTCATTCCTAGTAGTGAATGTAATGTTACACACCCATACAATGCGCACAACCACGCGATGTTTTTCAGAAACCTATCCTACATTGCCACTGCATGTTTCCTGACCTATCCATCCTGACCACCCCTCAGTGCTTTTCTCCATCCTACATTGCCACTCACTGCCTCCACTAATTCAGACCCTGCAATTCACACCACCGCGTGATGTTTGTCTCACTCCTACTAGTGAATGTAATGCTACATAACCATACAATGCGCACCACCCCGCGATGTTTTTCAGAAACCTATCCTACATTGCCAATGCATGTTCCTTGACCTCCCCATGCTGACCACCCCGCGGTGCTTTCCTCCATCCTACATTGACACTGACTACCTATAGTAATTCAGACCCTCCGATTCACACCACCCCGTGATGTTTTTCTCACTACTACTAGTGAATGTAATGTTACACTCCCATACAGTGCGCACCACCCCGCGGTGTTTTTCAGAAACCTATCCTACATTGCCACTGCATGTTCCCAGACCTCCCCATGCAGACCACCCCGCGGTGCTTTTCTCCATCCTACATTGCCACTCACTGCCTCTCCTATTTCAGACCATCCGATTCACACCACCCCGTGATGTTTTTCTCACTCCTACTAGTGAATGCAATGTTACACACCCATACAATGCGCACCACCCCGTGATGTTTTTCTCTCTCCTACTAGTGAATGTAATGTTACACACCCATACAATGTCACCACCCCGCGATGTTTTTCAGAAACCTATCCTACATTGCCACTGCATGTTCCGTGACTTATCCATCCTGACCAACCCTCAGTGCTTTTCTCCATCCTACATTGCCACTAACTGCCTCCACTTATTCAGACCATCCAATTCACACCACTCAGTGATGTTTTTCTCACTCCTACTAGTGAATGTAATGTTACACACCCATACAATGCGCACCACCCCTTGATGTTTTTCAGAAACCTATCCTACATTGCCACTGCATGTTCCCTGGCCTCCCCATGCTGATCACCCTGCGGTGCTTTTCTCCATCCGACATTGCCACTCACAACCTATCCTAATTCAGACCATCCGATTCACACCACCCCGTGATGTTTTTCTCACTCCTACTAGAGAATGTAATGTTACACAACAATACAATGCGCACCACCCCGCGATGTTTTTCAGAAACCTATCCTACATTTCCACTGCATGTTCCCTGACCTCCCCATGCTGACCAGCCCGTGGTGCTTTTCTCCATCGTACATTGCCACTCACTGCCTATCCTAATTCAGACCCTCCGATTCACACCAACCCGTGATGTTTTTCTCAGTCCTACTAGTGAATGTAAAGTTACACACCCATACAATGCGCACCACCCCGCGATGTTTTTTAGAAACCTATCCTACATTGCCACTGCATGTTCCCTGACCTCCCCATGCTGACCACCCCGTGGTGCTTTTCTCCATCCTACATTGCCACTCACTGCCTATCCTAATTCAGACCCTCCGATTCACACCATCCCATGATGTTTTTCTCACTCCTACTAGTGAATGTAATGTTACACACCCATACAATGCGCACCACCCCGCGATGTTTTTCAGAAACCTATCCTACATTGCCACTGCATGTTCGTGACCTCCCCATGCTGACCACACCGCGGTGCTTTTCTCCATCCTACATTGCCACTCACTGCCTATCCTAATTCAGACCCTCCGATTGACACCACCCCGTGATGTTTTTCTCACTCCTACTAGTGAATGTAATGTTACACACCCATACAATGCGCACCAAACGGCGATGTTTTTCAGAAACTTATGCTACATTGCCACTGCATGTTCAGTGACCTCCCCATGCTGACCACCCTGCGGTGCTTTTCTCCATCCTACATTGCCACTCACTGCCTATACTAATTCAGACCCTCCGATTCACACCACCCCGTGATGTTTTTCTCACTCCTACTAGTGAATGTAATGTTACACACCCATACAATGCGCACCACCCCGTGATGTTTTTCTCACTCCTACTAGTGAATGCCATGTTACACACCCATACAATGCGCACCACCCCGCTATGTTTTTCAGAAACCTATCCTACATTGCCACTGCATGTTCCCTGACCTCCCCATGCTGACCACCTCACGGTGCTTTTCTCCATCTTATATTGACACTCACTGCCTATGCTAATTCAGACCCTCTGATTCACACCAACCTGTGATGTTTTTCTCAGTCCTACTAGTGAATGTAATGTTACACTCCCATACAGTGCACACCACCCCACGGTGTTTTCAGAAACCTATCCTACATTGCCACTGCATGTTCCCAGACCTCCCCATGCAGACCACCCCGCGGTGCTTTTCTCCATCCTACATTGCCACTCACTGCCTCTCCTATTTCAGACCATCCGATTCACACCACCCCGTGATGTTTTTCTCACTCCTACTAGTGAATGCAATGTTACACACCCATACAATGCGCACCACCCCGTGATGTTTTTCTCTCTCCTACTAGTGAATGTAATGTTACACACCCATACAATGCTCACCACTCCGCGATGTTTTTCAGAAACCTATCCTACATTGCCACTGCATGTTCCGTGACTTATCCATCCGGACCAACCCTCAGTGCTTTTCTCCATCCTACATTGCCACTAACTGCCTCCACTAATTCAGACCCTCCAATTCACACCACCCAGTGATGTTTTTCTCACTCCTACTAGTGAATGTAAATTTACACACCCATACAATGCGCACCACCCCTCGATGTTTTTCAGAAACCTATCCTACATTGCCACTGCATGTTCCCTGACCTCCCCATGCTGACCACCCTGCGGTGCTTTTCTCCATCCGACATTGCCACTCACAACCTATCCTAATTCAGACCATCCGATTCACACCACGCCGTGATGTTTTTCTCACTCCTACTAGAGAATGTAATGTTACACAACCATACAATGCGCACAACCCCGCGATGTTTTTCAGAAACCTATCCTACACTGCCACTGCATGTTCCCAGACCTCCCCATGCTGACCACCCCGTGGTGCTTTTCTACATCCTACATTGCCACTCACTGCCTATCCTGATTCAGACCCTCCGATTCACACCAACCCGTGATGTTTTTCTCAGTCCTACTAGTGAATGTAAAGTTACACACCCATACAATGCGCACCACCCCGCGATGTTTTTTAGAAACCTATCCTACATTGCCACTGCATGTTCCCTGACCTCCCCATGCTGACCACCCCGTGGTGCTTTTCTCCATCCTACATTGCCACTCACTGCCTATCCTAATTCAGACCCTCCGATTCACACCATCCCATGATGTTTTTCTCACTCCTACTAGTGAATGTAATGTTACACACCCATACAATGCGCACCACCCCGCGATGTTTTTCAGAAACCTATCCTACATTGCCACTGCATGTTCGTGACCTCCCCATGCTGACCACACCGCGGTGCTTTTCTCCATCCTACATTGCCACTCACTGCCTATCCTAATTGAGACCCTCCGATTGACACCACCCCGTGATGTTTTTCTCACTCCTACTAGTGAATGTAATGTTACACACCCATACAATGCGCACCAAACGGCGATGTTTTTCAGAAACTTATGCTACATTGCCACTGCATGTTCAGTGACCTCCCCATGCTGACCACCCTGCGGTGCTTTTCTCCATCCTACATTGCCACTCACTGCCTATACTAATTCAGACCCTCCGATTCACACCACCCCGTGATGTTTTTCTCACTCCTACTAGTGAATGTAATGTTACACACCCATACAATGCACACCACCCCGCGATGTTTTTCAGAAACCTATCGTATATTGCCACTGCCTGTTCCCTGACCTCCCCATGCTGACCACCCCGCGGTGCTTTTCACCATCCTACATTGCCATTCACTGCCTATTCTAATTCAGACCCTCCGAATCACACCACCCTGTGATGTTTTTCTCATTCATACTAGTGAATGTAATGCTACACACCCATAGAATGCGCACCACCCCGCGATGTTTTTCAGAAACCTATCCTACATTGCCACTGCGTGTTCCCTGACTTCCCCATGCTGACCACCCCGTGGAGCTTTTCTCCATCCTACATTGCCACTCACTGCCTATCCTAATTCAGACCCTCCGATTCACACTACCCTGTGATGTTTTTCGCACTCCTACTAGTGAATGTAATGTTACACACCCATACAATGCGCACCACCCCGCGATGATTTCAGAAACCTATTCTACATTGCCATTGCATGTTCCCTGACCTCCCCATGCTGACCACCTCACGGTGCTTTTCTCCATCTTATATTGCCACTCACTGCCTATGCTAATTCAGACCCTCTGATTCACACCAACCTGTGATGTTTTTCTCAGTCCTAATAGTGAATGTAATGTTACACTCCCATACAGTGCACACCACCCCGCGGTGTTTTTCAGAAACCTATCCTACATTGCCACTGCATGTTCCCAGACCTCCCCATGCAGACCACCCCGCGGTGCTTTTCTCCATCCTACATTGCCACTCACTGCCTCTCCTATTTCAGACCATCCGATTCACACCACCCCGTGATGTTTTTCTCACTCCTACTAGTGAATGCAATGTTACACACCCATACAATGCGCACCACCCCGTGATGTTTTTCTCTCTCCTACTAGTGAATGTAATGTTACACACCCATACAATGCTCACCACTCCGCGATGTTTTTCAGAAACCTATCCTACATTGCCACTGCATGTTCCGTGACTTATCCATCCGGACCAACCCTCAGTGCTTTTCTCCATCCTACATTGCCACTAACTGCCTCCACTAATTCAGACCCTCCAATTCACACCACCCAGTGATGTTTTTCTCACTCCTACTAGTGAATGTAAATTTACACACCCATACAATGCGCACCACCCCTCGATGTTTTTCAGAAACCTATCCTACATTGCCACTGCATGTTCCCTGACCTCCCCATGCTGACCACCCTGCGGTGCTTTTCTCCATCCGACATTGCCACTCACAACCTATCCTAATTCAGACCATCCGATTCACACCACGCCGTGATGTTTTTCTCACTCCTACTAGAGAATGTAATGTTACACAACCATACAATGCGCACAACCCCGCGATGTTTTTCAGAAACCTATCCTACACTGCCACTGCATGTTCCCAGACCTCCCCATGCTGACCACCCCGTGGTGCTTTTCTACTTCCTACATTGCCACTCACTGCCTATCCTGATTCAGACCCTCTGATTCACAACACCCCGTGATGTTTTTCTCACTCCTACTAGAGAATGTAATGTTACACACCCATACAATGCGCACCTCCTCGCGATGTTTTTAAAAAACCTATCCTACATTGCCACTGCATGTTCCCTGACCTCCCCATGCTGACCACCCCGTGGTGCTTTTCTCCATCCTACATTGCCACTCACTGCCTATCCTGATTCAGACCTTCCGATTCACACCACCCCGTGATGTTATTCTCACTCCTACTAGTGAATGTAATGTTACACACCCATACAATGCGCACCACCCCGCGATGTTTTTCAGAAACCTATCCTACATTTCCAATGCATGTTCCCTGACCTCCCCATGCTGACCAGCCCGTGGTGCTTTTCTCCATCGTACATTGCCACTGACTGCCTATCCTAATTCAGACCCTCCGATTGACACCACCCCGTGATGTTTTACTCACTCCTACTAGTGAATGTAATGTTACACACCCATACAATGCGCACCAAACGGCGATGTTTTTCAGAAACTTATGCTACATTGCCACTGCATGTTCAGTGACCTCCCCATGCTGACCACCCCGCGATGCTTTTCTCCATCCTATATTGCCACTCACTGCCTATACTAATTCAGACCCTCCGATTCACACCACCCCGTGATGTTTTTCTCACTCCTACTAGTGAATGTAATGTTACACACCCATACAATGCACACAACCCCGCGATGTTTTTCAGAAACCTATCGTATATTGCCACTGCCTGTTCCCTGACCTCCCCATGCTGACCACCCCGCGGTGTTTTTCACCATCCTACATTGCCATTCACTGCCTATTCTGATTCAGACCCTCCGAATCACACCACCCTGTGATGTTTTTCTCATTCTTACTAGTGAATGTAATGCTACACACCCATACAATGCGCACCACCCCGCGATGTTTTTCAGAAACCTATCCTACATTGCCACTGCGTGTTCCCTGACTTCCCCATGCTGACCACCCCGTGGAGCTTTTCTCCATCCTACATTGCCACTCACTGCCTATCCTAATTCAGACCCTCCGATTCACACCACCCCGTGATGTTTTTCTCACTCCTACTAGTGAATGTAATGTTACACACCCATACAATGAGCACCACCCCGCGATGTTTTTCAGAAACCTATCCTATATTGCCACTGCATGTTCACTGACCTCCACATGCTGACCACCCCGCGGTGCTTTTCTCCATCCTACATTGCCACTCACTGCCTCTCCTAATTCAGACCTTCCAATTCACACCACCCCGTGATGTTTTTCTCACTCCTACCTGTGAATGTAATGTTACACACCCATATAATGCGCACCACCTTGCGATGTTTTTCAAAAACCTATCCTACATTGCCACTGCATGTTCCCAGACCTCCCCATGCTGACCACCCCGTGGTGCTTTTCTACATCCTACATTGCCACTCACTGCCTATCCTGATTCAGACCCTCCGATTCACAACACCCCGTGATGTTTTTCTCACTCCTACTAGTGAATGTAATGTTACACACCCATACAATGCGCACCTCCTCGCGATGTTTTTAAAAAACCTATCCTACATTGCCACTGCATGTTCCCTGACCTCCCCATGCTGACCACCCCGTGGTGCTTTTCTCCATCCTACATTGCCACTCACTGCCTATCCTGATTCAGACCCTCCGATTCACACCACCCCGTGATGTTATTCTCACTCCTACTAGTGAATGTAATGATACACACCCATACAATGCGCACCACCCCGCGATGTTTTTCAGAAACCTATCCTACAATTCCACTGCATGTTCCCTGACCTCCCCATGCTGACCAGCCCGCGGTGCTTTTCTCCATCCTACATTGCCACTCACTGCCTATCCTAATTCAGACCCTCCGATTCACACCACCCCGTGATGTTTTTCTCACTCCTACTAGTGAATGTAACGTTACACACCCATACAGTGCGCACCACCCCGCGATGTTTTTCAGAAACCTATCCTACATTGCCACTGCATGTTCCCTGACCTCCCCATGCTGACCACCCCGCGGTGCTTTTCTCCATCCTACAATGCCACTCACTGCCTATCCTAATTCAGACCCTCCGATTCACACCACCCCGTGATGTTTTTCTTACTCCTTCTAGTGAATGTAATGTTACACACTCATACAATGCGCACCACCCCGTGATGTTTTTTTCATTCCTAGTAGTGAATGTAATGTTACACACCCATACAATGCGCACCACCACGCGATGTTTTTCAGAAACCTATCCTACATTGCCACTGCATGTTTCCTGACCTATCCATCCTGACCACCCCTCAGTGCTTTTCTCCATCCTACATTGCCACTCACTGCCTCCACTAATTCAGACCCTGCAATTCACACCACCGCGTGATGTTTGTCTCACTCCTACTAGTGAATGTAATGCTACATAACCATACAATGCGCACCACCCCGCGATGTTTTTCAGAAACCTATCCTACATTGCCAATGCATGTTCCTTGACCTCCCCATGCTGACCACCCCGCGGTGCTTTCCTCCATCCTACATTGACACTGACTACCTATACTAATTCAGACCCTCCGATTCACACCACCCCGTGATGTTTTTCTCACTACTACTAGTGAATGTAATGTTACACTCCCATACAGTGCGCACCACCCCGCGGTGTTTTTCAGAAACCTATCCTACATTGCCACTGCATGTTCCCAGACCTCCCCATGCAGACCACCCCGCGGTGCTTTTCTCCATCCTACATTGCCACTCACTGCCTCTCCTATTTCAGACCATCCGATTCACACCACCCCGTGATGTTTTTCTCACTCCTACTAGTGAATGCAATGTTACACACCCATACAATGCGCACCACCCCGTGATGTTTTTCTCTCTCCTACTAGTGAATGTAATGTTACACACCCATACAATGTCACCACCCCGCGATGTTTTTCAGAAACCTATCCTACATTGCCACTGCATGTTCCGTGACTTATCCATCCTGACCAACCCTCAGTGCTTTTCTCCATCCTACATTGCCACTAACTGCCTCCACTTATTCAGACCCTCCAATTCACACCACCCAGTGATGTTTTTCTCACTCCTACTAGTGAATGTAAATTTACACACCCATACAATGCGCACCACCCCTTGATGTTTTTCAGAAACCTATCCTACATTGCCACTGCATGTTCCCTGACCTCCCCATGCTGATCACCCTGCGGTGCTTTTCTCCATCCGACATTGCCACTCACAACCTATCCTAATTCAGACCATCCGATTCACACCACCCCGTGATGTTTTTCTCACTCCTACTAGAGAATGTAATGTTACACAACAATACAATGCGCACAACCCCGCGATGTTTTTCAGAAACCTATCCTACATTGCCACTGCATGTTCCCTGACCTCCCCATGCTGACCACCCCCCGGTGCTTTTCTCCATTGTACATTGCCACTCACTGCCTAAACTAATTCAGACCCTCCGATTCACACCACCCCGTGATGTTTTTCTCACTCCTACTAGTGAATGTAATGTTACAAACCCATACAATGCGCACCACCCCGCAATGTTTTTCAGAAACCTATCCTACATTGCCACTGCATGTTCCCAGACATCCCCATGCTGACCACACCGCGGTGCTTTTCTCCATCCTACATTGCCATTCACTGCCTCTCCTAATTCAGACCTTCCAATTCACACCACCCCGTGATGTTTTTCTCACTCCTACCAGTGAATGTAATGTTACACACCCATATAATGCGCACCACCTTGCGATGTTTTTCCAAAACCTATCCTACAATGCCACTGCATGTTCCCAGACCTACCCATGCTGATCTCCCCGTGGTGCTTTTCTACATCCTACATTGCCACTCACTGCCTATCCTGATTCAGACCCTCCGATTCACAACACCCCGTGATGTTTTTCTCACTCCTACTAGTGAATGTAATGTTACACACCCATACAATGCGCACCTCTTCGCGATGTTTTTAAAAAACCTATCCTACATTGCCACTGCATGTTCCCTGACCTCCCCATGCTGACAACCCCGTGGTGTTTTTTTCTCCATCCTACATTGCCACTCACTGCCTATCCTGATTCAGACCCTCCGATTCACACCACCCCGTGATGTTATTCTCACTCCTACTAGTGAATGTAATGTTACACACCCATACAATGCGCACCACCCCGCGATGTTTTTTAGAAGCCTATCCTACATTGCCACTGCATGTTCCCTGACCTCCCCATGCTGACCACCCCGTGGTGCTTTTCTCCATCCTACATTGCCACTCACTGCCTATCCTAATTCAGACCCTCCGATTCACACCATCCCATGATGTTTTTCTCACTCCTACTAGTGAATGTAATGTTACACACCCATACAATGCGCACCACCCCGCGATGTTTTTCAGAAACCTATCCTACATTGCCACTGCATGTTCGTGACCTCCCCATGCTGACCACACCGCGGTGCTTTTCTCCATCCTACATTGCCACTCACTGCCTATCCTAATTCAGACCCTCCGATTGACACCACCCCGTGATGTTTTTCTCACTCCTACTAGTGAATGTAATGTTACACACCCATACAATGCGCACCAAACGGCGATGTTTTTCAGAAACTTATGCTACATTGCCACTGCATGTTCAGTGACCTCCCCATGCTGACCACCCTGCGGTGCTTTTCTCCATCCGACATTGCCACTCACTGCCTATACTAATTCAGACCCTCCGATTCACACCACCCCGTGATGTTTTTCTCACTCCTACTAGTGAATGTAATGTTACACACGCATACAATGCACAACACCCCGCGATGTTTTTCAGAAACCTATCGTATATTGCCACTGCCTGTTCCCTGACCTCCCCATGCTGACCACCCCGCGGTGCTTTTCACCATCCTACATTGCCATTCACTGCCTATTCTAATTCAGACCCTCCGAATCACACCACCTGTGATGTTTTTCTCATTCATACTAGTGAATGTAATGCTACACACCCATAGAATGCGCACCACCCCGCGATGTTTTTCAGAAACCTATCCTACATTGCCACTGCGTGTTCCCTGACTTCCCCATGCTGACCACCCCGTGGAGCTTTTCTCCATCCTACATTGCCACTCACTGCCTATCCTAATTCAGACCCTCCGATTCACACTACCCTGTGATGTTTTTCGCACTCCTACTAGTGAATGTAATGTTACACACCCATACAATGCGCACCACCCCGCGATGATTTCAGAAACCTATTCTACATTGCCATTGCATGTTCCCTGACCTCCCCATGCTGACCACCTCACGGTGCTTTTCTCCATCTTATATTGCCACTCACTGCCTATGCTAATTCAGACCCTCTGATTCACACCAACCTGTGATGTTTTTCTCAGTCCTACTAGTGAATGTAATGTTACACTCCCATACAGTACACACCACCCCGCGGTGTTTTTCAGAAACCTATCCTACATTGCCACTGCATGTTCCCAGACCTCCCCATGCAGACCACCCCGCGGTGCTTTTCTCCATCCTACATTGCCACTCACTGCCTCTCCTATTTCAGACCATCCGATTCACACCACCCCGTGATGTTTTTCTCACTCCTACTAGTGAATGCAATGTTACACACCCATACAATGCGCACCACCCCGTGATGTTTTTCTCTCTCCTACTAGTGAATGTAATGTTACACACCCATACAATGCTCACCACTCCGCGATGTTTTTCAGAAACCTATCCTACATTGCCACTGCATGTTCCGTGACTTATCCATCCGGACCAACCCTCAGTGCTTTTCTCCATCCTACATTGCCACTAACTGCCTCCACTAATTCAGACCCTCCAATTCACACCACCCAGTGATGTTTTTCTCACTCCTACTAGTGAATGTAAATTTACACACCCATACAATGCGCACCACCCCTCGATGTTTTTCAGAAACCTATCCTACATTGCCACTGCATGTTCCCTGACCTCCCCATGCTGACCACCCTGCGGTGCTTTTCTCCATCCGACATTGCCACTCACAACCTGTCCTAATTCAGACCATCCGATTCACACCACGCCGTGATGTTTTTCTCACTCCTACTAGAGAATGTAATGTTACACACCCATACAATGCGCACAACTCCGCGATGTTTTTCAGAAACCTATCCTACACTGCCACTGCATGTTCCCAGACCTCCCCATGCTGACCACCCCGTGGTGCTTTTCTACATCCTACATTGCCACTCACTGCCTATCCTGATTCAGACCCTCCGATTCACAACACCCCGTGATGTTTTTCTCACTCCTACTAGTGAATGTAATGTTACACACCCATACAATGCGCACCTCCTCGCGATGTTTTTAAAAAACCTATCCTACATTGCCACTGCATGTTCCCTGACCTCCCCATGCTGACCACCCCGTGGTGCTTTTCTCCATCCTACATTGCCACTCACTGCCTATCCTGATTCAGACCCTCCGATTCACACCACCCCGTGATGTTATTCTCACTCCTACTAGTGAATGTAATGTTACACACCCATACAATGCGCACCACCCCGCGATGTTTTTCAGAAACCTATCCTACATTTCCACTGCATGTTCCCTGACCTCCCCATGCTGACCAGCCCGTGGTGCCTTTCTCCATCGTACATTGCCACTGACTGCCTATCCTAATTCAGACCCTCCGATTGACACCACCCCGTGATGTTTTACTCACTCCTACTAGTGAATGTAATGTTACACACCCATACAATGCGCACCAAACGGCGATGTTTTTCAGAAAGTTATGCTACATTGCCACTGCATTTTCAGTGACCTCCCCATGCTGACCACCCCGCGATGCTTTTCTCCATCCTATATTGCCACTCACTGCCTATACTAATTCAGACCCTCCGATTCACACCACCCCGTGATGTTTTTCTCACTCCTACTAGTGAATGTAATGTTACACACCCATACAATGCACACCACCCCGCGATGTTTTTCAGAAACCTATCGTATATTGCCACTGCCTGTTCCCTGACCTCCCCATGCTGACCACCCCGCGGTGCTTTTCACCATCCTACATTGCCATTCACTGCCTATTCTGATTCAGACCCTCCGAATCACACCACCCTGTGATGTTTTTCTCATTCATACTAGTGAATGTAATGCTACACACCCATACAATGCGCACCACCCCGCGATGTTTTTCAGAAACCTATCCTACATTGCCACTGCGTGTTCCCTGACTTCCCCATGCTGACCACCCCGTGGAGCTTTTCTCCATCCTACATTGCCACTCACTGCCTATCCTAATTCAGACCCTCCGATTCACACCACCCCGTGATGTTTTTCTCACTCCTACTAGTGAATGTAATGTTACACACCCATACAATGAGCACCACCCCGCGATGTTTTTCAGAAACCTATCCTATATTGCCACTGCATGTTCACTGACCTCCCCATGCTGACCACCCCGCGGTGCTTTTCTCCATCCTACATTGCCACTCACTGCCTCTCCTAATTCAGACCTTCCAATTCACACCACCCCGTGATGTTTTTCTCACTCCTACCAGTGAATGTAATGTTACACACCCATATAATGCGCACCACCTTGCGATGTTTTTCAAAAACCTATCCTACATTGCCACTGCATGTTCCCAGACCTCCCCATGCTGACCACCCCGTGGTGCTTTTCTACATCCTACATTGCCACTCACTGCCTATCCTGATTCAGACCCTCCGATTCACAACACCCCGTGATGTTTTTCTCACTCCTACTAGTGAATGTAATGTTACACACCCATACAATGCGCACCTCCTCGCGATGTTTTTAAAAAACCTATCCTACATTGCCACTGCATGTTCCCTGACCTCCCCATGCTGACCACCCCGTGGTGCTTTTCTCCATCCTACATTGCCACTCACTGCCTATCCTGATTCAGACCCTCCGATTCACACCACCCCGTGATGTTATTCTCACTCCTACTAGTGAATGTAATGATACACACCCATACAATGCGCACCACCCCGCGATGTTTTTCAGAAACCTATCCTACAATTCCACTGCATGTTCCCTGACCTCCACATGCTGACCAGCCCGCGGTGCTTTTCTCCATCGTACATTGCCACTCACTGCCTATCCTAATTCAGACCCTCCGATTCACACCAACCCGTGATGTTTTTCTCAGTCCTACTAGTGAATGTAAAGTTACACACCCATACAATGCGCACCACCCCGTGATGTTTTTCAGAAACCTATCCTACATTGCCACTGCATGTTCCCTGACCTCCCCATGCTGACCACATCATGGTGCTTTTCTCCATCCTACATTGCCACTCACTACCTATCCTAATTCAGACCCTCCGATTTACACCACCCCATGATGTTTTTCTCACTCCTACTAGTGAATGTAATGTTACACACCCATACAATGCACACCACCCCGCGATGTTTTTCAGAAACCTATCCTACATTGCCACTGCATGTTCCCTGACTTCCCCATGCTGACCACCCCGTGGAGCTTTTCTCCATCCTACATTGCCACTCACTGCCTATCCTAATTCAGACCCTCCGATTCACACTACCCTGTGATGTTTTTCTCACTCCTACTAGTGAATGTAATGTTACACACCCTTACAATGTGCACCAAAGCGCGATGTTTATCAGAAACCTATCCTACATTGCCACTGCATGTTCCAGGACCTCCCCATGCTGACCACTCCGCGGAGCTTTTCTCCATCCTACTTTGCTACTCACTGCCTATCCTAATTCAGACCCTCCGATTAACACCACCCCGTTATGTTTTTCTCACTCCTACTAGTGAATGTAATGTTACACACCCATACAATGCTCACCACCCCACGATTTTTTTCAGAAACCTATGCTACATTGCCACTGCATGTTCCCTGACCTCCCCATGCTGACCACCCCGCGGTGCTTTTCTCTATCCTACTTTACCACTCACTGCTTATCCTAATTCAGACCCTCCGATTCACACCACCCCGCGATGTTTTTCTCACTCCTACTAGTGAATGTAATGTTACACACCCATACAATGCGCACCACCCCGCGATGTTTCTCAGAAAACTATCCTACATTGCCACTGCATGTTCCCTGACTTTCCCATGCTGACCACCCCTCAGTGCTTTTCTCCATCCTCCTTTGCCACTCACTGCCTATCCTAATTCAGACCCTCCGATTCACACCACCCCGTGATGTTTTTCTCACTCCTACTAGTGAATGTAATGTTACACACCCATACAATGCACACAACTCCGCGATGTTTTTCAGAAACCTATCGTATATTGCCACTGCGTGATCCCTGACCTCCCCATGCTGACCACCCCGCGGTGCTTTTCTCCATCCTACATTGCCACTCACTGCCTATCCTAATTCAGACCCTCCGATTCACACCACACCGTGACGTTTTTCTTACTCCTACTAGTGAATGTAATGTTACACACTCATACAATGCGCACCACCCCGTGATGTTTTTTTCATTCCTACTAGTGAATGTAATGTTACACACCCATACAATGCGCACCACCCCGCGATGTTTTTCAGAAACCTATCCTACATTGCCACTGCATGTTCCCTGACCTATCCATCCTGACCACCCCTCAGTGCTTTTCTCCATCCTACATTGCCACTCACTGCCTCCACTAATTCAGACCCTGCAATTCACACCACCCCGTGATGTTTGTCTCACTCCTACTAGTGAATGTAATGCTACATAACCATACAATGCGCACCACCCCGCGATGTTTTTCAGAAACCTATCCTACATTGCCAATGCATGTTCCTTGACCTCCCCATGCTGACAACCCCCGGTGCTTTCCTCCATCCTACATTGACACTGACTACCTATACTAATTCAGACCCTCCGATTCACACCACCCCGTGATGTTTTTCTCACTCCTACTAGTGAATGTAATGTTACACTCCCATACAGTGCGCACCACCCCGCCGTGTTTTTCAGAAACCTATCCTACATTGCCACTGCATGTTCCCAGACCTCCCCATGCAGACCACCCCGCGGTGCTTTTCTCCATCCTACATTGCCACTCACTGTCTCTCCTATTTCAGACCATCCGATTCACACCACCCCGTGATGTTTTTCTCACTCCTACTAGTGAATGCAATGTTACACACCCATACAATGCGAACCACCCCGTGATGTTTTTCTCTCTCCTACTAGTGAATGTAATGTTACACACCCATACAATGCTCACCACCCCGCGATGTTTTTCAGAAACCTATCCTACATTGCCACTGAATGTTCCGTGACTTATCCATCCTGACCAACCCTCAGTGCTTTGCTCCATCCTACATTGCCACTAACTGCCTCCACTAATTCAGACCCTCCAATTCACACCACCCAGTGATGTTTTTCTCACTCCTACTAGTGAATGTAAATTTACACAGCCATAGAATGCGCACCACCCCTTGATGTTTTTCAGAAACCTATCCTACATTTCCAATGCATGTTCCCTGACCTCCCCATGCTGACCACCCTGCGGTGCTTTTCTCCATCCGACATTGCCACTCACAACCTATCCTAATTCAGACCATCCGATTCACACCACCCCGTGATGTTTTTCTCACTCCTACTAGAGAATGTAATGTTACACAACCATACAATGCGCACAACCCCGCGATGTTTTTCAGAAACCTATCCTACATTGCCACTGCATGTTCCCTGACCTCCCCATGCTGACCACCCCGCGGTGCTTTTCTCCATTGTACATTGCCACTCACTGCCTATCCTAATTCAGACCCTCCGATTCACACCACCCCGTGATGTTTTTCTCACTCCTACTAGTGAATGTAATGTTACAAACCCATACAATGCGCACCACCCCGCAATGTTTTTCAGAAACCTATCCTACATTGCCACTGCATGTTCCCAGACCTCTCCATGCTGACCACACCGCGGTGCTTTTCTCCATCCTACATTGCCATTCACTGCCTCTCCTAATTCAGACCTTCCAATTCACACCACCCCGTGATGTTTTTCTCACTCCTACCAGTGAATGTAATGTTACACACCCATATAATGCGCACCACCTTGCGATGTTTTTCAAAAACCTATCCTACATTGCCACTGCATGTTCCCAGACCTACCCATGCTGACCACCCCGTGGTGCTTTTCTACATCCTACATTGCCACTCACTGCCTATCCTGATTCAGACCCTCCGATTCACAACACCCCGTGATGTTTTTCTCACTCCTACTAGTGAATGTAATGTTACACACCCATACAATGCGCGCCTCCTCGCGATGTTTTTAAAAAACCTCCTACATTGCCACTGCATGTTCCCTGACCTCCCCATGCTGACCACCCCGCGGTGCTTTTCTCCATCCTACATTGCCACTCACTGCCTATCCTAATTCAGACCCTCCGATTCACACCACCCCGTGATGTTTTTCTCACTCCTACTAGTGAATGTAACGTTACACACCCATACAGTGCGCACCACCCCGCGATGTTTTTCAGAAACCTATCCTACATTGCCACTGCATGTTCCCTGACCTCCCCATGCTGACCACCCCGCGGTGCTTTTCTCCATCCTACATTGCCACTCACTGCGTATCCTAATTCAGACCCTCCGATTCACACCACCCCGTGATGTTTTTCTTACTCCTACTAGTGAATGTAATGTTACACACTCATACAATGCGCACCACCCCGTGATGTTTTTTTCATTCCTAGTAGTGAATGTAATGTTACACACCCATACAATGAGCACCACCACGCGATGTTTTTCAGAAACCTATCCTACATTGCCACTGCATGTTTCCTGACCTATCCATCCTGACCACCCCTCTGTGCTTTTCTCCATCCTACATTGCCACTCACTGCCTCCACTAATTCAGACCCTGCAATTCACACCACCGCGTGATGTTTGTCTCACTCCTACTAGTGAATGTAATGCTACATATCCATACAATGCGCACCACCCCGCGATGTTTTTCAGAAACCTATCCTACATTGCCAATGCATGTTCCTTGACCTCCCCATGCTGACCACCCCGCGGTGCTTTCCTCCATCCTACATTGACACTGACTACCTATACTAATTCAGACCCTCCGATTCACACCACCCCTTGATGTTTTTCTCACTACTACTAGTGAATGTAATGTTACACTCCCATACAGTGCGCACCACCCCGCGGTGTTTTTCAGAAACCTATCCTACATTGCCACTGCATGTTCCCAGACCTCCCCATGCAGACCAACTCGCGGTGCTTTTCTCCATCCTACATTGCCACTCACTGCCTCTCCTATTTCAGACCATCCGATTCACACCACCCCGTGATGTTTTTCTCACTCCTACTAGTGAATGCAATGTTACACACCCATACAATGCGCACCACCCCGTGATGTTTTTCTCTCTCCTACTAGTGAATGTAATGTTACACACCCATACAATGTCACCACCCCGCGATGTTTTTCAGAAACCTATCCTACATTGCCACTGCATGTTCCGTGACTTATCCATCCTGACCAACCCTCAGTGCTTTTCTCCATCCTACATTGCCACTAACTGCCTCCACTTATTCAGACCCTCCAATTCACACCACCCAGTGATGTTTTTCTCACTCCTACTAGTGAATGTAAATTTACACACCCATACAATGCGCACCACCCCTTGATGTTTTTCAGAAACCTATCCTACATTGCCAGTGCATGTTCCCTGACCTCCCCATGCTGATCACCCTGCGGTGCTTTTCTCCATCCGACATTGCCACTCACAACCTATCCTAATTCAGACCATCCGATTCACACCACCCCGTGATGTTTTTCTCACTCCTACTAGAGAATGTAATGTTACACAACAATACAATGCGCACAACCCCGCGATGTTTTTCAGAAACCTATCCTACATTGCCACTGCATGTTCCCTGACCTCCCCATGCTGACCACCCCGCGGTGCTTTTCTCCATTGTACATTGCCACTCACTGCCTATCCTAATTCAGACCCTCCGATTCACACCACCCCGTGATGTTTTTCTCACTCCTACTAGTGAATGTAATGTTACAAACCCATACAATGCGCACCACCCCGCAATGTTTTTCAGAAACCTATCCTACATTGCCACTGCATGTTCCCAGACCTCCCCATGCTGACCACACCGCGGTGCTTTTCTCCATCCTACATTGCCATTCAATGCCTCTCCTAATTCAGACCTTCCAATTCACACCACCCCGTGATGTTTTTCTCACTCTTACCAGTGAATGTAATGTTACACACCCATATAATGCGCACCACCTTGCGATGTTTTTCAAAAACCTATCCTACAATGCCACTGCATGTTCCCAGACCTACCCATGCTGATCACCCCGTGGTGCTTTTCTACATCCTACATTGCCACTCACTGCCTATCCTGATTCAGACCCTCCGATTCACAACAACCCTTGATGTTTTTCTCACTCCTACTAGTGAATGTAATGTTACACACCCATACAATGCGCACCTCTTCGCGATGTTTTTAAAAAACCTATCCTACATTGCCACTGCATGTTCCCTGACCTCCCCATGCTGACCACCCCATGGTGTTTTTTTCTCCATCCTACATTGCCACTCACTGCCTATCCTGATTCAGACCCTCCGATTCACACCACCCCGTGATGTTATTCTCACTCCTACTAGTGAATGTAATGTTACACACCCATACAATGCGCACCACCCCGCGATGTTTTTCAGAAACCTATCCTACATTTCCACTGCATGTTCCCTGACCTCCCCATGCTGACCAGCCCGTGGTGCTTTTCTCCATCGTACATTGCCACTCACTGCCTATCCTAATTCAGACCCTCTGATTCACACCAACCCGTGATGTTTTTCTCAGTCCTACTAGTGAATGTAAAGTTACACACCCATACAATGCGCACCACCCCGCGATGTTTTTTAGAAACCTATCCTACATTGCCTCTGCATGTTCCCTGACCTCCCCATGCTGACCACATCATGGTGCTTTTCTCCATCCTACATTGCCACTCACTGCCTATCCTAATTCAGACCCTCCGATTCACACCATCCCATGATGTTTTTCTCACTCCTACTAGTGAATGTAATGTTACACACCCATACAATGCGCACCACCCCGCGATGTTTTTCAGAAACCTATCCTACATTGCAACTGCATGTTCGTGACCTCCCCATGCTGACCACACCGCGGTGCTTTTCTCCATCCTACATTGCCACTCACTGCCTATCCTAATTCAGACCCTCCGATTGACACCACCCCGTGATGTTTTTCTCACTCCTACTAGTGAATGTAATGTTACACACCCATACAATGCGCACCAAACGGCGATGTTTTTCAGAAACTTATGCTACATTGCCACTGCATGTTCAGTGACCTCCCCATGCTGACCACCCTGCGGTGCTTTTCTCCATCCTACATTGCCACTCACTGCCTATACTAATTCAGACCCTCCGATTCACACCACCCCGTGATGTTTTTCTCACTCCTACTAGTGAATGTAATGTTACACACCCATACAATGCACACCACCCCGCGATGTTTTTCAGAAACCTATCGTATATTGCCACTGCCTGTTCACTGACCTCCCCATGCTGACCACCCCGCGGTGCTTTTCACCATCCTACATTGCCATTCACTGCCTATTTTAATTCAGACCCTCCGAATCACACCACCCTGTGATGTTTTTCTCATTCATACTAGTGAATGTAATGCTACACACCCATAGAATGCGCACCACCCCGCGATGTTTTTCAGAAACCTATCCTACATTGCCACTGCGTGTTCCCTGACTTCCCCATGCTGACCACCCCGTGGAGCTTTTCTCCATCCTACATTGCCACTCACTGCCTATCCTAATTCAGACCCTCCGATTCACACTACCCTGTGATGTTTTTCGCACTCCTACTAGTGAATGTAATGTTACACACCCATACAATGCGCACCACCCCGCGATGATTTCAGAAACCTATTCTACATTGCCATTGCATGTTCCCTGACCTCCCCATGCTGACCACCTCACGGTGCTTTTCTCCATCTTATATTGCCACTCACTGCCTATGCTAATTCAGACCCTCTGATTCACACCAACCTGTGATGTTTTTCTCACTACTACTAGTGAATGTAATGTTACACTCCCATACAGTGCACACCACCCCGCGGTGTTTTTCAGAAACCTATCCTACATTGCCACTGCATGTTCCCAGACCTCCCCATGCAGACCACCCCGCGGTGCTTTTCTCCATCCTACATTGCCACTCACTGCCTCTCCTATTTCAGACCATCCGATTCACACCACCCCGTGATGTTTTTCTCACTCCTACTAGTGAATGCAATGTTACACACCCATACAATGCGCACCACCCCGTGATGTTTTTCTCTCTCCTACTAGTGAATGTAATGTTACACACCCATACAATGCTCACCACTCCGCGATGTTTTTCAGAAACCTATCCTACATTGCCACTGCATGTTCCGTGACTTATCCATCCGGACCAACCCTCAGTGCTTTTCTCCATCCTACATTGCCACTAACTGCCTCCACTAATTCAGACCCTCCAATTCACACCACCCAGTGATGTTTTTCTCACTCCTACTAGTGAATGTAAATTTACACACCCATACAATGCGCACCACCCCTCGATGTTTTTCAGAAACCTATCCTACATTGCCACTGCATGTTCCCTGACCTCCCCATGCTGACAACCCCGTGGTGTTTTTTTCTCCATCCTATATTGCCACTCACTGCCTATCCTGATTCAGACCCTCCGATTCACACCACCCCGTGATGTTATTCTCACTCCTACTAGTGAATGTAATGTTACACACCCATACAATGCGCACCACCCCGCGATGTTTTTCAGAAACCTATCCTACATTTCCACTGCATGTTCCCTGACCTCCCCATGTTGACCAGCCCGTGGTGCTTTTCTCCATCGTACATTCCCACTCACTGCCTATCCTAATTCAGACCCTCCGATTCACACCAACCCGTGATGTTTTTCTCAATCCTACTAGTGAATGTAAAGTTACACACCCATACAATGCGCACCACCCCGCGATGTTTTTTAGAAACCTATCCTACATTGCCACTGCATGTTCCCTGACCTCCCCATGCTGACCACCCCGTGGTGCTTTTCTCCATCCTACATTGCCACTCACTGCCTATCCTAATTAAGACCCTCCGATTCACACCATCCCATGATGTTTTTCTCACTCCTACTAGTGAATGTAATGTTACACACCCATACAATGCGCACCACCCCGCGATGTTTTTCAGAAACCTATCCTACATTGCCACTGCATGTTCGTGACCTCCCCATGCTGACCACACCGCGGTGCTTTTCTCCATCCTACATTGCCACTCACTGCCTATCCTAATTCAGACCCTCCGATTCACACCACCCCGTGATGTTTTTCTCACTCCTACTAGTGAATGTAATGTTACACACCCATACAATGCGCACCAAATGTCGATGTTTTTCAGAAACTTATGCTACATTGCCACTGCATGTTCAGTGACCTCCCCATGCTGACCACCCTGCGGTGCTTTTCTCCATCCTACATTGCCACTCACTGCCTATACTAATTCAGACCCTCCGATTCACACCACCCCGTGATGTTTTTCTCACTCCTACTAGTGAATGTAATGTTACACACCCATACAATGCACACCACCCCGCGATGTTTTTCAGAAACCTATCGTATATTGCCACTGCCTGTTCCCTGACCTCCCCATGCTGACCACCCCGCGGTGCTTTTCACCATCCTACATTGCCATTCACTGCCTATTTTAATTCAGACCCTCCGAATCACACCACCCTGTGATGTTTTTCTCATTCATACTAGTGAATGTAATGCTACACACCCATAGAATGCTCACCACTCCGCGATGTTTTTCAGAAACCTATCCTACATTGCCACTGCATGTTCCGTGACTTATCCATCCGGACCAACCCTCAGTGCTTTTCTCCATCCTACATTGCCACTAACTGCCTCCACTAATTCAGACCCTCCAATTCACACCACCCAGTGATGTTTTTCTCACTCCTACTAGTGAATGTAAATTTACACACCCATACAATGCGCACCACCCCTCGATGTTTTTCAGAAACCTATCCTACATTGCCACTGCATGTTCCCTGACCTCCCCATGCTGACCACCCTGCGGTGCTTTTCTCCATCCGACATTGCCACTCACAACCTATCCTAATTCAGACCATCCGATTCACACCACGCCGTGATGTTTTTCTCACTCCTACTAGAGAATGTAATGTTACACAACCATACAATGCGCACAACCCCGCGATGTTTTTCAGAAACCTATCCTACACTGCCACTGCATGTTCCCAGACCTCCCCATGCTGACCACCCCGTGGTGCTTTTCTACATCCTACATTGCCACTCACTGCCTATCCTGATTCAGACCCTCCGATTCACAACACCCCGTGATGTTTTTCTCACTCCTACTAGTGAATGTAATGTTACACACCCATACAATGCGCACCTCCTCGCGATGTTTTTAAAAAACCTATCCTATATTGCCACTGCATGTTCCCTGACCTCCCCATGCTGACCACCCCGTGGTGCTTTTCTCCATCCTACATTGCCACTCACTGCCTATCCTGATTCAGACCTTCCGATTCACACCACCCCGTGATGTTATTCTCACTCCTACTAGTGAATGTAATGTTACACACCCATACAATGCGCACCACCCCGCGATGTTTTTCAGAAACCTATCCTACATTTCCACTGCATGTTCCCTGACCTCCCCATGCTGACCAGCCCGTGGTGCTTTTCTCCATCGTACATTGCCACTGACTGCCTATCCTAATTCAGACCCTCCAATTGACACCACCCCGTGATGTTTTACTCACTCCTACTAGTGAATGTAATGTTACACACCCATACAATGCGCACCAAACGGCGATGTTTTTCAGAAACTTATGCTACATTGCCACTGCATGTTCAGTGACCTCCCCATGCTGACCACCCCGCGATGCTTTTCTCCATCCTATATTGCCACTCACTGCCTATACTAATTCAGACCCTCCGATTCACACCACCCCGTGATGTTTTTCTCACTCCTACTAGTGAATGTAATGTTACACACCCATACAATGCACACCACCCCGCGATGTTTTTCAGAAACCTATCGTATATTGCCACTGCCTGTTCCCTGACCTCCCCATGCTGACCACCCCGCGGTGCTTTTCACCATCCTACATTGCCATTCACTGCCTATTCTGATTCAGACCCTCCGAATCACACCACCCTGTGATGTTTTTCTCATTCATACTAGTGAATGTAATGCTACACACCCATACAATGCGCACCACCCCGCGAAGTTTTTCAGAAACCTATCCTACATTGCCACTGCATGTTCCCTGACTTCCCCATGCTGACCACCCCGTGGAGCTTTTCTCCATCCTACATTGCCACTCACTGCCTATCCTAATTCAGACCCTCCGATTCACACCACCCCGTGATGTTTTTCTCACTCCTACTAGTGAATGTAATGTTACACACCCATACAATGAGCACCACCCCGCGATGTTTTTCAGAAACCTATCCTATATTGCCACTGCATGTTCACTGACCTCCCCATGCTGACCACCCCGCGGTGCTTTTCTCCATCCTACATTGCCACTCACTGCCTATCCTTATTCAGACGCTCCGATTCACACCACCCCGTGATGTTTTTCTCACTCCTACTAGTGAATGTAATGTTACACACCCATACAATGCGCACCACCCCGCGATGATTTTCAGAAAACTATCCTACATTGCCACTGCATGTTCCCTGACCTCCCAATTCTGTCCACTCCACGGTGCTGTTTTCCATCCTACATTGCCACTCACTGCCTATCCTAATTCAGACCCTCCGATTCACACCACCCTGTGATGTTTTTCTCATTCCTACTAGTGAATGTAATGTTACACACCCATACAATGCGCACCACCTCGCGATGTTTTTCAAAAACCTATCATACATTGCCACTGCATGTTCCCTGACCTCCCCATGCTGACCACCCCGTGGTGCTTTTCTACATCCTACATTGCCACTCACTGCCTATCCTGATTCAGACCCTCCGATTCACAACACCCAGTGATGTTTTTCTCACTCCTACTAGTGAATGTAATGTTACACACCCATACAATGCGCACCTCCTCGCGATGCTTTCAAAAAACCTATCCTACATTGCCACTGCATGTTCCCTGACCTCCCCATGCTGACCACCCCGTGGTGCTTTTCTCCATCCTACATTGCCACTCACTGTCTGTCCTGATTCAGACCCTCCGATTCACACCACCCCGTGATGTTATTCTCACTCCTACTAGTGAATGTAATGTTACACACCCATACAATGCGCACCACCCCGCGATGTTTTTCAGAAACCTATCCTACATTTCCACTGCATGTTCCCTGACCTCCCCATGCTGACCAGCCCGTGGTGCTTTTCTACATCGTACATTGCCACTCACTGTCTATCCTAATTCAGACCCTCCGATTCACACCAACCCGTGATGTTTTTCTCAGTCCTACTAGTGAATGTAAAGTTACACACCCATACAATGCGCACCACCCCGCGATGTTTTTCAGAAAACTATCCTACATTGCCACTGCATGTTCCCTGACCTCCCGATGCTGACCACATTGCGGTGCTTTTCTCCATCCTATATTGCCACTCACTGCCTATCCTAATTCAGACCCTCCGATTCACACCATCCCATGATGTTTTTCTCACTCCTACTAGTGAATGTAATGTTACACACCCATACAATGCGCATCACCCCGCGATGTTTTTCAGAAACCTATCCTACATTGCCACTGCATGTTCCTGACCTCCCCATGCTGACCACCCCGCGGTGCTTTTCTCCATCCTACATTGCCACTCACTGCCTATCCTAATTCAGACCCTCCGATTGACACCACCCCGTGATGTTTTTCTCACTCCTACTAGTTTATGTAATGTTACACACCCATACAATGCGCACCAAACGGCGATGTTTTTCAGAAACTTATGCTACATTGCCACTGCATGTTCAGTGACCTCCCCATGCTGACCACCCCGCGGTGCTTTTCTCCATCCTACATTGCCACTCACTGCCTATCCTAATTCAGACCCTCCGATTCACACTACCCTGTGATGTTTTTCTCACTCCTACTAGTGAATGTAATGTTACACACCCATACAATGCGCACCACCCCGCGATGATTTTCAGAAACCTATTCTACATTGCCATTGCATGTTCCCTGACCTCCCCATGCTGACCACCTCACGGTGCTTTTCTCCATCTTATATTGCCACTCACTGCCTATCCTAATTCAGACCCTCTGATTCACACCAACCTGTGATGTTTTTCTCAGTCCTACTAGTGAATGTAATGTTACACACCCATACAATGCGCACCACCCCGCGATGTTTTTCAGAAATCTATCCTACATTGCCACTGGATGTTCCCTGACCTCCGCATGCTGACCACCTCGCGGTGCTTTTCTCTATCCTACATTGCCACTCACTGCCTATCCTAATTCAGACCCTCCGATTCACACCACCCCGTGATGTTTTTCTCACTCCTACTAGTGAATGTAAAGTTACACACCCATACAATGAGCACCACCCCGCGTTGTTTTTCAGAAACCAATCCTATATTGCCACTGCATGTTCACTGACCTCCCCATGCTGACCACCCCGCGGTGCTTTTCTCCATCCTACATTGCCACTCACTGCCTATCCTTATTCAGACGCTCCGATTCACACCACCCCGTGATGTTTTTCTCACTCCTTCTAGTGAATGTAATGTTACACACCCATACAATGCGCACCACCCCGCGATGATTTTCAGAAAACTATCCTACATTGCCACTGCATGTTCCCTGACCTCCCCATTCTGACCACTCCATGGTGCTGTTTTCCATCCTACATTGCCACTCACTGCCTATCCTAATTCAGACCCTCCGATTCACAACACCCCGTGATGTTTTTCTCATTTCTACTAGTGAATGTAATGTTACACACCCATACAATGCGAACCACCTCGCGATGTTTTTCAAAACCTATCATACATTGCCACAGCATGTTCCCTGACCTCCCCATGCTGACCACCCCGTGGTGCTTTTCTACATCCTACATTGCCACTCACTGCCTATCCTGATTCAGACCCTCCGATTCACAACACCCCGTGATGTTTTTCTCACTCCTACTAGTGAATTTAATGTTACACACCCATACAATGCGCACTTCCTCGCGATGTTTTTAAGAAACCTATCCTACATTGCCACTTCATGTTCCCTGAACTCCCCATGCTGACCACCCCGTGGTGCTTTTCTCCATCCTACATTGCCACTCACTGCCTATCCTTATTCAGACCCTCCGATTCACACCACCCCGTGATGTTTTTCTCACTCCTACTAGTGAATGTAATGTTACACACCCATACAATGCGCCCCACCCCACGATGTTTTTCAGAAACTTATCCTACATTGCCACTGCATGTTAACTGCCCTCCCCGTGCTGACCACCCCGCGGTGCTTTTCTCCATCCTACATTGCCACTCACTACTTATCCTAATTCACCGCCCCTCCGATTCACACCACCCCGCGATGTTTTTCTCACTCCTACTAGTGAATGTAATGTTACACACACATAAAATGCGCTCCACCACGCGATGTTTTTCAGAAACCTATAATACATTGCCACTGCATGTTCCCTGACCTCCCCATGCTGACCACCCCGCGGTGCTTTTCTCCATCCTACATTGCCACTCACTGCCTATCCTAATTCAGACCACCCGATTAACTCCACCCCGTGATGTTTTTCTCACTCCTACTAGTGAATGTAATGTTACACAACCATACAATGCGCACCACCCTGCGATGTTTTTCAGAAACCTATCCTACATTGCCACTGCGTGTTCCCTGACCTCCCCATGCTGACCACCCCGCGGTGCTTTTCTCCATCGTACATTGCCACTCACTGCCTATCCTAATTCAGACCCTCTGATTCACACCACCCCGTGATGCTTTTCTCACTCCTACTAGTGAATGTAATGTTACACACCCATACAATGCGCACCACCCCGCGATGTTTTTCAGAAACCTATCCCACATTGCCACTGCATGTTCCCAGACTTCCCCATGCTGACCGCCCCGCGGTGCTTTTCTCCATCCTACATTGCCCCTCACTGCCTATCTTAATTCAGACCTTCCGATTCACACCACCCCGTGATGTTTTTCTCACTCCTACTAGTGAATGTAATGTTACACACCCATACAATGCGCACCTCCTCGCGATGTTTTTAAAAAACCTATCCTACATTGCCACTGCATGTTCCCTGAACTCCCCATGCTGACCACCCCGTGGTGCTTTTATCCATCCGACATTGCCACTCACTGCCTATCCTGATTCAGACCCCCCGAATCACACCACCCCGTGATGTTTTTCTCAGTCCTACTAGTGAATGTAAAGTTACACACCCATACAATGCGCACCAACCCGCGATGTTTTTCAGAAACCTATCCTACATTGCCACTGCATGTTCCCTGACCTCCCCATGCTGACCACCCCACGGTGCTTTTCTCCATCGTACATTGCCACTCACTGCCTATCCTAATTCAGACCCTCCGATTCACACCACCCCGTGATGTTTTTCTCAGTCCTACTAGTGAATGTAAAGTTACACACCCATACAATGCGCACCACCCCACGATGTTTTTCAGAAACCTATCGTATACTGCCACTGCCTGTTCCCTGACCTCCCCATGCTGACCACCCCGCGGTGCTTTTCACCATCCTACATTGCCATTCACTGCCTATTCTAATTCAGATCCTCTGATTCACACCACCCTGTGATGTTTTTCTCACTCATACTAGTGAATGTAATGCTACACACCCATACAATGCGCACCACCCCTCCATGTTTTTCAGAAACCTATCCTACATTGCCACTGCATGTTCCCTGGCTTCCCCATGCTGACCACCCCGCAGAGCTTTTCTCCATCCTACATTGCCACTCACTGCCTATCCTAATTCAGACCCTCCGATTCACACTACCCTGTGATGTTTTTCTCACTCCTACTAGAGAATGTAATGTTACACACCCATACAATGCGCACCACCGCGTGATGATTTTCAGAAACCTATTCTACATTGCCATTGCATGTTTCCTGACCTCCCCATGGTGACCACCTCACGGTGCTTTTCTCCATCTTATATTGCCACTCACTGCCTATCCTAATTCAGACCCTCCGATTCACACCAACCTGTGATGTTTTTCTCAGTCCTACTAGTGAATGTAATGTTACACACCCATACAATGCGCAAAACCCCGCGATGTTTTTCAGAAACCTATCCTATATTGCCACTGCATGTTCCCTGACCTCCCCATGCTGACAACCTCGCGGTGCTTTTCTCCATCCTACATTGCCACTCACTGCCTATCCTAATTCAGACGCTCCGATTCACACCACCCGGTGATGTTTTTCTCACTCCTACTAGCGAATGTAATGTTACACACCCATACAATGCGCACCACCCCGCGATGATTTTCAGAAACCTATTCTACTTTGCCATTGCATGTTCCCTGACCTCCCCATGCTGACCAACTTACGGTGCTTTTCTCCATCTTATATTGCCACTCACTGCCTATCCTAATTCAGACCCTCCGATTCACACCACCACGTGATGTTTTTCTCACTCCTACGAGTGAATGTAATATTACACACCCATACAATGCGCACCACCTCGCGATGTTTTTCAGAAACCTATCCTACATTGCCACTGCATGTTCCCTGACCTCCCCATGCTGACCATCCCGTGGTACTTTTCTCCATCCTACATTGCCACTCACTGCCTATCCTGATTCAGACGCTCCGATTCGCACCAACCCGTGATATTTTTCTCACTCCTACTAGTGAATGTAATGTTACACACCCATACAGTGCGCACCACCCCGTGATGTTTTTCTCACTCCTACTAGTGAATGTAACGTTGCACACCCATACAATGCGAACCACCCCATGATGTTTTTCTCATTCCTAGTAGTGAATGTAACGTTATACACCCATACAATGTGCACCACCACTCGATGTTTTTCAGAAACCTATCCTACAATGCCACTGCATGTTCCCTGACCTCCCCATGCTGACCAACCCGCGGTGCTTTTCTCAGTCCGACATTGCCAATCACTACCTTTGCTAATTCAGATCCTCCGATTCACACGACCACGTGATGTTTTTCTCACTCCTACTAGTGAATATAATGTTACACACCCATACAATGCGCACCACCCCGCGATGTTTTTCCGAAACCTATCCTACATTGCCACTGCATGTTCCCTGACCTTCCCATGCTGACCACCCCGCGGTGCTTTTCTCCATCCTACATTGCCACTCACTGCCTATCCTAATTCAGACCCTCCGATTCACACCATCCCATGATGTTTTTCTCACTCCTACTAGTGAATGTAATGTTACACACCCATACAATGCGCAGCACCCCGTGATGTTTTTCTCACTGCTACTAGTGAATGTAATGTAACACACAGACATACAATGTGCACCACCCCGCTATGTTTTTCAGAAACCTATCCTACATTGCCACTGCATGTTCCCTGACCTCCCCATGCTGACCACCCCGCGGTGCTTTTCTCCATCCTACATTGCCACTCACTGCCTATCCTAATTCAGACCCTCCGATTCACACCACCCCGTGATGTTTTTCTCACTCCTATTAGTGAATGTAATGTTGCACACCCAAACAATGCGCACCACCGCGCGATGTTTTTCAGAAACCTATCCTACATTGCCACTGCATGTTCCCTTAGCTCCCCATGCTGACCACCTCGCGGTGCTTTTCTCCATCCTACATTGCCACTCACTGCCTATCCTAATTCAGACCCTCCGATTCACACCACCCCGTGATGTTTTTCGCACTCCTACTAGTGAATGTAATGTTACACACCCATACAATGAGCACCACCCTGCGATGTTTTTCAGAAACCTATCCTACATTGCCACTTCATGTTCCCTGACCTCCCCATGCTGTCCACCCCTCTGTGCTTTTCTCCATCCTACATTGCCACTCACTGCCTATCCTAATTCAGACCCTCCGATTCACACCACCCCGTGATGTTTTTCTCACTCCTACTAGTGAATGTAACGTTACACACCCATAGAATACGCACCACCCCATGATGTTTTTCTCACTCCTACTAGTGAATGTAACGTTATACACCCATACATTGCCACTCACTACCTTTGCTAATTCAGACTCTCCGATTCACACCACCCCGTGATGTTTTTCTCACTCCTACTAGTGAATGTAATGTTACACACCCATACAATCCGCACCAACTCGCGATGATTTTTAGAAACCTATCCTACATTGCCACTGCATGTTCCCTAACCTCCCCATTATGACCACTCCGTGGTGCTTTTCTCCATCCTTCATTGCCACTCACTGCCTATCCTAATTCAGACCCTCCGATTCACACCACCCCATGATGTTTTTCTCACTCCTACTAGTGAATGTAATGTTACACACCCATACAATGCACACCACCCCGCGATGTTTTTCAGAAACCTATCGTATATTGCCACTGCCTGTTCCCTGACCTCCCCATGCTGACCACCCCGCGGTGCTTTTCACCATCCTACATTGCCATTCACTGCCTATTCTGATTCAGACCCTCCGAATCACACCACCCTGTGATGTTTTTCTCATTCATACTAGTGAATGTAATGCTACACACCCATACAATGCGCACCACCCCGCGAAGTTTTTCAGAAACCTATCCTACATTGCCACTGCGTGTTCCCTGACTTCCCCATGCTGACCACCCCGTGGAGCTTTTCTCCATCCTACATTGCCACTCACTGCCTATCCTAATTCAGACCCTCCGATTCACACCACCCCGTGATGTTTTTCTCACTCCTACTAGTGAATGTAATGTTACACACCCATACAATGAGCACCACCCCGCGATGTTTTTCAGAAACCTATCCTATATTGCCACTGCATGTTCACTGACCTCCCCATGCTGACCACCCCGCGGTGCTGTTTTCCATCCTACATTGCCACTCACTGCCTATCCTAATTCAGACCCTCCGATTCACACCACCCTGTGATGTTTTTCTCATTCCTACTAGTGAATGTAATGCTACACACCCATACAATGCGCACCACCCCGCGAAGTTTTTCAGAAACCTATCCTACATTGCCACTGCGTGTTCCCTGACTTCCCCATGCTGACCACCCCGTGGAGCTTTTCTCCATCCTACATTGCCACTCACTGCCTATCCTAATTCAGACCCTCCGATTCACACCACCCCGTGATGTTTTTCTCACTCCTACTAGTGAATGTAATGTTACACACCCATACAATGAGCACCACCCCGCGATGTTTTTCAGAAACCTATCCTATATTGCCACTGCATGTTCACTGACCTCCCCATGCTGACCACCCCGCGGTGCTTTTCTCCATCCTACATTGCCACTCACTGCCTATCCTTATTCAGACGCTCCGATTCACACCACCCCGTGATGTTTTTCTCACTCCTACTAGTGAATGTAATGTTACACACCCATACAATGCGCACCACCCCGCGATGATTTTCAGAAAACTATCCTACATTGCCACTGCATGTTCCCTGACCTCCCAATTCTGACCACTCCACGGTGCTGTTTTCCATCCTACATTGCCACTCACTGCCTATCCTAATTCAGACCCTCCGATTCACACCACCCTGTGATGTTTTTCTCATTCCTACTAGTGAATGTAATGTTACACACCCATACAATGCGCACCACCTCGCGATGTTTTTCAAAAACCTATCATACATTGCCACTGCATGTTCCCTGACCTCCCCATGCTGACCACCCCGTGGTGCTTTTCTACATCCTACATTGCCACTCACTGCCTATCCTGATTCAGACCCTCCGATTCACAACACCCAGTGATGTTTTTCTCACTCCTACTAGTGAATGTAATGTTACACACCCATACAATGCGCACCTCCTCGCGATGCTTTCAAAAAACCTATCCTACATTGCCACTGCATGTTCCCTGACCTCCCCATGCTGACCACCCCGTGGTGCTTTTCTCCATCCTACATTGCCACTCACTGTCTGTCCTGATGCAGACCCTCCGATTCACACCACCCCGTGATGTTATTCTCACTCCTACTAGTGAATGTAATGTTACACACCCATACAATGCGCACCACCCCGCGATGTTTTTCAGAAACCTATCCTACATTTCCACTGCATGTTCCCTGACCTCCCCATGCTGACCAGCCCGTGGTGCTTTTCTACATCGTACATTGCCACTCACTGTCTATCCTAATTCAGACCCTCCGATTCACACCAACCCGTGATGTTTTTCTCAGTCCTACTAGTGAATGTAAAGTTACACACCCATACAATGCGCACCACCCCGCGATGTTTTTCAGAAACCTATCCTACAATGCCACTGCATGTTCCCTGACCTCCCGATGCTGACCACATTGCGGTGCTTTTCTCCATCCTATATTGCCACTCACTGCCTATCCTAATTCAGACCCTCCGATTCACACCATCCCATGATGTTTTTCTCACTCCTACTAGTGAATGTAATGTTACACACCCATACAATGCGCATCACCCCGCGATGTTTTTCAGAAACCTATCCTACATTGCCACTGCATGTTCCTGACCTCCCCATGCTGACCACCCCGCGGTGCTTTTCTCCATCCTACATTGCCACTCACTGCCTATCCTAATTCAGACCCTCCGATTGACACCACCCCGTGATGTTTTTCTCACTCCTACTAGTTTATGTAATGTTACACACCCATACAATGCGCACCAAACGGCGATGTTTTTCAGAAACTTATGCTACATTGCCACTGCATGTTCAGTGACCTCCCCATGCTGACCACCCCGCGGTGCTTTTCTCCATCCTACATTGCCACTCACTGCCTATCCTAATTCAGACCCTCCGATTCACACTACCCTGTGATGTTTTTCTCACTCCTACTAGTGAATGTAATGTTACACACCCATACAATGCGCACCACCCCGCGATGATTTTCAGAAACCTATTCTACATTGCCATTGCATGTTCCCTGACCTCCCCATGCTGACCACCTCACGGTGCTTTTCTCCATCTTATATTGCCACTCACTGCCTATCCTAATTCAGACCCTCTGATTCACACCAACCTGTGATGTTTTTCTCAGTCCTACTAGTGAATGTAATGTTACACACCCATACAATGCGCACAACCCCGCGATGTTTTTCAGAAATCTATCCTACATTGCCACTGGATGTTCCCTGACTTCCGCATGCTGACCACCTCGCGGTGCTTTTCTCTATCCTACATTGCCACTCACTGCCTATCCTAATTCAGACCCTCCGATTCACACCACCCCGTGATGTTTTTCTCACTCCTACTAGTGAATGTAAAGTTACACACCCATACAATGAGCACCACCCCGCGTTGTTTTTCAGAAACCAATCCTATATTGCCACTGCATGTTCACTGACCTCCCCATGCTGACCACCCCGCGGTGCTTTTCTCCATCCTACATTGCCACTCACTGCCTATCCTTATTCAGACGCTCCGATTCACACCACCCCGTGATGTTTTTCTCACTCCTACTAGTGAATGTAATGTTACACACCCATACAATGCGCACCACCCCGCGATGATTTTCAGAAAACTATCCTACATTGCCACTGCATGTTCCCTGACCTCCCCATTCTGACCACTCCATGGTGCTGTTTTCCATCCTACATTGCCACTCACTGCCTATCCTAATTCAGACCCTCCGATTCACACCACCCCGTGATGTTTTTCTCATTCCTACTAGTGAATGTAATGTTACACACCCATACAATGCGCACCACCTCGCGATGTTTTTCAAAACCTATCATACATTGCCACTGCATGTTCCCTGACCTCCCCATGCTGACCACCCCGTGGTGCTTTTCTACATCCTACATTGCCACTCACTGCCTATCCTGATTCAGACCCTCCGATTCACAACACCCCGTGATGTTTTTCTCACTCCTACTAGTGAATTTAATGTTACACACCCATACAATGCGCACTTCCTCGCGATGTTTTTAAGAAACCTATCCTACATTGCCACTGCATGTTCCCTGAACTCCCCATGCTGACCACCCCGTGGTGCTTTTCTCCATCCTACATTGCCACTCACTGCCTATCCTTATTCAGACCCTCCGATTCACACCACCCCGTGATGTTTTTCTCACTCCTACTAGTGAATGTAATGTTACACACCCATACAATGCGCCCCACCCCACGATGTTTTTCAGAAACTTATCCTACATTGCCACTGCATGTTAACTGCCCTCCCCGTGCTGACCACCCCGCGGTGCTTTTCTCCATCCTACATTGCCACTCACTACCTATCCTAATTCACCGCCCCTCCGATTCACACCACCCCGCGATGTTTTTCTCACTCCTACTAGTGAATGTAATGTTACACACACATAAAATGCGCTCCACCACGCGATGTTTTTCAGAAACCTATAATACATTGCCACTGCATGTTCCCTGACCTCCCCATGCTGACCACCCCGCGGTGCTTTTCTCCATCCTACATTGCCACTCACTGCCTATCCTAATTCAGACCACCCGATTAACTCCACCCCGTGATGTTTTTCTCACTCCTACTAGTGAATGTAATGTTACACACCCATACAATGCGCAACACCCTGCGATGTTTTTCAGAAACCTATCCTACATTGCCACTGCATGTTCCCTGACCTCCCCATGCTGACCACCCCGCGGTGCTTTTCTCCATCGTACATTGCCACTCACTGCCTATCCTAATTCAGACCCTCTGATTCACACCACCCCGTGATGCTTTTCTCACTCCTACTAGTGAATGTAATGTTACACACCCATACAATGCGCACCACCCCGCGATGTTTTTCAGAAACCTATCCCACATTGCCACTGCATGTTCCCAGACTTCCCCATGCTGACCGCCCCGCGGTGCTTTTCTCCATCCTACATTGCCCCTCACTGCCTATCTTAATTCAGACCTTCCGATTCACACCACCCCGTGATGTTTTTCTCACTCCTACTAGTGAATGTAATGTTACACACCCATACAATGCGCACCTCCTCGCGATGTTTTTAAAAAACCTATCCTACATTGCCACTGCATGTTCCCTGACCTCCCCATGCTGACCACCCCGTGGTGCTTTTATCCATCCGACATTGCCACTCACTGCCTATCCTGATTCAGACCCCCCGAATCACACCACCCCGTGATGTTTTTCTCAGTCCTACTAGTGAATGTAAAGTTACACACCCATACAATGCGCACCAACCCGCGATGTTTTTCAGAAACCTATCCTACATTGCCACTGCATGTTCCCTGACCTCCCCATGCTGACCACCCCACGGTGCTTTTCTCCATCGTACATTGCCACTCACTGCCTATCCTAATTCAGACCCTCCGATTCACACCACCCCGTGATGTTTTTCTCAGTCCTACTAGTGAATGTAAAGTTACACACCCATACAATGCGCACCACCCCACGATGTTTTTCAGAAACCTATCGTATACTGCCACTGCCTGTTCCCTGACCTCCCCATGCTGACCACCCCGCGGTGCTTTTCACCATCCTACATTGCCATTCACTGCCTATTCTAATTCAGATCCTCCGATTCACACCACCCTGTGATGTTTTTCTCACTCATACTAGTGAATGTAATGCTACACACCCATACAATGCGCACCACCCCTCCATGTTTTTCAGAAACCTATCCTACATTGCCACTGCATGTTCCCTGGCTTCCCCATGCTGACCACCCCGCAGAGCTTTTCTCCATCCTACATTGCCACTCACTGCCTATCCTAATTCAGACCCTCCGATTCACACTACCCTGTGATGTTTTTCTCACTCCTACTAGAGAATGTAATGTTACACACCCATACAATGCGCACCACCGCGTGATGATTTTCAGAAACCTATTCTACATTGCCATTGCATGTTTCCTGACCTCCCCATGGTGACCACCTCACGGTGCTTTTCTCCATCTTATATTGCCACTCACTGCCTATCCTAATTCAGACCCTCCGATTCACACCAACCTGTGATGTTTTTCTCAGTCCTACTAGTGAATGTAATGTTACACACCCATACAATGCGCAAAACCCCGCGATGTTTTTCAGAAACCTATCCTATATTGCCACTGCATGTTCCCTGACCTCCCCATGCTGACAACCTCGCGGTGCTTTTCTCCATCCTACATTGCCACTCACTGCCTATCCTAATTCAGACGCTCCGATTCACACCACCCGGTGATGTTTTTCTCACTCCTACGAGTGAATGTAATATTACACACCCATACAATGCGCACCACCTCGCGATGTTTTTCAGAAACCTATCCTACATTGCCACTGCATGTTCCCTGACCTCCCCATGCTGACCATCCCGTGGTACTTTTCTCCATCCTACATTGCCACTCACTGCCTATCCTGATTCAGACGCTCCGATTCGCACCAACCCGTGATATTTTTCTCACTCCTACTAGTGAATGTAATGTTACACACCCATACAGTGCGCACCACCCCGTGATGTTTTTCTCACTCCTACTAGTGAATGTAACGTTGCACACCCATACAATGCGAACCACCCCATGATGTTTTTCTCATTCCTAGTAGTGAATGTAACGTTATACACCCATACAATGTGCACCACCACTCGATGTTTTTCAGAAACCTATCCTACAATGCCACTGCATGTTCCCTGACCTCCCCATGCTGACCAACCCGCGGTGCTTTTCTCAGTCCGACATTGCCAATCACTACCTTTGCTAATTCAGATCCTCCGATTCACACGACCACGTGATGTTTTTCTCACTCCTACTAGTGAATATAATGTTACACACCCATACAATGCGCACCACCCCGCGATGTTTTTCCGAAACCTATCCTACATTGCCACTGCATGTTCCCTGACCTTCCCATGCTGACCACCCCGCGGTGCTTTTCTCCATCCTACATTGCCACTCACTGCCTATCCTAATTGAGACCCTCCGATTCACACCATCCCATGATGTTTTTCTCACTCCTACTAGTGAATGTAATGTTACACACCCATACAATGCGCAGCACCCCGTGATGTTTTTCTCACTGCTACTAGTGAATGTAATGTAACACACAGACATACAATGTGCACCACCCCGCTATGTTTTTCAGAAACCTATCCTACATTGCCACTGCATGTTCCCTGACCTCCCCATGCTGACCACCCCGCGGTGCTTTTCTCCATCCTACATTGCCACTCACTGCCTATCCTAATTCAGACCCTCCGATTCACACCACCCCGTGATGTTTTTCTCACTCCTATTAGTGAATGTAATGTTGCACACCCAAACAATGCGCACCACCGCGCGATGTTTTTCAGAAACCTATCCTACATTGCCACTGCATGTTCCCTTAGCTCCCCATGCTGACCACCTCGCGGTGCTTTTCTCCATCCTACATTGCCACTCACTGCCTATCCTAATTCAGACCCTCCGATTCACACCACCCCGTGATGTTTTTCGCACTCCTACTAGTGAATGTAATGTTACACACCCATACAATGAGCACCACCCCGCGATGTTTTTCAGAAACCTATCCTACATTGCCACTTCATGTTCCCTGACCTCCCCATGCTGTCCACCCCTCTGTGCTTTTCTCCATCCTACATTGCCACTCACTGCCTATCCTAATTCAGACCCTCCGATTCACACCACCCCGTGATGTTTTTCTCACTCCTACTAGTGAATGTAACGTTACACACCCATAGAATACGCACCACCCCATGATGTTTTTCTCACTCCTACTAGTGAATGTAACGTTATACACCCATACATTGCCACTCACTACCTTTGCTAATTCAGACTCTCCGATTCACACCACCCCGTGATGTTTTTCTCACTCCTACTAGTGAATGTAATGTTACACACCCATACAATCCGCACCAACTCGCGATGATTTTTAGAAACCTATCCTACATTGCCACTGCATGTTCCCTAACCTCCCCATTATGACCACTCCGTGGTGCTTTTCTCCATCCTTCATTGCCACTCACTGCCTATCCTAATTCAGACCCTCCGATTCACACCACCCCATGATGTTTTTCTCACTCCTACTAGTGAATGTAATGTTACACACCCATACAACGCGCACCAACCCGGGATCTTTTTCAGAAACCTATCCTACATTGCCACTGCATGTTCCCTGAACTCCCCATGCTGACCACCCCGTGGTGCTTTTCTCCATCCTACATTGCCACTCACTGCCTATCCTTATTCAGACCCTCCGATTCACACCACCCCGTGATGTTTTTCTCACTCCTACTAGTGAATGTAATGTTACACACCCATACAACGCGCACCAACCCGGGATCTTTTTCAGAAACCTATCCTACATTGCCACTGCATGTTCCCTGAACTCCCCATGCTGACCACCCCGTGGTGCTTTTCTCCATCCTACATTGCCACTCACTACCTATCCTAATTCACCGCCCCTCCGATTCACACCACCCCGCGATGTTTTTCTCACTCCTACTAGTGAATGTAAGGTTACACACACATAAAATGCGCACCACCACGGGATGTTTTTCAGAAACCTATAATACATTGCCACTGCATGTTCCCTGACCTCCCCATGCTGACCACCCCGCGGTGCTTTTCTCCATCCTACATTGCCACTCACTGCCTATCCTAATTCAGACCACCCGATTCACTCCACCCCGTGATGTTTTTCTCACTCCTACTAGAGAATGTAATGTTACACACCCATACAATGTGCACAACCCCGCGATGTTTTTCAGAAACCTATCCTACATTGCCACTGCATGTTCCCTGACCTCCCCATGCTGACCACCCCGCGGTGCTTTTCTCCATCGTACATTGCCACTCACTGCCTATCCTAATTCAGACCCTCTGATTCACACCACCCCGTGATGCTTTTCTCACTCCTACTAGTGAATGTAATGTTACACACCCATACAATGCGCACCACCCCGCCATGTTTTTCAGAAACCTATCCCACATTGCCTCTGCATGTTCCCAGACCTCCCCATGCTGACCACCCCGCGGTGCTTTTCTCCATCCTACATTGCCCCTCACTGCCTATCCTAATTCAGACCTTCCGATTCACACCACCCCGTGATGTTTTTCTCACTCCTACTAGTGAATGTAATGTTACACACCCATACAATGCGCACCTCCTCGCGATGTTTTTAAAAAACCTATCCTACATTGCCACTGCATGTTCCCTGACCTCCCCATGCTGACCACCCCGTGGTGCTTTTATCCATCCGACATTGCCACTCACTGCCTATCCTGATTCAGACACTCCAATTCACACCACCCCGTGATGTTTTTCTCACTCCTACTAGTGAATGTAAAGTTACACACCCATACAATGCGCACCAACCCGCGATGTTTTTCAGAAACCTATCCTACATTGCCACTGCATGTTCCCTGACCTCCACTTGCTGACCACCCCACGGTGCTTTTCTCCATCGTACATTGCCACTCACTGCGTATCCTAATTCAGACCCTCCGATTCACACCAACCCGTGATGTTTTTCTCAGTCCTACTAGTGAATGTAACGTTACACACCCATACAATGCGCACCACCCCATGATGTTTTTCTCACTCCTACTTGTGAATGTAACGTTATACACCCATACAATGTGCACCACCACTCGATGTTTTTCAGAAACCTATCCTACAATGCCACTGCATGTTCCCTGACCTCCCCATGCTGACCAACCCGCGGTGCTTTTCTCAGTCCGACATTGCCACTCACTACCTTTGCTAATTCAGACCCTCCGATTCACACGACCCCGTGATGTTTTTCTCTCTCCTACTAGTGAATGTAATGTTACACACCCATACAATGCGCACCACCCCGCGATGTTTTTCAGAAACCTATCCTACATTGCCACTGCATGTTCCCTGACCTTCCCATGCTGACCACCCCGCGGTGCTTTTCTCCATCCTACATTGCCACTCACTGCCTATCTAATTCAGACCCTCCGATTCACACCACCCCGTGATGTTTTTCTCACTCCTATTAGTGAATGTAATGTTGCACACCCAAACAATGCGCACCACCGCGCGATGTTTTTCAGAAACCTATCCTACATTGTCACTGCATGTTCCCTTACCTCCCCATGCTGACCACCTCGCGGTGCTTTTCTCCATCCTACATTGCCACTCACTGCCTATCCTAATTCAGACCCTCCGATTCACACCACCCCGCGATGTTTTTCTCACTCCTACTAGTGAATGTAATGTTACACACACATAAAATGCGCAACACCACGCGATGTTTTTCAGAAACCTATAATACATTGCCACTGCATGTTCCTTGACCTCCCCATGCTGACCACCCCGCGGTGCTTTTCTCCATCCTACATTGCCACTCACTGCCTATCCTAATTCAGACCACCCGATTCACTCCACCCCGTGATGTTTTTCTCACTCCTACTAGAGAATGTAATGTTACACACCCATACAATGAGCACAACCCCGCGATGTTTTTCAGAAACCTATCCTACATTGCCACTGCATGTTCCCTTACCTCCCCATGCTGACCACCCCGCGGTGCTTTTCTCCATCGTACATTGCCACTCACTGCCTATCCTAATTCAGACCCTCCGATTCACACCAACCTGTGATGTTTTTCTCAGTCCTACTAGTGAATGTAATGTTACACACCCATACAATGCGCAAAACCCCGCGATGTTTTTCAGAAACCTATCCTATATTGCCACTGCATGTTCCCTGACCTCCCCATGCTTACCACCCTGCGGTGCTTTTCTCCATCCTACATTGCCACTCACTGCCTATCCTAATTCAGACCCTCCGATTCACACCACCCCGTGATGTTTTTCTCACTCCTACTAGTGAATGTAATGTTACACACCCATACAATGCGCACCACCCCGCGATGATTTTCAGAAACCTATTCTACTTTGCCATTGCATGTTCCCTGACCTCCCCATGCTGACCAACTTACGGTGCTTTTCTCCATCTTATGTTGCCACTCACTGCCTATCCTAATTCAGACCCTCCGATTCACACCACCCGTGATGTTTTTCTCACTCCTACTAGTGAATGTAATATTACACACCCATACAATGCGCACCACCTCGCGATGTTTTTCAAAAACCTATCCTACATTGCCACTGCATGTTCCCTGACTTCCCCATGCTGACCACCCCGTGGTGCTTTTCTCCATCCTACATTGCCACTCACTGCCTATCCTGATTCAGACCCTCCGATTCACAACACCCCGTTATGTTTTTCTCACTCCTACTATTGAATATAATGTTACACACCCATACAATGCACACCTCCTCGCGATGTTTTAAAGAAACCTATCCTACATTGCCACTGCATGTTCCCTGACCTCCCCATGCTGACCATCCTGTGGTACTTTTCTCCATCCTACATTGCCACTCACTGCCTATCCTGATTCAGACCCTCCGATTCGCACCACCCCGTGATATTTTTCTCACTCCTACTAGTGAATGTAATGTTACACACCCATACAGTGCGCACCACCCCGTAATGTTTTTCTCACTCCTACTAGTGAATGTAACGTTACACACCCATACAATGCGCACCACCCCATGATGTTTTTCTCACTCCTACTAGTGAATGTAACGTTATACACCCATACAATGTGCACCACCACTCGATGTTTTTCAAAAACCTATCCTACAATGCCACTGCATGTTCCCTGACATCCCCATGCTGACCAACCCGCGGTGCTTTTCTCAGTCCGACATTGCCACTCACTACCTTTGGTAATTCAGACCCTCCGAATCACACGACCCCGTGATGTTTTTCTCACTCCTACTAGTGAATGTAATGTTACACACCCATACAATGCGCACCACCCCGCGATGTTTTTCAGAAACCTATCCTACATTGCCACTGCATGTTCCCTGACCTTCCCATGCTGACCAGCCCGCGGTGCTTTTCTCCATCCTACATTGCCACTCACTGCCTATCTAATTCAGACCCTCCGATTCACACCACCCCGTGATGTTTTTCTCACTCCTATTAGTGAATGTAATGTTGCACACCCAAAGAATGCGCACCACCGCGCGATGTTTTTCAGAAACCTATCCTACATTGCCACTGCATGTTCCCTTACCTCCCCATGCTGACCACCTCGCGGTGCTTTTCTCCATCCTACATTGCCACTCACTGCCTATCCTAATTCAGACCCTCCGATTCACACCACCCCGTGATGTTTTTCGCACTCCTGCTAGTGAATGTAATGTTACACACCCATACAATGAGCACCACCCCGCGATGTTTTTCAGAAACCTATCCTACATTGCCACTTCATGTTCCCTGACCTCCCCATGCTGTCCACCCCTCAGTGCTTTTCTCCATCCTACATTGCCACTCACTGCCTATCCTAATTCAGACCCTCCGATTCACACCACCCCGTGATGTTTTTCTCACTCCTACTAGTGAATGTAATGTTACACATCCATACAGTGGGCACCACCCCGTGATGTTTTTCTCACTCCTACTAGTGAATGTAACGTTACACACCCATAGAATACGCACCACCCCATGATGTTTTTCTCACTCCTACTAGTGAATGTAACGTTATACACGCATACATTGCCACTCACTACCTTTGCTAATTCAGACTCTCCGATTCACACCACCCCGTGATGTTTTTCTCACTCCTACTAGTGAATGTAATGTTACACACCCATACAATGCGCACCAACTCGCGATGATTTTTAGAAACCTATCCTACATTGCCACTGCATGTTCCCTAACCTCCCCATTCTGACCACTCCGAGGTGCTTTTCTCCATCCTTCATTGCCACTCACTGCCTATCCTAATTCAGACCCTCCGATTCACACAACCCCATGATGTTTTTCTCATTCCTACTAGTGAATGTAATGTTGCACACCCATACAATGCGCACCACCTCGCGATGTTGTTCAAAAACCTATCATACATTGCCACTGCATGTTCCCTGACCTCCCCATGCTGACCACCCCGTGGTGGTTTTCTACATCCTACATTGCCACTCACTGCCTATCCTGATTCAGACCCTCCGATTCACAACACCCCGTGATGTTTTTCTCACTCCTACTAGTGAATGTAATGTTACACACCCATACAATGCGCACTTCCTCGCGATGTTTTTAATAAACCTATCCTACATTGCCACTGCATGTTCCCTGAACTCCCCATGCTGACCACCCCGTGGTGCTTTTCTCCATCCTACATTGCCACTCACTGCCTATCCTTATTCAGACCCTCCGATTCACACCACCCCGTGATGTTTTTCTCACTCCTACTAGTGAATGTAATGTTACACACCCATACAACGCGCACCAACCCGGGATCTTTTTCAGAAACCTATCCTACATTGCCACTGCATGTTCCCTGAACTCCCCATGCTGACCACCCCGTGGTGCTTTTCTCCATCCTACATTGCCACTCACTACCTATCCTAATTCACCGCCCCTCCGATTCACACCACCCCGCGATGTTTTTCTCACTCCTACTAGTGAATGTAATGTTACACACACATAAAATGCGCACCACCACGCGATGTTTTTCAGAAACCTATAATACATTGCCACTGCATGTTCCCTGACCTCCCCATGCTGACCACCCCGCGGTGCTTTTCTCCATCCTACATTGCCACTCACTGCCTATCCTAATTCAGACCACCCGATTCACTCCACCCCGTGATGTTTTTCTCACTCCTACTAGAGAATGTAATGTTACACACCCATACAATGTGCACAACCCCGCGATGTTTTTCAGAAACCTATCCTACATTGCCACTGCATGTTCCCTGACCTCCCCATGCTGACCACCCCGTGGTGCTTTTCTCCATCGTACATTGCCACTCACTGCCTATCCTAATTCAGACCCTCTGATTCACACCACCCCATGATGCTTTTCTCACTCCTACTAGTGAATGTAATGTTACACACCCATACAATGCGCACCACCCCGCGATGTTTTTCAGAAACCTATCCCACATTGCCTCTGCATGTTCCCAGACCTCCCCATGCTGACCAACCCGCGGTGCTTTTCTCCATCCTACATTGCCCCTCACTGCCTATCCTAATTCAGACCTTCCGATTCACACCACCCCGTGATGTTTTTCTCACTCCGACTAGTGAATGTAATGTTACACACCCATACAATGCGCACCTCCTCGCGATGTTTTTAAAAAACCTATCCTACATTGCCACTGCATGTTCCCTGACCTCCCCATGCTGACCACCCCGTGGTGCTTTTATCCATCCGACATTGCCACTCACTGCCTATCCTGATTCAGACCCTCCAATTCACACCACCCCGTGATGTTTTTCTCACTCCTACTAGTGAATGTAAAGTTACACACCCATACAATGCGCACCAACCCGCGATGTTTTTCAGAAACCTATCCTACATTGCCACTGCATGTTCCCTGACCTCCACATGCTGACCACCCCACGGTGCTTTTCTCCATCGTTCATTGCCACTCACTGCGTATCCTAATTCAGACCCTCCGATTCACACCAACCCGTGATGTTTTTCTCAGTCCTACTAGTGAATGTAACGTTACACACCCATACAATGCGCACCACCCCATGATGTTTTTCTCACTCCTACTAGTGAATGTAACGTTATACACCCATACAATGCGCACCACCTCGCGATGTTTTTCAAAAACCTATCCTACATTGCCACTGCATGTTCCCTGACTTCCCCATGCTGACCACCCCGTGGTGCTTTTCTCCATCCTACATTGCCACTCACTGCCTATCCTGATTCAGACCCTCCGATTCACAACACCCCGTGATGTTTTTCTCACTCCTACTATTGAATGTAATGTTACACACCCATACAATGCACACCTCCTCGCGATGTTTTAAAGAAACCTATCCTACATTGCCACTGCATGTTCCCTGACCTCCCCATGCTGACCATCCTGTGATACTTTTCTCCATCCTACATTGCCACTCACTGCCTATCCTGATTCAGACCCTCCGATTCGCACCACCCCGTGATATTTTTCTCACTCCTACTAGTGAATGTAATGTTACACACCCATACAGTGCGCACCACCCCGTGATGTTTTTCTCACTCCTACTAGTGAATGTAACGTTACACACCCATACAATGCGCACCACCCCATGATGTTTTTCTCACTCCTACTAGTGAATGTAACGTTATACACCCATACAATGTGCACCACCACTCGATGTTTTTCAAAAACCTATCCTACAATGCCACTGCATGTTCCCTGACATCCCCATGCTGACCAACCCGCGGTGCTTTTCTCAGTCCGACATTGCCACTCACTACCTTTGCTAATTCAGACTCTCCGATTCACACCACCCCGTGATGTTTTTCTCACTCCTACTAGTGAATGTAATGTTACACACCCATACAATGCGCACCAACTCGCGATGATTTATAGAAACCTATCCTACATTGCCACTGCATGTTCAATAACCTCCCCATTCTGACCACTCCGCGGTGCTTTTCTCCATCCTTCATTGCCACTCACTGCCTATCCTAATTCAGACCCTCCGATTCACACAACCCCATGATGTTTTTCTCACTCCTACTAGTGAATGTAATGTTACACACCCATACAATGCGCACCACCTCGCAATGTTTTTCAAAAACCTATCCTACATTGCCACTGCATGTTCCCTGACCTCCCCATGCTGACCAACCAGTGGTGCTTTTCTCCATCCTACATTGCCACTCACTGCCTATCATGATTCAGACCCTCCAATTCACACCACACCGTGATGTTTTACTTACTCCTACTAGTGAATGTAATGTTACACACCCATACAGTGCGCACCACACCGTGATGTTTTTCTCACGCCTACTAGTGAATTTTAACCTTACACACCCATACAATGTGCACCACCCCATGATGTTTTTCTCACTCCTACTAATGAATGTAAAGTTATACACCCATACAATGCGCACCACCACTCGATGTTTTTCAGAAACCATCCTACATTGCCACTGCATGTTCCCTGACCTCCCCATGCTGACCAACCCGCGGTTCTCTTCTCCGTCCGACATTGCCACTCACTACCTTTCCTAATTCAGACCCTCCGATTCACACCACCCCGTGATGTTTTTCTCACTCCTACTAGTGAATGTAATGTTACCCACCCATACATTGCGCACCACCGCGCGATGTTTTTCAGAAACCTATACTACATTGCCACTGCATATTCCCTGACCTCCCCATGCTGACCACCTCGCGGTGCTTTTCTCCATCCTACTTTGCCACTCACTGCCTATCCTAATTCAGACCCTCCGATTCACACCACCCCGTGATATTTTTCTCACTCCTACTAGTGAATGTGATGTTACACACCCATACAATGAGCACCACCCCGCGATGTTTTGCAGAAACCTATCCTACATTGCCACTGCATGTTCCCTGACCTCCCCATGGTGACCACCTCGCAGTGCTTTTCTCCATCCTACATTGCCACTCACTGCCTATCCTAATTCAGACCCTCCGATTCACACGACCCCGTGATGTTTTTCTCACTCCTACTAGTGAATGTAATGTTACACACCCATACAATGTGCACCACCCCGCGATGTTTTTCAGAAACCTATCCTACATTGCCACTGCATGTTCCCTGACCTCCCCATGCTGACAACGCCGCGGTGTTTTTCTCCATCCTACATTGCCACTCACTGCCTAACTAATTCAGATCCTCCGATTCACACCACCCCGTGATGTTTTTCTCACTCCTACTAGTGAATGTAATGTTACACACCCATACAATGCGCACCACCGCGCGATGTTTTTCAGAAACCTATCCTACATTGCCTCTGCATGTTCCCTGACCTCCCCATGCTGACCACCTCGCGGTGCTTTTCTCCATCCTACATTGCCACTCACTGCCTATCCTAATTCAGACCCTCCGATTCACACCACCCCGTGATGTTTTTCTCACTCCTACTAGTGAATGTAATATTACACACCCATACAATGTGCACCACCTCGCGATGTTTTTCTAAAACCTATCCTACATTGCCACTGCATGTTCCCTGACTTCCCCATGCTGACCACCCCGTGGTGCTTTTCTCCATCCTACATTGCCACTCACTGCCTATCCTGATTCAGACCCTCCGATTCACAACACCCCGTGATGTTTTTCTCACTCCTACTATTGAATGTAATGTTACACACCCATACAATGCACACCTCCTCGCGATGTTTTAAAGAAACCTATCCTACATTGCCACTGCATGTTCCCTGACCTCCCCATGCTGACCACCCCGTGGTACTTTTCTCCATCCTACATTGCCACTCACTGCCTATCCTGATTCAGACCCTCCGATTCGCACCAACCCATGATACTTTTCTCACTCCTACTAGTGAATGTAATGTTACACACCCATACAGTGCGCACCACCCCGTGATGTTTTTCTCATTCCTACTAGTGAATGTAACGTTACACACCAATACAATGCGCACCACCCCATGATGTTTTTCTCACTCCTACTAGTGAATGTAACGTTATACACCCATACAATGTGCACCACCACTCGATGTTTTTCAGAAACCTATCCTACAATGCCACTGCATGTTCCCTGACCTCCCCATGCTGACCAACCCGCGGTGCTTTTCTCAGTCCGACATTGCCACTCACTACCTTTGCTAATTCAGACCCTCCGATTCACACCACCCCGTGATGTTTTTCTCACTCCTACTAGTGAATGTAATGTTACACACCCATACAATGCGCACCACCACGCGATGTTTTTCAGAAACCTATAATACATTGCCACTGCATGTTCCCTGACCTCCCAATGCTGACCATCCCGCGGTGCTTTTCTCCATCCTACATTGCCACTCACTGCCTATCCTAATTCAGACCATCCGATTCACTCCACCCCGTGATGTTTTTCTCACTCCTACTAGAGAATGTAATGTTACACACCCATACAATGCGCACAACCCCGCGATGTTTTTCAGAAACCTATCCTACATTGCCACTGCATGTTCCTTTACCTCCCCATGCTGACCACCCCGCGGTGCTTTTCTCCATCGTACATTGCCACTCACTGACTATCCTAATTCAGACCCTCTGATTCACATAACCCCGTGATGGTTTTCTCACTCCTACTAGTGAATGTAATGTTACACACCCATACAATGCGCACCACCCCTCGATGTTTTTTAGAAACCTATCCCACATTGCCACTGCATGTTCCCAGACCTCCCCATGCTGACCACCCCGCGGTGCTTTTCTCCATCCTACATTGCCACTCACTGCCTATCCTAATTCAGACCTTCCGATTCACACCACCCCGTGGTGTTTTTCTCACTCCTACTAGTGAATGTAATGTTACACAACCATACAATGCGCACCTCCTCGCGATGTTTTTAAAAAACCTATCCTACATTGCCACTGCATGTTCCCTGACCTCCCCATGCTGACCACCCCGTGGTGCTTTTATCCATCCGACATTGCCACTCACTGCCTATCCTGATTCAGACCCTCCGATTCACACCACCCCGTGATGTTTTTCTCACTCCTACTAGTGAATGTAAAGTTACACACCCATACAATGCGCACCAACCCGCGATGTTTTTCAGAAACCTATCCTACATTGCCACTGCATGTTCCCTGACCTCCCCATGCTGACCACCCCACGGTGCTTTTCTCCATCGTACATTGCCACACATTGCCTATCCTAATTCAGACCCTCCGATTCACACCAACCCGTGATGTTTTTCTCAGTCCTACTAGTGAATGAAAAGTTACACACCCATACAATGCGCACCACCCTGCAATGTTTTTCAGAAACCTATCGTATACTGCCACTGCCTGTTCCCTGAACTTCCCATGCTGACCACCCCGCGGTGCTTTTCACCATGATACATTGCCATTCACTGCCTATCCTGATTCAGACCCTCCGATTCACACCACCCCGTGATGTTTTTCTCACTCCTACTAGTGAAAGTAATGTTACACACCCATACAATGAGCACCACCCCTCGATGTTTTTCAGAAACCTATCCTACATTGCCACTGCATGTTCCCTGACTTCCCCATGCTGACCACCCCGCAGAGCTTTTCTCCATCCTACATTGCCACTCACTGCCTATCCTAATTCAGACCCTCCGATTCACACTACCCTGTGATGTTTTTCTCACTCCTACTAGTGAATGTAATGTTACACACCCATACAGTGCGCACCACCGCGTGATGATTTTCAGAAACCTTTTCTGCATTGCCATTGCATGTTCCCTGACCTCCCCATGGTGCCACCTCACGGTGCTTTTCTCCATCTTATATTGCCACTCACTGCCTATCCTAATTCAGACCCTCCGATTCACACCAACCTGTGATGTTTTTCTCAGTCCTACTAGTGAATGAAAAGTTACACACCCATACAATGCGCACCACCCCGCAATGTTTTTCAGAAACCTATCCTATATTGCCACTGCATGTTCCCTGACCTCCCCGTGCTGACCACCTCGCGGTGCTTTTCTCCATCCTACATTGCCACTCACTGCCTATCCTAATTCAGATGCTCCGATTCACACCACCCGGTGATGTTTTTCTCACTCCTACTAGTGAATGTAATGTTACACACCCATACAATGCGCACCACCCTGCGATGATTTTCAGAAACCTATTCTACTTTGCCATTGCATGTTCCCTGACCTCCCCATGCTGACCAACTTACGGTGCTTTTCTCCATCTTATATTGCCACTCACTGCCTATGCTAATTCAGACCATCCGATTCACACGACCCCGTGATGTTTTTCTCACTCCTACTAGTGAATGTAATATTACACACCCATACAGTGCGCATCACCCCGCGATGTTTTTCTCACTCCTACTAGTGAATGTAACGTTATACACCCATACATTGCCACTCACTACCTTTGCTAATTCAGACTCTCCGATTCACACCACCCCGTGATGTTTTTCTCACTCCTACTAGTGAATGTAACGTTACACACCCATACAATACGCACCACCCCATGATGTTTTTCTCACTCCTACTAGTGAATGTAACGTTATACACCCATACATTGCCACTCACTACCTTTGCTAATTCAGACTCTCCGATTCACACCACCCCGTGATGTTTTTCTCACTCCTACTAGTGAATGTAATGTTACACACCCATACAATGCGCACCAACTCGCGATGATTTTTAGAAACCTATCCTACATTGCCACTGCATGTTCCCTAACCTCCCCATTCTGACCACTCCGCGGTGCTTTTCTCCATCCTTCATTGCCACTCACTGCCTATCCTAATTCAGACCGTCCGATTCACACAACCCCATGATGTTTTTCTCACTCCTACTAGTGAATGTAATGTTACACACCCATACAATGCGCACCACCCCGCGATGTTTTTCAAAAACCTATCCTACATTGCCAGTGCATGTTCCCTGACCTCCCCATGCTGACCAACCCGTGGTGCTTTTCTCCATCCTACATTGCTACTCACTGCCTATCCTGATTCAGACCCTCCGATTCACAACACCCCGTGATGTTTTTCTCACTCCTACTATTGAATGTAATGTTACACACCCATACAATGCACACCTCCTCGCGATGTTTTAAAGAAACCTATCCTACATTGCCACTGCATGTTCCCTGACCTCCCCATGCTGACCACCCCGTGGTACTTTTCTCCATCCTACATTGCCACTCACTGCCTATCCTGATTCAGACACTCCGATTCGCACCAACCCGTGATACTTTTCTCACTCCTACTAGTGAATGTAATGTTACACACCCATACAGTGCCCACCACCCCGTGATGTTTTTCTCATTCCTACTAGTGAATGTAACGTTACACACCCATACAATGCGCACCACCCCATGATGTTTTTCTCACTCCTACTAGTGAATGTAACGTTATACACCCATATAATGTGCACCACCACTCGATGTTTTCAGAAACCTATCCTACAATGCCACTGCATGTTCCCTGACCTCCCCATGCTGACCAACCCGCGGTGCTTTTCTCAGTCCGACATTGCCACTCACTACCTTTGCTAATTCAGACCCTCCGATTCACACCACCCCGTGATGTTTTTCTCACTCCTACTAGTGAATGTAATGTTACACACCCATACAATGCGCACCACCACGCGATGTTTTTCAGAAACCTATAATACATTGCCACTGCCTGTTCCCTGACCTCCCCATGCTGACCACCCCGCGGTGCTTTTCTCCATCCTACATTGCCACTCACTGCCTATCCTAATTCAGACCACCCGATTCACTCCACCCCGTGATGTTTTTCTCACTCCTACTAGAGAATGTAATGTTACACACCCATACAATGCGCACAACCCCGCGATGTTTTTCAGAAACTTATCCTACATTGCCACTGCATGTTCCCTTACCTCCCCATGCTGACCACCCCGCGGTGCTTTTCTCCATTGTGCATTGCCACTCACTGCCTATCCTAATTCAGACCCTCTGATTCACACCACCCCGTGATGCTTTTCTCACTCCTACTAGTGAATGTAATGTTACACACCCATACAATGCGCACCACCCCGCGATGATTTTTAGAAACCTATCCCACATTGCCACTGCATGTTCCCAGACCTCCCCATGCTGACCACCCCGCGGTGCTTTTCTCCATCCTACATTGCCACTCACTGCCTATCCTAATTCAGACCTTCCGATTCACACCACCCCGTGATGTTTTTCTCACTCTACTAGTGAATGTAAAGTTACACACCCATACAATGCGCACCACCCCGCGATGTTTTTCAAAAACCTATCCTACATTGCCACTGCATGTTCCCTGACCTCCCCATGCTGACCAACCCGTGGTGCTTTTCTCCATCCTACATTGCCACTCACTGCCTATCCTGATTCAGACCCTCCGATTCACAACACCCCGTGACGTTTTTCTCACTCCTACTATTGAATGTAATGTTACACACCCATACAATGCACACCTCCTCGCGATGTTTTAAAGAAACCTATCCTACATTGCCACTGCATGTTCCCTGACCTCCCCTTGCTGACCACCCCGTGGTACTTTTTCCATCCTACATTGCCACTCACTGCCTATCCTGATTCAGACCCTCCGATTCGCACCAACCCGTGATACTTTTATCACTCCTACTAGTGAATGTAATGTTACACACCCATACAGTGCGCACCACCCCGTGATGTTTTTCTCATTCCTACTAGTGAATGTAACGTTACACACCCATACAATGCGCACCACCCCATGATGTTTTTCTCACTCCTACTAGTGAATGTAACGTTATACACCCATACAATGTGCACCACCACTCGATGTTTTTCAGAAACCTATCCTACAATGCCACTGCATGTTCCCTGACCTCCCCATGCTGACCAACCCGCGGTGCTTTTCTCAGTCCGACATTGCCACTCACTACCTTTTCTAATTCAGACCCACCGATTCACACCACCCCGTGATGTTTTTCTCACTCCTACTAGTGAATGTAATGTTACACACCCATACAATGCGCACCACCACGCGATGTTTTTCAGAAACCTATAACACATTGCCACTGCATGTTCCCTGACCTCCCCATGCTGACCACCCCGCGGTGCTTTTCTCCATCGTACATTGCCACTCACTGCCTATCCTAATTCAGACACTCTGATTCACACCACGCCGTGATGCTTTTCTCACTCCTACTAGTGAATGTAATGTTACACACCCATACAATGCGCACCACCCCGCGATGTTTTTTAGAAACCTATCCCACATTGCCACTGCATGTTCCCAGACCTCCCCATGCTGACCACCCCGCTGTGCTTTTCTCCATCCTACATTGCCACTCACTGCCTATCCTAATTCAGACCTTCTGATTCACACCACCCCGTGATGTTTTTCTCACTCCTACTAGTGAATGTAATGTTACACACCCATACAATGCGCACCTCCTCGCGATGTTTTTAAAAAACTATCCTAAATTGCCACTGCATGTTCCCTGACCTCCCCATGCTGACCACCCCGTGGTGCTTTTATCCATCCGACATTGCCACTCACTGCCTATCCTGATTCAGACCCTCCGATTCACACCACCCCGTGATGTTTTTCTCACTCCTACTAGTGAATGTAAAGTTACACACCCATACAATGCGCACCAACCCGCGATGTTTTTCAGAAACCTATCCTACATTGCCGCTGCATGTTCCCTGACCTCCCCATGCTGACCACCCCACGGTGCTTTTCTCCATCGTACATTGCCACACACTGCCTATCCTAATTTAGACCCTCCGATTCACACCAACCCGTGATGTTTTTCTCAGTCCTACTAGTGAATGAAAAGTTACACACCCATACAATGCACACCACCCCGCAATGTTTTTCAGAAACCTATCGTATACTGCCACTGCCTGTTCCCTGACCTCCCCATGCTGACCACCCCGCGGTGCTTTTCACCATCGTACATTGCCATTCACTGCCTATTCCAATTCAGACCCTCCGATTCACACTACCCTGTGATGTTTTTCTCACTCATACTAGTGAATGTAATGCTACACACCCATACAATGCGCACCACCCCTCGATGTTTTTCAGAAACCTATCCTAAATTGCCACTGCATGTTCCCTGACTTCCCCATGCTGACCACCCCGCAGAGCTTTTCTCCATCCTACATTGCCACTCACTGCCTATCCTAATTCAGACCCTCCGATTCACACTACCCTGTGATGTTTTTCTCAATCCTACTAGTGAATGTAATGTTACACACCCATACAATGCGCACCTCCTCGCGATGTTTTAAAGAAACCTATCCTACATTGCCACTGCATGTTCCCTGACCTCCCCATGCTGACCATCACGTGGAACTTTTCTCCATCCTACATTGCCACTCACTGCCTATCCTGATTCAGACCCTCCGATTCGCACCACCCCGTGATATTTTTCTCACTCCTACTAGTGAATGTAATGTTACACACCCAAACAATGCGCACCACCGCGCGATGTTTTTCAGAAACCTATCCTACATTGCCACTGCATGTTCCCTTACCTCCCCATGCTGACCACCTCGCAGTGCTTTTCTCCATCCTACATTGCCACTCACTGCCTATCCTAATTCAGACCCTCCGATTCACACCACCCCATGATGTTTTTCGCACTCCTACTAGTGAATGTAATGTTACACACCCATACAATGAGCACCACCCCTCGATGTTTTTCAGAAACCTATCCTACATTGCCACTTCATGTTCCCTGACCTCCCCATGCTGACCACCCCTCAGTGCTTTTCTCCATCCTACATTGCCACTAACTGCCTATCCAAATTCAGACCCTCCGATTCACACCACCCCGTGATGTTTTTCTCACTCCTACTAGTGAATGTAATGTTACACATCCATACAGTGGGCACCACCCCGTGATGTTTTTCTCACTCCTACTAGTGAATGTAACGTTACACACCCATACAATATGCACCACCCCATGATGTTTTTCTCACTCCTACTAGTGAATGTAACGTTATACACCCATACATTGCCACTCACTACCTTTGCTAATTCAGACTCTCCGATTCACACCACCCCGTGATTTTTTCTCACTCCTACTAGTGAATGTAATGTTACACACCCATACAATGCGCACCAACTCGCGATGATTTTTAGAAACCTATCCTACATTGCCACTGCATGTTCCCTAACCTCCCGATTCTGACCAGTCCGCGGTGCTTTTCTCCATCCTTCATTGCCACTCACTGCCTATACTAATTCAGACCCTCCGATTCACACAACCCCATGATGTTTTTCTAACTCCTACTAGTGAATGTAATGTTACACACCCATACAATGCGCACCACCCCGCGATGTTTTTCAAAAACCTATCCTACATTGCCACTGCATGTTCCCTGACCTCCCCATGCTGACCAACCCGTGGTGCTTTTCTCCATCCTACATTGCCACTCACTGCCTATCCTGATTCAGACCCTCTGATTCACAACACCCCGTGATGTTTTTCTCACTCCTACTATTGAATGTAATGTTACACACCCATACAATGCACACCTCCTCGCGATGTTTTAAAGAAACCTATCCTACATTGCCACTGCATGTTCCCTGACCTCCCCATGCTGACCACCCCGTGGTACTTTTCTCCATCCTACATTGCCACTCACTGCCTATCCTGATTCAGACCCTCCGATTCACACGACCCCGTGATGTTTTTCTCACTCCTACTAGTGAATGTAATGTTACACACCCATACAATGCGCACCACCCCGCGATGTTTTTCAGAAACCGATCCTACATTGCCACTGCATGTTCCCTGACTTTCCCATGCTGACCACCCCGCGGTGCTTTTCTCCATCCTACATTGCCACTCACAGCCTATCCTAATTCAGACCCTCCGATTCACACCAACCCGTGATGTTTTTCTCAGTCCTACTAGTGAATGAAAAGTTACACACCCATACAATGCGCACCACACCGCAATGTTTTTCAGAAACCTATCGTATACTGCCACTGCCTGTTCCCTGACCTCCCAATGCTGACCACCCCGCGGTGCTTTTCTCCATCGTACATTGCCACACACTGCCTATCCTAATTCAGACCCTCCGATTCACACCAACCCGTGATGTTTTTCTCAGTCCTACTAGTGAATGAAAAGTTACACACCCATACAATGCGCACCACCCCGCAATGTTTTTCAGAAACCTATCGTATACTGCCACTGCCTGTTCCCTGACCTCCCAATGCTGACCACCCCGCGGTGCTTTTCACCATCGTACATTGCCATTCACTGCCTATTCTAATTCAGACCCTCCGATTCACACCACCCTGTGATGTTTTTATCACTCATACTAGTGAATGTAATGTTACACACCCATACAATGCGCACCACCCTGTGATGATTTTCAGAAACCTATTCTACTTTGCCATTGCATGTTCCCTGACCTCCCCATGCTGACCAACTTACGGTGCTTTTCTCCATCTTATATTGCCACTCACTGCCTATCCTAAATCAGACCCTCCGATTCACACGACCCCGTGATGTTTTTCTCACTCCTACTAGTGAATGTAATATTACACACCCATACAATGCGCACCACCTCGCGATGTTTTTCAAAAACCTATCCTACATTGCCACTGCATGTTCCCTGTCTTCCCCATGCTGACCACCACGTGGTGCTTTTCTCCATCCTACATTGCCACTCACTGCCTATCCTGATTCAGACCCTCCGATTCACAACACCCCGTGATGTTTTTCTCACTCCTACTATTGAATGTAATGTTACACACCCATACAATGCACACCTCCTCGCGATGTTTTAAAGAAACCTATCGTACATTGCTACTGCATGTTCCCTGACCTCCCCATGCTGACCATCCCGTGGTACTTTTCTCCATCCTACATTGCCACTCACTGCCTATCCTGATTCAGACCCTCCGATTCGCACCACCCCGTGATATTTTTCTCACTCCTACTAGTGAATGTAATGTTACACACCCATACAGTGCGCACCACCCCGTGATGTTTTTCTCACTCCTACTAGTGAATGTAACGTTACACACCCATACAATGCGCACCACCCCATGATGTTTTTCTCACTCCTACTAGTGAATGTAACGTTATACACCCATACAATGTGCACCACCACTCGATGTTTTTCAGAAACCTATCCTACAATGCCACTGCATGTTCCCTGACCTCCCCATGCTGACCAACCCGCGGTGCTTTTCTCAGTCCGACATTGCCACTCACTACCTTTGCTAATTCAGACCCTCCGATTCACACCACCCCGTGATGTTTTTGTCACTCCTACTAGTGAATGTAATGTTACACACCCATACAATGCGCACCACCCCGCGATGTTTTTCAGAAACCTATCCTAAATTGCCACTGCATATTCCCTGACCTCCACATGCTGACCACCCCGCGGTGCTTTTCTCCATCCTACATTGCCACTCACTGCCTATCCTAATTCAGACCCTCCGATTCACACGACCCCGTGATGTTTTTCTCACTCCTACTAGTGAATGTAATGTTACAAACCCATACAATGCGTACCACCCCGCGATGTTTTTCAGAAACCTATCCTACATTGCCACTGCATGTTCCCTGACCTTCCCATGCTGACCACCCCGCGGTGCTTTTATCCATCCTACATTGCCACTCACTGCCTATCTAATTCACACCCTCCGATTCACACCACCCGTGATGTTTTTCTCACTCCTATTAGTGAATGTAATGATACACACCCAAACAATGCGCACCACCGCGCGATGTTTTTCAGAAACCTATCCTACATTGCCACTGCATGTTCCCTTACCTCCCCATGCTGACCACCTCGCAGTGCTTTTCTCCATCCTACATTGCCACTCACTGCCTATCCTAATTCAGACCCTCCGATTCACACCACCCCGTGATGTTTTTCTCACTCCTACTAGTGAATGTAATGTTACACACCCATACAATGAGCACCACCCCGCGATGATTTTCAGATACCTATCCTACATTGCCACTGCATGTTACCTGCCCTCCCCATTCTGACCACTCCGCGGTGCTTTTCTACATCCTACATTGCCACTCACTGCCTATCCTAATTCAGACCCTCCGATTCACACCACCCCGTGATGTTTTTCTCACTCCTACTAGTGAATGTAATGTTACACACCCATACAATGCGCACCACCCCGCGATGTTTTTCAGAAACCTATCCTACATTGCCACTGCATATTCCCTGACCTCCCCATGCTGACCACCCCGCAGTGCTTTTCTCCATCCTACATTGCCACTCACTGCCTATCTAATTCAGACCCTCCGATTCACACCACCCCGTGATGTTTTTCTCACTCCTACTAGTGAATGTAATGTTACACACCCATACAATGCGCACCACCGCGCGATGTTTTTCAGAAACCTATCCTACATTGCCTCTGCATGTTCCCTGACCTCCCCATGCTGACCACCTCGCGGTGCTTTTCTCCATCCTACATTGCCACTCACTGCCTATCCTAATTCAGACCCTCCGATTCACACCACCCCGTGATGTTTTTCTCATTCCTACTTGTGAATGTAATATTACACACCCATACAATGCGCACCACCTCGCGATGTTTTTCAAAAACCTATCCTACTTTGCCACTGCATGTTCCCTGACTTCCCCATGCTGACCACCCCGTGGTGCTTTTCTCCATCCTACATTCCCACTCACTGCCTATCCTGATTCAGACCCTCCGATTCACAACACCCCGTTATGTTTTTCTCACTCCTACTATTGAATGTAATTTTACACACCCATACAATGCACACCTCCTCGCGATGTTTTAAAGAAACCTATCCTACATTGCCACTGCATGTTCCCTGACCTCCCCATGCTTACCACCGCGTGGTACTTTTCTCCATCCTACATTGCCACTCACTGCCTATCCTGATTCAGACCCTCCGATTCGCACCACCCCGTGATATTTTTCTCACTCCTACTAGTGAATGTAATGTTACACACCCATACAGTGCCCACCACCCCGTGATGTTTTTCTCACTCCTACTAGTGAATGTAACGTTACACACCCATACAATGCGCACCACCCCATGATGTTTTTCTCACTCCTACTAGTGAATGTAACGTTATACACCCATACAATGTGCACCACCACTCGATGTTTTTCAGAAACCTATCCTACAATGCCACTGCATGTTCCCTGACCTCCCCATGCTGACCACCCCGCGGTGCTTTTCACCATCGTACATTGCCATTCACTGCCTATTCCAATTCAGACCCTCCGATTCACACTACCCTGTGATGTTTTTCTCACTCATACTAGTGAATGTAATGCTACACACCCATACAATGCGCACCACCCCTCGATGTTTTTCAGAAACCTATCCTAAATTGCCACTGCATGTTCCCTGACTTCCCCATGCTGACCACCCCGCAGAGCTTTTCTCCATCCTACATTGCCACTCACTGCCTATCCTAATTCAGACCCTCCGATTCACACTACCCTGTGATGTTTTTCTCACTCCTACTAGTGAATGTAATGTTACACACCCATACAATGCGCACCTCCTCGCGATGTTTTAAAGAAACCTATCCTACATTGCCACTGCATGTTCCCTGACCTCCCCATGCTGACCATCACGTGGAACTTTTCTCCATCCTACATTGCCACTCACTGCCTATCCTGATTCAGACCCTCCGATTCGCACCACCCCGTGATATTTTTCTCACTCCTACTAGTGAATGTAATGTTACACACCCAAACAATGCGCACCACCGCGCGATGTTTTTCAGAAACCTATCCTACATTGCCACTGCATGTTCCCTTACCTCCCCATGCTGACCACCTCGCAGTGCTTTTCTCCATCCTACATTGCCACTCACTGCCTATCCTAATTCAGACCCTCTGATTCACACCACCCCATGATGTTTTTCGCACTCCTACTAGTGAATGTAATGTTACACACCCATACAATGAGCACCACCCCTCGATGTTTTTCAGAAACCTATCCTACATTGCCACTTCATGTTCCCTGACCTCCCCATGCTGACCACCCCTCAGTGCTTTTCTCCATCCTACATTGCCACTCACTGCCTATCCAAATTCAGACCCTCCGATTCACACCACCCCGTGATGTTTTTCTCAACTCCTACTAGTGAATGTAATGTTACACATCCATACAGTGGGCACCACCCCGTGATGTTTTTCTCACTCCTACTAGTGAATGTAACGTTACACACCCATACAATATGCACCACCCCATGATGTTTTTCTCACTCCTACTAGTGAATGTAACGTTATACACCCATACATTGCCACTCACTACCTTTGCTAATTCAGACTCTCCGATTCACACCACCCCGTGATTTTTTCTCACTCCTACTAGTGAATGTAATGTTACACACCCATACAATGCGCACCAACTCGCGATGATTTTTAGAAACCTATCCTACATTGCCACTGCATGTTCCCTAACCTCCCGATTCTGACCAGTCCGCGGTGCTTTTCTCCATCCTTCATTGCCACTCACTGCCTATACTAATTCAGACCCTCCGATTCACACAACCCCATGATGTTTTTCTAACTCCTACTAGTGAATGTAATGTTACACACCCATACAATGCGCACCACCCCGCGATGTTTTTCAAAAACCTATCCTACATTGCCACTGCATGTTCCCTGACCTCCCCATGCTGACCAACCCGTGGTGCTTTTCTCCATCCTACATTGCCACTCACTGCCTATCCTGATTCAGACCCTCTGATTCACAACACCCCGTGATGTTTTTCTCACTCCTACTATTGAATGTAATGTTACACACCCATACAATGCACACCTCCTCGCGATGTTTTAAAGAAACCTATCCTACATTGCCACTGCATGTTCCCTGACCTCCCCATGCTGACCACCCCGTGGTACTTTTCTCCATCCTACATTGCCACTCACTGCCTATCCTGATTCAGACCCTCCGATTCACACGACCCCGTGATGTTTTTCTCACTCCTACTAGTGAATGTAATGTTACACACCCATACAATGCGCACCACCCCGCGATGTTTTTCAGAAACCGATCCTACATTGCCACTGCATGTTCCCTGACTTTCCCATGCTGACCACCCCGCGGTGCTTTTCTCCATCCTACATTGCCACTCACTGCCTATCCTAATTCAGACCCTCCGATTCACACCAACCCGTGATGTTTTTCTCAGTCCTACTAGTGAATGAAAAGTTACACACCCATACAATGCGCACCACACCGCAATGTTTTTCAGAAACCTATCGTATACTGCCACTGCCTGTTCCCTGACCTCCCAATGCTGACCACCCCGCGGTGCTTTTCTCCATCGTACATTGCCACACACTGCCTATCCTAATTCAGACCCTCCGATTCACACCAACCCGTGATGTTTTTCTCAGTCCTACTAGTGAATGAAAAGTTACACACCCATACAATGCGCACCACCCCGCAATGTTTTTCAGAAACCTATCGTATACTGCCACTGCCTGTTCCCTGACCTCCCAATGCTGACCACCCCGCGGTGCTTTTCACCATCGTACATTGCCATTCACTGCCTATTCTAATTCAGACCCTCCGATTCACACCACCCTGTGATGTTTTTATCACTCATACTAGTGAATGTAATGTTACACACCCATACAATGCGCACCACCCTGTGATGATTTTCAGAAACCTATTCTACTTTGCCATTGCATGTTCCCTGACCTCCCCATGCTGACCAACTTACGGTGCTTTTCTCCATCTTATATTGCCACTCACTGCCTATCCTAAATCAGACCCTCCGATTCACACGACCCCGTGATGTTTTTCTCACTCCTACTAGTGAATGTAATATTACACACCCATACAATGCGCACCACCTCGCGATGTTTTTCAAAAACCTATCCTACATTGCCACTGCATGTTCCCTGTCTTCCCCATGCTGACCACCACGTGGTGCTTTTCTCCATCCTACATTGCCACTCACTGCCTATCCTGATTCAGACCCTCCGATTCACAACACCCCGTGATGTTTTTCTCACTCCTACTATTGAATGTAATGTTACACACCCATACAATGCACACCTCCTCGCGATGTTTTAAAGAAACCTATCGTACATTGCTACTGCATGTTCCCTGACCTCCCCATGCTGACCATCCCGTGGTACTTTTCTCCATCCTACATTGCCACTCACTGCCTATCCTGATTCAGACCCTCCGATTCGCACCACCCCGTGATATTTTTCTCACTCCTACTAGTGAATGTAATGTTACACACCCATACAGTGCGCACCACCCCGTGATGTTTTTCTCACTCCTACTAGTGAATGTAACGTTACACACCCATACAATGCGCACCACCCCATGATGTTTTTCTCACTCCTACTAGTGAATGTAACGTTATACACCCATACAATGTGCACCACCACTCGATGTTTTTCAGAAACCTATCCTACAATGCCACTGCATGTTCCCTGACTTCCCCATGCTGACCAACCCGCGGTGCTTTTCTCAGTCCGACATTGCCACTCACTACCTTTGCTAATTCAGACCCTCCGATTCACACCACCCCGTGATGTTTTTGTCACTCCTACTAGTGAATGTAATGTTACACACCCATACAATGCGCACCACCCCGCGATGTTTTTCAGAAACCTATCCTAAATTGCCACTGCATATTCCCTGACCTCCACATGCTGACCACCCCGCGGTGCTTTTCTCCATCCTACATTGCCACTCACTGCCTATCCTAATTCAGACCCTCCGATTCACACGACCCCGTGATGTTTTTCTCACTCCTACTAGTGAATGTAATGTTACAAACCCATACAATGCGTACCACCCCGCGATGTTTTTCAGAAACCTATCCTACATTGCCACTGCATGTTCCCTGACCTTCCCATGCTGACCACCCCGCGGTGCTTTTATCCATCCTACATTGCCACTCACTGCCTATCTAATTCACACCCTCCGATTCACACCACCCGTGATGTTTTTCTCACTCCTATTAGTGAATGTAATGATACACACCCAAACAATGCGCACCACCGCGCGATGTTTTTCAGAAACCTATCCTACATTGCCACTGCATGTTCCCTTACCTCCCCATGCTGACCACCTCGCAGTGCTTTTCTCCATCCTACATTGCCACTCACTGCCTATCCTAATTCAGACCCTCCGATTCACACCACCCCGTGATGTTTTTCTCACTCCTACTAGTGAATGTAATGTTACACACCCATACAATGAGCACCACCCCGCGATGATTTTCAGATACCTATCCTACATTGCCACTGCATGTTACCTGCCCTCCCCATTCTGACCACTCCGCGGTGCTTTTCTACATCCTACATTGCCACTCACTGCCTATCCTAATTCAGACCCTCCGATTCACACCACCCCGTGATGTTTTTCTCACTCCTACTAGTGAATGTAATGTTACACACCCATACAATGCGCACCACCCCGCGATGTTTTTCAGAAACCTATCCTACATTGCCACTGCATATTCCCTGACCTCCCCATGCTGACCACCCCGCAGTGCTTTTCTCCATCCTACATTGCCACTCACTGCCTATCTAATTCAGACCCTCCGATTCACACCACCCCGTGATGTTTTTCTCACTCCTACTAGTGAATGTAATGTTACACACCCATACAATGCGCACCACCGCGCGATGTTTTTCAGAAACCTATCCTACATTGCCTCTGCATGTTCCCTGACCTCCCCATGCTGACCACCTCGCGGTGCTTTTCTCCATCCTACATTGCCACTCACTGCCTATCCTAATTCAGACCCTCCGATTCACACCACCCCGTGATGTTTTTCTCACTCCTACTTGTGAATGTAATATTACACACCCATACAATGCGCACCACCTCGCGATGTTTTTCAAAAACCTATCCTACTTTGCCACTGCATGTTCCCTGACTTCCCCATGCTGACCACCCCGTGGTGCTTTTCTCCATCCTACATTCCCACTCACTGCCTATCCTGATTCAGACCCTCCGATTCACAACACCCCGTTATGTTTTTCTCACTCCTACTATTGAATGTAATTTTACACACCCATACAATGCACACCTCCTCGCGATGTTTTAAAGAAACCTATCCTACATTGCCACTGCATGTTCCCTGACCTCCCCATGCTTACCACCGCGTGGTACTTTTCTCCATCCTACATTGCCACTCACTGCCTATCCTGATTCAGACCCTCCGATTCGCACCACCCCGTGATATTTTTCTCACTCCTACTAGTGAATGTAATGTTACACACCCATACAGTGCCCACCACCCCGTGATGTTTTTCTCACTCCTACTAGTGAATGTAACGTTACACACCCATACAATGCGCACCACCCCATGATGTTTTTCTCACTCCTACTAGTGAATGTAACGTTATACACCCATACAATGTGCACCACCACTCGATGTTTTTCAGAAACCTATCCTACAATGCCACTGCATGTTCCCTGACCTCCCCATGCTGACCAACCCGCGGTGCTTTTCTCAGTCCGACATTGCCACTCACTACCTTTGCTAATTCAGACCCTCCGATTCACACCACCCCGTGATGTTTTTCTCACTCCTACTAGTGAATGTAATGTTACACACCCATACAATGCGCACCACCCCGCGATGTTTTTCAGAAACCTATCCTAAATTGCCACTGCATATTCCCTGACCTCCCCATGCTGACCACCCCGCGGTGCTTTTCTCCATCTTACATTGCCATTCACTGCCTATCCTAATTCAGACCCTCCGATTCACACGACCCCGTGATGTTTTTCTCACTCCTACTAGTGAATGTAATTTTACACACCCATACAATGCGCACCACCCCGCGATGTTTTTCAGAAACCTATCCTACATTGCCACTGCATGTTCCCTGACCTTCCCATGCTGACCAGCCCGCGGTGCTTTTCTCCATCCTACATTGCCACTCACTGCCTATCTAATTCAGACCCGCCGATTCACACCACCCCGTGATGTTTTTCTCACTCCTATTAGTGAATGTAATGTTACACACCCAAACAATGCGCACCACCGCGCTATGTTTTTCAGAAACCTATCCTACATTGCCACTGCATGTTCCCTTACCTCCCCATGCTGACCACCTCGCGGTGCTTTTCTCCATCCTACATTGCCACTCACTGCCTATCCTAATTCAGACCCTCCGATTCACACCACCCCGTGATGTTTTTCGCACTCCTACTAGTGAATGTAATGTTACACACCCATACAATGAGCACCACCCCGCGATGTTTTTCAGAAACCTATCCTACATTGCCACTTCATGTTCCCTGACCTCCCCATGCTGACCACCCCTCAGTGCTTTTCTCCATCCTACATTGCCACTCACTGCCTATCCTAATTCAGACCCTCCGATTCACACCACCCCGTGATGTTTTTCTCACTCCTACTAGTGAATGTAATGTTACACATCCATACAGTGGGCACCACCCCGTGATATTTTTCTCACTCCTACTAGTGAATGTAACGTTACACACCCATACAATACGCACCACCCCATGATGTTTTTCTCACTCCTACTAGTGAATGTAACGTTATACACCCATACATTGCCACTCACTACCTTTGCTAATTCAGACTCTCCGATTCACACCACCCCGTGATGTTTTTCTCACTCCTACTAGTGAATGTAATGTTACACACCCATACAATGCGCACCAACTCGCGATGATTTTTAGAAACCTATCCTACATTGCCACTGCATGTTCCCTAACCTCCCCATTCTGACCACTCCGCGGTGCTTTTCTCCATCCTTCATTGCCACTCACTGCCTATCCTAATTCAGACCGTCCGATTCACAAACCCCATGATGTTTTTCTCACTCCTACTAGTGAATGTAATGTTACACACCCATACAATGCGCACCACCTCGCGATGTTTTTCAAAAAACTATCCTACATTGCCACTGCATGTTCCCTGACCTCCCCATGCTGACCAACCCGTGGTGCTTTTCTCCATCCTACATTGCCACTCACTGCCTATCCTGATTCAGACCCTCCAATTCACACCACACCGTGATGTTTTACTTACTCCTACTAGTGAATGTAATGTTACACACCCATACAGTGCGCACCACCCCGTGATGTTTTTCTCACGCCTACTAGTGAATGTAACGTTACACACCCATACAATGCGCACCACCCCATGATGTTTTTCTCACTCCTACTAATGAATGTAACGTTATACACCCATACAATGCGCACCACCACTCGATGTTTTTCAGAAACCTATCCTACATTGCCACTGCATGTTACCTGACCTCCCCATGCTGACCACCCCGCGGTGCTTTTCTCCATCCTACATTGCCACTCACTGCCTATCCTAATTCAGACGCTCCGATTCACACAACCCCGTGATGTTTTTCTCACTCCTACTAGTGAATGTAATGTTACAAACCCATACAATGCGCACCACCCCGCGATGTTTTTCAGAAACCTATCCTACATTGCCACTGCATGTTCCCTGACCTTCCCATGCTGACCACCCCGCGGTGCTTTTATCCATCCTACATTGCCACTCACTGCCTATCTAATTCACACCCTCCGATTCACACCACCCGTGATGTTTTTCTCACTCCTATTAGTGAATGTAATGATACACACCCAAACAATGCGCACCACCGCGCGATGTTTTTCAGAAACCTATCCTACATTGCCACTGCATGTTCCCTTACCTCCCCATGCTGACCACCTCGCAGTGCTTTTCTCCATCCTACATTGCCACTCACTGCCTATCCTAATTCAGACCCTCCGATTCACACCACCCCATGATGTTTTTCGCACTCCTACTAGTGAATGTAATGTTACACACCCATATAATGAGCACCACCCCGCGATGTTTTTCAGAAACCTATCCTACATTGCCACTTCATGTTCCCTGCCCTCCCCATGCTGACCACCCCTCAGTGCTTTTCTCCATCCTACATTGCCACTCACTGCCTATCCTAATTCAGACCCTCCGATTCACACCACCCCGTGATGTTTTTCTCACTCCTACTAGTGAATGTAGCGTTACACACCCATACAATACGCACCACCCCGTGATGTTTTTCTCACTCCTACTAGTGAATGTAACGTTATACACCCATACATTGCCACTCACTACCTTTGCTAATTCAGACTCTCCGATTCACACCACCCCGTGATGCTTTTCTCACTCCTACTAGTGAATGTAATGTTACACACCCATACAATGCGCACCACCCCGCGATGTTTTTCTAAAACCTATCCTACATTGCCACTGCATGTTCCCTGACCTCCCCATGCTGACCAACCCGTGGTGCTTTTCTCCATCCTACATTGCCACTCACTGCCTATCCTGATTCAGACCCTCCAATTCACACCACACCGTGATGTTTTACTTACTCCTACTAGTGAATGTAATGTTACACACCCATACAGTGCGCACCACCCCGTGATGTTTTTCTCACGCCTACTAGTGAATGTAACGTTACACACCCATACAATGCGCACCACCCCATGATGTTTTTCTCACTCTTACTAATGAATGTAACGTTATACACCCATACAATGCGCACCTCCACTCGATGTTTTTCAGAAACCTATCCTACATTGCCACTGCATGTTCCCTGACCTCCCCATGCTGACCACCCCGTGGTGCTTTTCTCCATCCTACATTGCCACTCACTGCCTATCCTGATTCAGACCCTCCAATTCAAACCACACCGTGATGTTTTACTTACTCCTACTAGTGAATGTAATGTTACACACCCATACAGTGCGCACCACCCCGTGATGTTTTTCTCACGCCTACTAGTGAATGTAACGTTACACACCCATACAATGCGCACCACCCCATGATGTTTTTCTCACTCCTACTAATGAATGTAACGTTATACACCCATACAATGCGCACCACCACTCGATGTTTTTCAGAAACCTATCCTACATTTCCACTGCATGTTCCCTGACCTCCCCATGCTGACCAACCCGCGGTGCTTTTCTCCGTCCGACATTGCCACTCACTACCTTTCCTAATTCAGACCCTCGGATTCACACCACCCCGTAATGTTTTTCTCACTCCTACTAGTGAATGTAATGTTACACACCCATACAATGCGCACCACCCCGCGATGTTTTTCAGAAACCTATCCTACATTGCCACTGCATGTTCCCTGACCTCCCCATGCTGACAACCCCGCGGTGTTTTTCTCCATCCTACAATGCCACTCACTGCCTATCTAATTCAGACCCTCCGATTCACACCACACCGTGATGTTTTTCTCACTCCTACTAGTGAATGTAATGTTACACACCCATACAATGCGCACCACCGCGCGATGTTTTTCAGAAACCTATACTACATTGCCACTGCATGTTCCCTGACCTCCCCATGCTGACCACCTCGCGGTGCTTTTCTCCATCCTACATTGCCACTCACTGCCTATCCTAATTCAGACCCTCCGATTCACACCACCCCGTGATATTTTTCTCACTCCTACTATGGAATGTAATGTTACACACCCATACAATGAGCACCACCCCGCGATGATTTTCAGATACCTATCCTACATTGCCACTGCATGTTACCTGCCCTCCCCATTCTGACCACTCCTCGGTGCTTTTCTACATCCTACATTGCCACTCACTGCCTATCCTAATTCAGACCCTCCGATTCACACGACCCCGTGATGTTTTTCTCACTCCTACTAGTGAATGTAATGTTACACACCCATACAATGCGCACCACCCCGCGATGTTTTTCAGAAACCTATCCTACATTGCCACTGCAGGTTCCCTGACTTCCCCATGTTGACAACGCCGTGGTGTTTTTCTCCATCCTACATTGCCACTCACTGCCTATCTAATTCAGACCCTCCGATTCACACCACCCCGTGATGTTTTTCTCACTCCGACTAGTGAATGTAATGTTACACACCCATACAATGCGCACCACCGCGCGATGTTTTTCAGAAACCTATCCTACATTGCCTCTGCATGTTCCCTGACCTCCCCATGCTGACCACCTCGCGGTGCTTTTCTCCATCCTACAATGCAACTCACTGCCTATCCTAATTCAGACCCTCCGATTCACACCACCCCATGATTTTTTTCTCACTCCTACTAGTGAATGTAATGTTACACACCCATACAATGAGCACCACCCCGCGATGTTTTTCAGAAACCTATCCTACATTGCCACTGCATGTTCCCTGACCTCCCCATGCTGACCACCCCGCGGTGCTTTTCTCCATCCTATATTGCCACTCACTGCCTATCCTAATTCAGACCCTCCGATTCACACCAGCCCGTGATGTTTTTCTCACTCCTACTAGTGAATGTAATGTTACACACCCATACAATGCGCACCACCCCGCGAAGGTTTTCAGAAACCTATCCTACATTGCCACTGCATGTTCCCTGACCTCCCCATTCTGACCACTCCGCGGTGCTTTTCTACATCCTACATTGCCACTCACTGCCTATCCTAATTCAGACCCTCCGATTCACACCACCACGTGATGTTTTTCATACTCCTACTAGTGAATGTAATGTTACACACCCATACAATGCGCACCACCCCGCGATGTTTTTCAGAAACCTATTCTACATTGCCATTGCATGTTCCCTGACCTCCCCATGCTGAACACCTCACGGTGCTTTTCTCCATGTTATATTGCCACTCACTGCCTATCCTAATTCAGACGCACTGACTCACACCACCCCGTGATGTTTTTCTAACTCCTACTAGTGTATGTAATGTCACACATACATACAATGCACCCCTCCCCACGATGTTTTTCAGAAACTTATCCTATATTGCCACTGCATGTTCCCTGACCTCCCCATGCTGACCACCCCGCGGTGCTTTTCTCCATCCTATATTGCCACTCACTGCCTATCCTAATTCAGACCCTCCGATTCACACCACCCCGTGATGTTTTTCTCACTCCTACTAGTGAATGTAATGTTACACACCGATACAATGAGCACCACCCCGCGATGATTTTCAGATACCTATCCTACATTGCCACTGCATGTTACCTGCCCTCCCCATTCTGACCACTCCGCGGTGCTTTTCTACATCCTACATTGCCACTCACTGCCTATCCTAATTCAGACCCTCCGATTCACACCACCCCGTGATGTTTTTCTCACTCCTACTAGTGAATGTAATGTTACACACCCATACAATGCGCACCACCCCGCGATGTTTTTCAGAAACCTATCCTACATTCCACTGCATATTCCCTGACCTCCCCATGCTGACCACCCCGCAGTGCTTTTCTCCATCCTACATTGCCACTCACTGCCTATCCTAATTCAGACCCTCCGATTCACACGACCCCGTGATGTTTTTCTCACTCCTACTAGTGAATGTAATGTTACACACCCATACAATGCGCACCACCGCGCGATGTTTTTCAGAAACCTATCCTACATTGCCTCTGCATGTTCCCTGACCTCCCCATGCTGACCACCTCGCGGTGCTTTTCTCCATCCTACATTGCCACTCACTGCCTATCCTAATTCAGACCCTCCGATTCACACCACCCCATGATTTTTTTCTCACTCCTACTAGTGAATGTAATGTTACACACCCATACAATGAGCACCACCCCGCGATGTTTTTCACAAACCTATCCTACATTGCCACTGCATGTTCCCTGACCTCCCCATGCTGACCACCCCGCGGTGCTTTTCTCCATCCTATATTGCCACTCACTGCCTATCGTAATTCAGACACTCCGATTCACACCAGCCCGTGATGTTTTTCTCACTCCTATTAGTGAATGTAATGTTACACACCCATACAATGCGCACCACCCCGCGAAGGTTTTCAGAAACCTATCCTACATTGCCACTGCATGTTCCCTGACCTCCCCATTCTGACCACTCCGCGGTGCTTTTCTACATCCTACATTGCCACTCACTGCCTATCCTAATTCAGACCCTCCGATTCACACCACCACGTGATGTTTTTCATACTCCTACTAGTGAATGTAATGTTACACACCCATACAATGCGCACCACCCCGCGAAGTTTTTCAGAAACCTATTCTACATTGCCATTGCATGTTCCCTGACCTCCCCATGCTGAACACCTCACGGTGCTTTTCTCCATGTTATATTGCCACTCACTGCCTATCCTAATTCAGACGCACTGACTCACACCACCCCGTGATGTTTTTCTAACTCCTACTAGTGTATGTAATGTCACACATACATATAATGCACCCCTCCCCACGATGTTTTTCAGAAACTTATCGTATATTGCCACTGCATGTTAACTGACCTCCCCGTGCTGACAACCCCGCGGTGCTTTTCTCCATCCTACATTGCCACTCACTGCCTATCCTAATTGACCGCCCCTCCGATTCACACCACCCCGCGATGTTTTTCTCACTCCTACTAGTGAATGTAATGTTACACACCCATAAAATGCGCAGAACCCCGCAATGTTTTTCAGAAACCTATAATACATTGCCACTGCATGTACCCTGACTTCACATGCTGACCACCCCGCAGTGCTTTTCTCCATCCTACATTGCCATTCACTGCCTATCCTAATTCAGACTCTCCGATTCACACCACCCCGTGATGTTTTTCTCACTCCTACCAGGGAATGTAATGTTACACACCCATACAATGCGCACCACCCCGCGATGATTTTCAGAAACCTATTCTACTTTGCCATTGCATGTTCCCTGACCTCCCCATGCTGACCACCTCACGGTGCTTTTCTCCATCTTATATTGCCACTCACTGCCTATCCTAATTCAGACCCTCTGATTCACACCAACCCGTGATGTTTTTCTCAGTACTACTAGTGAATGTAATGTTACACACCCATACAATGCGCACCACCCCGCGAAGGTTTTCAGAAACCTATCCTACATTGCCACTGCATGTTCCCTGACCTTCCCATGCTGACCAGCCCGCGGTGCTTTTCTCCATCCTACATTGCCACTCACTGCCTATCTAATTCAGACCCGCCGATTCACACCACCCCGTGATGTTTTTCTCACTCCTATTAGTGAATGTAATGTTACACACCCAAACAATGCGCACCACCGCGCTATGTTTTTCAGAAACCTATCCTACATTGCCACTGCATGTTCCCTTACCTCCCCATGCTGACCACCTCGCGGTGCTTTTCTCCATCCTACATTGCCACTCACTGCCTATCCTAATTCAGACCCTCCGATTCACACCACCCCGTGATGTTTTTCGCACTCCTACTAGTGAATGTAATGTTACACACCCATACAATGAGCACCACCCCGCGATGTTTTTCAGAAACCTATCCTACATTGCCACTTCATGTTCCCTGACCTCCCCATGCTGACCACCCCTCAGTGCTTTTCTCCATCCTACATTGCCACTCACTGCCTATCCTAATTCAGACCCTCCGATTCACACCACCCCGTGATGTTTTTCTCACTCCTACTAGTGAATGTAATGTTACACATCCATACAGTGGGCACCACCCCGTGATATTTTTCTCACTCCTACTAGTGAATGTAACGTTACACACCCATACAATACGCACCACCCCATGATGTTTTTCTCACTCCTACTAGTGAATGTAACGTTATACACCCATACATTGCCACTCACTACCTTTGCTAATTCAGACTCTCCGATTCACACCACCCCGTGATGTTTTTCTCACTCCTACTAGTGAATGTAATGTTACACACCCATACAATGCGCACCAACTCGCGATGATTTTTAGAAACCTATCCTACATTGCCACTGCATGTTCCCTAACCTCCCCATTCTGACCACTCCGCGGTGCTTTTCTCCATCCTTCATTGCCACTCACTGCCTATCCTAATTCAGACCGTCCGATTCACAAACCCCATGATGTTTTTCTCACTCCTACTAGTGAATGTAATGTTACACACCCATACAATGCGCACCACCTCGCGATGTTTTTCAAAAAACTATCCTACATTGCCACTGCATGTTCCCTGACCTCCCCATGCTGACCAACCCGTGGTGCTTTTCTCCATCCTACATTGCCACTCACTGCCTATCCTGATTCAGACCCTCCAATTCACACCACACCGTGATGTTTTACTTACTCCTACTAGTGAATGTAATGTTACACACCCATACAGTGCGCACCACCCCGTGATGTTTTTCTCACGCCTACTAGTGAATGTAACGTTACACACCCATACAATGCGCACCACCCCATGATGTTTTTCTCACTCCTACTAATGAATGTAACGTTATACACCCATACAATGCGCACCACCACTCGATGTTTTTCAGAAACCTATCCTACATTGCCACTGCATGTTACCTGACCTCCCCATGCTGACCACCCCGCGGTGCTTTTCTCCATCCTACATTGCCACTCACTGCCTATCCTAATTCAGACCCTCCGATTCACACCACCCCATGATGTTTTTCGCACTCCTACTAGTGAATGTAATGTTACACACCCATATAATGAGCACCACCCCGCGATGTTTTTCAGAAACCTATCCTACATTGCCACTTCATGTTCCCTGCCCTCCCCATGCTGACCACCCCTCAGTGCTTTTCTCCATCCTACATTGCCACTCACTGCCTATCCTAATTCAGACCCTCCGATTCACACCACCCCGTGATGTTTTTCTCACTCCTACTAGTGAATGTAGCGTTACACACCCATACAATACGCACCACCCCGTGATGTTTTTCTCACTCCTACTAGTGAATGTAACGTTATACACCCATACATTGCCACTCACTACCTTTGCTAATTCAGACTCTCCGATTCACACCACCCCGTGATGCTTTTCTCACTCCTACTAGTGAATGTAATGTTACACACCCATACAATGCGCACCACCCCGCCATGTTTTTCAGAAACCTATCCTACATTGCCACTGCATGTTCCCTGACCTCCCCATGTTGACAACGCCGAGGTCTTTTTCTCCATCCTACATTGACACTCACTGCCTATCTAATTCAGACCCTCCGATTCTCACCACCCCGTGATGTTTTTCTCACTCCTACTAGTGAATGTAATGTTACACACCCATACAATGCGCACCACCGCGCGATGTTTTTCAGAAAACTATCCTACATTGCCTCTGCATGTTCCCTGACCTCCCCATGCTGACCACCTCGCGGTGCTTTTCTCCATCCTACATTGCCACTCACTGCCTATCCTAATTCAGACCCTCCGATTCACACCACCCCATGATTTTTTTCTCACTCCTACTAGTGAATGTAATGTTACACACCCATACAATGAGCACCACCCCGCGATGTTTTTCAGAAACCTATCCTACATTGACACTGCATGTTCCCTGACCTCCCCATGCTGACCACCCCGCGGTGCTTTTCTCCATCCTATATTGCCACTCACTGCCTATCCTAATTCAGACCCTCCGATTCACACCACCCCGTGATGTTTTTCTCACTCCTACTAGTGAATGTAATGTTACACACCCATACAATGAACACCACCCCGCGATGATTTTCAGATACCTATCCTACATTGCCACTGCATGTTACCTGCCCTCCCCATTCTGACCACTCCGCGGTGCTTTTCTACATCCTATATTGCCACTCACTGCCTATCCTAATTCAGACCCTCTGATTCACACCACCCCGTGATGTTTTTCTCACTCCTACTAGTGAATGTAATGTTACACACCCATACAATGCGCACCACCCCGCGATGTTTTTCAGAAACCTATCCTACATTTCTACTGCATATTCCCAGACCTCCCCATGCTGACCACCCCGCAGTGCTTTTCTCCATCCTCCATTGCCACTCACTGCCTATCCTAATTCAGACCCTCCGATTCACATGACCCCGTGATGTTTTTCTCACTCCTACTAGTGAATGTAATGTTACACACCCATAAAATGCGCACCACCCCGCGAAGGTTTTCAGAAACCTATCCTACATTGCCACTGCATGTTCCCTGACCTCCCCATTCTGACCACTCGGCGGTGCTTTTCTACATCCTACATTGCCACTCACTGCCTATCCTAGTTCAGACCCTCCGATTCACACCACCCCGTGATGTTTTTCTCACTCCTACTAGTGAATGTAATGTTACACACCCATACAATGCGCACCACCCCGCGATGTTTTTCAGAAACCTATCCTACATTGCCACTGCATGTTCCCTGACCTCCCCATGTTGACAACGCCGAGGTCTTTTTCTCCATCCTACATTGACACTCACTGCCTATCTAATTCAGACCCTCCGATTCTCACCACCCCGTGATGTTTTTCTCACTCCTACTAGTGAATGTAATGTTACACACCCATACAATGCGCACCACCGCGCGATGTTTTTCAGAAAACTATCCTACATTGCCTCTGCATGTTCCCTGACCTCCCCATGCTGACCACCTCGCGGTGCTTTTCTCCATCCTACATTGCCACTCACTGCCTATCCTAATTCAGACCCTCCGATTCACACCACCCCATGATTTTTTTCTCACTCCTACTAGTGAATGTAATGTTACACACCCATACAATGAGCACCACACCGCGATGTTTTTCAGAAACCTATCCTACATTGACACTGCATGTTCCCTGACCTCCCCATGCTGACCACCCCGCGGTGCTTTTCTCCATCCTATATTGCCACTCACTGCCTATCCTAATTCAGACCCTCCGATTCACACCACCCCGTGATGTTTTTCTCACTCCTACTAGTGAATGTAATGTTACACACCCATACAATGAACACCACCCCGCGATGATTTTCAGATACCTATCCTACATTGCCACTGCATGTTACCTGCCCTCCCCATTCTGACCACTCCGCGGTGCTTTTCTACATCCTATATTGCCACTCACTGCCTATCCTAATTCAGACCCTCTGATTCACACCACCCCGTGATGTTTTTCTCACTCCTACTAGTGAATGTAATGTTACACACCCATACAATGCGCACCACCCCGCGATGTTTTTCAGAAACCTATCCTACATTTCTACTGCATATTCCCAGACCTCCCCATGCTGACCACCCCGCAGTGCTTTTCTCCATCCTCCATTGCCACTCACTGCCTATCCTAATTCAGACCCTCCGATTCACATGACCCCGTGATGTTTTTCTCACTCCTACTAGTGAATGTAATGTTACACACCCATAAAATGCGCACCACCCCGCGAAGGTTTTCAGAAACCTATCCTACATTGCCACTGCATGTTCCCTGACCTCCCCATTCTGACCACTCCGCGGTGCTTTTCTACATCCTACATTGCCACTCACTGCCTATCCTAGTTCAGACCCTCCGATTCACACCACCCCGTGATGTTTTTCTCACTCCTACTAGTGAATGTAATGTTACACACCCATACAATGCGCACCACCCCGCGATGTTTTTCAGAAACCTATCCTACATTGCCACTGCATGTTCCCTGACCTCCCCATGTTGACAACGCCGCGGTGTTTTTCTCCATCCTACATTGCCACTCACTGCCTATCTAATTCAGACCCTCCGATTCTCACCACCCCGCGATGTTTTTCTCACTCCTACTAGTGAATGTAATGTTACACACCCATACAATGCGCACCACCGCGCGATGTTTTTCAGAAACCTATCCTACATTGCCTCTGCATGTTCCCTGACCTACCCATGCTGACCACCTCGCGGTGCTTTTCTCCATCCTACATTGCCACTCACTGCCTATCCTAATTCAGACCCTCCGATTCACACCACCCCATGATTTTTTTCTCACTCCTACTAGTGAATGTAATGTTACACACCCATACAATGAGCACCACCCCGCGATGTTTTTCAGAAACCTATCCTACATTGCCACTGCATGTTCCCTGACCTCCCCATGCTGACCACCGCGCGGTGCTTTTCTCCATCCTATATTGCCACTCACTGCCTATCCTAATTCAGACCCTCCGATTCACACCAGCCCGTGATGTTTCTCTCACTCCTACTAGTGAATGTAATGTTACACACCCATACAATGCGCACCACCCCGCGAAGGTTTTCAGAAACCTATCCTACATTGCCACTGCATGTTCCCTGACCTCCCCATTCTGACCACTCCGCGGTGCTTTTCTACATCCTACATTGCCACTCACTGCCTATCCTAATTCAGACCCTCCGATTCACACCACCACGTGATGTTTTTCATACTCCTACTAGTGAATGTAATGTTACACACCCATACAATGTGCACCACCCCGCGATGTTTTTCAGAAACCTATTCTACATTGCCATTGCATGTTCCCTGACCTCCCCATGCTGAACACCTCACGGTGCTTTTCTCCATGTTATATTGCCACTCACTGCCTATCCTAATTCAGACGCACTGACTCACACCACCCCGTGATGTTTTTCTAACTCCTACTAGTGTATGTAATGTCACACATACATACAATGCACCCCTCCCCACGATGTTTTTCAGAAACTTATCCTATATTGCCACTGCATGTTAACTGACCTCCCCGTGCTGACCACCCCGCGGTGCTTTTCTCCATCCTACATTGCCACTCACTGCCTATCCTAATTGACCGCCCCTCCGATTCACACCACCCCGCGATGTTTTTCTCACTCCTACTAGTGAATGTAATGTTACACACCCATAAAATGCGCAGAACCCCGCGATGTTTTTCAGAAACCTATAATACATTGCCACTGCATGTACCCTGACTTCACATGCTGACCACCCCGGAGTGCTTTTCTCCATCCTACATTGCCACTCACTGCCTATCCTAATTCAGACCCTCCGATTCACACCACCCCATGATTTTTTTCTCACTCCTACTAGTGAATGTAATGTTACACACCCATACAATGAGCACCACACCGCGATGTTTTTCAGAAACCTATCCTACATTGACACTGCATGTTCCCTGACCTCCCCATGCTGACCACCCCGCGGTGCTTTTCTCCATCCTATATTGCCACTCACTGCCTATCCTAATTCAGACCCTCCGATTCACACCACCCCGTGATGTTTTTCTCACTCCTACTAGTGAATGTAATGTTACACACCCATACAATGAACACCACCCCGCGATGATTTTCAGATACCTATCCTACATTGCCACTGCATGTTACCTGCCCTCCCCATTCTGACCACTCCGCGGTGCTTTTCTACATCCTATATTGCCACTCACTGCCTATCCTAATTCAGACCCTCTGATTCACACCACCCCGTGATGTTTTTCTCACTCCTACTAGTGAATGTAATGTTACACACCCATACAATGCGCACCACCCCGCGATGTTTTTCAGAAACCTATCCTACATTTCTACTGCATATTCCCAGACCTCCCCATGCTGACCACCCCGCAGTGCTTTTCTCCATCCTCCATTGCCACTCACTGCCTATCCTAATTCAGACCCTCCGATTCACATGACCCCGTGATGTTTTTCTCACTCCTACTAGTGAATGTAATGTTACACACCCATAAAATGCGCACCACCCCGCGAAGGTTTTCAGAAACCTATCCTACATTGCCACTGCATGTTCCCTGACCTCCCCATTCTGACCACTCCGCGGTGCTTTTCTACATCCTACATTGCCACTCACTGCCTATCCTAGTTCAGACCCTCCGATTCACACCACCCCGTGATGTTTTTCTCACTCCTACTAGTGAATGTAATGTTACACACCCATACAATGCGCACCACCCCGCGATGTTTTTCAGAAACCTATCCTACATTGCCACTGCATGTTCCCTGACCTCCCCATGTTGACAACGCCGCGGTGTTTTTCTCCATCCTACATTGCCACTCACTGCCTATCTAATTCAGACCCTCCGATTCTCACCACCCCGCGATGTTTTTCTCACTCCTACTAGTGAATGTAATGTTACACACCCATACAATGCGCACCACCGCGCGATGTTTTTCAGAAACCTATCCTACATTGCCTCTGCATGTTCCCTGACCTACCCATGCTGACCACCTCGCGGTGCTTTTCTCCATCCTACATTGCCACTCACTGCCTATCCTAATTCAGACCCTCCGATTCACACCACCCCATGATTTTTTTCTCACTCCTACTAGTGAATGTAATGTTACACACCCATACAATGAGCACCACCCCGCGATGTTTTTCAGAAACCTATCCTACATTGCCACTGCATGTTCCCTGACCTCCCCATGCTGACCACCGCGCGGTGCTTTTCTCCATCCTATATTGCCACTCACTGCCTATCCTAATTCAGACCCTCCGATTCACACCAGCCCGTGATGTTTCTCTCACTCCTACTAGTGAATGTAATGTTACACACCCATACAATGCGCACCACCCCGCGAAGGTTTTCAGAAACCTATCCTACATTGCCACTGCATGTTCCCTGACCTCCCCATTCTGACCACTCCGCGGTGCTTTTCTACATCCTACATTGCCACTCACTGCCTATCCTAATTCAGACCCTCCGATTCACACCACCACGTGATGTTTTTCATACTCCTACTAGTGAATGTAATGTTACACACCCATACAATGTGCACCACCCCGCGATGTTTTTCAGAAACCTATTCTACATTGCCATTGCATGTTCCCTGACCTCCCCATGCTGAACACCTCACGGTGCTTTTCTCCATGTTATATTGCCACTCACTGCCTATCCTAATTCAGACGCACTGACTCACACCACCCCGTGATGTTTTTCTAACTCCTACTAGTGTATGTAATGTCACACATACATACAATGCACCCCTCCCCACGATGTTTTTCAGAAACTTATCCTATTTTGCCACTGCATGTTAACTGACCTCCCCGTGCTGACCACCCCGCGGTGCTTTTCTCCATCCTACATTGCCACTCACTGCCTATCCTAATTCACCGCCCCTCCGATTCACACCACCCCGCGATGTTTTTCTCACTCCTACTAGTGAATGTAATGTTACACACCCATAAAATGCGCAGAACCCCGCGATGTTTTTCAGAAACCTATAATACATTGCCACTGCATGTACCCTGACTTCACTTGCTGACCACCCCGCGGTGCTTTTCTCCATCCTACATTGCCCCTCCCTGCCTATCCTAATTCAGACCCTCCGATTCACACCACCCCGTGATGTTTTTCTCACTCCTACTAGTGAATGTAATATTACACACCCATACATTGCGCACCACTTCGCGATGTTTTTCAAAAACCTATCCTACATTGCCACTGCATGTTCCCTGACCTCCCCATGCTGACTACCCCGTGGTGCTTTTCTCCATCCTACATTGCCACTCACTGCCTATCCTGATTCAGACCCTCCGATTCACAACACCACGTGATGTTTTTCTCACTCCTACTAGTGAATGTAATGTTACACACCCATACAATGCGCACCTTCTCGCGATGATTTTAAGAAATCTATCCTACATTGCCACTGCATGTTTCCTGACCTCCCCATGCTGACCACCCCATGGTGCTGTTCTCCATCCTACATTGCCACTCACTGCCGATCCTGATTCAGACCCTCGATTCACACCACCCCGTGATGTTTTTCTCACTCCTACTAGTGAATGTAATGTTACACACACATACAGTGGGCACCACCCCGTGATGTTTTTCTCACGCCTACTAGTGAATGTAAAGTTACACACCCATACAATGCGCACCACCCCATGATGTTTTTCTCACTCCTACTAATGAATGTAACGTTATACACCCATACAATGCGCACCACCGTGCGATGTTTTTCAGAAACCTATCCTACATTGCCAAGGCATGTTCCCTGACCTCCCCATGCTGACCAACCCGCGGTGCTTTTCTCCGTCCGACATTGCCACTCACTGCCTATCCTAATTCAGACCCTCCGATTCACACCACCACGTGATGTTTTTCATACTCCTACTAGTGAATGTAATGTTACACACCCATACAATGCGCACCACCCCGCGAAGTTTTTCAGAAACCTATTCTACATTGCCATTGCATGTTCCCTGACCTCCCCATGCTGAACACCTCACGGTGCTTTTCTCCATGTTATATTGCCACTCACTGCCTAGCCTAATTCAGACGCACTGACTCACACCTCCCCGTGATGTTTTTCTAACTCCTACTAGTGTATGTAATGTCACACATACATATAATGCACCCCTCCCCACGATGTTTTTCAGAAACTTATCCTATATTGCCACTGCATGTTAACTGACCTCCCCGTGCTGACCACCCCGCGGTGCTTTTCTCCATCCTACATTGCCACTCACTGCCTATCCTAATTGACCGCCCCTCCGATTCACACCACCCCGCGATGTTTTTCTCACTCCTACTAGTGAATGTAATGTTACACACCCATAAAATGCGCAGAACCCCGCGATGTTTTTCAGAAACCTATAATACATTGCCACTGCATGTACCCTGACTTCACATGCTGACCACCCCGGAGTGCTTTTCTCCATCCTACATTGCCATTCACTGCCTATCCTAATTCAGACTCTCCGATTCACACCACCCCGTGATGTTTTTCTCACTCCTACCAGGGAATGTAATGTTACACACCCATACAATGCGCACCACCCCGCGATGATTTTCAGAAACCTATTCTACTTTGCCATTGCATGTTCCCTGACCTCCCCATGCTGACCACCTCACGGTGCTTTTCTCCATCTTATATTGCCACTCACTGCCTATCCTAATTCAGACCCTCTGATTCACACCAACCCGTGATGTTTTTCTCAGTACTACTAGTGAATGTAATGTTACACACCCATACAATTCGCACCACCCCGCGATGTTTTTCAGAAACCTATCCTACATTGCCACTGCATGTTCCCTGACCTCCCCATGCCGACCACCTCGCGGTGCTTTTCTCCATCCTACATTGCCACTCACTGCCTATCCTAATTCAGACCCTCCGATTCACACCACCCCGTGATGTTTTTCTCACTCCTACTAGTGAATGTAATGTTACACACCCATACAATGAGCACCAGCCCGCGATGTTTTTCAGAAACCTATCCTACATTGCCACTGCATGTTCCCTGACCTCCCCATGCTGACCACCCCGTGGTGCTTTTCTCCATCCTACATTGCCCCTCCCTGCCTATCCTAATTCAGACCCTCCGATTCACACCACCCCGTGATGTTTTTCTCACTCCTACTAGTGAATGTAATATTACACACCCATACAATGCGCACCACTTCGCGATGTTTTTCAAAAACCTATCCTACATTGCCACTGCATGTTCCCTGACCTCCCCATGCTGACTACCCCGTGGTACTATTCTCCATCCTACATTGCCACTCACTGCCTATCCTGATTCAGACCCTCCGATTCACAACACCCCGTGATGTTTTTCTCACTCCTACTAGTGAATGTAATGTTACACACCCATACAATGCGCACCTTCTCGCGATGATTTTAAGAAACCTATCCTACATTGCCACTGCATGTTTCCCTAACTCCCCATGCTGACCACCCCATGGTGCTGTTCTCCATCCTACATTGCCACTCACTGCCTATCCTGATTCAGACCCTCCGATTAACACCACCCCGTGATGTTTTTCTCACTCCTACTAGTGAATGTAATGTTACACACCCATACAGTGCGCACCACCCCGTGATGTTTTTCTCACGCCTACTAGTGAATGTAACGTTACACACCCATACAATGCGCACCACCCCATGATGTTTTTCTCACTCCTACTAATGAATGTAACGTTATACACCCATACAATGCGCACCACCACTCGATGTTTTTCAGAAACCTATCCTACATTGCCAAGGCATGTTCCCTGACCTCCCCATGCTGACCAACCCGCGGTGCTTTTCTCCGTCCGACATTGCCACTCACTACCTTTCCTAATTCAGACCCTCCAATTCACACCACCCCGTGATGTTTTTCTCACTCCTACTAGTGAATGTAATGTTACACACCCATACAATGCGCACCACCCCGCCATGTTTTTCAGAAACCTATCCTACATTGCCACTGCATGTTCCCTGACCTCCCCATGCTGACAACCCCGCGGTGTTTTTCTCCATCCTACATTGCCACTCACTGCCTATCTAATTCAGACCCTCCAATTCACACCACCCCGTGATGTTTTTCTCACTCCTACTAGTGAATGTAATGTTACACACCCATACAATGCGCACCACCGCGCGATGTTTTTCAGAAACCTATACTACATTGCCACTGCATGTTCCCTGACCTCCCCATGCTGACCACCTCGCGGTGCATTTCTCCATCCTACATTGCCACTCACTGCCTATCCTAATTCAGACCCTCTGATTCACACCACCCCGTGATATTTTTCTCACTCCTACTAGTGAATGTAATGTTACACACCCATACAATGAGCACCACCCGGCGATGTTTTTCAGAAACCTATCCTACATTGCCACTGCATGTTCCCTGACCTCCCCATGCTGACCACCCCGCGGTGCTTTTCTCCATCCTATATTGCCACTCACTGCCTATCCTAATTCAGACCCTCCGATTCACACCACCCCGTGATGTTTTTCTCACTCCTACTAGTGAATGTAATGTTACACACCCATACAATGCGCACCACCCCGCGATGTTTTTCAGAAACCTATCCTACATTGCCACTGCATATTCCCAGACCTCCCCATGCTGACCACCCCGCAGTGCTTTTCTCCATCCTCCATTGCCACTCACAGCCTATCCTAATTCAGACCCTCCGATTCACATGACCCCGTGATGTTTTTCTCACTCCTACTAGTGAATGTAATGTTACACACCCATACAATGCGCACCACCCCGCGATGTTTTTCAGAAACCTATCCTACATTGCCACTGCATGTTCCCTGACCTCCCCATGTTGACAACGCCGAGGTCTTTTTCTCCATCCTACATTGACACTCACTGCCTATCTAATTCAGACCCTCCGATTCTCACCACCCCGTGATGTTTTTCTCACTCCTACTAGTGAATGTAATGTTACACACCCATACAATGCGCACCACCGCGCGATGTTTTTCAGAAAACTATCCTACATTGCCTCTGCATGTTCCCTGACCTCCCCATGCTGACCACCTCGCGGTGCTTTTCTCCATCCTACATTGCCACTCACTGCCTATCCTAATTCAGACCCTCCGATTCACACCACCCCATGATTTTTTTCTCACTCCTACTAGTGAATGTAATGTTACACACCCATACAATGAGCACCACCCCGCGATGTTTTTCAGAAACCTATCCTACATTGACACTGCATGTTCCCTGACCTCCCCATGCTGACCACCCCGCGGTGCTTTTCTCCATCCTATATTGCCACTCACTGCCTATCCTAATTCAGACCCTCCGATTCACACCACCCCGTGATGTTTTTCTCACTCCTACTAGTGAATGTAATGTTACACACCCATACAATGAACACCACCCCGCGATGATTTTCAGATACCTATCCTACATTGCCACTGCATGTTACCTGCCCTCCCCATTCTGACCACTCCGCGGTGCTTTTCTACATCCTATATTGCCACTCACTGCCTATCCTAATTCAGACCCTCTGATTCACACCACCCCGTGATGTTTTTCTCACTCCTACTAGTGAATGTAATGTTACACACCCATACAATGCGCACCACCCCGCGATGTTTTTCAGAAACCTATCCTACATTTCTACTGCATATTCCCAGACCTCCCCATGCTGACCACCCCGCAGTGCTTTTCTCCATCCTCCATTGCCACTCACTGCCTATCCTAATTCAGACCCTCCGATTCACATGACCCCGTGATGTTTTTCTCACTCCTACTAGTGAATGTAATGTTACACACCCATAAAATGCGCACCACCCCGCGAAGGTTTTCAGAAACCTATCCTACATTGCCACTGCATGTTCCCTGACCTCCCCATTCTGACCACTCCGCGGTGCTTTTCTACATCCTACATTGCCACTCACTGCCTATCCTAGTTCAGACCCTCCGATTCACACCACCCCGTGATGTTTTTCTCACTCCTACTAGTGAATGTAATGTTACACACCCATACAATGCGCACCACCCCGCGATGTTTTTCAGAAACCTATCCTACATTGCCACTGCATGTTCCCTGACCTCCCCATTTTGACAACGCCGAGGTCTTTTTCTCCATCCTACATTGACACTCACTGCCTATCTAATTCAGACCCTCCGATTCTCACCACCCCGTGATGTTTTTCTCACTCCTACTAGTGAATGTAATGTTACACACCCATACAATGCGCACCACCGCGCGATGTTTTTCAGAAAACTATCCTACATTGCCTCTGCATGTTCCCTGACCTCCCCATGCTGACCACCTCGCGGTGCTTTTCTCCATCCTACATTGCCACTCACTGCCTATCCTAATTCAGACCCTCCGATTCACACCACCCCATGATTTTTTTCTCACTCCTACTAGTGAATGTAATGTTACACACCCATACAATGAGCACCACACCGCGATGTTTTTCAGAAACCTATCCTACATTGACACTGCATGTTCCCTGACCTCCCCATGCTGACCACCCCGCGGTGCTTTTCTCCATCCTATATTGCCACTCACTGCCTATCCTAATTCAGACCCTCCGATTCACACCACCCCGTGATGTTTTTCTCACTCCTACTAGTGAATGTAATGTTACACACCCATACAATGAACACCACCCCGCGATGATTTTCAGATACCTATCCTACATTGCCACTGCATGTTACCTGCCCTCCCCATTCTGACCACTCCGCGGTGCTTTTCTACATCCTATATTGCCACTCACTGCCTATCCTAATTCAGACCCTCTGATTCACACCACCCCGTGATGTTTTTCTCACTCCTACTAGTGAATGTAATGTTACACACCCATACAATGCGCACCACCCCGCGATGTTTTTCAGAAACCTATCCTACATTTCTACTGCATATTCCCAGACCTCCCCATGCTGACCACCCCGCAGTGCTTTTCTCCATCCTCCATTGCCACTCACTGCCTATCCTAATTCAGACCCTCCGATTCACATGACCCCGTGATGTTTTTCTCACTCCTACTAGTGAATGTAATGTTACACACCCATAAAATGCGCACCACCCCGCGAAGGTTTTCAGAAACCTATCCTACATTGCCACTGCATGTTCCCTGACCTCCCCATTCTGACCACTCCGCGGTGCTTTTCTACATCCTACATTGCCACTCACTGCCTATCCTAGTTCAGACCCTCCGATTCACACCACCCCGTGATGTTTTTCTCACTCCTACTAGTGAATGTAATGTTACACACCCATACAATGCGCACCACCCCGCGATGTTTTTCAGAAACCTATCCTACATTGCCACTGCATGTTCCCTGACCTCCCCATGTTGACAACGCCGCGGTGTTTTTCTCCATCCTACATTGCCACTCACTGCCTATCTAATTCAGACCCTCCGATTCTCACCACCCCGCGATGTTTTTCTCACTCCTACTAGTGAATGTAATGTTACACACCCATACAATGCGCACCACCGCGCGATGTTTTTCAGAAACCTATCCTACATTGCCTCTGCATGTTCCCTGACCTACCCATGCTGACCACCTCGCGGTGCTTTTCTCCATCCTACATTGCCACTCACTGCCTATCCTAATTCAGACCCTCCGATTCACACCACCCCATGATTTTTTTCTCACTCCTACTAGTGAATGTAATGTTACACACCCATACAATGAGCACCACCCCGCGATGTTTTTCAGAAACCTATCCTACATTGCCACTGCATGTTCCCTGACCTCCCCATGCTGACCACCGCGCGGTGCTTTTCTCCATCCTATATTGCCACTCACTGCCTATCCTAATTCAGACCCTCCGATTCACACCAGCCCGTGATGTTTCTCTCACTCCTACTAGTGAATGTAATGTTACACACCCATACAATGCGCACCACCCCGCGAAGGTTTTCAGAAACCTATCCTACATTGCCACTGCATGTTCCCTGACCTCCCCATTCTGACCACTCCGCGGTGCTTTTCTACATCCTACATTGCCACTCACTGCCTATCCTAATTCAGACCCTCCGATTCACACCACCACGTGATGTTTTTCATACTCCTACTAGTGAATGTAATGTTACACACCCATACAATGTGCACCACCCCGCGATGTTTTTCAGAAACCTATTCTACATTGCCATTGCATGTTCCCTGACCTCCCCATGCTGAACACCTCACGGTGCTTTTCTCCATGTTATATTGCCACTCACTGCCTATCCTAATTCAGACGCACTGACTCACACCACCCCGTGATGTTTTTCTAACTCCTACTAGTGTATGTAATGTCACACATACATACAATGCACCCCTCCCCACGATGTTTTTCAGAAACTTATCCTATATTGCCACTGCATGTTAACTGACCTCCCCGTGCTGACCACCCCGCGGTGCTTTTCTCCATCCTACATTGCCACTCACTGCCTATCCTAATTCACCGCCCCTCCGATTCACACCACCCCGCAATGTTTTTCTCACTCCTACTAGTGAATGTAATGTTGCACACCCATAAAATGCGCAGAACCCCGCGATGTTTTTCAGAAACCTATAATACATTGCCACTGCATGTACCCTGACTTCACTTGCTGACCACCCCGCGGTGCTTTTCTCCATCCTACATTGCCCCTCCCTGCCTATCCTAATTCAGACCCTCCGATTCACACCACCCCGTGATGTTTTTCTCACTCCTACTAGTGAATGTAATATTACACACCCATACATTGCGCACCACTTCGCGATGTTTTTCAAAAACCTATCCTACATTGCCACTGCATGTTCCCTGACCTCCCCATGCTGACTACCCCGTGGTGCTTTTCTCCATCCTACATTGCCACTCACTGCCTATCCTGATTCAGACCCTCCGATTCACAACACCACGTGATGTTTTTCTCACTCCTACTAGTGAATGTAATGTTACACACCCATACAATGCGCACCTTCTCGCGATGATTTTAAGAAATCTATCCTACATTGCCACTGCATGTTTCCTGACCTCCCCATGCTGACCACCCCATGGTGCTGTTCTCCATCCTACATTGCCACTCACTGCCGATCCTGATTCAGACCCTCGATTCACACCACCCCGTGATGTTTTTCTCACTCCTACTAGTGAATGTAATGTTACACACACATACAGTGGGCACCACCCCGTGATGTTTTTCTCACGCCTACTAGTGAATGTAAAGTTACACACCCATACAATGCGCACCACCCCATGATGTTTTTCTCACTCCTACTAATGAATGTAACGTTATACACCCATACAATGCGCACCACCGTGCGATGTTTTTCAGAAACCTATCCTACATTGCCAAGGCATGTTCCCTGACCTCCCCATGCTGACCAACCCGCGGTGCTTTTCTCCGTCCGACATTGCCACTCACTGCCTATCTAATTCAGACCCTCCAATTCACACCACCCCGTGATGTTTTTCTCACTCCTACTAGTGAATGTAATGTTACACACCCATACAATGCGCACCACCGCGCGATGTTTTTCAGAAACCTATCCTACATTGCCACTGCATGTTCCCTGACCTCCCCATGCTCACCACCCCGCGGTGCTTTTCTCCATCCTATATTGCCACTCACTGCCTATCCTAATTCAGACCCTCCGATTCACACCACCCCGTGATGTTTTTCTCACTCCTACTAGTGAATGTAATGTTACACACCCATACAATGAACACCACCCCGCGATGATTTTCAGATACCTATCCTACATTGCCACTGCATGTTACCTGCCCTCCCCATTCTGACTACTCCGCGGTGCTTTTCTACATCCTATATTGCCACTCACTGCCTATCCTAATTCAGACCCTCCGATTCACACCACCCCGTGATGTTTTTCTCACTCCTACTAGTGAATGTAATGTTACACACCCATACAATGCGCACCACCCCGCGATGATTTTCAGAAACCTATTCTACTTTGCCATTGCATGTTCCCTGACCTCCCCATGCTGACCACCTCACGGTGCTTTTCTCCATCTTATATTGCCACTCACTGCCTATCCTAATTCAGACCCTCTGATTCACACCAACCCGTGATGTTTTTCTCAGTCCTACTAGTGAATGTAATGTTACACACCCATACAATTCGCACCACCCCGCGATGTTTTTCAGAAACCTATACTACATTGCCACTGCATGTTCCCTGACCTCCCCATGCTGACCACCTCGCGGTGCTTTTCTCCATCCTACATTGCCACTCACTGCCTCTCCTAATTCAGACCCTCCGATTCACACCACCCTGTGATGTTTTTCTCACTCCTACTAGTGAATGTAATGTTACACACCCATACAATGAGCACCAGCCCGCGATGTTTTTCAGAAACCTATCCTACATTGCCACTGCATGTTCCCTGACATCCCCATGCTGACCACCCCGCGGTGCTTTTCTCCATCCTACATTGCCCCTCCCTGCCTATCCTAATTCAGACCCTCCGATTCACACCACCCCGTGATGTTTTTCTCACTCCTACTAGTGAATGTAATGTTACACACCCATACAATGCGCACCACTTCGCGATGTTTTTAAAAAACCTATCCTACATTGCCACTGCATGTTCCCTGACCTCCCCATGTTGACTACCCCGTGGTGCTTTTCTCCATCCTACATTGCCACTCACTGCCTATCCTGATTCAGACCCTCCGATTCACAACACCCCGTGATGTTTTTCTCACTCCTACTAGTGAATGTAATGTTGCACACCCATACAATTCGCACCTCCTCGCGATGATTTTAAGAAACCTATCCTACATTGCCACTGCATGTTCCCTGACCTCCCCATGCTGACCACCCCATGGTGCTGTTCTCCATCCTACATTGCCACTCACTGCCTATCCTGATTCAGACCCTCCTATTCACACCACCCCGTGATGTTTTTCTCACTCCTACTAGTGAATGTAATGTTACACACCCATACAGTGCGCACCACCCTGTGATGTTTTTCTCACTCCTACTAGTGAATGTAACGTTACACACCCATACAGTGCGCACCACCCCATGATGTTTTTCTCACTCCTACTAGTGAATGTAACGTTATACACCCATACAATGCGCACCACCAATCGATGTTTTTCAGAAACCTATCCTACATTATCACTGCATGTTCCCTGACATCCCCATGCTGACCAACCCGCGGTGCTTTTCTCCGTCCGACATTGCCACTCACTACCTTTCCTAATTCAGACCCTCCGATTCACACGACCCCGTGATGTTTTTCTCACTCCTACTAGTTAATGTAATGTTACACACTCATACAATGCGCACCACCCTGTGATGTTTTTTTCACTCCTACTAGTGAATGCAATGTTACACACCCATACAATGCGCACCACCCCGCGATGTTTTTCAGAAACCTATCCTACATTGCCACTGCATGTTCCCTGACCTATCCATCCTGACCACCCCGCAGTGCTTTTCTCCATCCTACATTGCCACTCACTGCCTCTACTAATTCAGACCCTGCAATTCACACCACCCCGTGATGATTTTCTCACTCCTACTAGTGAATGTAATGTAACACACACCCATACAATGCGCACCACCCTGTGATGTTTTTCTCACTCTTGCTAGTGAATGTAATGTAACACACACCAATGCAATGCGCACCACCCCGCGATGTTTTTCAGAAACCTATCCTACATTGCCACTGCATGTTCCGTGACCTATCCATCCTGACCACCCCTCAGTGCTTTTCTCCATCCTACATTGCCACTCACTCCCTCCACTAATTCAGACCCTCCAATTCACACCACCCCGTGATGTTTTTCTCACTCCTACTAGTGAATGTAAATTTACACACCCATACAATGCGCACCACCCCTCATGTTTTTCAGAAACCTATCCTACATTGCCACTGCATGTTCCCTGACCTCCCCATGATGACCACCCCGTGGTGCTTTTCTCCATCCGACATTGCCACTCACAACCTATCCTAATTCAGACCATCCGATTCACACCACCCCGTGATGATTTTCTCACTCCTACTAGACAATGTAATGTTACACACCCATACAATGCGCACAACCCCGCGATGTTTTTCAGAAACCTATCCTACATTGCCACTTCATGTTCCCTGACCTCCCCATGCTGACCACCCCGCGGTGCTTTTCTCCATCGTACATTGCCACTCACTGCCTATCCTAATTCAGACCCTCCGATTCACACGACCCCGTGATGTTTTTCTCACTCCTACTAGTGAATGTAATGTTACACACCCATACAATGCGCACCACCCCGCGATGTTTTTCAGAAACCTATCCTACATTGCCAATGCATGTCCCCAGACCTCCCCATGCTGACCACCCCGTGGTGCTTTTCTCAATCCTACATTGCCACTCACTGCCTATCCTAATTCAGACCCTCCAATTCACACCACCGCGTGATGTTTTTCTCACTCCTACTAGTGAATGTAATGTTACACACCCATACAACGCGCACCAACCCGGAATCTTTTTCAGAAACCTATCCTACATTGCCACTGCATGTTCAGTGACCTCCCCATGCTGACCACCCCGCGGTGCTTTTCTCCATCCTACATTGCCACTCACTGCGTATCCTAATTCAGACCCTCCGTTCACAGCAACCCGCGATGTGTTTCTCACTCCTACTAGTGAATGTAATATTACACACCCATACAATGCGCACAACACCACGATGTTTTTCAGAAACCTATCCTACATTTCCACTGCATGTTCCCTGAGCTCCCCATGCTGACCACCCCGCGGAGATTTTCTCCATCGTACATTGCCACTCAGTGCCTATCTTAATTCAGACCTTCCGATTCACACCTCCCCGTGATGTTTTTCTCACTCCTACTAGTGAATGTAATGTTACACACCCATACAATGCGCACGACACCGCGATGTTTTTCAGAAACCTATCCTACATTTCCACTGCATGTTCCCTGACCTCCCCATGCTGACCATCCCGCGGTGCTTTTCTCCATCCTACATTGCCACTCACTGCGTATCCTAATTCAGACCCTCCGATTCACACCACCCCGTGATGTTTTTCTCACTCCTACTAGTGAATGTAATGTTACACACCCATACAATGCGCACCACATCGGGATCTTTTTCAGAAACCTATCCTACATTGCCACTGCATGTTCAGTGACCTCCCCATGCTGACCACCCCGCGGTGCTTTTCTCCATCCTACATTGCCTCTCAGTGCCTATCCTAATTCAGACTCTCCGATTCACACCACCCCGTGATGTTTTTCTCACTCCTACTAGTGAATGTAATGTTACACACCCATACAATGCGCCCCACCCCGGGATCTTTTTCAGAAACCTATCCTACATTGCCACTGCATGTTCAGTGACCTCCCCATGCTGACCACCCCGCGGTGCTTTTCTCCATCCTACATTGCCTCTCAGTGCCTATCCTAATTCAGACCCTCCGATTCACAACACCCCGTGATGTTTTTCTCACTCCTACTAGTGAATGTAATGTTACACACCCATACAATGCGCATGACCCCGCGATGTTTTTCAGAAACCTATTCTACATTGCCATTGCATGTTCCATGACCTCCCCATGCTGAACACCTCACGGTGCTTTTCTCCATGTTATATTGCCACTCACCGCCTATCCTAATTCAGAAGCACTGACTCACACCACCCCGTGATGTTTTTCTCACTCCTACTAGTGTATGTAATGTCACACACACATACAATGCGCCCCACCCCACGATGTTTTTCAGAAACTTATCATACATTGCCACTGCATGTTAACTGACTTCCCCGTGCTGAACTCCCCGCGTTGCTTTTATCCATCCTACATTGCCACTCACTGCCTATCCTAATTCACAGCCCCTCTGATTCACACCACCCCGCGATGTTTTTCTCACTCCTACTATTGAATGTAATGTTACACACTCATACAATGCGCACCACCCCGTGATGTTTTTTTCACTCCTACTAGTGAATGCAATGTTACACACCCATACAATGCGCCCCACCCCACGATGTTTTTCAGAAACTTATCATACATTGCCACTGCATGTTAACTGACCTCCCCGTGCTGAACTCCCCGCGTTGCTTTTATCCATCCTACATTGCCACTCACTGCCTATCCTAATTCACAGCCCCTCTGATTCACACCACCCCGCGATGTTTTTCTCACTCCTACTATTGAATGTAATGTTACACACTCATACAATGCGCACCACCCCGTGATGTTTTTTTCACTCCTACTAGTGAATGCAATGTTACACACCCATACAATGCGCACCACCCCGCGATGTTTTTCAGAAACCTATCCTACATTGCCACTGCATGTTCCCTGACCTATCCATCCTGACCACACCGCAGTGCTTTTCTCCATCCTACATTGCCACTCACTGCCTCCACTAATTCAGACCCTGCAATTCAAACCACCCCGTGATGTTTGTCTCATTCCTACTAGTGAATGTAATGCTACATAACCATACAATGCGCACCACCCCGCGATGTTTTTCAGAAACCTATCCTACATTTCCACTGCATGTTCCCTGACCTCCCCATGCTGACGACCCCGAGGTGCTTTTCTCCATCCTACATTGCCACTCACTGCCTCTCCTATTTCAGACCCTCAGATACACACCACCCCGTGATGTTTTTCTCACTCCTACTAGTGAATGCAATGTTACACACCCATACAATGCGCACCACCCCGTGATGTTTTTCTCACTCCTACTAGTGAATGAAATGTTACACACCCATACAATGCGCACCACCCCGCGATGTTTTTCAGAAACCTATCCTACATTGCCACTGCATGTTCCGTGACATATCCATCCTGACCACCCCTCAGTGCTTTTTTCCATCCTACATTGCCACTCACTGCCTGCACTAATTCAGACCCTCCAATTCACACCACCCCGTGATGTTTTTCTCACTCCTACTAGTGAATGTAATGCTACATAACCATACAATGCGCACCACCCCGCGATGTTTTTCAGAAACCTATCCTACATTGCCACTGCATGTTCCTTGACCTCCCCATGCTGACCACCCCGCCGTGCTTTTCTCCATCCTACATTGACACTGACTGCCTATACTAATTCAGACCCTCCGATTCACACCACCCCGTGATGTTTTTCTCACTCCTACTAGTGAATGTAATGTTACACACCCATACAGTGCGCACCAGCCCGCGATGTTTTTCAGAAACCTATCCTACATTTCCACTGCATGTTCCCTGACCTCCCCTTGCTGACCACCCCGAGGTGCTTTTCTCCATCCTACATTGCCACTCACTGCCTCTCCTATTTCAGACCCACCGATTCACACCACCCCGTGATGTTTTTCTCACTCCTACTAGTGAATGTAATGTTACACACCCATACAATGCGCACCACCCCGTGATGTTTTTCTCACTCCTACTAGTGAATGCAATGTTACACACCCATACAATGCGCACCACCCCGCGATGTTTTTCAGAAACCTATCCTACATTGCCACTGCATGTTCCCTGACCTATCCATCCTGACCACCCCGCAGTGCTTTTCTCCATCCTACATTGCCACTCACTGCCTCCACTAATTCAGACCCTCCAATTCACACCACCCCGTGATGTTTTTCTCACTCCTACTAGTGAATGCAAATTTACACACCCATACAATGCGCACCACCTCTCGATGTTTTTCAGAAACCTATCCTACATTGCCACTGCATGTTCCCTGACCTCCCCATGCTGACCACCCCGCGGTGCTTTTCTCCATCCGACATTGCCACTCACAACCTATCCTAATTCAGACCATCCGATTCACACCACCCCGTGATGTTTTTCTCACTCCTACTAGAGAATTTAATGTTACACACCCATACAACGCGCACCAAAACGGGATCTTTTTCAGAAACCTATCCTACATTGCCACTGCATGTTCAGTGACCTCCCCATGCTGACCACCCCGCGGTGCTTTTCTCCATCCTACATTGCCTCTCACTGCCTATCCTAATTCAGACCCTCCGATTCACACCACCCCGTGATGTTTTTCTCACTCCTACTAGTGAATGTAATGTTACACACCCATACAATGCGCACAACACCGCAATGTTTTTCAGAAACCTATCCTACATTTCCACTGCATGTTCCCTGACCTCCCCATGCTGACCACCCCGCGGAGCTTTTCTCCATCGTACATTGCTACTCACTACCTATCCTAATTCAGTCCTTCCGATTCACACCACCCCGTGATGTTTTTCTCACTCCTACTAGTGAATGTAATGTTACACACCCATACAATGCGCACCACACCGCGATGTTTTTCAGAAACCTATCCTATATTGCCACTGCATGTTCCCTGACCTCCCCATGCTGACCATCCCGCGGTGCTTTTCTAAATCCTACATTGCCACTCACTGCCTATCCTAATTCAGACCCTCTGATTCACACCACCCCGTGATGTTTTTCTCACTCCTACTAGTGAATGTAATGTTACCCACCCATACAATGCGCACCACAACGGGATCTTTTTCAGAAACCTATCCTACATTGCCACTGCATGTTCAGTGACCTCCCCATGCTGACCACCCCGCGGTGCTTTTCTCCATCCTACATGCCTCTCAGTGCCTATCCTAATTCAGACCCTCCGATTCACACCATCCCGTGATGTTTTTCTCACTCCTACTAGTGAATGAATGTTACACACCCACACAATGCGCACCTCACCGCGATATTTTTCAGAAACCTATCCTAAATTGCCACTGCATGTTCCCTGATCTCCCTATGCTGACCACCCCGTGGTGCTTTTCTCCATCCTACATTGCCAATCACTGCCTATCCACATTCAGACACTCCGATTCACACCACCCCGTGATGTTTTTCTCACTCCTACTAGTGAATGTAATATTACACACCCATGCAATGTGCAGCACACCGCGATGTTTTTCAGAAACCTATCCTACATTGAGACTGAATGTTCCCTGACCTCCCCATGCTGACCACCCGGCGGTGCTTTTCTCCATGCTACATAGCCACTCACTGCCTCTCCTAATTCAGACCCTCCGATTCACACCACCCCGTGATGTTTTTCTCACTCCTACTAGTGAATGTAATGTTACACACCCATACAGTGCGCACCACCCCGTGATGTTTTTCTCACTCCTACTACTGAATGTAAAGTTACACACTCATACAATGCGCACCACGCCGTGATGTTTTTCTCACTCCTACTAGTGAATGTAATGTTACACACCAATACAATGCGCACCACCCCGCGATGTTTTTCAGAAACCTATCCTACATTGCCACTGCATGTTCCCTGAACTCCCCATGCTGACCACCCCGCGGTGCTTTTCTCCATCCTACATTGCCACTCACTGCCTATCCTAATTCAGACCCTCTGATTCACACCACCCCGTGAAGTTTTTCTCACTCCTACTAGTGAATTTAATGTTACACACCCATACAATGCGCACCACCCCACGATGTTTTTCAGAAACCTATCCTACATTGCCAATGCATGTTCCCTGACATCCCCATGCTGACCAACCCGCGGTGCTTTTCTCCATCCTACATTGCCACTCACTGCCTATCCTAATTCAGAGCCTCTGATTCACACCACCACGTGAAGTTTTTCTCACTCCTACTAGTGAATGTAATGTTACACACCCATACAATGCGCACCACCCCGTGATGTTTTACTCACTCCTAGTAGTGAATGTAATGTTACACACTCATACAATGCGCACCACCCCATGATGTTTTTTTCACTCCTACTAGTGAATGTAATGTTACACACCCATACAATGCGCACCACCCCGCAATGTTTTTCAGAAACCTATCCTACATTGCCACTGCATGTTCCCTGACCTATCCATCCTGACCAGCCCGCAGTGCTTTTCTCCATCCTACATTGCCACTCACTGCCTCCACTTATTCAGACCCTTCAATTCACACCACCCCGTGATGTTTTTCTCACTCCTACTAGTGAATGTAATGCTACATAACCATACAATGCGAACTACCCCGCGATGTTTTTCAGAAACCTATCCTACATTGCCACTGCATGTTCCCTGACCTCCCCATGCTGACCACCCCGCGGTGCTTTTCTCCATCCTACATTGACACTGACTGCCTATACTAATTCAGACCCTCCGATTCACACCACCCCGTGATGTTTTTCTCACTCCTACTAGTGAATGTAATGTTACACACCCATACAGTGCGCACCAGCCCGCGATGTTTTTCAGAAACCTATCCTACATTTCCACTGCATGTTCCCTGACCTCCCCTTGCTGACCACCCCGAGGTGCTTTTCTCCATCCTACATTGCCACTCACTGCCTCTCCTATTTCAGACCCACCGATTCACACCACCCCGTGATGTTTTTCTCACTCCTACTAGTGAATGTAATGTTACACACCCATACAATGCGCACCACCCCGTGATGTTTTTCTCACTCCTACTAGTGAATGCAATGTTACACACCCATACAATGCGCACCACCCCGCGATGTTTTTCAGAAACCTATCCTACATTGCCACTGCATGTTCCCTGACCTATCCATCCTGACCACCCCGCAGTGCTTTTCTCCATCCTACATTGCCACTCACTGCCTCCACTAATTCAGACCCTCCAATTCACACCACCCCGTGATGTTTTTCTCACTCCTACTAGTGAATGCAAATTTACACACCCATACAATGCGCACCACCTCTCGATGTTTTTCAAAAACCTATCCTACATTGCCACTGCATGTTCCCTGACCTCCCCATGCTGACCACCCCGCGGTGCTTTTCTCCATCCGACATTGCCACTCACAACCTATCCTAATTCAGACCATCCGATTCACACCACCCCGTGATGTTTTTCTCACTCCTACTAGAGAATTTAATGTTACACACCCATACAACGCGCACCAAAACGGGATCTTTTTCAGAAACCTATCCTACATTGCCACTGCATGTTCAGTGACCTCCCCATGCAGACCACCCCGCGGTGCTTTTCTCCATCCTACATTGCCTCTCACTGCCTATCCTAATTCAGACCCTCCGATTCACACCACCCCGTGATGTTTTTCTCACTCCTACTAGTGAATGTAATGTTACACACCCATACAATGCGCACAACACCGCAATGTTTTTCAGAAACCTATCCTACATTTCCACTGCATGTTCCCTGACCTCCCCATGCTGACCACCCCGCGGAGCTTTTCTCCATCGTACATTGCTACTCACTACCTATCCTAATTCAGTCCTTCCGATTCACACCACCCCGTGATGTTTTTCTCACTCCTACTAGTGAATGTAATGTTACACACCCATACAATGCGCACCACACCGCGATGTTTTTCAGAGACCTATCCTATATTGCCACTGCATGTTCCCTGACCTCCCCATGCTGACCATCCCGCGGTGCTTTTCTAAATCCTACATTGCCACTCACTGCCTATCCTAATTCAGACCCTCTGATTCACACCACCCCGTGATGTTTTTCTCACTCCTACTAGTGAATGTAATGTTACCCACCCATACAATGCGCACCACAACGGGATCTTTTTCAGAAACCTATCCTACATTGCCACTGCATGTTCAGTGACCTCCCCATGCTGACCACCCCGCGGTGCTTTTCTCCATCCTACATGCCTCTCAGTGCCTATCCTAATTCAGACCCTCCGATTCACACCATCCCGTGATGTTTTTCTCACTCCTACTAGTGAATGAATGTTACACACCCACACAATGCGCACCTCACCGCGATATTTTTCAGAAACCTATCCTAAATTGCCACTGCATGTTCCCTGATCTCCCTATGCTGACCACCCCGTGGTGCTTTTCTCCATCCTACATTGCCAATCACTGCCTATCCACATTCAGACCCTCCGATTCACACCACCCCGTGATGTTTTTCTCACTCCTACTAGTGAATGTAATATTACACACCCATGCAATGTGCAGCACACCGCGATGTTTTTCAGAAACCTATCCTACATTGAGACTGAATGTTCCCTGACCTCCCCATGCTGACCACCCGGCGGTGCTTTTCTCCATGCTACATAGCCACTCACTGCCTCTCCTAATTCAGACCCTCCGATTCACACCACCCCGTGATGTTTTTCTCACTCCTACTAGTGAATGTAATGTTACACACCCATACAGTGCGCACCACCCCGTGATGTTTTTCTCACTCCTACTACTGAATGTAAAGTTACACACTCATACAATGCGCACCACGCCGTGATGTTTTTCTCACTCCTACTAGTGAATGTAATGTTACACACCAATACAATGCGCACCACCCCGCGATGTTTTTCAGAAACCTATCCTACATTGCCACTGCATGTTCCCTGAACTCCCCATGCTGACCACCCCGCGGTGCTTTTCTCCATCCTACATTGCCACTCACTGCCTATCCTAATTCAGACCCTCTGATTCACACCACCCCGTGAAGTTTTTCTCACTCCTACTAGTGAATTTAATGTTACACACCCATACAATGCGCACCACCCCACGATGTTTTTCAGAAACCTATCCTACATTGCCAATGCATGTTCCCTGACATCCCCATGCTCACCAACCCGCGGTGCTTTTCTCCATCCTACATTGCCACTCACTGCCTATCCTAATTCAGAGCCTCTGATTCACACCACCACGTGAAGTTTTTCTCACTCCTACTAGTGAATGTAATGTTACACACCCATACAATGCGCACCACCCCGGGATGTTTTACTCACTCCTACTAGTGAATGTAATGTTACACACTCATACAATGCGCACCACCCCATGATGTTTTTTTCACTCCTACTAGTGAATGTAATGTTACACACCCATACAATGCGCACCACCCCGCAATGTTTTTCAGAAACCTATCCTACATTGCCACTGCATGTTCCCTGACCTATCCATCCTGACCAGCCCGCAGTGCTTTTCTCCATCCTACATTGCCACTCACTGCCTCCACTTATTCAGACCCTTCAATTCACACCACCCCGTGATGTTTTTCTCACTCCTACTAGTGAATGTAATGCTACATAACCATACAATGCGAACTACCCCGCGATGTTTTTCAGAAACCTATCCTACATTGCCACTGCATGTTCCCTGACCTCCCCATGCTGACCACCCCGCGGTGCTTTTCTCCATCCTACATTGACACTGACTGCCTATACTAATTCAGACCCTCCGATTCACACCACCCCGTGATGTTTTTCTCACTCCTACTAGTGAATGTAATGTTACACACCCATACAATGCGCACCACCCCGCGATGTTTTTCAGAAACCTATCCTACATTTCCACTGCATGTTCCCTGACCTCCCCATGCTGACCACCCCTAGGTGCTTTTCTCCATCCTACATTGCCACTCACTGCCTCTACTATTTCAGACCCTCCGATTCACACCACCCCGTGATGTTTTTCTCACACCTACTAGTGAATGTAATGTTACACACCCATACAATGCGCACCACCCCGCGACGTTTTTCAGAAAATTATCCTACATTGCCACTGCTTGTTCCCTGACCTCCCCATGCTGACCTCCCCGCGTTGCTTTTCTCCATCCTACATTGCCATCACTGCCTATCCTACTTCAGACCCTCCGATTCACACCACCCCGTGATGTTTTTCTCACTCCTACTAGTGAATGTAATGTTACACACCCATACAATGCGCACCACCCCGCGATGTTTTTCAGAAACCTATCCTACATTGCCACTGCATGTTCCTTGACCTCCCCATGCTGACCACCCCGCGGTGCTTTTCTCCATCCTACATAGACACTGACTGCCTATACTAATTCAGACCCTCCGATTCACACCAACCCGTGATGTTTTTCTCACTCCTACTAGTGAATGTAATGTTACACACCCATACAGTGCGCACCACCCCGCGATGTTTTTCAGAAACCTATCCTACCTTTCCACTGCATGTTCCCTGACCTCCCCATGCTGACCACCCCGAGGTGCTTTTCTCCATCCTACATTGCCACTCACTGCCTCTCCTATTTCAGACCCTCCGATTCACACCACCCCGTGATGTTTTTCTCACTCCTACTAGTGAATGTAATGTTACACACCCATACAATGCGCACCACCCCGTGATGTTTTTCTCACTCCTACTCGTGAATGTAATGTTACACACCCATACAATGCGCACCACACCGCGATGTTTTTCAGAAAGCTATCCTACATTGCCACTGCATGTTCCCTGACCTCCCCATGCTGAGCATCCCGCGGTGCTTTTCTCCATCCTACATTGCCACTCACTGCCTATCCTAATTCAGACCCTCCGATTCACACCACCCCGTGATGTTTTTCTCACTCCTACTAGTGAATGTAATATTACACACCCATGCAATGCGCAGCACACCGCGATGTTTTTCAGAAACCTATCCTACATTGCCACTGAATGTTCCCTTACCTCCCATGCTGACCACCCCGCGGTGCTTTTCTCCATCCTACATTGCCTATCACTGCGTATCCTAATTCAGACCCTCGGATTCACACCACCCCGTGATGTTTTTCTCACTCCTACTAGTGAATGTAATGTTACACACCCATACAATGCGCACAACACCGCAATGTTTTTCAGAAACCTATCCTACATTTCCACTGCATGTTCCCTGACCTCCCCTTGCTGACAACCCCGCGGAGCTTTACTCCATTGTACATTGCCACTAACTGCCTATCCTAATTCAGACCTTCCGATTCACACCACCCCGTGATGTTTTTCTCACTCCTACTAGTGAATGTAATGTTACACACCCATACAATGCGCACCACACCGCGATGTTTTTCAGAAACCTATCCTACATTGCCACTGCATGTTCCCTGACCTCCCCATGCTGACCATCCCGCGGTGCTTTTCTCCATCCTACATTGCCACTCACTTCCTATCCTAATTCAGACCCTCCGATTCACACCACCCCGTGATGTTTTTCTCACTCCTACTAGTGAATGTAATGTTACACACCCATACAATGCGCACCACCCCGGGATCTTTTTCAGAAACCTATCCTACATTGCCACTGCATGTTCAGTGACCTCCCCATGCTGACCACCCCGCGGTGCTTTTGTCCATCCTACATTGCCTCTCAGTGCCTATCCTAATTCAGACCCTCCGATTCACACCACCCCGTGATGTTTTTCTCATTCCTACTAGTAAATGTAATGTTACACACCCACACAATGCGCACCACACCGCGATGTTTTTCAGAAACCTATCCTACATTGCCACTGCATGTTCCCTGGCCTCCCTATGCTGACCACCCCGTGGTGCTTTTCTCCATCCTACATTGCCAATCACTGCCTATCCTCATTCAGACCCTCCGATTCACACCACCCCGTGATGTTTTTCTCACTCCTACTAGTGAATGTAATATTACACACGCATGCAATGCGCAGCACACCGCGATGTTTTCAGAAACCTATCCTACATTGCCACTGAATGTTCCCTGACCTCCCCATGCTGACCACCCCGCGGTGCTTTTCTCCATCCTACATAGCCACTCACTGCCTCTCCTAATTCAGATCCTCCGATTAACACCACCCCGTGATGTTTTTCTCACTCCTACTAGTGAATGTAATTTTACACACCCATACAGTGCGCACCACCCCGTGATGTTTTTCTCACTCCTACTAGTGAATGTAACGTTACACACCCATACAATGCGCACCACCTCGTGATGTTTTTCTCACTCCTACTAGTGAAAGTAATGTTATACACCCATACAATGCGCACCACCCCTCGATGTTTTTCAGAAACCTATCCTACATTGCCAGTGCATGTTCCCTGACCTCCCCATGGTGACCACCCCGCGGTGCTTTTCTCCATCCGACATTGGTACTCACTACCTATCCTAATTCAGACCATACGATTCACACCACCCCGTGATGTTTCTCTCACTCCTACTAGAGAATGTAATGTGACACACTCATAAAATGCGCACAACCCCGCGATGTTTTTCAGAAACCTATCGTACATTGCCACTGCATGTTCCCTGACGTATCCATCCTGACCACCCCGCAGTGCTTTTCTCCATTCTACATTGCCACTCACTACCTCCACTAATTCAGACCCTCCAATTCACACCACCCCGTGATGTTTTTCTCACTCCTACTAGTGAATGTAATGTTACACACCCATACAATGGGCACCACCCCGCGATGTTTTTCAGAAACCTGTCTTACATTGCCACTGCATGTTCCTTGACAACCCCATGCTGACCACCCCGCGGTGCTTTTCTCCATCCTACATTGCCACTCACTGCCTATCCTATTTCAGACACTCCGATTCACACCAACCCGTGATGTTTTTCTCACTCCTACTAGAGAATGTAATGTTACACACCCATACAGTGCGCACCACCCCGTGATGTTTTTCTCACTCCTACTACTGAATGTAAAGTTACACACCCATACAATGCGCACCACGCCGTGATGTTTTTCTCACTCCTACTAGTGAATGTAATGTTACACACCCATACAGTGCGCACCACCCCGTGATGTTTTTCTCACTCCTACTACTGAATGTAAAGTTACACACCCATACAATGCGCACCACGCCGTGATGTTTTTCTCACTCCTACTAGTGAATGTAATGTTACACACCCATACAATGTGCACCACCCCTCGATGATTTTCAGAAACCTATCGTACATTGCCACTGCATGTTCCCTGACCTCCCCATGCTGACCACCCCGCGGTGCTTTTCTCCATCCTACATTGCCACTCACTGCCTATCCTAATTCAGACCCTCCGATTCACACCACCCCGTGATGTTTTTCTCACTCCTACTAGTGAATTTAATGTTACACACCCATACAATGCGCACCACCCCACGATGTTTTTGAGAAACCTATCCTACATTGCCACTGCATTTTCAGTGACCTCCACATGCTGAACACCCCGCGGTGCTTTTCTCCATCCTACATTGCCTCTCATTGCCTATCCTAATTCAGACCCTCCGATTCACACCACCCCGTGATGTTTTTCACACTCCTACTAGTGAATGTAATGTTACACACCCATACAATGCGCAACACACCGCGATGTTTTTCAGAAACCTATCCTATATTTCCACTGCATGTTCCCTGACCTCCACATGCTGACCACCCCGCGGAGCTTTTCTCCATCGTACATTGCCACTCACTGCCTATCCTAATTCAGACCTTCCGATTAACACCACCCCGTGATGTTTTTCTCACTCCTACTAGTGAATGTAATGTTACACACCCATACAATGCGCACCACCCCGCGATGTTTTTCAGAAGCCTATCCTACATTTCCACTGCACGTTCCCTGACCTCCCCATGCTGACCACCCCGAGGTGCTTTTCTCCATCCTACATTGCCACTCACTGCCTCTCCTATTTCAGACCCTCCGATTCACACCAACCCGTGATGTTTTTATCACTCCTACAGGTGAATGTAATGTTACACACCCATACAATGCGCACCACCCCGTGATGTTTTTCTCACTCCTACTAGTGAATGTAATGTTACACACCCATACAATGCGCACCACCCCGCGATGTTTTTCAGAATCCTATCCTACATTGCCACTGCATGTTCCCTGACCTATCCATCCTGACCACCCCGAAGTGCTTTTCTCCATCCTAAATTGCCACTCACTGCCTCCACTAATTCAGACCCTCCAATTCACACCACCCCGTGATGTTTTTCTCACTCCTACTAATGAATGCAAATTTACACACCCATACAATGCGCACCACCCCTCGATGTTTTTCAGAAACCTATCCTACATTGCCACTGCATGTTCCATGACCTCCCCATGCTGACCACCGAGCGGTGCTTTTCTCCATCCGACATTGCCACTCACAACCTATCCTAATTCAGACCATCCGATTCACACCACCCCGTGATGTTTTTCTCACTCCTGCTAGAGAATGTAATGTTACACACCCATACAACGCGCCCCAACCCGGGATCTTTTTCAGAAACCTATCCTACATTGCCACTGCATGTTCAGTGACCTCCCCATGCTGACCACCCCGCGGTGCTTTTCTCCATCCTACATTGCCTCTCACTGCCTATCCTAATTCAGACACTCGGATTCACACCACCCCGTGATGTTTTTCTCACTCCTACTAGTGAATGTAATGTTACACACCCATACAATGCGCACAACACCGCAATATTTTTCAGAAACCTATCCTACATTTCCACTGCATGTTCCCTGACCTCCCCATGCTGACAACCCCGCGGAGCTGTAGTCCATCGTACATTGCCACTAACTGCCTATCCTAATTCAGACCTTCCGATTCACACCACCACGTGATGTTTTTCTCACTCCTACTAGTGAATGTAATGTTACACACCCATAGAATGCGCACCACACCGCGATGTTTTTCAGAAACCTATCCTACATTGCCACTGCATGTTCCCTGACTTCCCCATGCTGACCATCCCGCGGTGCTTTTCTCCATCCTACATTGCCACTCACTGCCTATCCTAATTCAGACCCTCCGATTCACACCACCCGGTCATGTTTTTCTCACTCCTACTAGTGAATGTAATGTTACACACCCATACAATGCGCACCACCCCGGGCTCTTTTTCAGAAACCTATCCTACATTGCCACTGCATGTTCAGTGACCTCCCCATGCTGACCACCCCGCGGTACTTTTGTCCATCCTACATTGACTCTCAGTGCCTATCCTAATTCAGACCCTCCGATTCACACCACCCCGTGATGTTTTTCTCACTCCTACTAGTGAATGTAATGTTACACACCCACACAATGCGCACCACACCGCGATGTTTTTCAGAAACCTATCCTACATTGCCACTGCATGTTCCCTGTCCTCCCTATGCTGACCACCCCGTGGTGCTTTTCTCCATCCTACATAGCCACTCACTGCCTCTCCTAATTCAGATCCTCCGATTAACACCACCCCGTGATGTTTTTCTCACTCCTACTAGTGAATGTAATTTTACACACCCATACAGTGCGCACCACCCCGTGATGTTTTTCTCACTCCTACTAGTGAATGTAACGTTACACACCCATAAAATGCGCACCACCCCGTGATGTTTTTCTCACTCCTACTAGTCAATGTAATGTTACACACCCATACAATGCGCACCACCCCTCGATGTTTTTCAGAAACCTATCCTACATTGCCAGTGCATGTTCCCTGACCTCCCCATGGTGACCACCCCGCGGTGCTTTTCTCCATCCGACATTGGTACTCACTACCTGTCCTAATTCAGACCATACGATTCACACCACCCCGTGATGTTTTTCTCACTGCTACTAGAGAATGTAATGTTACACACCCATACAATGGGCACAACCCAACGATGTTTTTCAGAAACCTATCCTACATTGCCACTGCATGTTCCCTGACCTCCCCTTGCTGATCACCAAGCGGTGCTTTTCTCCATCCTACATTGCCTCTCTCTGCCTATCCTAATTCAGACCCTCCGATTCACACCACCCCGTGATGTTTTTCTCACTCCTACTAGTCATTGTAATATTACACACCCATACAATGCGCACCACCCCGCGATGTTTTTCAGAAACCTATCCTACATTGCCCCTGCATGTTCCCTGACCTCCCCATGCTGACCACCCCGCGGTGCTTTTCTCCACCCTACATTGCCACTGACTGCCAATCCTAATTCAGAACCTCCGATTCAAACCACGCCGTGATGTTTTTCTCACTCCTACTAGTGAATGTAATGTTACACACTCATAAAATGCGCACAACCCCGCGATGTTTTTCAGAAACCTATCCTACATTGCCAGTGCATGTTCCCTGACGTATCCATCCTGACCACCCCGCAGTGCTTTTCTCCATTCTACATTGCCACTCACTACTTCCACTAATTCAGACCCTCCAATTCACACCACCCCGTGATGTTTTTCTCACTCCTACTAGTGAATGTAATGTTACACACCCATACAATGCGCACCACCCCGCGATGTTTTTCAGAAACCTATCCTACATTGCCACTGCATGTTCCTTGACCACTCCATGCTGACCACCCCGCGGAGCTTTTCTCCATCCTACATTGCCACTCACTGCCTATCCTAATTCAGACACTCTGATTCACACCAACCCGTGATGTTTTTTTCACTCCTACTAGTTAATGTAATGTTACACACCCATACAGTGCGCATCACCCCGTGATGTTTTTCTCACTCCTTCTACTGAATGTAAAGTTACACACCCATACAATTCCCACCACGCCGTGATGTTTTTCTCACTCCTACTAGTGAATGTAATGTTACACACCCATACAATGTGCACCACCCCTCGAAGTTTTTCAGAAACCTATCATACATTGCCACTGCATGTTCCCTGACCTCCGCCTGCTGACCACCCGCAGTGCTTTTCTCCATCCTACATTGCCACTCACTGCCTATCCTAATTCAGACACTCCGATTCACACCACCCCGTAATGTTTTTCTCACTCCTACTAGTGAATGTAATTTTACACACCAATACAATGCGCACCACCCCACGATGTTTTTCAGAAACCTATCCGACATTGCCACTGCATGTTCCCTGACCTCCCCATACTGACCACCCCGTGGTGCTTTTCTCCATCCTACATTGCCACTCACTGCCTATCCTAATTCAGACCCTCCGATTCACACAAGCCCGTGATGTTTTTCTCACTCCTACTAGTGAATTTAATGTTACACACCCATACAATGCGCACCACCCCACGATGTTTTTCAGAAACCTATACTACATTGCCAATGCATGTTCCCTGACATCCCCATGCTGACAACCCCGCGGTGCTTTTCTCCATCCTACATTGCCACTCACTGCCTATCCTAATTCAGAGTCTCCGATTCACACCACCCCGTGATGTTTTTCTCACTCCTACTAGTGAATGTAATGTTACACAGCCATACAATGCGAACCACCCCGTGATGTTTTTCTCAGTCCTACTAGGGAATGTAATGTTACACACCCATAAAATGCGCACCACCCCGCGATGTTTTACAGAAACCTATACTACATTGCCACTGCATGTTCCCTGACCTATCCATCCTGACCACCCCGCAGTGCTTTTTTCCATCTGACATTACAACTCACAACCTATCCTAATTCAGACCATCCGATTCACACCACCCCGTGATGTTTTTCTCACTCCTACTAGAGAATGTAATGTTACACACCCATACAATGCGCACAACCCCACGATGTTTTTCAGAAACCTATCCTACATTGCCACTGCATGTTCCCTGACCTCCCCATGCTGACCAGCCCGCGGTGCTTTTCTCCATCCTACATTACCACTCACTGCCTATCCTAATTCAGACCCTCCGATTCACACCACCCCGTGATGTTTTTCTCACTCCTACTAGTGAATGTAATGTTACACACCCATACAATGCGCACCACCCCGCGATGTTTTTCAGAAAGCTATCCGACATTGCCACTGCTTGGTCGATTACCTCCCCATGCTGACAACCCCGTGATGCTTTTCTCCATCCTACATTGTCACTCACAGCCTATCCTAATTCAGACCCTCCGAGGCACACCACCCCGTTATGTTTTTCTCACTCCTACTAGTGAATGTATTGTTATACACCCATACAATGCGCACCACCCCGCGATGTTTTTCAGAAACCTATCCTACATATCCACTGCATGTTCCTTGACCTCCCCATGCTGACAACCCCGCGGAGCTTTACTCCATTGTACATTGCCACTAACTGCCTATCCTAATTCAGACCTTCCGATTCACACCACCCCGTGATGTTTTTCTCACTCCTACTAGTGAATGTAATGTTACACACCCATACAATGCGCACCACACCACGATGTTTTTCAGAAACTTATCCTACATTGCCACTGCATGTTCCCTGACCTCCCCATGCTGACCATCCCGCGGTGCTTTTCTCCATCCTACATTGCCACTCACTGCCTATCCTAATTCAGACCCTCCGATTCGCACCACCCCGTGATGTTTTTCTCAATCCTACTAGTGAATGTAATGTTACACACCCATACAATGTGCACCACCCCGGGATCTTTTTCAGAAACCTATCCTACATTGCCACTGCATGTTCAGTGACCTCCCCATGCTGACCACCCTGCGGTGCTTTTGTCCATCCTACATTGCCTCTCAGTGCCTATCCTAATTCAGACCCTCCGATTCACACCACCCCGTGATGTTTTTCTCACTCCTACTAGTGAATGTAATGTTACACACCCACACAATGCGCACCACACCGCGATGTTTTTCAGAAACCTATCCTACATTGCCACTGCATGTTCCCTGACCTCCCTATGCTGACCAACCCGTGGTGCTTTTCTCCATCCTACATTGCCAATCACTGCCTATCCTCATTCAGACCCTCCGATTAACACCACCCCGTGATGTTTTTCTCACTCCTACTAGTGAATGTAATGTGACACACTCATAAAATGCGCACAACCCCGCGATGTTTTTCAGAAACCTATGCTACATTGCCACTGCATGTTCCCTGACGTATCAATCCTGACAACCCCGCAGTGATTTTCTCCATTCTACATTGCCACTCACTACTTCCACTAATTCAGACCCTCCAATTCACACCACCCCGTGATATTTTTCTCACTCCTACTAGTGAATGTAATGTTACACACCCATACAATGCGCACCACCCCGCGATGTTTTTCAGAAACCTATCCTACATTGCCACTGCATGTTCCTTGACCACTCCATGCTGACCACCCCGCGGTGCTTTTCTCCATCCTACATTGCCACTCACTGCCTATCCTAATTCAGACACTCCTATTAACACCAACCCGTGATGTTTTTCTCACTCTTACTAGTGAATATAATGTTACACACCCATACAGTGCGCACCACTCCGTGATGTTTTTCTCACTCCTACTAGGGAATGTAATGTTACACACCCATAAAATGCGCACCACCCCGCGATGTTTTACAGAAACCTATACTACATTGCCACTGCATGTTCCCTGACCTATCCATCCTGACCACCCCGCAGTGCTTTTCTCCATCCGACATTGCAACTCAAAACCTATCCTAATTCAGACCATCCGATTCACACCACCCCTTGATGTTTTTCTCATTCCTACTAGAGAATGTAATGTTACACACCCATACAATGCGCAAAACCCCGCGATGTTTTTCAGAAACCTATCCTACATTGCCACTGCATGTTCCCTGAACTCCCCATGCTGACCAGCCCGCGGTGCTTTTCTCCATCCTACATTACCACTCACTGCCTATCCTAATTCAGACCCTCCGATTCACACCACCCCGTGATGTTTTTCTCACTCCTACTAGTGAATGTAATGTTACACACCCATACAATGCGCACAACCCCGCGATGTTTTTCAGAAAGCTATCCGACATTGCCACTGCTTGGTCCCTTACCTCCCCATGCTGACAACCCCGCGATGCTTTTCTCCATCCTACATTGTCACTCACAGCCTATCCTAATTCAGACCCTCTGAGGCACACCACCCCGTGATGTTTTTCTCACTCCTACTAGTGAATGTATTGTTATACACCCATACAATGCGCACCACCCCGCGATGTTTTTCAGAAACCTATCCTACATTGCCACTGCATGTTCCCTGACCTCCACATGCTGACCACCCCACGGTGCTTTTCTCCATCCTACATTGCCACTCACTGCCTATCCTAATTCAGACCCTCCGATTCACACCACCCCGTGATGTTTTTCTCACTCCTACTTGTGAATGTAATGTTACACACCCATACAATGCGCACCACCCCGCGATGTTTTTCAGAAACCTATCCTACATTGCCACTGCATGTTCCCTGACCTCCCCATGTTGAGCACCCCGCAGTGCTTTTCTCCATCCTACATTGCCACTCACTGCCTTTCCTAATTCAAACCCTCCGTTTCACATAACCCCATGGTGTTTTTCTCACTCCTACTAGTGAACGTAATGTTACACACCCATACAATGCGCACCACACCGCGATGTTTTTCAGAAACCTATCCTATATTTCCACTGCATGTTCCATGACCTCCCCATGCTGACCACCCCTCGGAGCTTGTCTCCATCGTACATTGCCACTCACTGCCTATCCTAATTCAGACCTTCCGTTTAACACCACCCCGTGATGTTTTTCTCACTCCTACTAGTGAATGTAATGTTACACACCCATACAATGTGCACCACCACGCGATGTTTTTCAGAAAATTATCCTACTTTGCCACTGCATGTTCCCTGACCTCCCCATGCTGACCATCCCGCGGTGCTTTTCTCCATCCTACATTGCCACTCACTGCCTATCCTAATTCAGACCCTCCGATTCACAACACCCCGTGATGTTTTTCTCACTCCTACTAGTGAATGTGATGTTACACACCCATACAATGCGCACAACCCCGGGATCTTTTTCAGAAACCTATCCTACATTGCCACTGCATGTTCAGTGACCTCCCCATGCTGACCACCCCGCGATGCTTTTTTCCATCCTACATTGCCTCTCACTGCCTATCCTAATTCAGACCCTCCGATTCACACCACCCCGTGATGTTTTTCTCACTCCTACTAGTGAATGTAATGTTACAAACCCATACAATGCGCACCACACCGCGATGTTTTTCAGAAACCTATCCTACATTGCCACTGCATGTTCCCTGACATCCCCATTGTGACCAATCCGCGGTGCTTTTCTCCATCGTACATTGCCACTCACTGCCTATGCTAATTCAGACCCTCCCATTCACACCACCTCGTGATGTTTTTCTCTCTCCTACTAGTGAATGTAATGTTACACAACCATACAGTGCGCACCAACCCGTGATGTTTTTCTCACTACCACTAGTGAATGTAACGTTACACACCCATACAATGCGCACGACGCCGTGATGTTTTGCTCACTCCTACTAGTGAATGTAATGTTACACACCCATACAATGCGCATCACGCCTCGATGTTTTTCAGAAACCTATCCTACATTGCAACTGCATGTTCCCTGACCTCCCCAAGCTGACCACACCGCGGTGCTTTTCTCCATCCTACATTGCCACTCACTACCTATCCTAATTCAGACCCTCCGATTCACACCACCCTGTGATCTTTTTCTCACTCCTATTAGTGAATGTAATGTTACTCACCCATACAATGCGCACCACCCCGCAATGTTTTTCAGAAACCTATCCGACATTGCCACTGCATGTTCCCTGACCTCCCCATGCTGACCACCCCGCGGTGCTTTTCTCCATCTTCCATTGCCACTCACAGCATATCCTAATTCAGACCCTCCGAGTCACACCACCCTGTGATGTTTTTCTCACTCCTACTAGTGAATGTAATGTTACACACCCATACAATGCGCACCGAACCGCGATGTTTTTCAGAAACCTATCCTACATTGCCCCTGCATGTTCCCTGCCCTCCCCATGCTTACCACCCCGCGATGCTTTTCTCCACCCTACATTGCCACTCACTACCTATCCTAATTCAGACCCTCCGATTCACACCACCACGTGATGTTTTTCTCTCTCCTACTAGTGAATGTAATGTTACACACCCATACAATGCGCACCACCCCACGATATTTTTTAGAAACCTATCCTACATTGCCACTGCATGTTCCCTGACCTCCCCATGCTGACCAACCCGTGGTGCTTTTCTCCATCCTACATTGCCACTCACTGCCTATCCTACTTCAGACCCTCCGATTCACAACACCCCGTGATGTTTTTCTCACTCCTACTAGTGAATGTAATGTTACACACCCATACAATGCGCACCACCCCGCGATGTTTTTCAGAAACATATCCTACATTAACACTGCATGTTTCCTGACCTATCCATCCTGACCACCCCGCAGTGCTTTTCTCCATTCTACATTGCCACTCACTGCCTACACTAATTCAGACCCTCCGATTCACACCACCCCGTGATGCTTTTCTCACTCCTACTAGTGAATGTAATGTTACACACCCATACAATGCGCACCACCCCGTAATGTTTTTCAGAAACCTATCCTACATTGCCACTGCATGTTCCCTGAACTCCTCATGCTGACCACCCCGCGGTGCTTTTCTCCATCCTACATTGCCACTCACTGCCTACACTAATTCAGACACTCCAATTCACACCACCCCGTGATGTTTTTCTCACTCCTACTAGTGAATGTAATGTTACACACCCATACAATGCGCACCACCCCGCGACGTTTTTCAGAAACCTATCCTACATTGCCAATGCATGTTCCCTGACATCTCCATTCTGACCACCCCGCGCTGCTTTTCTCCATCCTACATTGCCACTCACTGCCTATTCTAATTCAGACCCTCCGATTCACACCACCCCGTGATGTTTTTCTCACTCCTACTAGTGAATGTAATGTTACACACCCATACAGTGCGCACCACCCCGTGATGTTTTTCTCACTCCTACTAGTGAATGTAACGTTACACACCCATACAATGCGCACCATCCCGCAATGTTTTTCAGAAACCTATCCCACATTGCCACTGCATGTTCCCTGACTTCCCCATGCTGACCACCCCGCGGTGGTTTTCTCTATCCTACATTGCCACTCACTGCCTATCCTAATTCAGACCTTCCGATTCACACCACCCCGGGATGTTTTTCGCACTCCAACTAGTGAATGTAAGGTTACACACCCATACAATGCGCACCACCCCGCGATGTTTTTCAGAAACCTATCCTACATTTCCACTGCATGTTCCCTGACCTCCCCATGCTGACCACCCCGCAGTGCTTTTCTCCATCCTACATTGCCACTCACTGCCTATCCTAATTCAGACCCTCCGATTCACACCACCCCGTGATGTTTTTCTCACTCCTACTAGTGAATGTATATTACACACCCATACAGTGCGCACCAACCCATGATGTTTTTCTCACTCCTACTACTGAATGTAACGTTACACACCCATACAATGCGCACCACCCCATGATGTTTTTCTCACTCCTACTATTGAATGTAATGTTACACACCCATACAATGCGCACCACCCCACGATGTTTTTCAGAAACCTATACTACATTGCCTCTGCATGTTCCCTGACCTCCCCATGCTGACCACCCCGCGGTGCTTTTCTCCATCCGACATTACCACTCACTGCCTATCCTAATTCAGACCATTCGATTAACACCTCCCCGTGATGTTTTTCTCACTCCTACTAGTGAATGTATATTACACACCCATACAGTGCGCACCACCCCACGATGTTTTTCAGAAACCTATCCTACATTGCCACTGCATGTTCCCAAAGCTCCCCATGCTGACCGCTTTTCTCCATCCTACATTACCACTCACTGCCTATCCTAATTCAGACCCTCCGATTCACACCACGCCGTGATGTTTTTCTCACTCCTACTAGTGAATGTAATGTTACACACCCATACAATGCGCACCACCCCGCGATGTTTTTCAGAAACCTATCCTACATCGCCACTGCGTGTTCCCTGACTTCAACATGCTGACCACCCCGTGGTGCTTTTCTCCATCATACATTGCCACTCACTGCCTATCCTAATTCAGACCCTCCGATTCACACCACCCCGTGATGTTTTTCTCTCTCCTACTAGTGAATGTAATGTTACACACCCATACAATGCGCACCACCCCACGATGTTTTTCAGAAACCTATCCTACATTGCCACTGCATGTTCCCTGACCTCCACATGCTGACCAACCCGCGGTCCTTTTCTCCATCCTACATTGCCACTCACTGCCTATCCTACTTCAGACCCTCCTATTCACAACACCCCGTGATGTTTTTCTCACTCCTACTAGTGAATGTCATGTTACACACCCATACAATGCGCACCACCCCGCGATGTTTTTCAGAAACCTATCCTACATTGCCACTGCATGTTCCCTGACCTATCCATCCTGACCAAACCGCAGTGCTTTTCTCCATCGTACATTTCCACTCACTCCCTATCCTAATTCAGAGCCTCCTATTCACACCACCTCGTGATGTTTTTCTCACTCATACTAGTGAATGTAATGTTACACACCCATACAATGCGCACCACCCCGCGATGTTTTTCAGAAACCTATCCTAAATTGCCACTGCATGTTCCCTGACCTCCCCATGCTGACCTCCCCGTGGTGCTTTTCCCCATCCTACATTGCCACTCACTGCCTATTCTAATTCAGACCGTCCGATACACACCACCCAGTGATGTTTTTCTCTCTCCTACTAGTGAATGTCATGTTACACACCCATACAATGCGCACCACCCTGTGATGTTTTTCTCACTCCTACTAGTGAATGTAATGTTACACACCCATACAATGCGCACCACCCCGCGATGTTTTTCAGAAACCTATCCTACATTGCCACTGCATGTTCCCTGACCTCCCCATGCTGACCACTCCGCGGTGCTTTTCTCCATCCTACATTGCCACACACTGCCTAAACTTATTAAGACCCTCCAATTCATACCACACCGTGATGTTTTTCTCACTCCAACTAGTGAATGTAATGTTACACACCCTTACAATGCTCACCACCCCGCGATGTTTTTCAGAAACCTATCCTACATTGCCACTGCATGTTCCCTGACCTCTCCATGCTGACCACACCGCAGTGCTTTTCACCATCCTACATTGCCACTCACTGCCTATCCTAATTCAGACCCTCCGATTCACACCACCCCGTGATGTTTTTCTCACTCCTACTAGTGAATGTAATGTTACACACCCATACAATGCGCACCACCCCGCGATGTTTTTCAGAAACCTATCCTACATTGCTTCTGCATTTTCCCTGACCTCCCCATGCTGACCACCCCGCGGTGCTTTTCTCCATCCGAAATTGCCTCTCACTGCCTATCCTAATTCAGACTCTCCGATTCACACCACCCCGTGATGTTTTTCTCACTCCTACTAGTGAATGTAATGTTACACACCCATACAATGCGCATCACCCCGCGATATTTTTCAGAAACCTATCCTACATTGCCACTGCATGTTCCCTAAACTCCCCATGCTGACCGCTTTTCTCCATCCTACATTACCACTCACTGCCTATCCTAATTCAGACCCTCCGATTCACACCACGCCGTGATATTTTTCTCACTCCTACTAGTGAATGTAATGTTACACACCCATACAATGCGCACCACCCCGCGATGTTTTTCAGAAACCTATCCTACATCGCCACTGCGTGTTCCCTGACTTCCCCATGCTGACCACCCCGCGGTGCTTTTCTCCATCATACATTGCCACTCACTGCCTATCCTAATTCAGACCCTCCGATTCACACCACCCCGTGAAGTTTTTCTCTCTCCTACTAGTGAATGTAATGTTACACACCCATAAAATGCGCACCACTCCACGATGTTTTTCAGAAACCTATCCTACATTGCCACTGCATGTTCCCTGACCTCCCCATGCTGACCAACCCGCGGTCCTTTTCTCCATCCTACATTGCCACTCACTGCCTATCCTACTTCAGACCCTCCGATTCACAACACCCCGTGATGTTTTTCTCACTCCTACTAGTGAATGTCATGTTACACACCCATACAATGCGCACCACCCCGCGATGTTTTTCAGAAACCTATCCTACATTGCCACTGCATGTTCTCTGACCTATCCATCCTGACCACCCCGTGGTGCTTTTCTCCATCCTACATTGCCACTCACTGCCCACACTAATTCAGACCCTCCAATTCACACCACCCCGTGATGTTTTTCTCACTCCTACTAGTGAATGTAATGTTACACACCCATACAATGCGCACCACCCCGCGATGTTTTTCAGAAACCTATCCTACATTGCCACTGCATGTTCCCTGAACTCCTCATGCTGACCACACCGCGGTGCTTTTCTCCATCCTACATTTCCACTCACTCCCTAATCTAATTCAGACCCTCCTATTCACACCACCTCGTGATGTTTTTCTCACTCCTCCTAGTGAATGTAATGTTACACACCCATACAATGCGCACCACCCCGCGATGTTTTTCAGAAACCTATCCTAAATTGCCACTGCATGTTCCCTGACCTCCCCATGCTGACCTCCCCGTGGTGCTTTTCTCCATCCTACATTGCCACTCACTGCCTATTCTAATTCAGACCGTCAGATTCACACCACCCTGTGATGTTTTTCTCACTCCTACTAGTGAATGTAATGTTGCACACCCATACAATGCGCAGAACCCCGCGATGTTTTTCAGAATCCTATCCTACATTGCCACTGCATGTTCCCTGACATCCCCATGCTGACTACTCCGCGGTGTTTTTCTCCATCCTACATTGCCACACACTGCCTACACTTATTCAGACCCTCCAATTCACACCACACCGTGATGTTTTTCTCACTCCTACTAGTGAATGTAATGTTACACACCCTTACAATGCGCACCACCCCGCGATGTTTTTCAGAAACCTATCCTAAATTGCCACTGCATGTTCCCTGACCTCCCCATGCTGACCTCCCCGTGGTGCTTTTCCCCATCCTACATTGCCACTCACTGCCTATTCTAATTCAGACCGTCCGATTCACACCACCCAGTGATGTTTTTCTCTCTCCTACTAGTGAATGTCATGTTACACACCCATACAATGCGCACCACCCTGTGATGTGTTTCTCACTCGTACTAGGGAATGTAATGTTCCACACCCATACAATGCGCAGCACCCCGCGATGTTTTTCAGAAACCTGTCCTACATTGCCACTGCATGTTCCCTGACCTCCCCATGCTGACCACTCCGCGGTGCTTTTCGCCATCCTACATTGCCACACACTGCCTACACTTATTCAGAACCTCCAATTCACACCACCCCGTGATTTTTTCTCACTCCTACTAGTGAATGTAATGTTACACACCCATACAATGCGCCCCACCCCGCGATGATTTTCAGAAACCTATCCTACATTGCTTCTGCATGTTCCTGACCTCCCCATGCTGACCACCCCGCGGTGCTTTTCTCAATCCTACATTGCCACTCACTGGCTATCCTAATTCAGACCATCCGATTCACACCTCCCCGTGATGTTTTTCTCACTCCTACTAGAGAATGTAATGTTACACAGCCATACAATGCGCATCACCCCGCGATATATTTCAAAAACCTATCCTACATTGCCACTGCATGTTCCCTAACCTCCCCATGCTGACCGCTTTTCTCCATCCTACATTACCACTCACTGCCTATCCTAATTCAGACCCTCTGATTCACACCACCCCTTGATGTTTTTCTCACTCCTACTAGTGAATGTAATGTTACACACCCATACAATGCGCAACACCCCGTGATGTTTTTCAGAAACCTATCCTACATCGCCACTTCGTGTTCCCTGACCTCCCCATGCTGACCACCCCGCGGTGCTTTTCTCCATCCTACATTGCCACTCACTGCCTATCCTAATTCAGACCCTCCGAGTCACACAACCCCGTGATATTTTTCTCACTCCTACTAGTGAATGTAATGTTACACACCCATACAATGCGCACCACACCGCGATGTTTTTCAGAAACCTATCCTACATTGCCACTGCATGTTCCTGACCTCCCCATGCTGACCACCCCGCGGTGCTTTTCTCAATCCTACATTGCCACTCACTGGCTATCCTAATTCAGACCCTCCGATTCACACCACCCCGTGATGTTTTTCTCACTCCTACTAGTGAATGTAATGTTACACACCCATACAATGCGCACCACCCCGCGATGTTTTTCAGAAACCTATCCTACATTGCCACTGCATGTTCCCTGACCTCTCCATGTGGAGCATCCCGCGGTACTTTTCTCCATCCTACATTGCCATTCACTGCCTATCCTAATTCAGACCCTCCGATTCACACCACCCCGTGATGTTTTTCTCACTCCTACTAGTGAATGTAATGTTACTCACCCATACAATGCGCACCAGCAAGCGATGTTTTTCAGAAACCTATGCGACATTGCCACTACACGTTCCCGGACCTCCCCAAGCTGACCACCCCGCGGTGCTTTTCTCCATCCTCCATTGCCACTCACAGCATATCCTAATTCAGACCCTCCGAGTCACACCACCCCGTGATATTTTTCTCACTCCTACTAGTGAATGTAATGTTACACACCAATACAATGCGCACCGACCCGCGATGTTTTTCAGAAACCTATCCTACATTGCCACTGCATGTTCCCTGACCTCCCCATGCTGACCACCCCGCGATGCTTTTCTCCACCCTACATTGCCACTCACTGCGTATCCTAATTCAGACCCTCCTATTCACACAACCCAGTGATGTTTTTCTCACTCCTCCTAGTGAATGTAATGTTACACACCCATACGATGCGCACCACCCCGCGATGTTTTTCAGAAACCTATCCTACATTGCCACTGCATGTTCCCTGACCTCCCCATGCTGACCACCCCGCGGTGCTTTTCTCCATCCTACATTGCCACTCACTGCCTATTCTAATTCAAACCGTCCGATTCACACCACCCAGTGATGTTTTACTCTCTCCTACTAGTGAATGTCATGTTACACACCCATACAATGGGCACCACCCCGAGATGTTTTTCAGAAACCTATCCTACATTGCCACTGCATGTTCCCTGACATATCCATCCTGAAAACCCCGCGGTGCTTTTCTCCATCCTACATTGCCACTCACTGCCTACACTAATTCAGACCCTCCAATTCACACCACCCCGTGATGTTTTTCTCACTCCTACTAGTGAATGTAATGTTACACACCCATACAATGCGCACCACCCCGCGATGTTTTTCAGAAACCTATCCTACATTGCCACTGCATGCTCCCTGACCTCTCCATGCTGACCATCCCGCGGTGCTTTTCTCCATCCTACATTGCCACTCACTGCCTATCCTAATTCAGACCCTCGATTCACACCACCCCGTGATGATTTTCTCACTCCTACAATTGAATGTAATGTTACACACCCATACAATACGCACCACCCCGCGATGTTTTTCAGAAACCTATCCTACATTGCCACTGCATGTTCCCTGACCTCCCCATGCTGACAACCCTGCTTTGCTTTTCTCCATCCTACATTGCCACTCACTGCCTATCCTAATTCAGACCCTCCAATTCACACCACCCCGTGATGTTTTTATCACTCCTACTAGTGAATGTAATGTTACACACACATACAATGCGCACCACCGTGCGATGTTTTTCAGAAACCTATCCTACATTGCCACTGCATGTTCCCTGACCTCCCCATGCTGACCACCCCGCGGTGCTTTTCTCCATCCTACATTGCCACTCACTGCCTATCCTAATTCAGACCATCCGATTCACACCACCCCATGATGTTTTTCTCACTCCTACTAGTGAATGTATTTTTACACACCCATACAATGCGCACCACCCCGCGATGTTTTTCAGAAACCTATCCTACATTGCCACTGCATGTTCCCTGACCTCCCCATGCTGACAACCCTGCTTTGCTTTTCTCCATCCTACATTGCCACTCACTGCCTATCCTAATTCAGACCCTCCAATTCACACCACCCCGTGATGTTTTTATCACTCCTACTAGTGAATGTAATGTTACACACCCTTACAATGCGCCCCACCCCGCGATGTTTTTCAGAAACCTATCGTACATTGCCACTGCGTGTTCCCTGACCTCTCCATGCTGACCACACCGCGGTGCTTTTCTCCATCCTACATTGCCACTCACTGCCTATCCTAATTCAGACCCTCCGATTCACACCACCCCGTGATGTTTTTCTCACTCCTACTTGTGAATGTAATGTTACACACCCATACAATGCGCATCACCCCGCGATGTTTTTCAGAAACCTATCCTACATTGCCACTGCATGTTCCCTGACCTCCCCATGCTGACCACCCCGCGGTGCTTTTCTCCATCCTACATTGCCACTCACTGCCTATCCTAATTCAGACCATCCGATTCACACCACCCCATGATGTTTTTCTCTCTCCTACTAGTGAATGTCATGTTACACACCCATACAATGCGCACCACCCTGTGATGTGTTTCTCCCTCGTACTAGGGAATGTAATGTTCCACACCCATACAATGCGCAGCACCCCGCGATGTTTTTCAGAAACCTATCCTACATTGCCACTGCATGTTCCATGACCTCCCCATGCTGACCACTCCGCGGTGCTTTTCGCCATCCTACATTGCCACACACTGCCTACACTTATTCAGAACCTCCAATTCACACCACCCCGTGATTTTTTCTCACTCCTACTAGTGAATGTAATGTTACACACCCATACAATGCGCCCCACCCCGCGATGATTTTCAGAAACCTATCCTACATTGCTTCTGCATGTTCCCTGACCTCCCCATGCTGACCACCCCACGGTGCTTTTCTCAATCCTACATTGCCACTCACTGGCTATCCTAATTCAGACCATCCGATTCACACCTCCCCGTGATGTTTTTCTCACTCCTACTAGAGAATGTAATGTTACACAGCCATACAATGCGCATCACCCCGCGATATATTTCAAAAACCTATCCTACATTGCCACTGCATGTTCCCTAACCTCCCCATGCTGACCGCTTTTCTCCATCCTACATTACCACTCACTGCCTATCCTAATTCAGACCCTCTGATTCACACCACCCCTTGATGTTTTTCTCACTCCTACTAGTGAATGTAATGTTACACACCCATACAATGCGCAACACCCCGTGATGTTTTTCAGAAACCTATCCTACATCGCCACTTCGTGTTCCCTGACCTCCCCATGCTGACCACCCCGCGGTGCTTTTCTCCATCCTACATTGCCACTCACTGCCTATCCTAATTCAGACCCTCCGAGTAACACAACCCCGTGATATTTTTCTCACTCCTACTAGTGAATGTAATGTTACACACCCATACAATGCGCACCACACCGCGATGTTTTTCAGAAACCTATCCTACATTGCCACTGCATGTTCCTGACCTCCCCATGCTGACCACCCCGCGGTGCTTTTCTCAATCCTACATTGCCACTCACTGGCTATCCTAATTCAGACCCTCCGATTCACACCACCCCGTGATGTTTTTCTCACTCCTACTAGTGAATGTAATGTTACACACCCATACAATGCGCACCACCCCGCGATGTTTTTCAGAAACCTATCCTACATTGCCACTGCATGTTCCCTGACCTCTCCATGCGGAGCATCCCGCGGTACTTTTCTCCATCCTACATTGCCATTCACTGCCTATCCTAATTCAGACCCTCCGATTCACACCACCCCGTGATGTTTTTCTCACTCCTACTAGTGAATGTAATGTTACTCACCCATACAATGCGCACCAGCAAGCGATGTTTTTCAGAAACCTATGCGACATTGCCACTACACGTTCCCGGACCTCCCCAAGCTGACCACCCCGCATTGCTTTTCTCCATCCTCCATTGCCACTCACAGCATATCCTAATTCAGACCCTCCGAGTCACACCACCCCGTGATATTTTTCTCACTCCTACTAGGGAATGTAATGTTACACACCAATACAATGCGCACCGACCCGCGATGTTTTTCAGAAACCTATCCTACATTGCCACTGCATGTTCCCTGACCTCCCCATGCTGACCACCCCGCGATGCTTTTCTCCACCCTACATTGCCACTCACTGCGTATCCTAATTCAGACCCTCCTATTCACACAACCCAGTGATGTTTTTCTCACTCCTCCTAGTGAATGTAATGTTACACACCCATACGATGCGCACCACCCCGCGATGTTTTTCAGAAACCTATCCTACATTGCCACTGCATGTTCCCTGACCTCCCCATGCTGACCACCCCGCGGTGCTTTTCTCCATCCTACATTGCCACTCACTGCCTATTCTAATTCAAACCGTCCGATTCACACCACCCAGTGATGTTTTACTCTCTCCTACTAGTGAATGTCATGTTACACACCCATACAATGGGCACCACCCCGAGATGTTTTTCAGAAACCTATCCTACATTGCCACTGCATGTTCCCTGACATATCCATCCTGAAAACCCCGCGGTGCTTTTCTCCATCCTACATTGCCACTCACTGCCTACACTAATTCAGACCCTCCAATTCACACCACCCCGTGATGTTTTTCTCTCTCCTACTAGTGAATGTAATGTTACACACCCATACAATGCGCACCACCCCGCGATGTTTTTCAGAAACCTATCCTACATTGCCACTGCATGCTCCCTGACCTCTCCATGCTGACCATCCCGCGGTGCTTTTCTCCATCCTACATTGCCACTCACTGCCTATCCTAATTCAGACCCTCGATTCACACCACCCCGTGATGATTTTCTCACTCCTACAATTGAATGTAATGTTACACACCCATACAATACGCACCACCCCGCGATGTTTTTCAGAAACCTATCCTACATTGCCACTGCATGTTCCCTGACCTCCCCATGCTGACAACCCTGCTTTGCTTTTCTCCATCCTACATTGCCACTCACTGCCTATCCTAATTCAGACCCTCCAATTCACACCACCCCGTGATGTTTTTCTCACTCCTACTAGTGAATGTAATGTTACACACACATACAATGCGCACCACCGTGCGATGTTTTTCAGAAACCTATCCTACATTGCCACTGCATGTTCCCTGACCTCCACATGCTGACCACCCCGCGGTGCTTTTCTCCATCCTACATTGCCACTCACTGCCTATCCTAATACAGACCATCCGATTCACACCACCCCATGATGTTTTTCTCACTCCTACTAGTGAATGTAATGTTACCCACCCATAAAATGCGCACAACCCCGCGTTGTTTTTCAGAAACATATTCTACATTGCCACAGCATGTTCCCTGACCTCCACATGCTGACCACCCCGCGGTGCTTTTCTCCATCGTACATTGCCATTCACTGCCTACATTAATTGAGACCCTCCAATTCACACCAACCCCGGATGTTTTTCTCACTCCTACTAGTGAATGTAATGTTACACACCCATACAATGCGCATCACCCCGTGATGTTTTTCAGAATCCTATCCTACATTGCCACTGCATGTTCCCCGACCTCCCAATGCTGACCAACCCGCGGTCCTTTTCTCCATCCTACATTGCCACTCACTGCCTATCCTACTTCAGACCCTCCGATTCACAACACCCCGTGATATTTTTCTCACTCCTACTAGTGAATGTCATGTTACACACCCATACAATGCGCACCACCCCGCGATGTTTTTCAGAAACCTATCCTACATTGCTACTGCATGTTCTCTGACCTATCCATCCTGACCACCCCACAGAGCTTTTCTCCATCCTACATTGCCACTCACTGCCCACACTAATTCAGACCCTCCGATTCACACCACCCCGTGATGTTTTTCTCACTCCTACTAGTGAATGTAATGTTACACACCCATACAATGCGCACCACCCCGCGATGTTTTTCAGAAACCTATCCTACATTGCCACTGCATGTTCCCTGAACTCCTCATGCTGACCACACCGTGGTGCTTTTCTCCATCCTACATTTCCACTCACTCCCTATCCTAATTCAGACCCTCCTATTCACACCACCTCGTGATGTTTTTCTCACTCCTCCTAGTGAATGTAATGTTACACACCCATACAATGCGCACCACCCCGCGATGTTTTTCAGAAACCTATCCTAAATTGCCACTGCATGTTCCCTGACCTCCCCATGCTGACCTCCCCGTGGTGCTTTTCGCCATCCTACATTGCCACTCACTCCCTATTCTAATTCAGACCGTCCGATTCACACCACCCAGTGATGTTTTTCTCTCTCCTACTAGTGAATGTCATGTTACACACCCATACAATGCGCACCACCCTGTGATGTTTTTCTCACTCCTACTAGTGAATGTAATGTTACACACCCATACAATGCGCAGCACCCCGCGATGTTTTTCAGAAACCTATCCTACATTGCCACTGCATGTTCCCTGACCTCCCCATGCTGACCACTCCGCGGTGCTTTTCTCCATCCTACATTGCCACACACTGCCTACACTTATTCAGACCCTCCAATTCACACCACACCGTGATGTTTTTCTCACTCCTACTAGTGAATGTAATGTTACACACCCTTACAATGCGCCCCACCCCGCGATGTTTTTCAGAAACCTATCGTACATTGCCACTGCGTGTTCCCTGACCTCTCCATGCTGACCACACCGCGGTGCTTTTCTCCATCCTACATTGCCACTCACTGCCTATCCTAATTCAGACCCTCCGATTCACACCACCCCGTGATGTTTTTCTCACTCCTACTTGTGAATGTAATGTTACACACCCATACAATGCGCATCACCCCGCGATGTTTTTCAGAAACCTATCCTACATTGCCACTGCATGTTCCCTGACCTCCCCATGCTGACCACCCCGCGGTGCTTTTCTCCATCCTACATTGCCACTCACTGCCTATCCTAATTCAGACCATCCGATTCACACCACCCCATGATGTTTTTCTCTCTCCTACTAGTGAATGTCATGTTACACACCCATACAATGCGCACCACCCTGTGATGTGTTTCTCCCTCGTACTAGGGAATGTAATGTTCCACACCCATACAATGCGCAGCACCCCGCGATGTTTTTCAGAAACCTATCCTACATTGCCACTGCATGTTCCATGACCTCCCCATGCTGACCACTCCGCGGTGCTTTTCGCCATCCTACATTGCCACACACTGCCTACACTTATTCAGAACCTCCAATTCACACCACCCCGTGATTTTTTCTCACTCCTACTAGTGAATGTAATGTTACACACCCATACAATGCGCCCCACCCCGCGATGATTTTCAGAAACCTATCCTACATTGCTTCTGCATGTTCCCTGACCTCCCCATGCTGACCACCCCACGGTGCTTTTCTCAATCCTACATTGCCACTCACTGGCTATCCTAATTCAGACCATCCGATTCACACCTCCCCGTGATGTTTTTCTCACTCCTACTAGAGAATGTAATGTTACACAGCCATACAATGCGCATCACCCCGCGATATATTTCAAAAACCTATCCTACATTGCCACTGCATGTTCCCTAACCTCCCCATGCTGACCGCTTTTCTCCATCCTACATTACCACTCACTGCCTATCCTAATTCAGACCCTCTGATTCACACCACCCCTTGATGTTTTTCTCACTCCTACTAGTGAATGTAATGTTACACACCCATACAATGCGCAACACCCCGTGATGTTTTTCAGAAACCTATCCTACATCGCCACTTCGTGTTCCCTGACCTCCCCATGCTGACCACCCCGCGGTGCTTTTCTCCATCCTACATTGCCACTCACTGCCTATCCTAATTCAGACCCTCCGAGTCACACAACCCCGTGATATTTTTCTCACTCCTACTAGTGAATGTAATGTTACACACCCATACAATGCGCACCACACCGCGATGTTTTTCAGAAACCTATCCTACATTGCCACTGCATGTTCCTGACCTCCCCATGCTGACCACCCCGCGGTGCTTTTCTCAATCCTACATTGCCACTCACTGGCTATCCTAATTCAGACCCTCCGATTCACACCACCCCGTGATGTTTTTCTCACTCCTACTAGTGAATGTAATGTTACACACCCATACAATGCGCACCACCCCGCGATGTTTTTCAGAAACCTATCCTACATTGCCACTGCATGTTCCCTGACCTCTCCATGCGGAGCATCCCGCGGTACTTTTCTCCATCCTACATTGCCATTCACTGCCTATCCTAATTCAGACCCTCCGATTCACACCACCCCGTGATGTTTTTCTCACTCCTACTAGTGAATGTAATGTTACTCACCCATACAATGCGCACCAGCAAGCGATGTTTTTCAGAAACCTATGCGACATTGCCACTACACGTTCCCGGACCTCCCCAAGCTGACCACCCCGCATTGCTTTTCTCCATCCTCCATTGCCACTCACAGCATATCCTAATTCAGACCCTCCGAGTCACACCACCCCGTGATATTTTTCTCACTCCTACTAGGGAATGTAATGTTACACACCAGTACAATGTGCACCGACCCGCGATGTTTTTCAGAAACCTATCCTACATTGCCACTGCATGTTCCCTGACCTCCCCATGCTGACCACCCCGCGATGCTTTTCTCCACCCTACATTGCCACTCACTGCGTATCCTAATTCAGACCCTCCTATTCACACAACCCAGTGATGTTTTTCTCACTCCTCCTAGTGAATGTAATGTTACACACCCATACGATGCGCACCACCCCGCGATGTTTTTCAGAAACCTATCCTACATTGCCACTGCATGTTCCCTGACCTCCCCATGCTGACCACCCCGCGGTGCTTTTCTCCATCCTACATTGCCACTCACTGCCTATTCTAATTCAAACCGTCCGATTCACACCACCCAGTGATGTTTTACTCTCTCCTACTAGTGAATGTCATGTTACACACCCATACAATGGGCACCACCCCGAGATGTTTTTCAGAAACCTATCCTACATTGCCACTGCATGTTCCCTGACATATCCATCCTGAAAACCCCGCGGTGCTTTTCTCCATCCTACATTGCCACTCACTGCCTACACTAATTCAGACCCTCCAATTCACACCACCCCGTGATGTTTTTCTCTCTCCTACTAGTGAATGTAATGTTACACACCCATACAATGCGCACCACCCCGCGATGTTTTTCAGAAACCTATCCTACATTGCCACTGCATGCTCCCTGACCTCTCCATGCTGACCATCCCGCGGTGCTTTTCTCCATCCTACATTGCCACTCACTGCCTATCCTAATTCAGACCCTCGATTCACACCACCCCGTGATGATTTTCTCACTCCTACAATTGAATGTAATGTTACACACCCATACAATACGCACCACCCCGCGATGTTTTTCAGAAACCTATCCTACATTGCCACTGCATGTTCCCTGACCTCCCCATGCTGACAACCCTGCTTTGCTTTTCTCCATCCTACATTGCCACTCACTGCCTATCCTAATTCAGACCCTCCAATTCACACCACCCCGTGATGTTTTTCTCACTCCTACTAGTGAATGTAATGTTACACACACATACAATGCGCACCACCGTGCGATGTTTTTCAGAAACCTATCCTACATTGCCACTGCATGTTCCCTGACCTCCACATGCTGACCACCCCGCGGGGCTTTTCTCCATCCTACATTGCCACTCACTGCCTATCCTAATACAGACCATCCGATTCACACCACCCCATGATGTTTTTCTCACTCCTACTAGTGAATGTAATGTTACCCACCCATAAAATGCGCACAACCCCGCGTTGTTTTTCAGAAACATATTCTACATTGCCACAGCATGTTCCCTGACCTCCACATGCTGACCACCCCGCGGTGCTTTTCTCCATCGTACATTGCCATTCACTGCCTACATTAATTGAGACCCTCCAATTCACACCAACCCCGGATGTTTTTCTCACTCCTACTAGTGAATGTAATGTTACACACCCATACAATGCGCATCACCCCGTGATGTTTTTCAGAATCCTATCCTACATTGCCACTGCATGTTCCCCGACCTCCCCATGCTGACCAACCCGCGGTCCTTTTCTCCATCCTACATTGCCACTCACTGCCTATCCTACTTCAGACCCTCCGATTCACAACACCCCGTGATATTTTTCTCACTCCTACTAGTGAATGTCATGTTACACACCCATACAATGCGCACCACCCCGCGATGTTTTTCAGAAACCTATCCTACATTGCTACTGCATGTTCTCTGACCTATCCATCCTGACCACCCCACAGAGCTTTTCTCCATCCTACATTGCCACTCACTGCCCACACTAATTCAGACCCTCCAATTCACACCACCCCGTGATGATTTTCTCACTCCTACAATTGAATGTAATGTTACACACCCATACAATACGCACCACCCCGCGATGTTTTTCAGAAACCTATCCTACATTGCCACTGCATGTTCCCTGACCTCCCCATGCTGACAACCCTGCTTTGCTTTTCTCCATCCTACATTGCCACTCACTGCCTATCCTAATTCAGACCCTCCAATTCACACCACCCCGTGATGTTTTTCTCACTCCTACTAGTGAATGTAATGTTACACACACATACAATGCGCACCACCGTGCGATGTTTTTCAGAAACCTATCCTACATTGCCACTGCATGTTCCCTGACCTCCACATGCTGACCACCCCGCGGTGCTTTTCTCCATCCTACATTGCCACTCACTGCCTATCCTAATACAGACCATCCGATTCACACCACCCCATGATGTTTTTCTCACTCCTACTAGTGAATGTAATGTTACCCACCCATAAAATGCGCACAACCCCGCGTTGTTTTTCAGAAACATATTCTACATTGCCACAGCATGTTCCCTGACCTCCACATGCTGACCACCCCGCGGTGCTTTTCTCCATCGTACATTGCCATTCACTGCCTACATTAATTGAGACCCTCCAATTCACACCAACCCCGGATGTTTTTCTCACTCCTACTAGTGAATGTAATGTTACACACCCATACAATGCGCATCACCCCGTGATGTTTTTCAGAATCCTATCCTACATTGCCACTGCATGTTCCCCGACCTCCCCATGCTGACCAACCCGCGGTCCTTTTCTCCATCCTACATTGCCACTCACTGCCTATCCTACTTCAGACCCTCCGATTCACAACACCCCGTGATATTTTTCTCACTCCTACTAGTGAATGTCATGTTACACACCCATACAATGCGCACCACCCCGCGATGTTTTTCAGAAACCTATCCTACATTGCTACTGCATGTTCTCTGACCTATCCATCCTGACCACCCCACAGAGCTTTTCTCCATCCTACATTGCCACTCACTGCCCACACTAATTCAGACCCTCCAATTCACACCACCCCGTGATGTTTTTCTCACTCCTACTAGTGAATGTAATGTTACACACCCATACAATGCGCACCACCCCGCGATGTTTTTCAGAAACCTATCCTACATTGCCACTGCATGTTCCCTGAACTCCTCATGCTGACCACACCGTGGTGCTTTTCTCCATCCTACATTTCCACTCACTCCCTATCCTAATTCAGACCCTCCTATTCACACCACCTCGTGATGTTTTTCTCACTCCTCCTAGTGAATGTAATGTTACACACCCATACAATGCGCACCACCCCGCGATGTTTTTCAGAAACCTATCCTAAATTGCCACTGCATGTTCCCTGACCTCCCCATGCTGACCTCCCCGTGGTGCTTTTCGCCATCCTACATTGCCACTCACTGCCTATTCTAATTCAGACCGTCCGATTCACACCACCCAGTGATGTTTTTCTCTCTCCTACTAGTGAATGTCATGTTACACACCCATACAATGCGCACCACCCTGTGATGTTTTTCTCACTCCTACTAGTGAATGTAATGTTACACACCCATACAATGCGCAGCACCCCGCGATGTTTTTCAGAAACCTATCCTACATTTCCACTGCATGTTCCCTGACCTCCCCATGCTGACCACTCCGCGGTGCTTTTCTCCATCCTACATTGCCACACACTGCCTACACTTATTCAGACCCTCCAATTCACACCACACCGTGATGTTTTTCTCACTCCTACTAGTGAATGTAATGTTACACACCCTTACAATGCGCCCCACCCCGCGATGTTTTTCAGAAACCTATCGTACATTGCCACTGCGTGTTCCCTGACCTCTCCATGCTGACCACACCGCGGTGCTTTTCTCCATCCTACATTGCCACTCACTGCCTATCCTAATTCAGACCCTCCGATTCACACCACCCCGTGATGTTTTTCTCACTCCTACTTGTGAATGTAATGTTACACACCCATACAATGCGCATCACCCCGCGATGTTTTTCAGAAACCTATCCTACATTGCCACTGCATGTTCCCTGACCTCCCCATGCTGACCACACCGCGGTGCTTTTCACCATCCTACATTGCCACTCACTGCCTATCCTAATTCAGACCCTCCGATTCACACCACCCCGTGATGTTTTTCTCACTCCTACTAGTGAATGTAATGTTACACACCCATACAATGCGCACCACCCCGCGATGATTTTCAGAAACCTATCCTACATTGCTTCTGCATGTTCCCTGACCTCCCCTTGCTGACCAACAGGCGGTCCTTTTCTCCATCCTACATTGCCACTCACTGCATATCCTACTTCAAACCCTCCGATTCACAACACCCCGTGATGTTTTTCTCACTCCTACTAGTGAATGTCATGTTACACACCCATACAATGCGCACCACCCCGCGATGTTTTTCAGAAACCTATCCTACATTGCCACTGCATGTTCTCTGACCTATCCATCCTGACCACCCCGCAGTGCTTTTCTCCATCCTACATTGCCACTCACTGCCCACACTAATTCAGACCCTCCAATTCACACCACCCCGTGAGGTTTTTCTCACTCCTACTAGTGAATGTAATGTTACACACCCATACAATGCGCACCACCCCGCGATGTTTTTCAGAAACCTATCCTACATTGCCACTGCATGTTCCCTGAACTCCTCATGCTGACCACTCGCGGTGCTTTTCTCCATCCTACATTTCCACTCATTCCCTATCCTAATTCAGACCCTCCTATTCACACCACCTCGTGATGTTTTTCTCACTCCTCCTAGTGAATGTAATGTTACACACCCATACAATGCGCACCACCCCGCGATGTTTTTCAGAAACCTATCCTAAATTGCCACTGCATGTTCCCTGACCTCCCCATGCTGACCTCCCCGTGGTGCTTTTCTCCATCCTACATTGCCACCCACTGCCTATTCTAATTCAGACCATCCGATTCACACCACCCAGTGATGTTTTTCTCTCTCCTACTAGTGAATGTCATGTTACACACCCATACAATGCGCACCACCCTGTGATGTTTTTCTCACTCCTACTAGTGAATGTAATGTTACACACCCATACAATGCGCAGCACCCCGTGATGTTTTTCAGAAACCTATCCTACATTGCCACTGCATGTTCCCTGACCTCCCCATGCTGACCACTCTGCGGTACTTTTCTCCATCCTACATTGCCACACACTGCCTACACTTATTCAGAACCTCCAATTCACACCACCCCGTGATTTTTTCTCACTCCTACTAGTGAATGTAATGTTACACACCCATACAATGCGCACCACCCCGCGATGAACTTCAGAAACCTATCCTACATTGCTTCTGCATGTTCCCTGACCTCCCCATGCTGACCACCCCGCGGTGCTTTTCTCCATCCTACATTGCCACTCACTGCCTATCCTAATTCAGACCCTCCGAGTCACACCTCCCCGTGATGTTTTTCTCACTCCTACTAGAGAATGTAATGTTACACACCCATACAATGCGCACCACCCTGTGATGTTTTTCTCACTCCTACTAGTGAATGTAATGTTACACACCCATACAATGCGCAGCACCCCGCGATGTTTTTCAGAAACCTATCCTACATTGCCACTGCATGTTCCCTGACCTCCCCATGCTGACCACTCCGCGGTGCTTTTCTCCATCCTACATTGCCACACACTGCCTACACTTATTCAGACCCTCCAATTCACACCACACCGTGATGTTTTTCTCACTCCTACTAGTGAATGTAATGTTACACACCCTTACAATGCGCCCCACCCCGCGATGTTTTTCAGAAACCTATCGTACATTGCCACTGCGTGTTCCCTGACCTCTCCATGCTGACCACACCGCGGTGCTTTTCTCCATCCTACATTGCCACTCACTGCCTATCCTAATTCAGACCCTCCGATTCACACCACCCCGTGATGTTTTTCTCACTCCTACTTGTGAATGTAATGTTACACACCCATACAATGCGCATCACCCCGCGATGTTTTTCAGAAACCTATCCTACATTGCCACTGCATGTTCCCTGACCTCCCCATGCTGACCACCCCGCGGTGCTTTTCTCCATCCTACATTGCCACTCACTGCCTATCCTAATTCAGACCATCCGATTCACACCACCCCATGATGTTTTTCTCTCTCCTACTAGTGAATGTCATGTTACACACCCATACAATGCGCACCACCCTGTGATGTGTTTCTCCCTCGTACTAGGGAATGTAATGTTCCACACCCATACAATGCGCAGCACCCCGCGATGTTTTTCAGAAACCTATCCTACATTGCCACTGCATGTTCCATGACCTCCCCATGCTGACCACTCCGCGGTGCTTTTCGCCATCCTACATTGCCACACACTGCCTACACTTATTCAGAACCTCCAATTCACACCACCCCGTGATTTTTTCTCACTCCTACTAGTGAATGTAATGTTACACACCCATACAATGCGCCCCACCCCGCGATGATTTTCAGAAACCTATCCTACATTGCTTCTGCATGTTCCCTGACCTCCCCATGCTGACCACCCCACGGTGCTTTTCTCAATCCTACATTGCCACTCACTGGCTATCCTAATTCAGACCATCCGATTCACACCTCCCCGTGATGTTTTTCTCACTCCTACTAGAGAATGTAATGTTACACAGCCATACAATGCGCATCACCCCGCGATATATTTCAAAAACCTATCCTACATTGCCACTGCATGTTCCCTAACCTCCCCATGCTGACCGCTTTTCTCCATCCTACATTACCACTCACTGCCTATCCTAATTCAGACCCTCTGATTCACACCACCCCTTGATGTTTTTCTCACTCCTACTAGTGAATGTAATGTTACACACCCATACAATGCGCAACACCCCGTGATGTTTTTCAGAAACCTATCCTACATCGCCACTTCGTGTTCCCTGACCTCCCCATGCTGACCACCCCGCGGTGCTTTTCTCCATCCTACATTGCCACTCACTGCCTATCCTAATTCAGACCCTCCGAGTCACACAACCCCGTGATATTTTTCTCACTCCTACTAGTGAATGTAATGTTACACACCCATACAATGCGCACCACACCGCGATGTTTTTCAGAAACCTATCCTACATTGCCACTGCATGTTCCTGACCTCCCCATGCTGACCACCCCGCGGTGCTTTTCTCAATCCTACATTGCCACTCACTGGCTATCCTAATTCAGACCCTCCGATTCACACCACCCCGTGATGTTTTTCTCACTCCTACTAGTGAATGTAATGTTACACACCCATACAATGCGCACCACACCGCGATGTTTTTCAGAAACCTATCCTACATTGCCACTGCATGTTCCCTGACCTCTCCATGCGGAGCATCCCACGGTACTTTTCTCCATCCTACATTGCCATTCACTGCCTATCCTAATTCAGACCCTCCGATTCACACCACCCCGTGATGTTTTTCTCACTCCTACTAGTGAATGTAATGTTACTCACCCATACAATGCGCACCAGCAAGCGATGTTTTTCAGAAACCTATGCGACATTGCCACTACACGTTCCCGGACCTCCCCAAGCTGACCACCCCGCATTGCTTTTCTCCATCCTCCATTGCCACTCACAGCATATCCTAATTCAGACCCTCCGAGTCACACCACCCCGTGATATTTTTCTCACTCCTACTAGGGAATGTAATGTTACACACCAATACAATGCGCACCGACCCGCGATGTTTTTCAGAAACCTATCCTACATTGCCACTGCATGTTCCCTGACCTCCCCATGCTGACCACCCCGCGATGCTTTTCTCCACCCTACATTGCCACTCACTGCGTATCCTAATTCAGACCCTCCTATTCACACAACCCAGTGATGTTTTTCTCACTCCTCCTAGTGAATGTAATGTTACACACCCATACGATGCGCACCACCCCGCGATGTTTTTCAGAAACCTATCCTACATTGCCACTGCATGTTCCCTGACCTCCCCATGCTGACCACCCCGCGGTGCTTTTCTCCATCCTACATTGCCACTCACTGCCTATTCTAATTCAAACCGTCCGATTCACACCACCCAGTGATGTTTTACTCTCTCCTACTAGTGAATGTCATGTTACACACCCATACAATGGGCACCACCCCGAGATGTTTTTCAGAAACCTATCCTACATTGCCACTGCATGTTCCCTGACATATCCATCCTGAAAACCCCGCGGTGCTTTTCTCCATCCTACATTGCCACTCACTGCCTACACTAATTCAGACCCTCCAATTCACACCACCCCGTGATGTTTTTCTCTCTCCTACTAGTGAATGTAATGTTACACACCCATACAATGCGCACCACCCCGCGATGTTTTTCAGAAACCTATCCTACATTGCCACTGCATGCTCCCTGACCTCTCCATGCTGACCATCCCGCGGTGCTTTTCTCCATCCTACATTGCCACTCACTGCCTATCCTAATTCAGACCCTCGATTCACACCACCCCGTGATGATTTTCTCACTCCTACAATTGAATGTAATGTTACACACCCATACAATACGCACCACCCCGCGATGTTTTTCAGAAACCTATCCTACATTGCCACTGCATGTTCCCTGACCTCCCCATGCTGACAACCCTGCTTTGCTTTTCTCCATCCTACATTGCCACTCACTGCCTATCCTAATTCAGACCCTCCAATTCACACCACCCCGTGATGTTTTTCTCACTCCTACTAGTGAATGTAATGTTACACACACATACAATGCGCACCACCGTGCGATGTTTTTCAGAAACCTATCCTACATTGCCACTGCATGTTCCCTGACCTCCACATGCTGACCACCCCGCGGTGCTTTTCTCCATCCTACATTGCCACTCACTGCCTATCCTAATACAGACCATCCGATTCACACCACCCCATGATGTTTTTCTCACTCCTACTAGTGAATGTAATGTTACCCACCCATAAAATGCGCACAACCCCGCGTTGTTTTTCAGAAACATATTCTACATTGCCACAGCATGTTCCCTGACCTCCACATGCTGACCACCCCGCGGTGCTTTTCTCCATCGTACATTGCCATTCACTGCCTACATTAATTGAGACCCTCCAATTCACACCAACCCCGGATGTTTTTCTCACTCCTACTAGTGAATGTAATGTTACACACCCATACAATGCGCATCACCCCGTGATGTTTTTCAGAATCCTATCCTACATTGCCACTGCATGTTCCCCGACCTCCCCATGCTGACCAACCCGCGGTCCTTTTCTCCATCCTACATTGCCACTCACTGCCTATCCTACTTCAGACCCTCCGATTCACAACACCCCGTGATATTTTTCTCACTCCTACTAGTGAATGTCATGTTACACACCCATACAATGCGCACCACCCCGCGATGTTTTTCAGAAACCTATCCTACATTGCTACTGCATGTTCTCTGACCTATCCATCCTGACCACCCCACAGAGCTTTTCTCCATCCTACATTGCCACTCACTGCCCACACTAATTCAGACCCTCCAATTCACACCACCCCGTGATGTTTTTCTCACTCCTACTAGTGAATGTAATGTTACACACCCATACAATGCGCACCACCCCGCGATGTTTTTCAGAAACCTATCCTACATTGCCACTGCATGTTCCCTGAACTCCTCATGCTGACCACACCGTGGTGCTTTTCTCCATCCTACATTTCCACTCACTCCCTATCCTAATTCAGACCCTCCTATTCACACCACCTCGTGATGTTTTTCTCACTCCTCCTAGTGAATGTAATGTTACACACCCATACAATGCGCACCACCCCGCGATGTTTTTCAGAAACCTATCCTAAATTGCCACTGCATGTTCCCTGACCTCCCCATGCTGACCTCCCCGTGGTGCTTTTCGCCATCCTACATTGCCACTCACTGCCTATTCTAATTCAGACCGTCCGATTCACACCACCCAGTGATGTTTTTCTCTCTCCTACTAGTGAATGTCATGTTACACACCCATACAATGCGCACCACCCTGTGATGTTTTTCTCACTCCTCCTAGTGAATGTAATGTTACACACCCATACAATGCGCAGCACCCCGCGATGTTTTTCAGAAACCTATCCTACATTGCCACTGCATGTTCCCTGACCTCCCCATGCTGACCACTCCGCAGTGCTTTTCTCCATCCTACATTGCCACACACTGCCTACACTTATTCAGACCCTCCAATTCACACCACACCGTGATGTTTTTCTCACTCCTACTAGTGAATGTAATGTTACACACCCTTACAATGCGCCCCACCCCGCGATGTTTTTCAGAAACCTATCGTACATTGCCACTGCGTGTTCCCTGACCTCTCCATGCTGACCACACCGCGGTGCTTTTCTCCATCCTACATTGCCACTCACTGCCTATCCTAATTCAGACCCTCCGATTCACACCACCCCGTGATGTTTTTCTCACTCCTACTTGTGAATGTAATGTTACACACCCATACAATGCGCATCACCCCGCGATGTTTTTCAGAAACCTATCCTACATTGCCACTGCATGTTCCCTGACCTCCCCATGCTGACCACACCGCGGTGCTTTTCACCATCCTACATTGCCACTCACTGCCTATCCTAATTCAGACCCTCCGATTCACACCACCCCGTGATGTTTTTCTCACTCCTACTAGTGAATGTAATGTTACACACCCATACAATGCGCACCACCCCGCGATGATTTTCAGAAACCTATCCTACATTGCTTCTGCATGTTCCCTGACCTCCCCATGCTGACCACCCCGCGGTGCTTTTCTCCATCCGACATTGCCACTCACTGCCTATCCTAATTCAGACCCTCCGATTCACACCACCCCGTGAAGTTTTTCTCTCTCCTACTAGTGAATGTAATGTTACACACCCATACAATGCGCAGCACCCCACCATGTTTTTGAAACCTCTCCTACATTGCCACTGCATGTTCCCTGACCTCCCCTTGCTGACCAACAGGCGGTCCTTTTCTCCATCCTACATTGCCACTCACTGCATATCCTACTTCAAACCCTCCGATTCACAACACCCCGTGATGTTTTTCTCACTCCTACTAGTGAATGTCATGTTACACACCCATACAATGCGCACCACCCCGCGATGTTTTTCAGAAACCTATCCTACATTGCCACTGCATGTTCTCTGACCTATCCATCCTGACCACCCCGCAGTGCTTTTCTCCATCCTACATTGCCACTCACTGCCCACACTAATTCAGACCCTCCAATTCACACCACCCCGTGATGTTTTTCTCACTCCTACTAGTGAATGTAATGTTACACACCCATACAATGCGCACCACCCCGCGATGTTTTTCAGAAACCTATCCTACATTGCCACTGCATGTTCCCTGAACTCCTCATGCTGACCACTCGCGGTGCTTTTCTCCATCCTACATTTCCACTCATTCCCTATCCTAATTCAGACCCTCCTATTCACACCACCTCGTGATGTTTTTCTCACTCCTCCTAGTGAATGTAATGTTACACACCCATACAATGCGCACCACCCCGCGATGTTTTTCAGAAACCTATCCTAAATTGCCACTGCATGTTCCCTGACCTCCCCATGCTGACCTCCCCGTGGTGCTTTTCTCCATCCTACATTGCCACCCACTGCCTATTCTAATTCAGACCATCCGATTCACACCACCCAGTGATGTTTTTCTCTCTCCTACTAGTGAATGTCATGTTACACACCCATACAATGCGCACCACCCTGTGATGTTTTTCTCACTCCTACTAGTGAATTTAATGTTACACACCCATACAATGCGCAGCACCCCGTGATGTTTTTCAGAAACCTATCCTACATTGCCACTGCATGTTCCCTGACCTCCCCATGCTGACCACTCTGCGGTACTTTTCTCCATCCTACATTGCCACACACTGCCTACACTTATTCAGAACCTCCAATTCACACCACCCCGTGATTTTTTCTCACTCCTACTAGTGAATGTAATGTTACACACCCATACAATGCGCACCACCCCGCGATGAACTTCAGAAACCTATCCTACATTGCTTCTGCATGTTCCCTGACCTCCCCATGCTGACCACCCCGCGGTGCTTTTCTCCATCCTACATTGCCACTCACTGCCTATCCTAATTCAGACCCTCCGAGTCACACCTCCCCGTGATGTTTTTCTCACTCCTACTAGAGAATGTAATGTTACACAGCCATACAATGCGCATCACCCCGCGATATATTTCAAAAACCTATCCTACATTGCCACTGCATGTTCCCTAACCTCCCCATGGTGACCGCTTTTCTCCATCCTACATTACCACTCACTGCCTATCCTAATTCAGACCCTCTGATTCACACCACCCCTTGATGTTTTTCTCACTCCTACTAGTGAATGTAATGTTTCACACCCATACAATGCGCACCACCCCGTGATGTTTTTCAGAAACCTATCCTACATCGCCACTTCGTGTTCCCTGACCTCCCCATGCTGACCACCCCGCGGTGCTTTTCTCCATCCTACATTGCCACTCACTGCCTATCCTAATTCAGAACCTCCGAATCACACCACCCCGTGATGTTTTTCTCACTCCTACTAGTGAATGTAATGTTACACACCCATACAATGCGCACCACCCTGCGATGTTTTTCAGAAACCTATCCTACATTGCCACTGCATGTTCCCTGACCTCTCCATGCGGAGCATCCCGCGGTACTTTTCTCCATCCTACATTGCCATTCACTGCCTATCCTAATTCAGACCCTCCGATTCACACCACCCCGTGATGTTTTTCTCACTCCTACTAGTGAATGTAATGTTACTCACCCATACAATGCGCACCACCAAGCGATGTTTTTCAGAAACCTATGCGACATTGCCACTACATGTTCCCGGACCTCCCCAAGCTGACCACCCCGCGGTGCTTTTCTCCATCCTCCATTGCCACTCACAGCATATCCTAATTCAGACCCTCCGAGTCACACCACCCTGTGATATTTTTCTCACTCCTACTAGTGAATGTAATGTTACACACCCATACAATGCGCACCGACCCGCGATGTTTTTCAGAAATCTATCCTACATTGCCACTGCATGTTCCCTGACCTCCCCATGCTGACCACCCCGCGATGCTTTTCTCCACCCTACATTGCCACTCACTGCATATCCTAATTCAGACCCTCCTATTCACACAACCCAGTGATGTTTTTCTCACTCCTACTAGTGAATGTAATGTTACACACCTATACAATGCGCACCACCCCATGATATTTTTCAGAAACCTATCCTACATTGCCACTGCATGTTCCCTGACCTCTCCATGCTGACCAACCCGCGGTGCTTTTCTCCATCCTACATTGCCACTCACTGCCAATCCTACTTCAGACCCTCCGATTCACAACACCCCGTGATGTTTTTCTCACTCCTACTAGTGAATGTAATGTTACACACCCATACAAAGCGCACCACCCCGCGATGTTTTTCAGAAACCTATCCTACATTGCCACTGCATGTTCCCTGAGCTCCTCATGCTGACCACACCGCGGTGCTTTTCTCAATCCTACATTGCCACTCACTGGCTATCCTAATTCAGACCATCCGATTCACACCTCCCCGTGATGTTTTTCTCACTCCTACTAGAGAATGTAATGTTACACAGCCATACAATGCGCATCACCCCGCGATATATTTCAAAAACCTATCCTACATTGCCACTGCATGTTCCCTAACCTCCCCATGCTGACCGCTTTTCTCCATCCTACATTACCACTCACTGCCTATCCTAATTCAGACCCTCTGATTCACACCACCCCTTGATGTTTTTCTCACTCCTACTAGTGAATGTAATGTTACACACCCATACAATGCGCAACACCCCGTGATGTTTTTCAGAAACCTATCCTACATCGCCACTTCGTGTTCCCTGACCTCCCCATGCTGACCACCCCGCGGTGCTTTTCTCCATCCTACATTGCCACTCACTGCCTATCCTAATTCAGACCCTCCGAGTCACACAACCCCGTGATATTTTTCTCACTCCTACTAATGAATGTAATGTTACACACCCATACAATGCGCACCGCACCGCGATGTTTTTCAGAAACCTATCCTACATTGCCACTGCATGTTCCTGACCTCCCCATGCTGACCACCCCGCGGTGCTTTTCTCAATCCTACATTGCCACTCACTGGCTATCCTAATTCAGACCCTCCGATTCACACCACCCCGTGATGTTTTTCTCACTCCTACTAGTGAATGTAATGTTACACACCCATACAATGCGCACCACCCCGGGATGTTTTTCAGAAACCTATCCTACATTGCCACTGCATGTTCCCTGACCTCTCCATGCGGAGCATCCCGCGGTACTTTTCTCCATTCTACATTGCCTTTCACTGCCTATCCTAATTCAGACCCTCCGATTCACACCACCCCGTGATGTTTTTCTCACTCCTACTAGTGAATGTAATGTTACTCACCCATAAAATGCGCACCAGCAAGCGATGTTTTTCAGAAACCTATGCGACATTGCCACTACACGTTCCCGGACCTCCCCAAGCTGACCACCCCGCGGTGCTTTTCTCCATCCTCCATTGCCACTCACAGCATATCCTAATTCAGACCCTCCGAGTCACACCACCCCGTGATATTTTTCTCACTCCTACTAGTGAATGTAATGTTACACACCAATACAATGCGCACCGACCCGCGATGTTTTTCAGAAACCTATCCTACATTGCCACTGCATGTTCCCTGACCTCCCCATGCTGACCACCCCGCGATGCTTTTCTCCACCCTACATTGCCACTCACTGCGTATCCTAATTCAGACCCTCCTATTCACACAACCCAGTGATGTTTTTCTCACTCCTCCTAGTGAATGTAATGTTACACACCCATACAATGCGCACCACCCCGCGATGTTTTTCAGAAACCTATCCTACATTGCCACTGCATGTTCCCTGACCTCCCCATGCTGACCACCCCGCGGTGCTTTTCTCCATCCTACATTGCCGCTCACTGCCTATTCTAATTCAAACCGTCCGATTCACACCACCCAGTGATGTTTTACTGTCTCCTACTAGTGAATGTCATGTTACACACCCATACAATGGGCACCACCCCGAGATGTTTTTCAGAAACCTATCCTACATTGCCACTGCATGTTCCCTAACATATCCATCCTGAAAACCCCGCGGTGCTTTTCTCCATCCTACATTGCCACTCACTGCCTACACTAATTCAGACCCTCCAATTCACACCACCCCGTGATGTTTTTCTCACTCCTACTAGTGAATGTAATGTTACACACCCATACAATGCGCACCACCCCGCGATGTTTTTCAGAAACCTATCCTACATTGCCACTGCATGCTCCCTGACCTCTCCATGCTGACCATCCCGCTGTGCTATTCTCCATCCTACATTGCCACTCACTGCCTATCCTAATTCAGACCCTCGATTCACACCACCCCGTGATGATTTTCTCACTCCTGCAATTGAATGTAATGTTACACACCCATACAATACGCACCACCCCGCGATGTTTTTCAGAAACCTATCCTACATTGCCACTGCATGTTCCCTGACCTCCCCATGCTGACAACCCTGCTTTGCTTTTCTCCATCCTACATTGCCACTCACTGCCTATCCTAATTCAGACCCTCCAATTCACACCACCCCGTGATGTTTTTCTCACTCCTACTAGTGAATGTAATGTTACACACACATACAATGCGCACCACCGTGCGATGTTTTTCAGAAACCTATCCTATATTGCCACTGCATGTTCCCTGACCTCCCCATGCTGACCACCCCGCGGTGCTTTTCTCCATCCTACATTGCCACTCACTGCCTATCCTAATTCAGACCATCCGATTCACACCACCCCATGATGTTTTTCTCACTCCTACTAGTGAATGTATTTTTACACACCCATACAATGCGCACAACCCCGCGATGTTTTTCAGAAACCTATCCTACATTGCCACTGCATGTTCCCTGACCTCCCCATGCTGACCACCCCGCGGTGCTTTTCTCCATCCTACATTGCCACTCACTGCCTATCCTAATTCAGACCATCCGATTCACACCACCCCATGATGTTTTTCTCTCTCCTATTAGTGAATGTCATGTTACACACCCATACAATGCGCACCACCCTGTGATGTGTTTCTCCCTCGTACTAGGGAATGTAATGTTCCACACCCATACAATGCGCAGCACCCCGCGATGTTTTTCAGAAACCTATCCTACATTGCCACTGCATGTTCCATGACCTCCCCATGCTGACCACTCCGCGGTGCTTTTCGCCATCCTACATTGCCACACACTGCCTACACTTATTCAGAACCTCCAATTCACACCACCCCGTGATTTTTTCTCACTCCTACTAGAGAATGTAATGTTACACACCCATACAATGCGCCCCACCCCGCGATGATTTTCAGAAACCTATCCTACATTGCTTCTGCATGTTCCCTGACCTCCCCATGCTGACCACCCCACGGTGCTTTTCTCAATCCTACATTGCCACTCACTGGCTATCCTAATTCAGACCATCCGATTCACACCTCCCCGTGATGTTTTTCTCACTCCTACTAGAGAATGTAATGTTACACAGCCATACAATGCGCATCACCCCGCGATATATTTCAAAAACCTATCCTACATTGCCACTGCATGTTCCCTAACCTCCCCATGCTGACCGCTTTTCTCCATCCTACATTACCACTCACTGCCTATCCTAATTCAGACCCTCTGATTCACACCAGCCCTTGATGTTTTTCTCACTCCTACTAGTGAATGTAATGTTACACACCCATACAATGCGCAACACCCCGTGATGTTTTTCAGAAACCTATCCTACATCGCCACTTCGTGTTCCCTGACCTCCCCATGCTGACCACCCCGCGGTGCTTTTCTCCATCCTACATTGCCACTCACTGCCTATCCTAATTCAGACCCTCCGAGTCACACAACCCCGTGATATTTTTCTCACTCCTACTAGTGAATGTAATGTTACACACCCATACAATGCGCACCACACCGCGATGTTTTTCAGAAACCTATCCTACATTGCCACTGCATGTTCCTGACCTCCCCATGCTGACCACCCCGCGGTGCTTTTCTCAATCCTACATTGCCACTCACTGGCTAACCTAATTCAGACCCTCCGATTCACACCACCCCGTGATGTTTTTCTCACTCCTACTAGTGAATGTAATGTTACACACCCATACAATGCGCACCACCCCGCGATGTTTTTCAGAAACCTATCCTACATTGCCACTGCATGTTCCCTGACCTCTCCATGCGGAGCATCCCGCGGTACTTTTCTCCATCCTACATTGCCATTCACTGCCTATCCTAATTCAGACCCTCCGATTCACACCACCCCGTGATGTTTTTCTCACTCCTACTAGTGAATGTAATGTTACTCACCCATACAATGCGCACCAGCAAGCGATGTTTTTCAGAAACCTATGCGACATTGCCACTACACGTTCCCGGACCTCCCCAAGCTGACCTCCCCGAGGTGCTTTTCTCCATCCTCCATTGCCACTCACAGCATATCCTAATTCAGACCCTCCGAGTCACACCACCCCGTGATATTTTTCTCACTCCTACTAGGGAATGTAATGTTACACACCAATACAATGCGCACCGACCCGCGATGTTTTTCAGAAACCTATCCTACATTGCCACTGCATGTTCCCTGACCTCCCCATGCTGACCACCCCGCGATGCTTTTCTCCACCCTACATTGCCACTCACTGCGTATCCTAATTCAGACCCTCCTATTCACACAACCCAGTGATGTTTTTCTCACTCCTCCTAGTGAATGTAATGTTACACACCCATACGATGCGCACCACCCCGCGATGTTTTTCAGAAACCTATCCTACATTGCCACTGCATGTTCCCTGACCTCCCCATGCTGACCACCCCGCGATGCTTTTCTCCACCCTACATTGCCACTCACTGCGTATCCTAATTCAGACCCTCCTATTCACACAACCCAGTGATGTTTTTCTCACTCCTCCTAGTGAATGTAATGTTACACACCCATACGAGGCGCACCACCCCGCGATGTTTTTCAGAAACCTATCCTACATTGCCACTGCATGTTCCCTGACCTCCCCATGCTGACCACCCCGCGGTGCTTTTCTCCATCCTACATTGCCACTCACTGCCTATTCTAATTCAAACCGTCCGATTCACACCACCCAGTGATGTTTTACTCTCTCCTACTAGTGAATGTCATGTTACACACCCATACAATGGGCACCACCCCGAGATGTTTTTCAGAAACCTATCCTACATTGCCACTGCATGTTCCCTGACATATCCATCCTGAAAACCCCGCGGTGCTTTTCTCCATCCTACATTGCCACTCACTGCCTACACTAATTCAGACCCTCCAATTCACACCACCCCGTGATGTTTTTCTCTCTCCTACTAGTGAATGTAATGTTACACACCCATACAATGCGCACCACCCCGCGATGTTTTTCAGAAACCTATCCTAAATTGCCACTGCATGTTCCCTGTCCTCCCCATGCTGACCTCCCCGTGGTGCTTTTCTCCATCCTACATTGCCACCCACTGCCTATTCTAATTCAGACCATCCGATTCACACCACCCAGTGATGTTTTTCTCTCTCCTACTAGTGAATGTCATGTTACACACCCATACAATGCGCACCACCCTGTGATGTTTTTCTCACTCCTACTAGTGAATGTAATGTTACACACCCATACAATGCGCAGCACCCCGTGATGTTTTTCAGAAACCTATCCTACATTGCCACTGCATGTTCCCTGACCTCCCCATGCTGACCACTCTGCGGTACTTTTCTCCATCCTACATTGCCACACACTGCCTACACTTATTCAGAACCTCCAATTCACACCACCCCGTGATTTTTTCTCACTCCTACTAGTGAATGTAATGTTACACACCCATACAATGCGCACCACCCCGCGATGAACTTCAGAAACCTATCCTACATTGCTTCTGCATGTTCCCTGACCTCCCCATGCTGACCACCCCGCGGTGCTTTTCTCCATCCTACATTGCCACTCACTGCCTATCCTAATTCAGACCCTCCGAGTCACACCTCCCCGTGATGTTTTTCTCACTCCTACTAGAGAATGTAATGTTACACAGCCATACAATGCGCATCACCCCGCGATATATTTCAAAAACCTATCCTACATTGCCACTGCATGTTCCCTAACCTCCCCATGCTGACCGCTTTTCTCCATCCTACATTACCACTCACTGCCTATCCTAATTCAGACCCTCTGATTCACACCACCCCTTGATGTTTTTCTCACTCCCACTAGTGAATGTAATGTTTCACACCCATACAATGCGCACCACCCCGTGATGTTTTTCAGAAACCTATCCTACATCGCCACTTCGTGTTCCCTGACCTCCCCATGCTGACCACCCCGCGGTGCTTTTCTCCATCCTACATTGCCACTCACTGCCTATCCTAATTCAGAACCTCCGAATCACACCACCCCGTGATGTTTTTCTCACTCCTACTAGTGAATGTAATGTTACACACCCATACAATGCGCACCACCCTGCGATGTTTTTCAGAAACCTATCCTACATTGCCACTGCATGTTCCCTGACCTCTCCATGCGGAGCATCCCGCGGTACTTTTCTCCATCCTACATTGCCATTCACTGCCTATCCTAATTCAGACCCTCCGATTCACACCACCCCGTGATGTTTTTCTCACTCCTACTAGTGAATGTAATGTTACTCACCCATACAATGCGCACCACCAAGCGATGTTTTTCAGAAACCTATGCGACATTGCCACTACATGTTCCCGGACCTCCCCAAGCTGACCCCCCCGCGGTGCTTTTCTCCATCCTCCATTGCCACTCACAGCATATCCTAATTCAGACCCTCCGAGTCACACCACCCTGTGATATTTTTCTCACTCCTACTAGTGAATGTAATGTTACACACCCATACAATGCGCACCGACCCGCGATGTTTTTCAGAAATCTATCCTACATTGCCACTGCATGTTCCCTGACCTCCCCATGCTGACCACCCCGCGATGCTTTTCTCCACCCTACATTGCCACTCACTGCATATCCTAATTCAGACCCTCCTATTCACACAACCCAGTGATGTTTTTCTCACTCCTACTAGTGAATGTAATGTTACACACCGATACAATGCGCACCACCCCATGATATTTTTCAGAAACCTATCCTACATTGCCACTGCATGTTCCCTGACCTCTCCATGCTGACCAACCCGCGGTGCTTTTCTCCATCCTACATTGCCACTCACTGCCAATCCTACTTCAGACCCTCCGATTCACAACACCCCGTGATGTTTTTCTCACTCCTACTAGTGAATGTAATGTTACACACCCATACAAAGCGCACCACCCCGCGATGTTTTTCAGAAACCTATCCTACATTGCCACTGCATGTTCCCTGAGCTCCTCATGCTGACCACACCGCGGTGCTTTTCTCAATCCTACATTGCCACTCACTGGCTATCCTAATTCAGACCATCCGATTCACACCTCCCCGTGATGTTTTTCTCACTCCTACTAGAGAATGTAATGTTACACAGCCATACAATGCGCATCACCCCGCGATATATTTCAAAAACCTATCCTACATTGCCACTGCATGTTCCCTAACCTCCCAATGCTGACCGCTTTTCTCCATCCTACATTACCACTCACTGCCTATCCTAATTCAGACCCTCTGATTCACACCACCCCTTGATGTTTTTCTCACTCCTACTAGTGAATGTAATGTTACACACCCATACAATGCGCAACACCCCGTGATGTTTTTCAGAAACCTATCCTACATCGCCACTTCGTGTTCCCTGACCTCCCCATGCTGACCACCCCGCGGTGCTTTTCTCCATCCTACATTGCCACTCACTGCCTATCCTAATTCAGACCCTCCGAGTCACACAACCCCGTGATATTTTTCTCACTCCTACTAATGAATGTAATGTTACACACCCATACAATGCGCACCACACCGCGATGTTTTTCAGAAACCTATCCTACATTGCCACTGCATGTTCCTGACCTCCCCATGCTGACCACCCCGCGGTGCTTTTCTCAATCCTACATTGCCACTCACTGGCTATCCTAATTCAGACCCTCCGATTCACACCACCCCGTGATGTTTTTCTCACTCCTACTAGTGAATGTAATGTTACACACCCATACAATGCGCACCACCCCGGGATGTTTTTCAGAAACCTATCCTACATTGCCACTGCATGTTCCCTGACCTCTCCATGCGGAGCATCCCGCGGTACTTTTCTCCATTCTACATTGCCTTTCACTGCCTATCCTAATTCAGACCCTCCGATTCACACCACCCCGTGATGTTTTTCTCACTCCTACTAGTGAATGTAATGTTACTCACCCATACAATGCGCACCAGCAAGCGATGTTTTTCAGAAACCTATGCGACATTGCCACTACACGTTCCCGGACCTCCCCAAGCTGACCACCCCGCGGTGCTTTTCTCCATCCTCCATTGCCACTCACAGCATATCCTAATTCAGACCCTCCGAGTCACACCACCCCGTGATATTTTTCTCACTCCTACTAGTGAATGTAATGTTACACACCAATACAATGCGCACCGACCCGCGATGTTTTTCAGAAACCTATCCTACATTATCACTGCATGTTCCCTGACCTCCCCATGCTGACCACCCCGCGATGCTTTTCTCCACCCTACATTGCCACTCACTGCGTATCCTAATTCAGACCCTCCTATTCACACAACCCAGTGATGTTTTTCTCACTCCTCCTAGTGAATGTAATGTTACACACCCATACAATGCGCACCACCCCGCGATGTTTTTCAGAAACCTATCCTACATTGCCACTGCATGTTCCCTGACCTCCCCATGCTGACCACCCCGCGGTGCTTTTCTCCATCCTACATTGCCACTCACTGCCTATTCTAATTCAAACCGTCCGATTCACACCACCCAGTGATGTTTTACTGTCTCCTACTAGTGAATGTCATGTTACACACCCATACAATGGGCACCACCCCGAGATGTTTTTCAGAAGCCTATCCTACATTGCCACTGCATGTTCCCTGACATATCCATCCTGAAAACCCCGCGGTGCTTTTCTCCATCCTACATTGCCACTCACTGCCTACACTAATTCAGACCCTCCAATTCACACCACCCCGTGATGTTTTTCTCACTCCTACTAGTGAATGTAATGTTACACACCCATACAATGCGCACCACCCCGCGATGTTTTTCAGAAACCTATCCTACATTGCCACTGCATGCTCCCTGACCTCTCCATGCTGACCATCCCGCGGTGCTTTTCTCCATCCTACATTGCCACTCACTGCCTATCCTAATTCAGACCCTCGATTCACACCACCCCGTGATGATTTTCTCACTCCTGCAATTGAATGTAATGTTACACACCCATACAATACGCACCACCCCGCGATGTTTTTCAGAAACCTATCCTACATTGCCACTGCATGTTCCCTGACCTCCCCATGCTGACAACCCTGCTTTGCTTTTCTCCATCCTACATTGCCACTCACTGCCTATCCTAATTCAGACCCTCCAATTCACACCACCCCGTGATGTTTTTCTCACTCCTACTAGTGAATGTAATGTTACACACACATACAATGCGCACCACCGTGCGATGTTTTTCAGAAACCTATCCTATATTGCCACTGCATGTTCCCTGACCTCCCCATGCTGACCACCCCGCGGTGCTTTTCTCCATCCTACATTGCCACTCACTGCCTATCCTAATTCAGACCATCCGATTCACACCACCCCATGATGTTTTTCTCACTCCTACTAGTGAATGTATTTTTACACACCCATACAATGCGCACAACCCCGCGATGTTTTTCAGAAACCTATCCTACATTGCCACTGCATGTTCCCTGACCTCCCCATGCTGACCACCCCGCGGTGCTTTTCTCCATCCTACATTGCCACTCACTGCCTATCCTAATTCAGACCATCCGATTCACACCACCCCATGATGTTTTTCTCTCTCCTATTAGTGAATGTCATGTTACACACCCATACAATGCGCACCACCCTGTGATGTGTTTCTCCCTCGTACTAGGGAATGTAATGTTCCACACCCATACAATGCGCAGCACCCCGCGATGTTTTTCAGAAACCTATCCTACATTGCCACTGCATGTTCCATGACCTCCCCATGCTGACCACTCCGCGGTGCTTTTCGCCATCCTACATTGCCACACACTGCCTACACTTATTCAGAACCTCCAATTCACACCACCCCGTGATTTTTTCTCACTCCTACTAGAGAATGTAATGTTACACACCCATACAATGCGCCCCACCCCGCGATGATTTTCAGAAACCTATCCTACATTGCTTCTGCATGTTCCCTGACCTCCCCATGCTGACCACCCCACGGTGCTTTTCTCAATCCTACATTGCCACTCACTGGCTATCCTAATTCAGACCATCCGATTCACACCTCCCCGTGATGTTTTTCTCACTCCTACTAGAGAATGTAATGTTACACAGCCATAAAATGCGCATCACCCCGCGATATATTTCAAAAACCTATCCTACATTGCCACTGCATGTTCCCTAACCTCCCCATGCTGACCGCTTTTCTCCATCCTACATTACCACTCACTGCCTATCCTAATTCAGACCCTCTGATTCACACCACCCCTTGATGTTTTTCTCACTCCTACTAGTGAATGTAATGTTACACACCCATACAATGCGCAACACCCCGTGATGTTTTTCAGAAACCTATCCTACATCGCCACTTCGTGTTCCCTGACCTCCCCATGCTGACCACCCCGCGGTGCTTTCTCCATCCTACATTGCCACTCACTGCCTATCCTAATTCAGACCCTCCGAGTCACACAACCCCGTGATATTTTTCTCACTCCTACTAGTGAATGTAATGTTACACACCCATACAATGCGCACCACACCGCGATGTTTTTCAGAAACCTATCCTACATTGCCACTGCATGTTCCTGACCTCCCCATGCTGACCACCCCGCGGTGCTTTTCTCAATCCTACATTGCCACTCACTGGCTATCCTAATTCAGACCCTCCGATTCACACCACCCCGTGATGTTTTTCTCACTCCTACTAGTGAATGTAATGTTACACACCCATACAATGCGCACCACCCCGCGATGTTTTTCAGAAACCTATCCTACATTGCCACTGCATGTTCCCTGACCTCTCCATGCGGAGCATCCCGCGGTACTTTTCTCCATCCTACATTGCCATTCACTGCCTATCCTAATTCAGACCCTCCGATTCACACCACCCCGTGATGTTTTTCTCACTCCTACTAGTGAATGTAATGTTACTCACCCATACAATGCGCACCAGCAAGCGATGTTTTTCAGAAACCTATGCGACATTGCCACTACACGTTCCCGGACCTCCCCAAGCTGACCTCCCCGCGGTGCTTTTCTCCATCCTCCATTGCCACTCACAGCATATCCTAATTCAGACCCTCCGTGTCACACCACCCCGTGATATTTTTCTCACTCCTACTAGGGAATGTAATGTTACACACCAATACAATGCGCACCGACCCGCGATGTTTTTCAGAAACCTATCCTACATTGCCACTGCATGTTCCCTGACCTCCCCATGCTGACCACCCCGCGATGCTTTTCTCCACCCTACATTGCCACTCACTGCGTATCCTAATTCAGACCCTCCTATTCACACAACCCAGTGATGTTTTTCTCAATCCTCCTAGTGAATGTAATGTTACACACCCATACGATGCGCACCACCCCGCGATGTTTTTCAGAAACCTATCCTACATTGCCACTGCATGTTCCCTGACCTCCCCATGCTGACCACCCCGCGATGCTTTTCTCCACCCTACATTGCCACTCACTGCGTATCCTAATTCAGACCCTCCTATTCACACAACCCAGTGATGTTTTTCTCACTCCTCCTAGTGAATGTAATGTTACACACCCATACGATGCGCACCACCCCGCGATGTTTTTCAGAAACCTATCCTACATTGCCACTGCATGTTCCCTGACCTCCCCATGCTGACCACCCCGCGGTGCTTTTCTCCATCCTAAATTGCCACTCACTGCCTATTCTAATTCAAACCGTCCGATTCACACCACCCAGTGATGTTTTACTCTCTCCTACTAGTGAATGTCATGTTACACACCCATACAATGGGCACCACCCCGAGATGTTTTTCAGAAACCTATCCTACATTGCCACTGCATGTTCCCTGACATATCCATCCTGAAAACCCCGCGGTGCTTTTCTCCATCCTACATTGCCACTCACTGCCTACACTAATTCAGACCCTCCAATTCACACCACCCCGTGATGTTTTTCTCTCTCCTACTAGTGAATGTAATGTTACACACCCATACAATGCGCACCACCCCGCGATGTTTTTCAGAAACCTATCCTACATTGCCACTGCATGCTCCCTGACCTCTCCATGCTGACCATCCCGCGGTGCTTTTCTCCATCCTACATTGCCACTCACTGCCTATCCTAATTCAGACCCTCGATTCACACCACCCCGTGATGATTTTCTCACTCCTACAATTGAATGTAATGTTACACACCCATACAATACGCACCACCACGCGATGTTTTTCAGAAACCTATCCTACATTGCCACTGCATGTTCCCTGACCTCCCCATGCTGACAACCCTGCTTTGCTTTTCTCCATCCTACATTGCCACTCACTGCCTATCCTAATTCAGACCCTCCAATTCACACCACCCCGTGATGTTTTTCTCACTCCTACTAGTGAATGTAATGTTACACACACATACAATGCGCACCACCCCGCGATGTTTTTCAGAAACCTATCCTACATTGCCACTGCATGTTCCCTGACCTCCCCATGCTGACCACCCCGCGGTACTTTTCTCCATCCTACATTGCCACTCACTGCCTATCCTAATACAGACCATCCGATTCACACCACCCCATGATGTTTTTCTCACTCCTACTAGTGAATGTAATGTTACCCACCCATAAAATGCGCACAACCCCGCGTTGTTTTTCAGAAACATATTCTACATTGCCACAGCATGTTCCCTGACCTCCACATGCTGACCACCCCGCGGTGCTTTTCTCCATCGTACATTGCCATTCACTGCCTACACTAATTGAGACCCTCCAATTCACACCAACCCCGGATGTTTTTCTCACTCCTACTAGTGAATGTAATGTTACACACCCATACAATGCGCATCACCCCGCGATGTTTTTCAGAATCCTATCCTACATTGCCACTGCATGTTCCCCGACCTCCCCATGCTGACCAACCCGCGGTCCTTTTCTCCATCCTACATTGCCACTCACTGCCTATCCTACTTCAGACCTTCCGATTCACAACACCCCGTGATGTTTTTCTCACTCCTACTAGTGAATGTCATGTTACACACCCATACAATGCGCACCACCCCGCGATGTTTTTCAGAAACCTATCCTACATTGCTACTGTATGTTCTCTGACCTATCCATCCTGACCACCCCACAGAGCTTTTCTCCATCCTACATTGCCACTCACTGCCCACACTAATTCAGACCCTCCAATTCACACCACCCCGTGATGTTTTTCTCACTCCTACTAGTGAATGTAATGTTACACACCCATACAATGCGCACCACCCCGCGATGTTTTTCAGAAACCTATCCTACATTGCCACTGCATGTTCCCTGAACTCCTCATGCTGACCACACCGTGGTGCTTTTCTCCATCCTACATTTCCCCTCACTCCCTATCCTAATTCAGACCCTCCTATTCACACCACCTCGTGATGTTTTTCTCACTCCTCCTAGTGAATGTAATGTTACACACCCATACAATGCGCACCACCCTGCGATGTTTTTCAGAAACCTATCCTAAATTGCCACTGCATGTTCCCTGACCTCCCCATGCTGACCTCCCCGTGGTGCTTTTCGCCATCCTACATTGCCACTCACTGCCTATTCTAATTCAGACCGTCCGATTCACACCACCCAGTGATGTTTTTCTCTCTCCTACTAGTGAATGTCATGTTACACACCCATACAATGCGCACCACCCTGTGATGTTTTTCTCACTCCTACTAGTGAATGTAATGTTACACACCCATACAATGCGCAGCACCCCGCGATGTTTTTCAGAAACCTATCCTACATTGCCACTGCATGTTCCCTGACCTCCCCATGCTGACCACTCCGCGGTGCTTTTCTCCATCCTACATTGCCACACACTGCCTACACTTATTCAGACCCTCCAATTCACACCACACCGTGATGTTTTTCTCACTCCTACTAGTGAATGTAATGTTACACACCCTTACAATGCGCCCCACCCCGCGATGTTTTTCAGAAACCTATCGTACATTGCCACTGCGTGTTCCCTGACCTCTCCATGCTGACCACACCGCGGTGCTTTTCTCCATCCTACATTGCCACTCACTGCCTATCCTAATTCAGACCCTCCGATTCACACCACCACGTGATGTTTTTCTCACTCCTACTTGTGAATGTAATGTTACACACCCATACAATGCGCATCACCCCACGATGTTTTTCAGAAACCTATCCTACATTGCCACTGCATGTTCCCTGACCTCCCCATGCTGACCACACCGCGGTGCTTTTCACCATCCTACATTGCCACTCACTGCCTATCCTAATTCAGACCCTCCGATTCACACCACCCCGTGATGTTTTTCTCACTCCTACTAGTGAATGTAATGTTACACACCCATACAATGCGCACCACCCCGCGATGATTTTCAGAAACCTATCCTACATTGCTTCTGCATGTTCCCTGACCTCCCCATGCTGACCACCCCGCGGTGCTTTTCTCCATCCGACATTGCCACTCACTGCCTATCCTAATTCAGACCCTCCGATTCACACCACCCCGTGAAGTTTTTCTCTCTCCTACTAGTGAATGTAATGTTACACACCCATACAATGCGCAGCACCCCACCATGTTTTTGAAACCTATCCTACATTGCCACTGCATGTTCCCTGACCTCCCCATGCTGACCAACCCGCGGTCCTTTTCTCCATCCTACATTGCCACTCACTGCACATCCTACTTCAAACCCTCCGATTCACAACACCCCGTGATGTTTTTCTCACTCCTACTAGTGAATGTCATGTTACACACCCATACAATGCGCACCACCCCGTGATGTTTTTCAGAAACCTATCCTACATTGCCACTGCATGTTCTCTGACCTATCCATCCTGACCACCCCGCAGTGCTTTTCTCCATCCTACATTGCCACTCACTGCCCACACTAATTCAGACCCTCCAATTCACACCACCCCGTGATGTTTTTCTCACTCCTACTAGTGAATGTAATGTTACACACCCATACAATGCGCACCCCCCCCGATGTTTTTCAGAAACCTATCCTACATTGCCACTGCATGTTCCCTGAACTCCTCATGCTGACCACTCGCGGTGCTTTTCTCCATCCTACATTTCCACTCATTCCCTATCCTAATTCAGACCCTCCTATTCACACCACCTCGTGATGTTTTTCTCACTCCTCCTAGTGAATGTAATGTTACACACCCATACAATGCGCACCACCCCGCGATGTTTTTCAGAAACCTATCCTAAATTGCCACTGCATGTTCCCTGACCTCCCCATGCTGACCTCCCCGTGGTGCTTTTCTCCATCCTACATTGCCACTCACTGCCTATTCTAATTCAGACCATCCGATTCACACCACCCAGTGATGTTTTTCTCTCTCCTACTAGTGAATGTCATGTTACACACCCATACAATGCGCACCACCCTGTGATGTTTTTCTCACTCCTACTAGTGAATGTAATGTTACACACCCATACAATGCGCAGCATCCCGCGATGTTTTTCAGAAACCTATCCTACATTGCCACTGCATGTTCCCTGACCTCCCCATGCTGACCACTCCGCGGTACTTTTCTCCATCCTACATTGCCACACACTGCCTACACTTATTCAGAACCTCCAATTCACACCACCCCGTGAATTTTTCTCACTCCTACTAGTGAATGTAATGTTACACACCCATACAATGCGCACCACCCCGCGATGAACTTCAGAAACCTATCCTACATTGCTTCTGCATGTTCCCTGACCTCCCCATGCTGACCACCCCGCGGTGCTTTTCTCCATCCTACATTGTCACTCACTGCCTATCCTAATTCAGACCCTCCGAGTCACACCTCCCCGTGATGTTTTTCTCACTCCTACTAGAGAATGTAATGTTACACAGCCATACAATGCGCATCACCCCGCGATATATTTCAAAAACCTATCCTACATTGCCACTGCATGTTCCCTAACCTCCCCATGCTGACCGCTTTTCTCCATCCTACATTACCACTCACTGCCTATCCTAATTCAGACCCTCTGATTCACACCACCCCTTGATGTTTTTCTCACTCCTACTAGTGAATGTAATGTTTCACACCCATACAATGCGCACCACCCCGTGATGTTTTTCAGAAACCTATCCTACATCGCCACTTCGTGTTCCCTGACCTCCCCATGCTGACCACCCCGCGGTGCTTTTCTCCATCCTACATTGCCACTCACTGCCTATCCTAATTCAGAACCTCCGAATCACACCACCCCGTGATGTTTTTTCACTCCTACTAGTGAATGTAATGTTACACACCCATACAATGCGCACCACACCGCGATGTTTTTCAGAAACCTATCCTACATTGCCACTGCATGTTCCCTGACCTCTCCATGCGGAGCATCCCGCGGTACTTTTCTCCATCCTACATTGCCATTCACTGCCTATCCTAATTCAGACCCTCCGATTCACACCACCCCGTGATGTTTTTCTCACTCCTACTAGTGAATGTAATGTTACTCACCCATACAATGCGCACCACCAAGCGATGTTTTTCAGAAACCTATGCGACATTGCCACTACATGTTCCCGGACCTCCCCAAGCTGACCACCCCGCGGTGCTTTTCTCCATCCTCCATTGCCACTCACAGCATATCCTAATTCAGACCCTCCGAGTCACACCACCCTGTGATATTTTTCTCACTCCTACTAGTGAATGTAATGTTACACACCCATACAATGCGCACCGACCCGCGATGTTTTTCAGAAACCTATCCTACATTGCCACTGCATGTTCCCTGACCTCCCCATGCTGACCACCCCGCGATGCTTTTCTCCACCCTACATTGCCACTCACTGCGTATCCTAATTCAGACCCTCCTATTCACACAACCCAGTGATGTTTTTCTCACTCCTACTAGTGAATGTAATGTTACACACCTATACAATGCGCACCACCCCATGATATTTTTCAGAAACCTATCCTACATTGCCACTGCATGTTCCCTGACCTCTCCATGCTGACCAACCCGCGGTGCTTTTCTCCATCCTACATTGCCACTCACTGCCAATCCTACTTCAGACCCTCCGATTCACAACACCCCGTGATGTTTTTCTCACTCCTACTAGTGAATGTAATGTTACACACCCATACAAAGCGCACCACCACGCGATGTTTTTCAGAAACCTATCCTACATTGCCACTGCATGTTCCCTGAGCTCCTCATGCTGACCACACCGCGGTGCTTTTCTCCATCCTACATTTCCACTCACTCCCTATCATAATTCAGACCCTCCTATTCACATCACCCCGTGATGTTTTTCTCACTCCTACTAGTGAATGTAATGTTACACACCGATACAATGCGCACCACCCCGCGATGTTTTTCAGAAACCTATCCTACATTGCCACTGCATGCTCCCTGACCTCTCCATGCTGACCATCCCGCGGTGCTTTTCTCCATCCTACATTGCCACTCACTGCCTATCCTAATTCAGACCCTCGATTCACACCACCCCGTGATGTTTTTGTCACTCCTACTAGTGAATGTAATGTTACACACCCATACAATGCGCACCACCCCGCGATGTTTTTCAGAAACCTATCCTACATTGCCACTGCATGTTCCCTGTCCTCCCCATGCTGACAACCCTGCTTTGCTTTTCTCCATCCTACATTGCCACTCACTGCCTATCCTAATTCAGACCCTCCAATTCACACCACACCGTGATGTTTTTCTCACTCCTACTAGTGAATGTAATGTTACACACACATACAATGCGCACCACCGTGCGATGTTTTTCAGAAACCTATCCTACATTGCCACTGCATGTTCCCTGACCTCCCCATGCTGACCACCCAGCGGTGCTTTTCTCCATCCTACATTGCCACTCACTGCCTATCCTAATTCAGTCCATCCGATTCACACCACCCCATGATGTTTTTCTCACTCCTACTAGTGAATGTAATGTTACCCACCCATAAAATGCGCACAACCCTGCGTTGTTTTTCAGAAACATATTCTACATTGCCACAGCATGTTCCCTGACCTCCACATGCTGACCACCCCGCCGTGCTTTTCTCCATCGTACATTGCCATTCACTGCCTACACTAATTGAGACCCTCCAATTCACACCAACCCCTGATGTTTTTCTCACTCCTACTAGTGAATGTAATGTTACACACCCATACAATGCGCACCACCCCGCGATGTTTTTCAGAAACCTATCCTACATTGCCACTGCATGTTCCCTGACATATCCATCCTGAAAACCCCGCGGTGCTCTTCTCCATCCTACATTGCCACTCACTGCCTACACTAATTCAGACCCTCCAATTCACACCACCCCGTGATGTTTTTCTCACTCCTACTAGTGAATGTAATGTTACACTCCCATACAATGCGCACAACCCCGCGATGTTTTTCAGAAACCTATCCTACATTGCCACTGCATGCTCCCTGACCTCTCCATGCTGACCATCCCGCGGTGCTTTTCTCCATCCTACATTGCCACTCACTGCCTATCCTAATTCAGACCCTCGATTCACACCACCCCGTGATGTTTTTCTCACTCCTACTAGTGAATGTAATGTTACACACCCATACAATGCGCACCACCCCGCGATGTTTTTCAGAAACCTATCCTACATTGCCACTGCATGTTCCCTGACCTCCCCATGCTGACAACCCTGCTTTGCTTTTCTCCATCCTACATTGCCACTAACTGCCTATCCTAATTCAGACCCTCCAATTCACACCACCCCGTGATGTTTTTCTCACTCCTACTAGTGAATGTAATGTTACACACACATAAAATGTGCACCACCGTGCGATGTTTTTCAGAAACCTATCCTATATTGCCACTGCATGTTCCCTGACCTCCCCATGCTGACCACCCCGCGGTGCTTTTCTCCATCCTACATTGCCACTCACTGCCTATCCTAATTCAGACCATCCGATTCACACCACCCCATGATGTTTTTCTCACTCTTACTAGTGAATGTAATGTTACCCACCCATAAAATGCGCACAACCCCGCGTTGTTTTTCAGAAACATATTCTACATTGCCACAGCATGTTCCCTGACCTCCACATGCTGACCACCCCGCCGTGCTTTTCTCCATCGTACATTGCCATTCACTGCCTACACTAATTGAGACCCTCCAATTCACACCAACCCCTGATGTTTTTCTCACTCCTACTAGTTAATGTAATGTTACACACCCATACAATGCGCACCACCCCGCGATGTTTTTCAGAAACCTATCCTACATTGCCACTGCATGTTCCCTGACCTCTCCATGCTGACCACCCCACGGTGCTTTTCTCCATCCTACATTGCCACTCACTGCCTATCCTAATTCAGACCCTCCGATTCACACCACCCCGTGATGTTTTTCTCACTCCTACTAGTGAATGTAATGTTACACACCCATACAATGCGCATCACCCCGCGACGTTTTTCAGAATCCTATCCTACATTGCCACTGCATGTTCCCCGACCTCCCCATGCTGACCACACCGCGGTGCTTTTCACCATCCTACATTGCCACTCACTGCCTATCCTAATTCAGACCCTCCGATTCACACCACCCCGTGATGTTTTGCTCACTCCTACTAGTGAATGTAATGTTACACACCCATACAATGTGCACCACCCCGCCATGTTTTTCAGAAACCTATCCCACATTGCCACTGCATGTTCCCTGACTTCCCCATGCTGACCACCCCGCGGTGGTTTTCTCCATCCTACATTGCCACTCACTGCCTATCCTAATTCAGACCTTCCGATTCACACCACCCCGGGATGTTTTTCGCACTCCAACTAGTGAATGTAATGTTACACACCAATAAAATGCGCACCACCCCGCGATGTTTTTCAGAAACCTCTCCTATATTTCCACTGCATGTTCCCTGAGCTCCCCATGCTGACCACCCCGCGGTGCTTTTCTCCATCCTACATTGCCACTCACTACCTATCCTAATTCAGACCCTCCGATTCACACCACCCCATGATGTTTTTCTCACCCCTACTAGTGAATGTAATGTTACACACCCATTCAATGCGCACCACCCTGTGATGTTTTTCTAACTCGTACTAGTGAATGTAATGTTACACACCCATACAATGCGCACCACACCGCGATGTTTTTCAGAAACCTATCCTACATTGCCACTGCATGTTCCTGACCTCCCCATGCTGACCACCCCGCGGTGCTTTTCTCCATCCTACATTGCCACTCACTGGCTATCCTAATTCAGACCCTCCGATTCACACCACCCCGTGATGTTTTTCTCACTCCTACTAGTGAATGTAATGTTACACACCCATACAATGCGCACCACCTCGCGATGTTTTTCAGAAACCTATCCTACATTGCCACTGCATGTTCCCTGACCACTCCATGCTGAGCATCCCGAGGTACTTTTCTTCATCCTACATTGCCATTCACTGCCTATCCTAATTCAGACCCTCCGATTCACACCACCCCGTGATGTTTTTCTCACTCCGACTAGTGAATGTAATGTTTCACACCCATACAATGCGCACCACCCCGCGATGTTTTTCAGAAACCTATCCTACATCAAAACTGCGTGTTCCCTGACCTCCCCATGCTGACCACCCCGCGGTGCTTTTCTCCATCCTACATTGCCACTCACTGCATATCCTACTTCAAACCCTCCGATTCACAACACCCCGTGATGTTTTTCTCACTCCTACTAGTGAATGTAATGCTAAACACCCATACAATGTGCACCACCCCGCGATGTTTTTCAGAAACCTATCCTACATTGCCACTGCATGTTCCCTGACATCCCCATTGTGACCACTCCGCGGTGCTTTTCTCCATCGTACATTGCCACTCACTGCCTATCCTAATTCAGACCCTCCCATTCACACCACCTCGTGATGTTTTTCTCTCTCCTACTAGTGAATGTAATGTTACACAACCATACAGTGCGCACCACCCCGTGATGTTTTTCTCACTACCACTAGTGAATGTAACGTTACTCACCCATACAATGCGCACCACGCCGTGATATTTTGCTCACTCCTACTAGTGAATGTAATGTTACACACCCATACAATGCGCATCACGCCTCGATGTTTTTCAGAAACCTATCCTACATTGCAACTGCATGTTCCCTGACCTCCCCAAGCTGACCACACCGCGGTGCTTTTCTCCATCCTACATTGCCACTCACTACCTATCCTAATTCAGACCCTCCGATTCACACCACCCTGTGATCTTTTTCTCACTCCTATTAGTGAATGTAATGTTACTCAACCATACAATGCACACCACCCCGCGATGTTTTTCAGAAACCTATCCGACATTGCCACTGCATGTTCCCTGACCTCCCCATGCTGACCACCCCGCGGTGCTTTTCTCCATCTTCCATTGCCACTCACAGCATATCCTAATTCAGACCCTCCGAGTCACACCACCCTGTGATGTTTTTCTCACTCCTACTAGTGAATGTAATGTTACACACCCATACAATGCGCACTGAACCGCGATGTTTTTCAGAAACCTATCCTACATTGCCCCTGCATGTTCCCTGACCTCCCCATGCTTACCACCCCGCGATGCTTTTCTCCACCCTACATTGCCACTCACTACCTATCCTAATTCAGACCCTCCGATTCACACCACCACGTGATGTTTTTCTCTCTCCTACTAGTGAATGTAATGTTACACACCCATACATTGCGCACCACCCCACGATATTTTTCAGAAACCTATCCTACATTGCCACTGCATGGTCCCTGACCTCCCCATGCTGACCAACCCGTGGTGCTTTTCTCCATCCTACATTGCCACTCACTGCCTATCCTACTTCAGACCCTCCGATTCACAACACCCCGTGATGTTTTTCTCACTCCTACTAGTGAATGTAATGGTACACACCCATACAATGCGCACCACCCCGCGATGTTTTTCAGAAACATATTCTACATTGACACTGCATGTTTCCAGACCTATCCATCATGACCACCCCGCAGTGCTTTTCTCCATTCTACATTGCCACTCACTGCCTACACTAATTCAGACCCTCCGATTCACACCACCCCGTGATGCTTTTCTCACTCCTACTAGTGAATGTAATGTTACACACCCATACAATGCTCACCACCCCGTAATGTTTTTCAGAAACCTATCCTACATTGCCACTGCATGTTCCCTGAACTCCTCATGCTGACCACCCCGCGGTGCTTTTCTCCATCCTACATTGCCACTCACTGCCTACACTAATTCAGACACTCCAATTCACACCACCCCGTGATGTTTTTCTCACTCCTACTAGTGAATGTAATGTTACACACCCATACAATGCGCACCACCCCGCGATGTTTTTCAGAAACCTATCCTACATTAACACTGCATGTTCCCTGACTTCCCCATGCTGACCACCCCGCGGTGGTTTTCTCTATCCTACATTGCCACTCACTGCCTATCCTAATTCAGACCTTCCGATTCACACCACCCCGGGATGTTTTTCGCACTCCAACTAGTGAATGTAAGGTTACACACCCATACAATGCGCACCACCCCGCGATGTTTTTCAGAAACCTATCCTACATTTCCACTGCATGTTCCCTGACCTCCCCATGCTGACCACCCCGCAGTGCTTTTCTCCATCCTACATTGCCACTCACTGCCTATCCTAATTCAGACCCTCCGATTCACACCACCCCGTGATGTTTTTCTCACTCCTACTAGTGAATGTATATTACACACCCATACAGTGCGCACCACCCCATGATGTTTTTCTCACTCCTACTACTGAATGTAACGTTACACACCCATACAATGCGCACCACCCCATGATGTTTTTCTCACTCCTACTATTGAATGTAATGTTACACACCCATACAATGCGCACCACCCCACGATGTTTTTCGGAAACCTATACTACATTGCCTCTGCATGTTCCCTGACCTCCCCATGCTGACCACCCCGCGGTGCTTTTCTCCATCCGACATTACCACTCACTGCCTATCCTAATTCAGACCATCCGATTCACACCTCCCCGTGATGTTTTTCTCACTCCTACTAGTGAATGTATATTACACACCCATACAGTGCGCACCACCCCACGATGTTTTTCAGAAACCTATCCTACATTGCCACTGCATGTTCCCAAAGCTCCCCATGCTGACCGCTTTTCTCCATCCTACATTACCACTCACTGCCTATCCTAATTCAGACCCTCCGATTCACACCACGCCGTGATGTTTTTCTCACTCCTACTAGTGAATGTAATGTTACACACCCATACAATGCGCACCACCCCGCGATGTTTTTCAGAAACCTATCCTACATCGCCACTGCGTGTTCCCTGACTTCAACATGCTGACCACCCCGCGGTGCTTTTCTCCATCATACATTGCCACTCACTACCTATCCTAATTCAGACCCTCCGATTCACACCACCCCGTGATGTTTTTCTCTCTCCTACTAGTGAATGTAATGTTACACACCCATACAATGCGCACCACCCCACGATGTTTTTCAGAAACCTATCCTACATTGCCACTGCATGTTCCCTGACCTCCCCATGCTGACCAACCCGCGGTCCTTTTCTCCATCCTACATTGCCACTCACTGCCTATCCTACTTCAGACCCTCCGATTCACAACACCCCGTGATGTTTTTCTCACTCCTACTAGTGAATGTCATGTTACACACCCATACAATGCGCACCACCCCGCGATGTTTTTCAGAAACCTATCCTACATTGCCACTGCATGTTCCCTGACCTATCCATCCTGACCAAACCGCAGTGCTTTTCTCCATCGTACATTTCCACTCACTCCCTATCCTAATTCAGAGCCTCCTATTCACACCACCTCGTGATGTTTTTCTCACTCCTACTAGTGAACGTAATGTTACACACCCATACAATGCGCACCACCCCGCGATGTTTTACAGAAACCTATCCTAAATTGCCACTGCATGTTCCCTGACCTCCCCATGCTGACCTCCCCGTGGTGCTTTTCGCCATCCTACATTGCCACTCACTGCCTATTCTAATTCAGACCGTCCGATACACACCAACCAGTGATGTTTTTCTCTCTCCTACTAGTGAATGTCATGTTACACACCCATACAATGCGCACCAACCTGTGATGTTTTTCTCACTCCTACTAGTGAATGTAATGTTACACACCCATACAATGCGCACCACCCCGCGATGTTTTTCAGAAACCTATCCTACATTGCCACTGCATGTTCCCTGACCTCCCCATGCTGACCACTCCGCGGTGCTTTTCTCCATCTTACATTGCCACACACTGCCTAAACTTATTAAGACCCTCCAATTCACACCACACCGTGATGTTTTTCTAACTCCAACTAGTGAATGTAATGTTACACACCCTTACAATGCTCACCACCCCGCGATGTTTTTCAGAAACCTATCCTACATTGCCACTGCATGTTCCCTGACCACTCCATGCTGACCACACCGCAGTGCTTTTCACCATCCTACATTGCCACTCACTGCCTATCCTAATTCAGACCCTCCGATTCACACCACCCCGTGACGTTTTTCTCACTCCTACTAGTGAATGTAATGTTACACACCCATACAATGCGCACCACCCCGCGATGTTTTTCAGAAACCTATCCTACATTGCTTCTGCATGTTCCCTGACCTCCCCATACTGACCACCCCGCGGTGCTTTTCTCCCTCCGACATTGCCACTCACTGCCTATCCTAATTCAGACTCTCCGATTCACACCACCCCGTGATGTTTTTCTCACTCCTACTAGTGAATGTAATGTTACACACCCATACAATGCGCATCACCCCGCGATATTTTTCAGAAACCTATCCTACATTGCCACTGCATGTTCCCTAACCTCCCCATGCTGACCGCTTTTCTCCATCCTACATTACCACTCACTGCCTATCCTAATTCAGACCCTCCGATTCACACCACGCCGTGATATTTTTCTCACTCCTACTAGTGAATGTAATGTTACACACCCATACAATGCGCACCACCCCGCGATGTTTTTCAGAAACCTATCCTACATCGCCACTGCGTGTTCCCTGACTTCCCCATGCTGACCACCCCGCGGTGCTTTTCTCCATCATACATTGCCACTCACTGCCTATCCTAATTCAGACCCTCCGATTCACACCACCCCGTGAAGTTTTTCTCTCTCCTACTAGTGAATGTAATGTTACACACCCATAAAATGCGCACCACTCCACGATGTTTTTCAGAAACCTATCCTACATTGCCACTGCATGTTCCCTGACCTCCCCATGCTGACCAACCCGCGGTCCTTTTCTCCATCCTACATTGCCACTCACTGTCTATCCTACTTCAGACCCTCCGATTCACAACACCCTGTGATGTTTTTCTCACTCCTACTAGTGAATGTCATGTTACACACCCATACAATGCGCACCACCCCGCGATGTTTTTCAGAAACCTATCCTACATTGCCACTGCATGTTCTCTGACCTATCCATCCTGACCACCCCGTGGTGCTTTTCTCCGTCCTACATTGCCACTCACTGCCCACACTAATTCAGACCCTCCAATTCACACCACCCCATGATGTTTTTCTCACTCCTACTAGTGAATGTAATGTAACACACCCATACAATGCGCACCACCCCGCGATGTTTTTCAGAAACCTATCCTACATTGCCACTGCATGTTCCCTGAACTCCTCATGCTGACCACACCGCGGTGCTTTTCTCCATCCTACATTTCCACTCACTCCCTATCCTAATTCAGACCCTCCTATTCACACCACCTCGTGATGTTTTTCTCACTCCTACTAGTGAATGTAATGTTACACACCCATACAATGCGCACCACCCCACGATGTTTTTCGGAAACCTATACTACATTGCCTCTGCATGTTCCCTGACATCCCCATTGTGACCACTCCGCGGTGCTTTTCTCCATCGTACATTGCCACTCACTGCCTATCCTAATTCAGACCCTCCCATTCACACCACCTCGTGATGTTTTTCTCTCTCCTACTAGTGAATGTAATGTTACACAACCATACAGTGCGCACCACCCCGTGATGTTTTTCTCACTACCACTAGTGAATGTAACGTTACTCACCCATACAATGCGCACCACGCCGTGATATTTTGCTCACTCCTACTAGTGAATGTAATGTTACACACCCATACAATGCGCATCACGCCTCGATGTTTTTCAGAAACCTATCCTACATTGCAACTGCATGTTCCCTGACCTCCCCAAGCTGACCACACCGCGGTGCTTTTCTCCATCCTACATTGCCACTCACTACCTATCCTAATTCAGACCCTCCGATTCACACCACCCTGTGATCTTTTTCTCACTCCTATTAGTGAATGTAATGTTACTCAACCATACAATGCACACCACCCCGCGATGTTTTTCAGAAACCTATCCGACATTGCCACTGCATGTTCCCTGACCTCCCCATGCTGACCACCCCGCGGTGCTTTTCTCCATCTTCCATTGCCACTCACAGCATATCCTAATTCAGACCCTCCGAGTCACACCACCCTGTGATGTTTTTCTCACTCCTACTAGTGAATGTAATGTTACACACCCATACAATGCGCACTGAACCGCGATGTTTTTCAGAAACCTATCCTACATTGCCCCTGCATGTTCCCTGACCTCCCCATGCTTACCACCCCGCGATGCTTTTCTCCACCCAACATTGCCACTCACTACCTATCCTAATTCAGACCCTCCGATTCACACCACCACGTGATGTTTTTCTCTCTCCTACTAGTGAATGTAATGTTACACACCCATACATTGCGCACCACCCCACGATATTTTTCAGAAACCTATCCTACATTGCCACTGCATGGTCCCTGACCTCCCCATGCTGACCAACCCGTGGTGCTTTTCTCCATCCTACATTGCCACTCACTGCCTATCCTACTTCAGACCCTCCGATTCACAACACCCCGTGATGTTTTTCTCACTCCTACTAGTGAATGTAATGGTACACACCCATACAATGCGCACCACCCCGCGATGTTTTTCAGAAACATATTCTACATTGACACTGCATGTTTCCAGACCTATCCATCATGACCACCCCGCAGTGCTTTTCTCCATTCTACATTGCCACTCACTGCCTACACTAATTCAGACCCTCCGATTCACACCACCCCGTGATGCTTTTCTCACTCCTACTAGTGAATGTAATGTTACACACCCATACAATGCTCACCACCCCGTAATGTTTTTCAGAAACCTATCCTACATTGCCACTGCATGTTCCCTGAACTCCTCATGCTGACCACCCCGCGGTGCTTTTCTCCATCCTACATTGCCACTCACTGCCTACACTAATTCAGACACTCCAATTCACACCACCCCGTGATGTTTTTCTCACTCCTACTAGTGAATGTAATGTTACACACCCATACAATGCGCACCACCCCGCGATGTTTTTCAGAAACCTATCCTACATTAACACTGCATGTTCCCTGACTTCCCCATGCTGACCACCCCGCGGTGGTTTTCTCTATCCTACATTGCCACTCACTGCCTATCCTAATTCAGACCTTCCGATTCACACCACCCCGGGATGTTTTTCGCACTCCAACTAGTGAATGTAAGGTTACACACCCATACAATGCGCACCACCCCGCGATGTTTTTCAGAAACCTATCCTACATTTCCACTGCATGTTCCCTGACCTCCCCATGCTGACCACCCCGCAGTGCTTTTCTCCATCCTACATTGCCACTCACTGCCTATCCTAATTCAGACCCTCCGATTCACACCACCCCGTGATGTTTTTCTCACTCCTACTAGTGAATGTATATTACACACCCATACAGTGCGCACCACCCCATGATGTTTTTCTCACTCCTACTACTGAATGTAACGTTACACACCCATACAATGCGCACCACCCCATGATGTTTTTCTCACTCCTACTATTGAATGTAATGTTACACACCCATACAATGCGCACCACCCCACGATGTTTTTCGGAAACCTATACTACATTGCCTCTGCATGTTCCCTGACCTCCCCATGCTGACCACCCCGCGGTGCTTTTCTCCATCCGACATTACCACTCACTGCCTATCCTAATTCAGACCATCCGATTCACACCTCCCCGTGATGTTTTTCTCACTCCTACTAGTGAATGTATATTACACACCCATACAGTGCGCACCACCCCACGATGTTTTTCAGAAACCTATCCTACATTGCCACTGCATGTTCCCAAAGCTCCCCATGCTGACCGCTTTTCTCCATCCTACATTACCACTCACTGCCTATCCTAATTCAGACCCTCCGATTCACACCACGCCGTGATGTTTTTCTCACTCCTACTAGTGAATGTAATGTTACACACCCATACAATGCGCACCACCCCGCGATGTTTTTCAGAAACCTATCCTACATCGCCACTGCGTGTTCCCTGACTTCAACATGCTGACCACCCCGCGGTGCTTTTCTCCATCATACATTGCCACTCACTACCTATCCTAATTCAGACCCTCCGATTCACACCACCCCGTGATGTTTTTCTCTCTCCTACTAGTGAATGTAATGTTACACACCCATACAATGCGCACCACCCCACGATGTTTTTCAGAAACCTATCCTACATTGCCACTGCATGTTCCCTGACCTCCCCATGCTGACCAACCCGCGGTCCTTTTCTCCATCCTACATTGCCACTCACTGCCTATCCTACTTCAGACCCTCCGATTCACAACACCCCGTGATGTTTTTCTCACTCCTACTAGTGAATGTCATGTTACACACCCATACAATGCGCACCACCCCGCGATGTTTTTCAGAAACCTATCCTACATTGCCACTGCATGTTCCCTGACCTATCCATCCTGACCAAACCGCAGTGCTTTTCTCCATCGTACATTTCCACTCACTCCCTATCCTAATTCAGAGCCTCCTATTCACACCACCTCGTGATGTTTTTCTCACTCCTACTAGTGAACGTAATGTTACACACCCATACAATGCGCACCACCCCGCGATGTTTTACAGAAACCTATCCTAAATTGCCACTGCATGTTCCCTGACCTCCCCATGCTGACCTCCCCGTGGTGCTTTTCGCCATCCTACATTGCCACTCACTGCCTATTCTAATTCAGACCGTCCGATACACACCAACCAGTGATGTTTTTCTCTCTCCTACTAGTGAATGTCATGTTACACACCCATACAATGCGCACCAACCTGTGATGTTTTTCTCACTCCTACTAGTGAATGTAATGTTACACACCCATACAATGCGCACCACCCCGCGATGTTTTTCAGAAACCTATCCTACATTGCCACTGCATGTTCCCTGACCTCCCCATGCTGACCACTCCGCGGTGCTTTTCTCCATCTTACATTGCCACACACTGCCTAAACTTATTAAGACCCTCCAATTCACACCACACCGTGATGTTTTTCTAACTCCAACTAGTGAATGTAATGTTACACACCCTTACAATGCTCACCACCCCGCGATGTTTTTCAGAAACCTATCCTACATTGCCACTGCATGTTCCCTGACCACTCCATGCTGACCACACCGCAGTGCTTTTCACCATCCTACATTGCCACTCACTGCCTATCCTAATTCAGACCCTCCGATTCACACCACCCCGTGACGTTTTTCTCACTCCTACTAGTGAATGTAATGTTACACACCCATACAATGCGCACCACCCCGCGATGTTTTTCAGAAACCTATCCTACATTGCTTCTGCATGTTCCCTGACCTCCCCATACTGACCACCCCGCGGTGCTTTTCTCCCTCCGACATTGCCACTCACTGCCTATCCTAATTCAGACTCTCCGATTCACACCACCCCGTGATGTTTTTCTCACTCCTACTAGTGAATGTAATGTTACACACCCATACAATGCGCATCACCCCGCGATATTTTTCAGAAACCTATCCTACATTGCCACTGCATGTTCCCTAACCTCCCCATGCTGACCGCTTTTCTCCATCCTACATTACCACTCACTGCCTATCCTAATTCAGACCCTCCGATTCACACCACGCCGTGATATTTTTCTCACTCCTACTAGTGAATGTAATGTTACACACCCATACAATGCGCACCACCCCGCGATGTTTTTCAGAAACCTATCCTACATCGCCACTGCGTGTTCCCTGACTTCCCCATGCTGACCACCCCGCGGTGCTTTTCTCCATCATACATTGCCACTCACTGCCTATCCTAATTCAGACCCTCCGATTCACACCACCCCGTGAAGTTTTTCTCTCTCCTACTAGTGAATGTAATGTTACACACCCATAAAATGCGCACCACTCCACGATGTTTTTCAGAAACCTATCCTACATTGCCACTGCATGTTCCCTGACCTCCCCATGCTGACCAACCCGCGGTCCTTTTCTCAATCCTACATTGCCACTCACTGTCTATCCTACTTCAGACCCTCCGATTCACAACACCCTGTGATGTTTTTCTCACTCCTACTAGTGAATGTCATGTTACACACCCATACAATGCGCACCACCCCGCGATGTTTTTCAGAAACCTATCCTACATTGCCACTGCATGTTCTCTGACCTATCCATCCTGACCACCCCGTGGTGCTTTTCTCCGTCCTACATTGCCACTCACTGCCCACACTAATTCAGACCCTCCAATTCACACCACCCCGTGATGTTTTTCTCACTCCTACTAGTGAATGTAATGTAACACACCCATACAATGCGCACCACCCCGCGATGTTTTTCAGAAACCTATCCTACATTGCCACTGCATGTTCCCTGAACTCCTCATGCTGACCACACCGCGGTGCTTTTCTCCATCCTACATTTCCACTCACTCCCTATCCTAATTCAGACCCTCCTATTCACACCACCTCGTGATGTTTTTCTCACTCCTCCTAGTGAATGTAATGTTACACACCCATACAATGCGCACCTGCCCGCGATGTTTTTCAGAAACCTATCCTAAATTGCCACTGCATGTTCCCTGACCTCCCCATGTTGAACTCCCCGTGGTGCTTTTCTCCATCCTACATTGCCACTCACTGCCTATTCTAATTCAGACCGTCCGATTCACACCACCCAGTGATGTATTTCTCTCTCCAACTAGTGAATGTCATGTTACACACCCATACAATGCGCACCACCCTGTGATGTTTTTCTCACTCCTACTAGTGAATGTAATGTTACACACCCATACAATGCGCACCACCCCGCGATGTTTTTCAGAATCCTATCCTACATTGCCACTGCATGTTCCCTGACATCCCATGCTGACCACTCCGCGGTGTTTTTCTCCATCCTACATTGCCACACACTGCCTACACTTATTCAGACCCTCCAATTCACACCACACCGTGATGTTTTTCTCACTCCTACTAGTGAATGTAATGTTACACACCCTTACAATGCGCACCACTCCGCGATGTTTTTCAGAAACCTATCCTACATTGCCACTGCGTGTTCCCTGACCTCTCCATGCTGACCACACCGCGGTGCTTTTCTCCATCCTACATTGCCACTCACTGCCTATCCTAATTCAGACCCTCCGATTCACACCACCCCGTGATGTTTTTCTCACTCCTACTTGTGAATGTAATGTTACACACCCATACAATGCGCATCACCCCCCGATGTTTTTCAGAAACCTATCCTACATTGCCACTGCATGTTCCCTGACCCCCCCATGCTGACCACACCGCGGTGCTTTTCACCACCCTACATTGCCACTCACTGCCTATCCTAATTCAGACCCTCCGATTCACACCACCCCGTGATGTTTTTCTCACTCCTACTAGTGAATGTAATGTTACACACCCAAAAAATGCGCACCACCCCGCGATGATTTTCAGAAACCTATCCTACATTGCTTCTGCATGTTCCCTGACCTCCCCATACTGACAACCCCGCGGTGATTTTCTCCATCCGACATTGCCACTCACTGCCTATCCTAATTCAGACCCTCCGATTCACACCACCCCGTGAATTTTTTCTCTCTCCCACTAGTGAATGTAATGTTACACACCCATACAATGCGCACCACCCCACCATGTTTTTCAGAAACCTATCCTACATTGCCACTGCATGTTCCCTGACCTCCCCATGCTGACCAACCAGCGGTCCTTTTCTCCATCCTACATTGCCACTCACTGCCTATCCTACTTCAAACCTTCCGATTCACAACATCCCGTGATGTTTTTCTCACTCCTACTAGTGAATGTCATGTTACACACCCATACAATGCGCACCACCCCGCAATGTTTTTCAGAAACCTATCCTACATTGCCACTGCATGTTCTCTGACCTATCCATCCTGACCACCCCGCAGTGCTTTTCTCCATCCTACATTGCCACTCACTGCCCACACTAATTCAGACCCTCCAATTCACACCACCCTGTGATGTTTTTCTCACTCCTACTAGTGAATGTAATGTTACACACCCATACAATGCGCACCACCCCGCGATGTTTTTCAGAAACCTATCCTACATTGCCACTGCATGTTCCCTGATCTCCTCATGCTGACCACACCACGGTGCTTTTCTCCATCCTACATTTCCACTCACTCCCTATCCTAATTCAGACCCTCCTATTCACACCACCTCGTGATGTTTTTCTCACTCCTCCTAGTGAATGTAATGTTACACACCCATACAATGCGCACCACCCCGCGATGTTTTTCAGAAACCTATCATAAATTGCCACTGCATGTTCCCTGACCTCCCCATGCTGACCTCCCCGTGGTGCTTTTCCCCATCCTACATTGCCACTCACTGCCTATTCTAATTCAGACCGTCCGATTCACACCACCCAGTGATGTTTTTCTCTCTCCTACTAGTGAATGTCATGTTACACACCCATACAATGCGCACCACCCTGTGATGTGTTTCTCACTCGTACTAGTGAATGTAATGTTCCACACCCATACAATGTGCAGCACCCCGCGATGTTTTTCAGAAACCTATCCTACATTGCCACTGCATGTTCCCTGACCTCCACATGCTGACCACTCCGCGGTGCTTTTCGCCATCCTACATTGCCACACACTGCCTACACTTATTCAGAACCTCCAATTCACACCACCCCGTGATTTTTTCTCACTCCTACTAGTGAATGTAATGTTACACACCCATACAATGCGCCCCACCCCGCGATGATTTTCAGAAACCTATCCTACATTGCTTCTGCATGTTCCCTGACCTCCCCATGCTGACCACCCCGCGGTGCTTTTCTCCTTCCGACATTGCCACTCACTGCCTATCCTAATTCAGACCATCCGATTCACACCTCCCCGTGATGTTTTTCTCACTCCTACTAGAGAATGTAATGTTACACAGCCATACAATGCGCATCACCCTGCGATATATTTCAAAAACCTATCCTACATTGCCACTGCATGTTCCCTAACCTCCCCATGCTGACCGCTTTTCTCCATCCTACATTACCACTCACTGCCTATCCTAATTCAGACCCTCTGATTCACACCACCCCTTGATGTTTTTCTCACTCCTACTAGTGAATGTAATGTTTCACACCCATACAATGCGCACCACCCCGTGATGTTTTTCAGAAACCTATCCTACATCGCCACTTCGTGTTCCCTGACCTCCCCATGCTGACCACCCCGCGGTGCTTTTCTCCATCCTACATTGCCACTCACTGCCTATCCTAATTCAGACCCTCCGAGTCACACAACCCCGTGATATTTTTCTCACTCCTACTAGTGAATGTCATGTTACACACCCATACAATGCGCACCACCCCGCGATGTTTTTCAGAAACATATCCTACATTGACACTGCATGTTTCCAGACCTATCCATCATGACCACCCCGCAGTGCTTTTCTCCATTCTACATTGCCACTCACTGCCTACACTAATTCAGACCCTCCGATTCACACCACCCCGTGATGCTTTTCTCACTCCTACTAGTGAATGTAATGTTACACACCCATACAATGCGCACCACCCCATAATGTTTTTCAGCAACCTATCCTACATTGCCACTGCATGTTCCCTGAACTCCTCATGCTGACCACCCCGCGGTGCTTTTCTCCATCCTACATTGCCACTCACTGCCTACACTAATTCAGACACTCCAATTCACACCACCCCGTGATGTTTTTCTCACTCCTACTAGTGAATGTAATGTTACACACCCATACAATGCGCACCACCCCGCGACGTTTTTCAGAAACCTATCCTACATTGCCAATGCATGTTCCCTGACATCTCCATTTGACCACCCCGCGCTGCTTTTCTCCATCCTACATTGCCACTCACTGCCTATTCTAATTCAGACCCTCCGATTCACACCACCCTGTGATGTTTTTCTCACTCCTACTAGTGAATGTAATGTTACACACCCATACAGTGCGCACCACCCCGTGATGTTTTTCTCACTCCTACTAGTGAATGTAACGTTACACACCCATACAATGCGCACCACCCCGCAATGTTTTTCAGAAACCTATCCCACATTGCCACTGCATGTTCCCTGACTTCCCCATGCTGACCACCCCGCGGTGGTTTTCTCTATCCTACATTGCCACTCACTACCTATCCTAATTCAGACCTTCCTATTCACACCACCCCGGGATGTTTTTCGCACTCCAACTAGTGAATGTAAGGTTACACACCCATACAATGCGCACCACCCCGCGATGTTTTTCAGAAACCTATCCTACATTTCCACTGCATGTTCCCTGACCTCCCCATGCTGACCACCCCGCAGTGCTTTTCTCCATCCTACATTGCCACTCACTGCCTATCCTAATTCAGACCCTCCGATTCACACCACCCCGTGATGTTTTTCTCACTCCTACTAGTGAATGTATGTTACACACCCATACAGTGCGCACCACCCCATGATGTTTTTCTCACTCCTACTACTGAATGTAACGTTACACACCCATACAATGCGCACCACCCCATGATGTTTTTCTCACTCCTACTATTGAATGTAATGTTACACACCCATACAATGCGCACCACCCCACGATGTTTTTCAGAAACCTATACTACATTGCCTCTGCATGTTCCCTGACCTCCCCATGCTGACCACCCCGCGGGGCTTTTCTCCATCCGACATTACCACTCACTGCCTATCCTAATTCAGACCATCCGATTCACACCTCCCCGTGATGTTTTTCTCACTCCTCCTAGTGAATGTATATTACACACCCATACAGTGCGCACCACCCCACGATGTTTTTCAGAAACCTATCCTACATTGCCACTGCATGTTCCCAAAGCTCCCCATGCTGACCGCTTTTCTCCATCCTACATTACCACTCACTGCCTATCCTAATTCATACCCTCCGATTCACACCACGCCATGATGTTTTTCTCACTCCTACTAGTGAATGTAATGTTACACACCCATACAATGCGCACCACCCCGCGATGTTTTTCAGAAACCTATCCTACATCGCCACTGCGTGTTCCCTGACTTCAACAGGCTGACCACGCCGCGGTGCTTTTCTCCATCATACATTGCCACTCACTGCCTATCCTAATTCAGACCCTCCGATTCACACCACCCCGTGATGTTTTTCTCTCTCCTACTAGTGAATGTAATGTTACACACCCATACAATGCGCACCACCCCACGATGTTTTTCAGAAACCTATCCTACATTGCCACTGCATGTTCCCTGACCTCCCCATGCTGACCAACCCGCGGTCCTTTTCTCCATCCTACATTGCCACTCACTGCCTATCCTACTTCAGACCCTCCGATTCACAACACCCCGTGATGTTTTTCTCACTCCTACTAGTGAATGTCATGTTACACACCCATACAATGCGCACCACCCCGCGATGTTTTTCAGAAACCTATCCTACATTGCCACTGCATGTTCCCTGACCTATCCATCCTGACAAAACCGCAGTGCTTTTCTCCATCGTACATTTCCACTCACTCCCTATCCTAATTCAGAGCCTCCTATTCACACCACCTCGTGATGTTTTTCTCACTCCTACTAGTGAATGTAATGTTACACACCCATACAATGCGCACCACCCCGCGATGTTTTACAGAAACCTATCCTAAATTGCCACTGCATGTTCCCTGACCTCCCCATGCTGACCTCCCCGTGGTGCTTTTCGCCATCCTACATTGCCACTCACTGCCTATTCTAATTCAGACCGTCCGATACACACCAACCAGTGATGTTTTTCTCTCTCCTACTAGTGAATGTCATGTTACACACCCATACAATGCGCACCACCCTGTGATGTTTTTCTCACTCCTACTAGTGAATGTAATGTTACACACCCATACAATGCGCACCACCCCGCGATGTTTTTCAGAAACCTATCCTACATTGCCACTGCATGTTCCCTGACCTCCCCATGCTGACCACCCCGCGGTGCTTTTCTCCATCCGACATTACCACTCACTGCCTATCCTAATTCAGACCATCCGATTCACACCTCCCCGTGATGTTTTTCTCACTCCTACTAGTGAATGTATATTACACGCCCATACAGTGCGCACCACCCCACGATGTTTTTCAGAAACCTATCCTACATTGCCAATGCATGTTCCCAAAGCTCCCCATGCTGACCGCTTTTCTCCATCCTACATTACCACTCACTGCCTATCCTAATTCAGGCCCTCCGATTCACACCACGCCGTGATGTTTTTCTCACTCCTACTAGTGAATGTAATGTTACACACCCATACAATGCGCACCACCCCGCGATGTTTTTCAGAAACCTATCCTACATCGCCACTGCGTGTTCCCTGACTTCAACATGCTGACCACCCCGCGGTGCTTTTCTCCATCATACATTGCCACTCACTGCCTATCCTAATTCAGACCCTCCGATTCACACCACCCCGTGATGTTTTTCTCTCTCCTACTAGTGAATGTAATGTTACACACCCATACAATGCGCACCACCCCAGGATGTTTTTCCGAAACCTATCCTATATTGCCACTGCATGTTCCCTGACCTCCCCATGCTGACCAACCCGCGGTCCTTTTCTCCATCCTACATTGCCACTCACAGCCTATCCTACTTCAGACCCTCCGATTCACAACACCCCGTGATGTTTTGCTCACTCCTACTAGTGAATGTCATGTTACAAACCCATACAATGCGCACCACCCCGCGATGTTTTTCAGAAACCTATCCTACATTGCCACTGCATGTTCCCTGACCTATCCATCCTGACCAAACCGCAGTGCTTTTCTCCATCGTACATTTCCACTCACTCCCTATCCTAATTCAGAGCCTCCTATTCACACCACCTCGTGATGTTTTTCTCACTCCTACTAGTGAATGTAATGTTACACACCCATACAATGCGCACCACCCCGCGATGTTTTACAGAAACCTATCCTAAATTGCCACTGCTTGTTCCCTGACCTCCACATGCTGACCTCCCCGTGGTGCTTTTCGCCATCCTACATTGCCACTCACTGCCTATTCTAATTCAGACCGTCCGATACACACCAACCAGTGATGTTTTTCTCTCTCCTACTAGTGAATGTCATGTTACACACCCATACAATGCGCACCACCCTGTGATGTTTTTCTCACTCCTACTAGTGAATGTAATGTTACACACCCATACAATGCGCACCACCCCGCGATGTTTTTCAGAAACCTATCCTACATTGCCACTGCATGTTCCATGACATCCCCATGCTGACCACTCCGCGGTGCTTTTCTCCATCTTACATTGCCACACACTGCCTAAACTTATTAAGACCCTCCAATTCACACCACACGGTGATGTTTTTCTAACTCCAACTAGTGAATGTAATGTTACACACCCTTACAATGCTCACCACCCCGCGATGTTTTTCAGAAACCTATCCTACATTGCCACTGCGTGTTCCCTGACTTCCCCATGCTGACCACCCCGCGGTGCTTTTCTCCATCATACATTGCCACTCACTGCCTATCCTAATTCAGACCCTCCGATTCACACCACCCCGTGAAGTTTTTTCCTCTCCTACTAGTGAATGTAATGTTACAAACCCATAAAATGCGCACCACTCCACGATGTTTTTCAGAAACCTATCCTACATTGCCACTGCATGTTCCCTGACCTCCCCATGCTGAGCAACCCGCGGTCCTTTTCTCCATCCTACATTGCCACTCACTGTCTATCCTACTTCAGACCCTCCGATTCACAACACCCCGTGATGTTTTTCTCACTCCTACTAGTGAATGTCATGTTACACACCCATACAATGCGCACCACCCCGCGATGTTTTTCAGAAACCTATCCTACATTGCCACTGCATATTCCCTGACCTCCCCATGCTGACCACCCCGCGGTGCTTTTCTCCATCCGACATTACCACTCACTGCCTATCCTAATTCAGACCATCCGATTCACACCTCCCCGTGATGTTTTTCTCACTCCTACTAGTGAATGTATATTACACGCCCATACAGTGCGCACCACCCCACGATGTTTTTCAGAAACCTATCCTACATTGCCACTGCATGTTCCCAAAGCTCCCCATGCTGACCGCTTTTCTCCATCCTACATTACCACTCACTGCCTATCCTAATTCAGACCCTCCGATTCACACCACGCCGTGATGTTTTTCTCACTCCTACTAGTGAATGTAATGTTACACACCCATACAATGCGCACCACCCCGCGATGTTTTTCAGAAACCTATCCTACATCGCCACTGCGTGTTCCCTGACTTCAACATGCTGACCACCCCGCGGTGCTTTTCTCCATCATACATTGCCACTCACTGCATATCCTAATTCAGACCCTCCGATTCACACCACCCCGTGATGTTTTTCTCTCTCCTACTAGTGAATGTAATGTTACACACCCATACAATGCGCACCACCCCAGGATGTTTTTCAGAAACCTATCCTACATTGCCACTGCATGTTCCCTGACCTCCCCATGCTGACCAACCCGCGGTCCTTTTCTCCATCCTACATTGCCACTCACAGCCTATCCTACTTCAGACCCTCCGATTCACAACACCCCGTGATGTTTTTCTCACTCCTACTAGTGAATGTCATGTTACAAACCCATACAATGCGCACCACCCCGCGATGTTTTTCAGAAACCTATCCTACATTGCCACTGCATGTTCCCTGACCTATCCATCCTGACCAAACCGCAGTGCTTTTCTCCATCGTACATTTCCACTCACTCCCTATCCTAATTCAGAGCCTCCTATTCACACCACCTCGTGATGTTTTTCTCACTCCTACTAGTGAATGTAATGTTACACACCCATACAATGCGCACCACCCCGCGATGTTTTACAGAAACCTATCCTAAATTGCCACTGCATGTTCCCTGACCTCCACATGCTGACCTCCCCGTGGTGCTTTTCGCCATCCTACATTGCCACTCACTGCCTATTCTAATTCAGACCGTCCGATACACACCAACCAGTGATGTTTTTCTCTCTCCTACTAGTGAATGTCATGTTACACACCCATACAATGCGCACCACCCTGTGATGTTTTTCTCACTCCTACTAGTGAATGTAATGTTACACACCCATACAATGCGCACCACCCCGCGATGTTTTTCAGAAACCTATCCTACATTGCCACTGCATGTTCCCTGATATCCCCATGCTGACCACTCCGCGGTGCTTTTCTCCATCTTACATTGCCACACACTGCCTAAACTTATTAAGACCCTCCAATTCACACCACACCGTGATGTTTTTCTAACTCCAACTAGTGAATGTAATGTTACACACCCTTACAATGCTCACCACCCCGCGATGTTTTTCAGAAACCTATCCTACATCGCCACTGCGTGTTCCCTGACTTCCCCATGCTGACCACCCCGCGGTGCTTTTCTCCATCATACATTGCCACTCACTGCCTATCCTAATTCAGACCCTCCGATTCACACCACCCCGTGAAGTTTTTCCCTCTCCTACTCGTGAATGTAATGTTACACACCCATAAAATGCGCACCACTCCACGATGTTTTTCAGAAACCTATCCTACATTGCCATTGCATGTTCCCTGACCTCCCCATGCTGACCAACCCGCGGTCCTTTTCTCCATCCTACATTGCCACTCACTGTCTATCCTACTTCAGACCCTCCGATTCACAACACCCCGTGATGTTTTTCTCACTCCTACTAGTGAATGTCATGTTACACACCCATACAATGCGCACCACCCCGCGATGTTTTTCAGAAACCTATCCTACATTGCCACTGCATGTTCTCTGACCTATCCATCCTGACCACCCCGCGGTGCTTTTCTCCATCCTACATTGCCACTCACTGCCTATCATAATTCAGACCCTCCGAGTCACACCTCCCCGTGATGTTTTTCTCACTCCTACTAGAGAATGTAATGTTACACAGCCATACAATGCGCATCACCCCGCGATATATTTCAAAAACCTATCCTACATTGCCACTGCATGTTCCCTAACCTCCCCATGCTGACCGCTTTTCTCCATCCTACATTACCACTCACTGCCTATCCTAATTCAGACCCTCTGATTCACACCACCCCTTGATGATTTTCTCACTCCTACTAGTGAATGTAATGTTTCACACCCATACAATGCGCACCACCCCGTGATGTTTTTCAGAAACCTATCCTACATCGCCACTTCGTGTTCCCTGACCTCCCCATGCTGACCACCCCGCGGTGCTTTTCTCCATCCTACATTGCCACTCACTGCCTATCCTAATTCAGACCCTCCGAGTCACACTACCCCGTGATATTTTTCTCACTCCTACTAGTGAATGTAATGTTACACACCCATACAATGCGCACCACACCGCGATGTTTTTCAGAAACCTATCCTACATTGCCACTGCATGTTCCTCACCTCCCCATGCTGACCACCCCGCGGTGCTTTACTCAATCCTACATTGCCACTCACTGGCTATCCTAATTCAGACCCTCCGAATCACACCACCCCGTGATGTTTTTCTCACTCCTACTAGTGAATGTAATGTTACACACCCATACAATGCGCACCACCCCGCGATGTTTTTCAGAAACCTATCCTACATTGCCACTGCATGTTCCCTGACCTCTCCATGCGGAGCATCCCGCGGTACTTTTCTCCATCCTACATTGCCATTCACTGCCTATCCTAATTCAGACCCTCCGATTCACACCACCCCGTGATGTTTTTCTCACTCCTACTAGTGAATGTAATGTTACTCACCCATACAATGCGCACCACCAAGCGATGTTTTTCAGAAACCTATGCGACATTGCCACTACATGTTCCCGGACCTCCCCAAGCTGACCACCCCGCGGTGCTTTTCTCCATCCTCCATTGCCACTCACAGCATATCCTAATTCAGACCCTCCGAGTCACACCACCCTGTGATATTTTTCTCACTCCTACTAGTGAATGTAATGTTACACACCCATACAATGCGCAACGACCCGCGATGTTTTTCAGAAACCTATCCTACATTGCCAATGCATGTTCCCTGACCTCCCCATGCTGACCACCCCGCGATGCTTTTCTCCACCCTACATTGCCACTCACTGCGTATCCTAATTCAGACCCTCCTATTCACACAACCCAGTGATGTTTTTCTCACTCCTACTAGTGAATGTAATGTTACACACCCATACAATGGGCACCACCCCGAGATGTTTTTCAGAAACCTATCCTACATTGCCACTGCATGTTCCCTGACATATCCATCCTGAAAACCCCGCGGTGCTTTTCTCCATCCTACATTGCCACTCACTGCCTACACTAATTCAGACCCTCCAATTCACACCACCCCGTGATGTTTTTCTCACTCCTACTAGTGAATGTAATGTTACACACCCATACAATGCGCACCACCCCGCGATGTTTTTCAGAAACCTATCCTACATTGCCACTGCATGCTCCCTGACCTCTCCATGCTGACCATCCCGCGGTGCTTTTCTCCATCCTACATTGCCACTCACTGCCTATCCTAATTCAGACCCTGGATTCACACCACCCCGTGATGTTTTTCTCACTCCTACAAGTGAATGTAATGTTACACACCCATACAATACGCACCACCCCGCGATGTTTTTCAGAAACCTATCCTACATTGCCACTGCATGTTCCCTGAGCTCCCCATGCTGACAACCCTGCTTTGCTTTTCTCCATCCTACATTGCCACTCACTGCCTATCCTAATTCAGACCCTCCAATTCACACCACCCCGTGATGTTTTTCTCACTCCTACTAGTGAATGTAATGTTACACACACATACAATGCGCACCACCGTGCGATGTTTTTCAGAAACCTATCCTACATTGCCACTGCATGTTCCATGAACTCCCCATGCTGACCACCCCGCAGTGCTTTTCTCCATCCTACATTGCCACTCACTGCCTATCCTAATTCAGACCATCCGATTCACACCACCCCATGATGTTTTTCTCACTCCTACTAGTGAATGTAATGTTACCCACCCATCAAATGCGCACAACCCCGCGTTGTTTTTCAGAAACATATTCTACATTGCCAAAGCATGTTCCCTGACTTCCACATGCTGACCACCCCGCGGTGCTTTTCTCCATCGTACATTGCCATTCACTGCCTACACTAATTGAGACCCTCCAATTCACACCAACCCCTGATGTTTTTCTCACTCCTACTAGTGAATGTAATGTTACACACCCATACAATGCGCATCACCCCGCGATGTTTTTCAGAATCCTATCCTACATTGCCACTGCATGTTCCCCGACCTCCCCATGCTGACCAACCCGCAGTCCTTTTCTCCATCCTACATTGCCACTCACTGCCTATCCTACTTCAGACCCTCCGATTCACAACACCCCGTGATGTTTTTCTCACTCCTACTAGTGAATGTCATGTTACACACCCATACAATGCGCACCACCCCGCGATGTTTTTCAGAAACCTATCCTACATTGCCACTGCATGTTCTCTGACCTATCCATCCTGACCACCCCACAGTGCTTTTCTCCATCCTACATTGCCACTCACTGCCCACACTAATTCAGACCCTCCAATTCACACCACCCCGTGATGTTTTTCTCACTCCTACTAGTGAATGTAATGTTACACACCCATACAATGCGCACCACCCCGCGATGTTTTTCAGAAACCTATCCTACATTGCCACTGCATGTTCCCTGAACTCCTCATGCTGACCACACCGTGGTGCTTTTCTCCATCCTACATTTCCACTCACTCCCTATCCTAATTCAGACCCTCCTATTCACACCACCTCGTGATGTTTTTCTCACTCCTCCTAGTGAATGTAATGTTACACACCCATACAATGCGCACCACCCCGCGATGTTTTTCAGAAACCTATCCTACATTGCCACTGCATGTTCCCTGACCTCCCCATGCTGACCACTCCGCGGTGCTTTTCTCCATCCTACATTGCCACACACTGCCTACACTTATTCAGACCCTCCAATTCACACCACACCGTGATGTTTTTCTCACTCCTACTAGTGAATGTAATGTTACACAACCTTACAATGCGCACCACCCCGCGATGTTTTTCAGAAACCTATCCTACATTGCCACTGCGTGTTCCCTGACCTCTCCATGCTGACCACACCGCGGTGCTTTTCTCCATCCTACATTGCCACTCACTGCCTATCCTAATTCAGACCCTCCGATTCACACCACCCCGTGATGTTTTTCTCACTCCTACTTGTGAATGTAATGTTACACACCCATACAATGCGCATCACCCCGCGATGTTTTTCAGAAACCTATCCTACATTGCCACTGCATGTTCCCTGACCTCCCCATGCTGACCACACCGCGGTGCTTTTCACCATCCTACATTGCCACTCACTGCCTATCCTAATTCAGACCCTCCGATTCACACCACCCCGTGATGTTTTTCTCACTCCTACTAGTGAATGTAATGTTACACACCCATACAATGCGCAGCACCCCGCGATGATTTTCAGAAACCTATCCTACATTGCTTCTGCATGTTCCCTGACCTCCCAATGCTGACCACCCCGCGGTGCTTTTCTCCATCCGACATTGCCACTCACTGCCCACACTAATTCAGACCCTCCAATTCACACCACCCCGTGATGTTTTTCTCACTCCTACTAGTGAATGTAATGTTACACACCCATACAATGCGCACCACCCCGCGATGTTTTTCAGAAACCTATCCTACATTGCCACTGCATGTTCCCTGAACTCCTCATGCTGACCACACCGCGGTGCTTTTCTCCATCCTACATTTCCACTCATTCCCTATCCTAATTCAGACCCTCCTATTCACACCACCTCGTGATGTTTTTCTCACTCCTCCTAGTGAATGTAATGTTACACACCCATACAATGCGCACCACCCCGCGATGTTTTTCAGAAACCTATCCTAAATTGCCACTGCACGTTCCCTGACCTCCCCATGCTGACCTCCCCGTGGTGCTTTTCTCCATCCTACATTGCCACTCACTGCCTATTCTAATTCAGACCATCCGATTCACACCACCCAGTGATGTTTTTCTCTCTCCTACTAGTGAATGTCATGTTACACACCCATACAATGCTCACCACCCTGTGATGTTTTTCTCACTCCTACTAGTGAATGTAATGTTACACACCCATACAATGCGCAGCACCCCGCGATGTTTTTCAGAAACCTATCCTACACTGCCAATGCATGTTCCCTGACCTCCCCATGCTGACCACTCCGCGGTGCTTTTCTCCATCCTACATTGCCACACACTGCCTACACTTATTCAGAACCTCCAATTCACACCACCCCGTGATTTTTTCTCACTCCTACTAGTGAATGTAATGTTACACACCCATACAATGCGCACCACCCCGCGATGATTTTCAGAAACCTATCCTACACTGCTTCTGCATGTTCCCTGACCTCCCCATGCTGACCACCCCGCGGTGCTTTTCTCCATCCTACATTGCCACTCACTGCCTATCATAATTCAGACCCTCCGAGTCACACCTCCCCGTGATGTTTTTCTCACTCCTACTAGAGAATGTAATGTTACACAGCCATACAATGCGCATCACCCCGCGATATATTTCAAAAACCTATCCTACATTGCCACTGCATGTTCCCTAACCTCCCCATGCTGACCGCTTTTCTCCATCCTACATTACCACTCACTGCCTATCCTAATTCAGACCCTCTGATTCACACCACCCCTTGATGATTTTCTCACTCCTACTAGTGAATGTAATGTTTCACACCCATACAATGCGCACCACCCCGTGATGTTTTTCAGAAACCTATCCTACATCGCCACTTCGTGTTCCCTGACCTCCCCATGCTGACCACCCCGCGGTGCTTTTCTCCATCCTACATTGCCACTCACTGCCTATCCTAATTCAGACACTCCGAGTCACACTACCCTGTGATATTTTTCTCACTCCTACTAGTGAATGTAATGTTACACACCCATACAATGCGCACCACACCACGATGTTTTTCAGAAACCTATCCTACATTGCCACTGCATGTTCCTCACCTCCCCATGCTGACCACCCCGCGGTGCTTTTCTCAATCCTACATTGCCACTCACTGGCTATCCTAATTCAGACCCTCCGAATCACACCACCCCGTGATGTTTTTCTCACTCCTACTAGTGAATGTAATGTTACACACCCATACAATGCGCACCACGCCGCGATGTTTTTCAGAAACCTATCCTACATTGCCACTGCATGTTTCCTGACCTCTCCATGCGGAGCATCCCGCGGTACTTTTCTCCATCCTACATTGCCACTCACTGCGTATCCTAATTCAGACCCTCCGATTCACACCACCCTGTGATGTTTTTCTCACTCCTACTAGTGAATGTAATGTTACTCACCCATACAATGCGCACCACCAAGCGATGTTTTTCAGAAACCTATGCGACATTGCCACTACATGTTCCCGGACCTCCCCAAGCTGACCACCCCGCGGTGCTTTTCTCCATCCTCCATTGCCACTCACAGCATATCCTAATTCAGACCCTCCGAGTCACACCACCCTGTGATATTTTTCTCACTCCTACTAGTGAATGTAATGTTACACATCCATACAATGCGCACCGACCCGCGATGTTTTTCAGAAACCTATCCTACATTGCCAATGCATGTTCCCTGACCTCCCCATGCTGACCACCCCGCGATGCTTTTCTCCACCCTACATTGCCACTCACTGCGTATCCTAATTCAGACCCTCCTATTCACACAACCCAGTGATGTTTTTCTCACTCCTACTAGTGAATGTAATGTTACACACCTATACAATGCGCACCACCCCATGATATTTTTCAGAAACCTATCCTACATTGCCACTGCATGTTCCCTGACCTCTCCATGCTGAACAACCCGCGGTGCTTTTCTCCATCCTACATTGCCACTCACTGCCAATCCTACTTCAGACCCTCCGATTCACAACACCCCGTGATGTTTTTCTCACTCCTACTAGTGAATGTAATGTTACACACCCATACAAAGCGCACCACCCCGCGATGTTTTTCAGAAACCTATCCTACATTGCCACTGCATGTTCCCTGAGCTCCTCATGCTGACCACACCGCGGTGCTTTTCTCCATCCTACATTTCCACTCACTCCCTAACATAATTCAGACTCTCCTATTCACATCACCCCGTGATGTTTTTCTCACTCCTACTAGTGAATGTAATGTTACACACCCATACGATGCGCACCACCCCGCGATGTTTTTCAGAAACCTATCCTACATTGCCACTGCATGTTCCCTGACCTCCCCATGCTGACCACCCCGCGGTGCTTTTCTCCATCCTACATTGCCACTCACTGCCTATTCTAATTCAGACCATCCGATTCACACCACCCAGTGATGTTTTTCTCTCTCCTACTAGTGAATGTCATGTTACACACCCATACAATGAGCACCACCCCGAGATGATTTTCAGAAACCTATCCTACATTGCCACTGCATGTTCCCTGACATATCCATCCTGAAAACCCCGCGGTGCTTTTCTCCATCCTACATTGCCACTCACTGCCTACACTAATTCAGACCCTCCAATTCACACCACCCCGTGATGTTTTTCTCACTCCTACTAGTGAATGTAATGTTACACACCCATACAATGCGCACCACCCCGCGATGTTTTTCAGAAACCTATCCTACATTGCCACTGCATGCTCCCTGACCTCTCCATGCTGACCATCCCGCGGTGCTTTTCTCCATCCTACATTGCCACTCACTGCCTATCCTAATTCAGACCCTGGATTCACACCACCCCGTGATGTTTTTCTCACTCCTACAAGTGAATGTAATGTTACACACCCATACAATACGCACCACCCCGCGATGTTTTTCAGAAACCTATCCTACATTGCCACTGCATGTTCCCTGAGCTCCCCATGCTGACAACCCTGCTTTGCTTTTCTCCATCCTACATTGCCACTCACTGCCTATCCTAATTCAGACCCTCCAATTCACACCACCCCGTGATGTTTTTCTCACTCCTACTAGTGAATGTAATGTTACACACACATACAATGCGCACCACCGTGCGATGTTTTTCAGAAACCTATCCTACATTGCCACTGCATGTTCCATGAACTCCCCATGCTGACCACCCCGCAGTGCTTTTCTCCATCCTACATTGCCACTCACTGCCTATCCTAATTCAGACCATCCGATTCACACCACCCCATGATGTTTTTCTCACTCCTACTAGTGAATGTAATGTTACCCACCCATAAAATGCGCACAACCCCGCGTTGTTTTTCAGAAACATATTCTACATTGCCACAGCATGTTCCCTGACTTCCACATGCTGACCACCCCGCGGTGCTTTTCTCCATCGTACATTGCCATTCACTGCCTACACTAATTGAGACCCTCCAATTCACACCAACCCCTGATGTTTTTCTCACTCCTACTAGTGAATGTAATGTTACACACCCATACAATGCGCATCACCCCGCGATGTTTTTCAGAATCCTATCCTACATTGCCACTGCATGTTCCCCGACCTCCCCATGCTGACCAACCCGCAGTCCTTTTCTCCATCCTACATTGCCACTCACTGCCTATCCTACTTCAGACCCTCCGATTCACAACACCCCGTGATGTTTTTCTCACTCCTACTAGTGAATGTCATGTTACACACCCATACAATGCGCACCACCCCGCGATGTTTTTCAGAAACCTATCCTACATTGCCACTGCATGTTCTCTGACCTATCCATCCTGACCACCCCACAGTGCTTTTCTCCATCCTACATTGCCACTCACTGCCCACACTAATTCAGACCCTCCAATTCACACCACCCCGTGATGTTTTTCTCACTCCTACTAGTGAATGTAATGTTACACACCCATACAATGCGCACCACCCCGCGATGTTTTTCAGAAACCTATCCTACATTGCCACTGCATGTTCCCTGAACTCCTCATGCTGACCACACCGTGGTGCTTTTCTCCATCCTACATTTCCACTCACTCCCTATCCTAATTCAGACCCTCCTATTCACACCACCTCGTGATGTTTTTCTCACTCCTCCTAGTGAATGTAATGTTACACACCCATACAATGCGCACCACCCCGCGATGTTTTTCAGAAACCTATCCTACATTGCCACTGCATGTTCCCTGACCTCCCCATACTGACCACTCCGCGGTGCTTTTCTCCATCCTACATTGCCACACACTGCCTACACTTATTCAGACCCTCCAATTCACACCACACCGTGATGTTTTTCTCACTCCTACTAGTGAATGTAATGTTACACAACCTTACAATGCGCACCACCCCGCGATGTTTTTCAGAAACCTATCCTACATTGCCACTGCGTGTTCCCTGACCTCTCCATGCTGACCACACCGCGGTGCTTTTCTCCATCCTACATTGCCACTCACTGCCTATCCTAATTCAGACCCTCCGATTCACACCACCCCGTGATGTTTTTCTCACTCCTACTTGTGAATGTAATGTTACACACCCATACAATGCGCATCACCCCGCGATGTTTTTCAGAAACCTATCCTACATTGCCACTGCATGTTCCCTGACCTCCCCATGCTGACCACACCGCGGTGCTTTTCACCATCCTACATTGCCACTCACTGCCTATCCTAATTCAGACCCTCCGATTCACACCACCCCGTGATGTTTTTCTCACTCCTACTAGTGAATGTAATGTTACACACCCATACAATGCGCAGCACCCCGCGATGATTTTCAGAAACCTATCCTACATTGCTTCTGCATGTTCCCTGACCTCCCAATGCTGACCACCCCGCGGTGCTTTTCTCCATCCGACATTGCCACTCACTGCCCACACTAATTCAGACCCTCCAATTCACACCACCCCGTGATGTTTTTCTCACTCCTACTAGTGAATGTAATGTTACACACCCATACAATGCGCACCACCCCGCGATGTTTTTCAGAAACCTATCCTACATTGCCACTGCATGTTCCCTGAACTCCTCATGCTGACCACACCGCGGTGCTTTTCTCCATCCTACATTTCCACTCATTCCCTATCCTAATTAAGACCCTCCTATTCACACCACCTCGTGATGTTTTTCTCACTCCTCCTAGTGAATGTAATGTTACACACCCATACAATGCGCACCACCCCGCGATGTTTTTCAGAAACCTATCCTAAATTGCCACTGCACGTTCCCTGACCTCCCCATGCTGACCTCCCCGTGGTGCTTTTCTCCATCCTACATTGCCACTCACTGCCTATTCTAATTCAGACCATCCGATTCACACCACCCAGTGATGTTTTTCTCTCTCCTACTAGTGAATGTCATGTTACACACCCATACAATGCTCACCACCCTGTGATGTTTTTCTCACTCCTACTAGTGAATGTAATGTTACACACCCATACAATGCGCAGCACCCCGCGATGTTTTTCAGAAACCTATCCTACACTGCCAATGCATGTTCCCTGACCTCCCCATGCTGACCACTCCGCGGTGCTTTTCTCCATCCTACATTGCCACACACTGCCTACACTTATTCAGAACCTCCAATTCACACCACCCCGTGATTTTTTCTCACTCCTACTAGTGAATGTAATGTTACACACCCATACAATGCGCACCACCCCGCGATGATTTTCAGAAACCTATCCTACACTGCTTCTGCATGTTCCCTGACCTCCCCATGCTGACCACCCCGCGGTGCTTTTCTCCATCCTACATTGCCACTCACTGCCTATCATAATTCAGACCCTCCGAGTCACACCTCCCCGTGATGTTTTTCTCACTCCTACTAGAGAATGTAATGTTACACAGCCATACAATGCGCATCACCCCGCGATATATTTCAAAAACCTATCCTACATTGCCACTGCATGTTCCCTAACCTCCCCATGCTGACCGCTTTTCTCCATCCTACATTACCACTCACTGCCTATCCTAATTCAGACCCTCTGATTCACACCACCCCTTGATGATTTTCTCACTCCTACTAGTGAATGTAATGTTTCACACCCATACAATGCGCACCACCCCGTGATGTTTTTCAGAAACCTATCCTACATCGCCACTTCGTGTTCCCTGACCTCCCCATGCTGACCACCCCGCGGTGCTTTTCTCCATCCTACATTGCCACTCACTGCCTATCCTAATTCAGACACTCCGAGTCACACTACCCTGTGATATTTTTCTCACTCCTACTAGTGAATGTAATGTTACACACCCATACAATGCGCACCACACCACGATGTTTTTCAGAAACCTATCCTACATTGCCACTGCATGTTCCTCACCTCCCCATGCTGACCACCCCGCGGTGCTTTTCTCAATCCTACATTGCCACTCACTGGCTATCCTAATTCAGACCCTCCGAATCACACCACCCCGTGATGTTTTTCTCACTCCTACTAGTGAATGTAATGTTACACACCCATACAATGCGCACCACGCCGCGATGTTTTTCAGAAACCTATCCTACATTGCCACTGCATGTTTCCTGACCTCTCCATGCGGAGCATCCCGCGGTACTTTTCTCCATCCTACATTGCCATTCACTGCCTATCCTAATTCAGACCCTCCGATTCACACCACCCTGTGATGTTTTTCTCACTCCTACTAGTGAATGTAATGTTACTCACCCATACAATGCGCACCACCAAGCGATGTTTTTCAGAAACCTATGCGACATTGCCACTACATGTTCCCGGACCTCCCCAAGCTGACCACCCCGCGGTGCTTTTCTCCATCCTCCATTGCCACTCACAGCATATCCTAATTCAGACCCTCCGAGTCACACCACCCTGTGATATTTTTCTCACTCCTACTAGTGAATGTAATGTTACACATCCATACAATGCGCACCGACCCGCGATGTTTTTCAGAAACCTATCCTACATTGCCAATGCATGTTCCCTGACCTCCCCATGCTGACCACCCCGCGATGCTTTTCTCCACCCTACATTGCCACTCACTGCGTATCCTAATTCAGACCCTCCTATTCACACAACCCAGTGATGTTTTTCTCACTCCTACTAGTGAATGTAATGTTACACACCTATACAATGCGCACCACCCCATGATATTTTTCAGAAACCTATCCTACATTGCCACTGCATGTTCCCTGACCTCTCCATGCTGAACAACCCGCGGTGCTTTTCTCCATCCTACATTGCCACTCACTGCCAATCCTACTTCAGACCCTCCGATTCACAACACCCCGTGATGTTTTTCTCACTCCTACTAGTGAATGTAATGTTACAAACCCATACAAAGCGCACCACCCCGCGATGTTTTTCAGAAACCTATCCTACATTGCCACTGCATGTTCCCTGAGCTCCTCATGCTGACCACACCGCGGTGCTTTTCTCCATCCTACATTTCCACTCACTCCCTAACATAATTCAGACTCTCCTATTCACATCACCCCGTGATGTTTTTCTCACTCCTACTAGTGAATGTAATGTTACACACCCATACGATGCGCACCACCCCGCGATGTTTTTCAGAAACCTATCCTACATTGCCACTGCATGTTCCCTGACCTCCCCATGCTGACCACCCCGCGGTGCTTTTCTCCATCCTACATTGCCACTCACTGCCTATTCTAATTCAGACCATCCGATTCACACCACCCAGTGATGTTTTTCTCTCTCCTACTAGTGAATGTCATGTTACACACCCATACAATGAGCACCACCCCGAGATGATTTTCAGAAACCTATCCTACATTGCCACTGCATGTTCCCTGACATATCCATCCTGAAAACCCCGCGGTGCTTTTCTCCATCCTACATTGCCACTCACTGCCTACACTAATTCAGACCCTCCAATTCACACCACCCCGTGATGTTTTTCTCACTCCTACTAGTGAATGTAATGTTACACACCCATACAATGCGCACCACCCCGCGATGTTTTTCAGAAACCTATCCTACATTGCCACTGCATGCTCCCTGACCTCTCCATGCTGACCATCCCGCGGTGCTTTTCTCCATCCTACATTGCCACTCACTGCCTATCCTAATTCAGACCCTCGATTCACACCACCCCGTGATGTTTTTCTCACTCCTACTAGTGAATGTAATGTTACACACATATACAATGCGCACCACCCCGCGATGATTTTCAGAAACCTATCCTACATTGCCACTGCATGTTCCCTGAGCTCCCCATGCTGACAACCCTGCTTTGCTTTTCTCCATCCTACATTGCCACTCACTGCCTATCCTAATTCAGACCCTCCAATTCACACCACCCCGTGATGTTTTTCTCACTCCTACTAGTGAATGTAATGTTACACACACATACAATGCGCACCACCGTGCGATGTTTTTCAGAAACCTATCCTACATTGCCACTGCATATTCCCTGACCTCCCCATGCTGACCACCCCGCGGTGCTTTTCTCCATCCTACATTGCCACTCACTGCCTATCCTAATTCAGACCATCCGATTCACACCACCCCATGATGTTTTTCTCACTCCTACTAGTGAATGTAATGTTACCCACCCATAAAATGCGCACAACCCCGCGTTGTTTTTCAGAAACATATTCTACATTGCCACAGCATGTTCCCTGACTTCCACATGCTGACCACCCCGCGGTGCTTTTCTCCATCGTACATTTCCATTCACTGCCTACACTAATTGAGACCCTCCAATTCACAGCAACCCCTGATGTTTTTCTCACTCCTACTAGTGAATGTAATGTTACACACCCATACAATGCGCATCACCCCGCGATGTTTTTCAGAATCCTATCCTACATTGCCACTGCATGTTCCCCGACCTCCCCATGCTGACCAACCCGCAGTCCTTTTCTCCATCCTACATTGCCACTCACTGCCTATCCTACTTCAGACCCTCCGATTCACAACACCCCGTGATGTTTTTCTCACTCCTACTAGTGAATGTCATGTTACACACCCATACAATGCGCACCACCCCGCGATGTTTTTCAGAAACCTATCCTACATTGCCACTGCATGTTCTCTGACCTATCCATCCTGACCACCCCACAGTGCTTTTCTCCATCCTACATTGCCACTCACTGCCCACACTAATTCAGACCCTCCAATTCACACCACCCCGTGATGTTTTTCTCACTCCTACTAGTGAATGTAATGTTACACACCCATACAATGCGCACCACCCCGCGATGTTTTTCAGAAACCTATCCTACATTGCCACTGCATGTTCCCTGAACTCCTCATGCTGACCACACCGTGGTGCTTTCCTCCATCCTACATTTCCACTCACTCCCTATCCTAATTCAGACCCTCCTATTCACACCACCTCGTGATGTTTTTCTCACTCCTCCTAGTGAATGTAATGTTATACACCCATACAATGCGCACCACCCCGCGATGTTTTTCAGAAACCTATCCTACATTGCCACTGCATGTTCCCTGACCTCCCCATGCTGACCACTCCGCGGTGCTTTTCTCCATCCTACATTGCCACACACTGCCTACACTTATTCAGACCCTCCAATTCACACCACACCGTGATGTTTTTCTCACTCCTACTAGTGAATGTAATGTTACACACCCTTACAATGCGCACCACCCCACGATGTTTTTCAGAAACCTATCCTACATTGCCACTGCGTGTTCCCTGACCTCTCCATGCTGACCACACCGCGGTGCTTTTCTCCATCCTACATTGCCACTCACTGCCTATCCTAATTCAGACCCTCCGATTCACACCACCCCGTGATGTTTTTCTCACTCCTACTTGTGAATGTAATGTTACACACCCATACAATGCGCATCACCCCGCGATGTTTTTCAGAAACCTATCCTACATTGCCACTGCATGTTCCCTGACCTCCCCATGCTGACCACACCGCGGTGCTTTTCACCATCCTACATTGCCACTCACTGCCTATCCTAATTCAGACCCTCCGATTCACACCACCCCGTGATGTTTTTCTCACTCCTACTAGTGAATGTAATGTTACACACCCATACAATGCGCACCACCCCGCGATGATTTTCAGAAACCTATCCTACATTGCTTCTGCATGTTCCCTGACCTCCCCATGCTGACCACCCCGCGGTGCTTTTCTCCATCCGACATTGCCACTCACTGCCTATCCTAATTCAGACCCTCCGATTCACACCACCCCGTGAAGTTTTTCTCTCTCCTACTAGTGAATGTAATGTTACACACCCATACAATGCGCAGCACCCCACCATGTTTTTGAAACCTATCCTACATTGCCACTGCATGTTCCCTGACCTCCCCATGCTGACCAACCCGCGGTCCTTTTCTCCATCCTACATTGCCACTCACTGCATATCCCACTTCAAACCCTCCGATTCACAACACCCCGTGATGTTTTTCTCACTCCTACTAGTGAATGTCATGTTACACACCCATACAATGCGCACCACCCCGCGATGTTTTTCAGAAACCTATCCTACATTGCCACTGCATATTCTCTGACCTATCCATCCTGACCACCCCGCAGTGCTTTTCTCCATCCTAAATTGCCACTCACTGCCCACATTAATTCAGACCCTCCAATTCACACCACCCCGTGATGTTTTTCTCACTCCTACTAGTGAATGTAATGTTACACACCCATACAATGCGCACCACCCCGCGATGTTTTTCAGAAACCTATCCTACATTGCCACTGCATGTTCCATGAACTCCTCATGCTGACCACACCGCGGTGCTTTTCTCCATCCTACATTTCCACTCATTCCCTATCCTAATTCAGACCCTCCTATTCACACCACCTCGTGATGTTTTTCTCACTCCTCCTAGTGAATGTAATGTTACACACCCATACAATGCGCACCACCCCGCGATGTTTTTCAGAAACCTATCCTAAATTGCCACTGCACGTTCCCTGACCTCCCCATGCTGACCTCCCCGTGGTGCTTTTCTCCATCCTACATTGCCACTCACTGCCTATTCTAATTCAGACCATCCGATTCACACCACCCAGTGATGTTTTTCTCTCTCCTACTAGTGAATGTCATGTTACACACCCATACAATGCGCACCACCCTGTGATGTTTTTCTCACTCCTACTAGTGAATGTAATGTTACACACCCATACAATGCGCAGCACCCCGCGATGTTTTTCAGAAACCTATCCTACATTGCCACTGCATGTTCCCTGACCTCCCCATGCTGACCACTCCGCGGTGCTTTTCTCCATCCTACATTGCCACACACTGCCTACACTTATTCAGAACCTCCAATTCACACCACCCCGTGATTTTTTCTCACTCCTACTAGTGAATGTAATGTTACACACCCATACAATGCGCACCACCCCGCGATGATTTTCAGAAACCTATCCTACACTGCTTCTGCATGTTCCCTGACCTCCCCATGCTGACCACCCCGCGGTGCTTTTCTCCATCCTACATTGCCACTCACTGCCTATCATAATTCAGACCCTCCGAGTCACACCTCCCCGTGATGTTTTTCTCACTCCTACTAGAGAATGTAATGTTACACAGCCATACAATGCGCATCACCCCGCGATATATTTCAAAAACCTATCCTACATTGCCACTGCATGTTCCCTAACCTCCCCATGCTGACCGCTTTTCTCCATCCTACATTACCACTCACTGCCTATCCTAATTCAGACCCTCTGATTCACACCACCCCTTGATGATTTTCTCACTCCTACTAGTGAATGTAATGTTTCACACCCATACAATGCGCACCACCCCATGATGTTTTTCAGAAACCTATCCTACATCGCCACTTCGTGTTCCCTGACCTCCCCATGCTGACCACCCCGCGGTGCTTTTCTCCATCCTACATTGCCACTCACTGCCTATCCTAATTCAGACCCTCCGAGTCACCCTACCCTGTGATATTTTTCTCACTCCTACTAGTGAATGTAATGTTACACACCCATACAATGCGCACCACACCACGATGTTTTTCAGAAACCTATCCTACATTGCCACTGCATGTTCCTCACCTCCCCATGCTGACCACCCCGCGGTGCTTTTCTCAATCCTACATTGCCACTCACTGGCTATCCTAATTCAGACCCTCCGAATCACACCACCCCGTGATGTTTTTCTCACTCCTACTAGTGAATGTAATGTTACACACCCATACAATGCGCACCACGCCGCGATGTTTTTCAGAAACCTATCCTACATTGCCACTGCATGTTTCCTGACCTCTCCATGCGGAGCATCCCGCGGTACTTTTCTCCATCCTACATTGCCATTCACTGCCTATCCTAATTCAGACCCTCCGATTCACACCACCCTGTGATGTTTTTCTCACTCCTACTAGTGAATGTAATGTTACTCACCCATACAATGCGCACCACCAAGCGATGTTTTTCAGAAACCTATGCGACATTGCCACTACATGTTCCCAGACCTCCCCAAGCTGACCACCCCGCGGTGCTTTTCTCCATCCTCCATTGCCACTCACAGCATATCCTAATTCAGACCCTCCGAGTCACACCACCCTGTGATATTTTTCTCACTCCTACTAGTGAATGTAATGTTACACACCCATACAATGCGCACCGACCCGCGATGTTTTTCAGAAACCTATCCTACATTGCCAATGCATGTTCCCTGACCTCCCCATGCTGACCACCCCGCGATGCTTTTCTCCACCCTACATTGCCACTCACTGCGTATCCTAATTCAGACCCTCCTATTCACACAACCCAGTGATGTTTTTCTCACTCCTACTAGTGAATGTAATGTTACACACCTATACAATGCGCACCACCCCATGATATTTTTCAGAAACCTATCCTACATTGCCACTGCATTTTCCCTGACCTCTCCATGCTGAACAACCCGCGGTGCTTTTCTCCATCCTACATTGCCACTCACTGCCAATCCTACTTCAGACCCTCCGATTCACAACACCCCGTGATGTTTTTCTCACTCCTACTAGTGAATGTAATGTTACACACCCATACAAAGCGCACCACCCCGCGATGTTTTTCAGAAACCTATCCTACATTGCCACTGCATGTTCCCTGAGCTCCTCATGCTGACCACACCGCGGTGCTTTTCTCCATCCTACATTTCCACTCACTCCCTAACATAATTCAGACCCTCCTATTCACATCACCCCGTGATGTTTTTCTCACTCCTACTAGTGAATGTAATGTTACACACCCATACGATGCGCACCACCCCGCGATGTTTTTCAGAAACCTATCCTACATTGCCACTGCATGTTCCCTGACCTCCCCATGCTGACCACCCCGCGGTGCTTTTCTCCATCCTACATTGCCACTCACTGCCTATTCTAATTCAGACCATCCGATTCACACCACCCAGTGATGTTTTTCTCTCTCCTACTAGTGAATGTCATGTTACACACCCATACAATGCGCACCACCCCGAGATGATTTTCAGAAACCTATCCTACATTGCCACTGCATGTTCCCTGACATATCCATCCTGAAAACCCCGCGGTGCTTTTCTCCATCCTAGATTGCCACTCACTGCCTACACTAATTCAGACCCTCCAATTCACACCACCCCGTGATGTTTTTCTCACTCCTACTAGTGAATGTAATGTTACACACACATACAATGCGCACCACCCCGCGATGTTTTTCAGAAACCTATCCTACATTGCCACTGCATGCTCCTGACCTCTCCATGCTGACCATCCCGCGGTGCTTTTCTCCATCCTACATTGCCACTCACTGCCTATCCAAATTCAGACCCTCGATTCACACCACCCCGTGATGTTTTTCTCACTCCTACTAGTGAATGTAATGTTACACACCCATACATGCGCACCACCCCGCGATGTTTTTCAGAAACCTATCCTACATTGCCACTGCATGTTCCCTGAGCTCCCCATGCTGACAACCCTGCTTTGCTTTTCTCCATCCTACATTGCCACTCACTGCCTATCCTAATTCAGACCCTCCAATTCACACCACCCCGTGATGTTTTTCTCACTCCTACTAGTGAATGTAATGTTACACACACATACAATGCGCACCACCGTGCGATGTTTTTCAGAAACCTATCCTACATTGCCACTGCATATTCCCTGACCTCCCCATGCTGACCACCCCGCGGTGCTTTTCTCCATCCTACATTGCCACTCACTGCCTATCCTAATTCAGACCATCCGATTCACACCACCCCATGATGTTTTTCTCACTCCTACTAGTGAATGTAATGTTACCCACCCATAAAATGCGCACAACCCCGCGTTGTTTTTCAGAAACATATTCTACATTGCCACAGCATGTTCCCTGACTTCCACATGCTGACCACCCCGCGGTGCTTTTCTCCATCGTACATTGCCATTCACTGCCTACACTAATTGAGACCCTCCAATTCACACCAACCCCTGATGTTTTTCTCACTCCTACTAGTGAATGTAATGTTACACACCCATACAATGCGCATCACCCCGCGATGTTTTTCAGAATCCTATCCTACATTGCCACTGCATGTTCCCCGACCTCCCCATGCTGACCAACCCGCAGTCCTTTTCTCCATCCTACATTGCTACTCACTGCCTATCCTACATCAGACCCTCCGATTCACAACACCCCGTGATGTTTTTCTCACTCCTACTAGTGAATGTCATGTTACACACCCATACAATGCGCACCACCCCGCGATGTTTTTCAGAAACCTATCCTACATTGCCACTGCATGTTCTCTGACCTATCCATCCTGACCACCCCACAGTGCTTTTCTCCATCCTACCTTGCCACTCACTGCCCACACTAATTCAGACCCTCCAATTCACACCACCCCGTGATGTTTTTCTCACTCCTACTAGTGAATGTAATGTTACACACCCATACAATGCGCACCACCCCGCGATGTTTTTCAGAAACCTATCCTACATTGCCACTGCATGTTCCCTGAACTCCTCATGCTGACCACACCGTGGTGCTTTTCTCCATCCTACATTTCCACTCACTCCCTATCCTAATTCAGACCCTCCTATTCACACCACCTCGTGATGTTTTTCTCACTCCTCCTAGTGAATGTAATGTTACACACCCATACAATGCGCACCACCCCGCGATGTTTTTCAGAAACCTATCCTACATTGCCACTGCATGTTCCCTGACCTCCCCATGCTGACCACTCCGCGGTGCTTTTCTCCATCCTACATTGCCACACACTGCCTACACTTATTCAGACCCTCCAATTCACACCACACCGTGATGTTTTTCTCACTCCTACTAGTGAATGTAATGTTACACACCCTTACAATGCGCACCACCCCACGATGTTTTTCAGAAACCTATCCTACATTGCCACTGCGTGTTCCCTGACCTCTCCATGCTGACCACACCGCGGTGCTTTTTTCCATCCTACATTGCCACTCACTGCCTATCCTAATTCAGACCCTCCGATTCACACCACCCCGTGATGTTTTTCTCACTCCTACTTGTGAATGTAATGTTACACACCCATACAATGCGCATCACCCCGCGATGTTTTTCAGAAACCTATCCTACATTGCCACTGCATGTTCCCTGTCCTCCCCATGCTGACCAAACCGCGGTGCTTTTCACCATCCTACATTGCCACTCACTGCCTATCCTAATTCAGACCCTCCGATTCACACCACCCCGTGATGTTTTTCTCACTCCTACTAGTGAATGTAATGTTACACACCCATACAATGCGCACCACCCCGCGATGATTTTCAGAAACCTATCCTACATTGCTTCTGCATGTTCCCTGACCTCCCCATGCTGACCACCCCGCGGTGCTTTTCCCCATCCGACATTGCCACTCACTGCCTATCCTAATTCAGACCCTCCGATTCACACCACCCCATGAAGTTTTTCTCTCTCCTACTAGTGAATGTAATGTTACACACCCATACAATGCGCAGCACCCCACCATGTTTTTGAAACCTATCCTACATTGCCACTGCATGTTCCCTGACCTCCCCATGCTGACCAACCCGCGGTCCTTTTCTCCATCCTACATTGCCACTCACTGCATATCCTACTTCAAACCCTCCGATTCACAACACCCCGTGATGTTTTTCTCACTCCTACTAGTGAATGTCATGTTACACACCCATACAATGCGCACCACCCCGCGATGTTTTTCAGAAACCTATCCTACATTGCCAGTGCATGTTCTCTGACCTATCCATCCTGACCACCCCGCAGTGCTTTTCTCCATCCTACATTGCCACTCACTGCCCACATTAATTCAGACCCTCCAATTCACACCACCCCGTGATGTTTTTCTCACTCCTACTAGTGAATGTAATGTTACACACCCATACAATGCGCACCACCCCGCGATGTTTTTCAGAAACCTATCCTACATTGCCACTGCATGTTCCCTGAACTCCTCATGCTGACCACACCGCGGTGCTTTTCTCCATCCTACATTTCCACTCATTCCCTATCCTAATTCAGACCCTCCTATTCACACCACCTCGTGATGTTTTTCTCACTCCTCCTAGTGAATGTAATGTTACACACCCATACAATGCGCACCACCCCGCGATGTTTTTCAGAAACCTATCCTAAATTGCCACTGCACGTTCCCTGACCTCCCCATGCTGACCTCCCCGTGGTGCTTTTCTCCATCCAACATTGCCACTCACGGCCTATTCTAATTCAGACCATCCGATTCACACCACCCAGTGATGTTTTTCTCTCTCCTACTAGTGAATGTCATGTTACACACCCATACAATGCGCACCACCCTGTGATGTTTTTCTCACTCCTACTAGTGAATGTAATGTTACACACCCATACAATGCGCAGCAACCCCGCGATGTTTTTCAGAAACCTATCCTACATTGCCACTGCATGTTCCCTGACCTCCCCATGCTGACCACTCCGCGGTGCTTTTCTCCATCCTACATTGCCACACACTGCCTACACTTATTCAGAACCTCCAATTCACACCACCCCGTGATTTTTTCTCACTCCTACTAGTGAATGTAATGTTACACACCCATACAATGCGCACCACCCCGCGATGATTTTCAGAAACCTATCCTACACTGCTTCTGCATGTTCCCTGACCTCCCCATGCTGACCACCCCGCGGTGCTTTTCTCCATCCTACATTGCCACTCACTGCCTATCCTAATTCAGACCCTCCGAGTCACACCTCCCCGTGATGTTTTTCTCACTCCTACTAGAGAATGTAATGTTACACCGCCATACAATGCGCATCACCCCGCGATATATTTCAAAAACCTATCCTACATTGCCACTGCATGTTCCCTAACCTCCCCATGCTGACCGCTTTTCTCCATCCTACATTACCACTCACTGCCTATCCTAATTCAGACCCTCTGATTCACACCACCCCTTGATGATTTTCTCACTCCTACTAGTGAATGTAATGTTTCACACCCATACAATGCGCACCACCCCGTGATGTTTTTCTCATTCCTACTAGTGAATGTAATGTTACACACCCATACAATGCGCACCACCCCGCGATGTTTTTCAGAAACCTATCCTACATTGCCACTGCATGTTCCCTGAGCTCCCCATGCTGACAACCCTGCTTTGCTTTTCTCCATCCTACATTGCCACTCACTGCCTATCCTAATTCAGACCCTCCAATTCACACCACCCCGTGATGTTTTTCTCACTCCTACTAGTGAATGTAATGTTACACACACATACAATGCGCACCACCGTGCGATGTTTTTCAGAAACCTATCCTACATTGCCACTGCATATTCCCTGACCTCCCCATGCTGACCACCCCGCGGTGCTTTTCTCCATCCTACATTGCCACTCACTGCCTATCCTAATTCAGACCATCCGATTCACACCACCCCATGATGTTTTTCTCACTCCTACTAGTGAATGTAATGTTACCCACCCATAAAATGCGCACAACCCCGCGTTGTTTTTCAGAAACATATTCTACATTGCCACAGCATGTTCCCTGACTTCCACATGCTGACCACCCCGCGGTGCTTTTCTCCATCGTACATTGCCATTCACTGCCTACACTAATTGAGACCCTCCAATTCACACCAACCCCTGATGTTTTTCTCACTCCTACTAGTGAATGTAATGTTACACACCCATACAATGCGCATCACCCCGCGATGTTTTTCAGAATCCTATCCTACATTGCCACTGCATGTTCCCCGACCTCCCCATGCTGACCAACCCGCAGTCCTTTTCTCCATCCTACATTGCCACTCACTGCCTATCCTACTTCAGACCCTCCGATTCACAACACCCGTGATGTTTTTCTCACTCCTACTAGTGAATGTCATGTTACACACCCATACAATGCGCACCACCCCGCGATGTTTTTCAGAAACCTATCCTACATTGCCACTGCATGTTCTCTGACCTATCCATCCTGACCACCCCACAGTGCTTTTCTCCATCCTACATTGCCACTCACTGCCCACACTAATTAAGACCCTCCAATTCACACCACCCCGTGATGTTTTTCTCACTCCTACTAGTGAATGTAATGTTACACACCCATACAATGCGCACCACCCCGCGATGTTTTTCAGAAACCTATCCTACATTGCCACTGCATGTTCCCTGAACTCCTCATGCTGACCACACCGTGGTGCTTTTCTCCATCCTACATTTCCACTCACTCCCTATCCTAATTCAGACCCTCCTATTCACACCACCTCGTGATGTTTTTCTCACTCCTCCTAGTGAATGTAATGTTACACACCCATACAATGCGCACCACCCTGCGATGTTTTTCAGAAACCTATCCTACATTGCCACTGCATGTTCCCTGACCTCCCCATGCTGACCACTCCGCGGTGCTTTTCTCCATCCTACATTGCCACACACTGCCTACACTTATTCAGACCCTCCAATTCACACCACACCGTGATGTTTTTCTCACTCCTACTAGTGAATGTAATGTTACACACCCTTACAATGCGCACCACCCCACGATGTTTTTCAGAAACCTATCCTACATTGCCACTGCGTGTTCCCTGACCTCTCCATGCTGACCACACCGCGGTGCTTTTCTCCATCCTACATTGCCACTCACTGCCTATCCTAATTCAGACCCTCCGATTCACACCACCCCGTGATGTTTTTCTCACTCCTACTTGTGAATGTAATGTTACACACCCATACAATGCGCAGCACCCCACCATGTTTTTGAAACCTATCCTACATTGCCACTGCATGTTCCCTGACCTCCCCATGCTGACCAACCCGCGGTCCTTTTCTCCATCCTACATTGCCACTCACTGCATATCCTACTTCAAACCCTCCGATTCACAACACCCCGTGATGTTTTTCTCACTCCTACTAGTGAATGTCATGTTACACACCCATACAATGCGCACCACCCCGCGATGTTTTTCAGAAACCTATCCTACATTGCCACTGCATGTTCTCTGACCTATCCATCCTGACCACCCCGCAGTGCTTTTCTCCATCCTACATTGCCACTAACTGCCCACATTAATTCAGACCCTCCAATTCACACCACCCAGTGATGTTTTTCTCTCTCCTACTAGTGAATGTCATGTTACACACCCATACAATGCGCACCACCCTGTGATGTTTTTCTCACTCCTACTAGTGAATGTAATGTTACACACCCATACAATGCGCAGCACCCCGCGATGTTTTTCAGAAACCTATCCTACATTGCCACTGCATGTTCCCTGACCTCCCCATGCTGACCACTCCGCGGTGCTTTTCTCCATCCTACATTGCCACACACTGCCTACACTTATTCAGAACCTCCAATTCACACCACCCCGTGATTTTTTCTCACTCCTACTAGTGAATGTAATGTTACACACCCATACAATGCGCACCACCCCGCGATGATTTTCAGAAACCTATCCTACACTGCTTCTGCATGTTCCCTGACCTCCCCATGCTGACCACCCCGCGGTGCTTTTCTCCATCCTACATTGCCACTCACTGCCTATCCTAATTCAGACCCTCCGAGTCACACCTCCCCGTGATGTTTTTCTCACTCCTACTAGAGAATGTAATGTTACACCGCCATACAATGCGCATCACCCCGCGATATATTTCAAAAACCTATCCTACATTGCCACTGCATGTTCCCTAACCTCCCCATGCTGACCGCTTTTCTCCATCCTACATTACCACTCACTGCCTATCCTAATTCAGACCCTCTGATTCACACCACCCCTTGATGATTTTCTCACTCCTACTAGTGAATGTAATGTTTCACACCCATACAATGCGCACCACCCTGTGATGTTTTTCTCACTCCTACTAGTGAATGTAATGTTACACACCCATACAATGCGCAGCACCCCGCGATGTTTTTCAGAAACCTATCCTACATTGCCACTGCATGTTCCCTGACCTCCCCATGCTGACCACTCCGTGGTGCTTTTCTCCATCCTACATTGCCACACACTGCCTACACTTATTCAGAACCTCCAATTCACACCACCCCGTGATTTTTTCTCACTCCTACTAGTGAATGTAATGTTACACACCCATACAATGCGCACCACCCCGCGATGATTTTCAGAAACCTATCCTACACTGCTTCTGCATGTTCCCTGACCTCCCCATGCTGACCACCCCGTGGTGCTTTTCTCCATCCTACATTGCCACTCACTGCCTATCCTAATTCAGACCCTCCGAGTCACACCTCCCCGTGATGTTTTTCTCACTCCTACTAGAGAATGTAATGTTACACCGCCATACAATGCGCATCACCCCGCGATATATTTCAAAAACCTATCCTACATTGCCACTGCATGTTCCCTAACCTCCCCATGCTGACCGCTTTTCTCCATCCTACATTACCACTCACTGCCTATCCTAATTCAGACCCTCTGATTCACACCACCCCTTGATGATTTTCTCACTCCTACTAGTGAATGTAATGTTTCACACCCATACAATGCGAACCACCCCGTGATGTTTTTAAGAAACCTATCCTACATCGCCACTTCGTGTTCCCTGACCTCCCCATGCTGACCACCCCGCGGTGCTTTTCTCCATCCTACATTGCCACTCACTGCCTATCCTAATTCAGACCCTCCGAGTCACACTACCCCGTGATATTTTTCTCACTCCTACTAGTGAATGTAATGTTACACACCCATACAATGCGCACCACACCGCGATGTTTTTCAGAAACCTATCCTACATTGCCACTGCATGTTCCTCACCTCCCCATGCTGACCATCCCGCGGTGCTTTTCTCAATCCTACATTGCCACTCACTGCCTATCCTAATTCAGACCCTCCGAATCACACCACCCCATGATGTTTTTCTCACTCCTACTAGTGAATGTAATGTTACACACCCATACAATGCGCACCACCCCGCGATGTTTTTCAGAAACCTATCCTACATTGCCACTGCATGTTCCCTGACCTCTCCATGCGGAGCATCCCGCGGTACTTTTCTCCATCCTACATTGCCATTCACTGCCTATCCTAATTCAGACCCTCCGATTCACACCACCCCGTGATGTTTTTCTCACTCCTACTAGTGAATGTAATGTTACTCACCCATACAATGCGCACCACCAAGCGATGTTTTTCAGAAACCTATGCGACATTGCCACTACATGTTCCCGGACCTCCCGAAGCTGACCACCCCGCGGTGCTTTTCTCCAACCTCCATTGCCACTCACAGCATATCCTAATTCAGACCCTCCGAGTCACACCACCCTGTGATATTTTTCTCACTCCTACTAGTGAATGTAATGTTACACACCCATACAATGCGCACCGACCCGCGATGTTTTTCAGAAACCTATCCTACATTGCCAATGCATGTTCCCTGACCTCCCCATGCTGACCACCCCGCGATGCTTTTCTCCACCCTACATTGCCACTCACTGCGTATCCTAATTCAGACCCTCCTATTCACACAACCCAGTGATGTTTTTCTCACTCCTACTAGTGAATGTAATGTTACACACCTATACAATGCGCACCACCCCGTGATGTTTTTCAGAAACCTATCCTACATTGCCACTGCATGTTCCCTGACCTCCCCATGCTGACCACCCCGCGGTGCTTTTCTCCATCCTACATTGCCACTCACTGCCTATTCTAATTCAGACCATCCGATTCACACCACCCAGTGATGTTTTTCTCTCTCCTACTAGTGAATGTCATGTTACACACCCATACAATGCGCACCACCCCGAGATGTTTTTCAGAAACCTATCCTACATTGCCACTGCATGTTCCCTGACATATCCATCCTGAAAACCCCGCGGTGCTTTTCTCCATCCTACATTGCCACTCACTGCCTACACTAATTCAGACCCTCCAATTCAAACCACCCCGTGATGTTTTTCTCACTCCTACTAGTGAATGTAATGTTACACACCCATACAATGCGCACCACCCAGCGATGTTTTTCAGAAACCTATCCTACATTGCCACTGCATGCTCCCTGACCTCTCCATGCTGACCATCCCGCGGTGCTTTTCTCCATCCTACATTGCCACTCACTGCCTATCCTAATTCAGACCCTCGATTCACACCACCCCGTGATGTTTTTCTCACTCCTACTAGTGAATGTAATGTTACACACCCATACAATGCGCACCACCCCGCGATGTTTTTCAGAAACCTATCCTACATTGCCACTGCATGTTCCCTGAGCTCCCCATGCTGACAACCCTGCTTTGCTTTTCTCCATCCTACATTGCCACTCACTGCCTATCCTAATTCAGACCCTCCAATTCACACCACCCCGTGATGTTTTTCTCACTCCTACTAGTGAATGTAATGTTACACACACATACAATGCGCACCACCGTGCGATGTTTTTCAGAAACCTATTCTATATTGCCACTGCATGTTCCCTGACCTCCCCATGCTGACCACCCCGCGGTGCTTTTCTCCATCCTACATTGCCACTCACTGCCTATCCTAATTCAGACCATCCGATTCACACCACCCCATGATGTTTTTCTCACTCCTACTAGTGAATGTAATGTTACCCACCCATAAAATGCGCACAACCCCGCGTTGTTTTTCAGAAACATATTCTACATTCCCACAGCATGTTCCCTGACCTCCACATGCTGACCACCCCGCCGTGCTTTTCTCCATCGTACATTGCCATTCACTCCCTACACTAATTGAGACCCTCCAATTCACACCAACCCCTGATGTTTTTCTCACTCCTACTAGTGAATGTAATGTTACACACCCGTACAATGCGCACCACCCCGCGATGTTTTTCAGAAACCTATCCTACATTGCCACTGCATGTTCCCTGACCTCTCCATGCTGACCACCCCACGGTGCTTTTCTCCATCCTACATTGCCACTCACTGCCTATCCTAATTCAGACCCTCCGATTCACACCACCCCGTGATGTTTTTCTCACGCCTACTAGTGAATGTAATGTTACACACCCATACAATGCGCATCACCCCGCGATGTTTTTCAGAATCCTATCCTACATTGCCACTGCATGTTCCCTGACCTCCCCATGCTGACCATACCACGGTGCTTTACACCATCCTACATTGCCACTCACTGCCTATCCTAATTCAGACCCTCCGATTCACACCACCCCGTGATTTTTTTCTCACTCCTACTAGTGAATGTAATGTTACACACCCATACAATGTGCACCACCCCGCGATGTTTTTCAGAAACCTATCCCACATTGCCACTGCATGTTCCCTGACTTCCCCATGCTGACCACCCCGCGGTGGTTTTCTCCATCCTACATTGCCACTCACTGCCTATCCTAATTCAGACCCTCCGATTCACACCACCCCGTGATGTTTTTCTCACCCCTACTAGTGAATGTAATGTTACACACCCATACAGTGCGCACCACCCCATGATGTTTTTCTCACTCATACTAGTGAATTTAATGTTACACACCCATACAATGCGCACCACACCGCGATGTTTTTCACAAACCTATCCTACATTGCCTCTGCATGTTGCCTCACCTCCCCATGCTGACCACACCGCGGTGCTTTTCTCCATCCGACATTGCCACTCACTGCCTATCCTAATTCAGACCATCCGATTCACACTTCCCCGTGATGTTTTTCTCACCCCTACTAGTGAATGTAATGTTACACACCCATACAGTGCGCACCACCCCATGATGTTTTTCTCACTCATACTAGTGAATTTAATGTTACACACCCATACAATGCGCACCACACCGCGATGTTTTTCACAAACCTATCCTACATTGCCTCTGCATGTTGCCTCACCTCCCCATGCTGACCACACCGCGGTGCTTTTCTCCATCCGACATTGCCACTCACTGCCTATCCTAATTCAGACCATCCGATTCACACTTCCCCGTGATGTTTTTCTCACTCTTACTAGAGAATGTAAAGTTACACACCCATACAATGCGCATCACCCCGCGATATTTTTCAGAAACCTATCCTACATTGCCACTGCATGTTCCCTAACATCCCCATGCTGACCGCTTTTCTCCATCCTACATTACCACTCACTGCCTATCCTAATTCAGACCCTCTGATTCACACCACCCCTTGATGTTTTTCTCACTCCTACTAGGGAATGTAATGTTTCACACCCATACAATGCGCACCACCCCACGATGTTTTTCAGAAACCTATCCTACATCGAAACTGCGTGTTCCCTGACCTCCCCATGCTGACCACGCCGCGGTGATTTTCTACATTCTACATTGCCACTCACTGCCTATCCTAATTCAGACCCTCCGAGTCACACAACCCCGTGAAGATTTTCTCACTCCTACTAGTGAATGTAATGTTACCCACCCATAAAATGCGCACCACACCGCGATGTTTTTCAGAAACCTATCCTACATTGCCACTGCATGTTCCCTGACCTCCCCATGCTGACCACTCCACGGTGCTTTTCTCCATCCTACATTGCCACTCACTGCATATCCTAATTCAGACCGTCCGATTCACACCACACCGTGATGTTTTTGTCACTCCTAATAGTGAATGTAATGTTACACACCCATTCAATGCGCACCACCCTGTGATGTTTTTCTAACTCGTACTAGTGAATGTAATGTTACACACCCATACAATGCGCACCACACCGCGATGTTTTTCAGAAACCTATCCTACATTGCCACTGCATGTTCCTGACCTCCCCATGCTGACCACACTGCGGTGCTTTTCTCCATCCTACATTGCCACTCACTGGCTATCCTAATTCAGACCCTCCGATTCACACCACCCCGTGATGTTTTTCTCACTCCTACTAGTGAATGTAATGTTACACACCCATACAATGCGCACCACCCCGCGATGTTTTTCAGAAACCTATCCTACATTGCCACTGCATGTTCCCTGACCACTCCATGCTGAGCATCCCGAGGTACTTTTCTCCATCCTACATTGCCATTCACTGCCTATCCTAATTCAGACCCTCCGATTCACACCACCCCGTGATGTTTTTCTCACTCCTACTAGTGAATGTAATGTTACACACCCATACATTGCGCACCACCCCGTGATGTTTTTCAGAAACCTATCCTACATTGCCACTGCATGTTCCCTGACCTCCCCATGCTGACAACCCCGCTTTGCTTTTCTCCATCCTACATTGCCACTCACTGCCTGTCCTAATTCAGACCCTGCAATTCACACCACCCCGTGATGTTTTTCTCACTCCTACTAGTGAATGTAATGTTACACACACATACAATGCGCACCACCCTGCGATGTTTTTCAGAAACATATCCTACTTTGCCACTGCATGTTCCCTGACCTCCCCATGCTGACCACCCCGCGGTGCTTTTCTCCATCCTACATTGCCACTCACTGCCTATCCTAATTCAGACCATCCGATTCACAACACCCCGTGATATTTTTCTCACTCTTACTAGTGAATGTAATGTCACACACGCATACAATGCGCATCACCCCGCGATGTTTTTCAGAATCCTATCCTACATTGCCACAGCATGTTCCCCGATCTCCCCATGCTGACCAAACCGCGGTGCTTTTCACCATCCTACATTGCCACTCACTGCCTATCCTAATTCAGACCCTCCGATTCACACCACCCCGTGATGTTTTTCTCACTCCTACTAGTGAATGTAATGTTACACACCCATACAATGTGCACCACCCCGCGATGTTTTTCAGAAACCTATCCCACATTGCCACTGCATGTTCCCTGACTTCCGCATGCTGACCACCCCGCGGTGGTTTTCTCCATCCTACATTGCCACTCACTGCCTATCCTAATTCAGACCTTCCGATTCACACCACCCCGGGATGTTTTTGGCACTCCAACTAGTGAATGTAATGTTACACACCAATAAAATGCGCACCACCCCGCGATGTTTTTCAGAAACCTATCCTATATTTCCACTGAATGTTCCCTGACCTCCCCATGCTGAGCACACCGCGGTGCTTTTCTCCATCCTACATTGCCACTCACTGCCTATCCTAATTCAGACCCTCCGATTCACACCACCCCATGATGTTTTTCTCACTCCTACTAGTGAATGTAATGTTACACACCCATACAGTGCGCACCACCCCATGATGTTTTTCTCACTCCTACTAGTGAATGTAACGTTACGCACCATACAATGCGCACCACCCCATGATGTTTTTCTCACTCATACTAGTGAATGTAATGTTACACACCCATACAATGCGCACCACCCCGCGATGTTTTTCAGAAACCTATCCTTCATTGCCTCTGCATGTTCCCTCACCTCCCCATGCTGACCACACCGCGGTGCTTTTCTCCATCCGACATTGCCACTCACTGCCTATCCTAATTCAGACCATCCGATTCACACTTCCCCGTGATGTTTTTCTCACTCTTACTACAGAATGTAATGTTACACACCCATACAATGCGCATCACCCCGCGATATTTTTCAGAAACCTATCCTACATTGCCACTGCATGTTCCCTAACCTCCCCATGCTGACCGCTTTTCTCCATCCTACATTACCACTCACTGCCTATCCTAATTCAGACCCTCTGATTCACACCACCCCTTGATGTTTTTCTCACTCCTACTAGTGAATGTAATGTTTCACACCCATACAATGCGCACCACCCCACGATGTTTTTCAGAAACCTATCCTACATTGAAACTGCGTGTTCCCTGACCTCCCCATGCTGACAACCCCGCTTTGCTTTTCTCCATCCTACATTGCCACTCACTGCCTGTCCTAATTCAGACCCTGCAATTCACACCACCCCGTGATGTTTTTCTCACTCCTACTAGTGAATGTAATGTTACACACACATACAATGCGCACCACCCTGCGATGTTTTTCAGAAACCTATCCTACTTTGCCACTGCATGTTCACTGACCTCCCCATGCTGACCACCCCACGGTGCTTTTCTCCATCCTACATTGCCACTCACTGCCTATCCTAATTCAGACCATCCGATTCACAACACCCCGTGATGTTTTTCTCACTCTTACTAGTGAATGTAATGTTACACACGCATACAATGCGCATCACCCCGCGATGTTTTTCAGAATCCTATCCTACATTGCCACAGCATGTTCCCCGATCTCCCCATGCTGACCAAACCGCGGTGCTTTTCACCATCCTACATTGCCACTCACTGCCTATCCTAATTCAGACCCTCCGATTCACACCACCCCGTGATGTTTTTCTCACTCCTACTAGTGAATGTAATGTTACACACCCATACAATGTGCACCACCCCGCGATGTTTTTCAGAAACCTATCCCACATTGCCACTGCATGTTCCCTGACTTCCGCATGCTGACCACCCCGCGGTGGTTTTCTCCATCCTACATTGCCACTCACTGCCTATCCTAATTCAGACCTTCCGATTCACACCACCCCGGGATGTTTTTGGCACTCCAACTAGTGAATGTAATGTTACACACCAATAAAATGCGCACCACCCCGCGATGTTTTTCAGAAACCTATCCTATATTTCCACTGCATGTTCCCTGAGCTCCCCATGCTGACCACCCCGCGGTGCTTTTCTCCATCCTACATTGCCACTCACTGCCTATCCTAATTCAGACCTTCCGATTCACACCACCCCGTGATGTTTTTCTCACTCCTACTAGTGAATGTAATGTTACACACCCATACAATGTGCACCACCCCGCGATGTTTTTCAGAAACCTATCCCACATTGCCACTGCATGTTCCCTGACTTCCCCATGCTGACCACCCCGCGGTGGTTTTCTCCATCCTACATTGCCACTCACTGCCTATCCTAATTCAGACCTTCCGATTCACACCACCCCGGGATGTTTTTCGCACTCCAACTAGTGAATGTAATGTTACACACCAATAAAATGCGCACCACCCGCGATGTTTTTCAGAAACCTATCCTATATTTCCACTGCATGTTCCCTGAGCTCCCCATGCTGACCATCCCGCGGTGCTTTTCTCCATCCTACATTGCCACTCACTACCTATCCTAATTCAGACCCTCCGATTCACACCACCCCGTGATGTTTTTCTCACCCCTACTAGTGAATGTAATGTTACACACCCATACAGTGCGCACCACCCCATGATGTTTTTCTCACTCATACTAGTGAATTTAATGTTACACACCCATACAATGCGCACCACACCGCGATGTTTTTCACAAACCTATCCTACATTGCCTCTGCATGTTGCCTCACCTCCCCATGCTGACCACACCGCGGTGCTTTTCTCCATCCGACATTGCCACTCACTGCCTATCCTAATTCAGACCATCCGATTCACACTTCCCCGTGATGTTTTTCTCACTCTTACTAGAGAATGTAAAGTTACACACCCATACAATGCGCATCATCCCGCGATATTTTTCAGAAACCTATCCTACATTGCCACTGCATGTTCCCTAACATCCCCATGCTGACCGCTTTTCTCCATCCTACATTACCACTCACTGCCTATCCTAATTCAGACCCTCTGATTCACACCACCCCTTGATGTTTTTCTCACTCCTACTAGGGAATGTAATGTTTCACACCCATACAATGCGCACCACCCCACGATGTTTTTCAGAAACCTATCCTACATCGAAACTGCGTGTTTCCTGACCTCCCCATGCTGACCACGCCGCGGTGATTTTCTACATTCTACATTGCCACTCACTGCCTATCCTAATTCAGACCCTCCGAGTCACACAACCCCGTGAAGATTTTCTCACTCCTACTAGTGAATGTAATGTTACCCACCCATAAAATGCGCACCACACCGCGATGTTTTTCAGAAACCTATCCTACATTGCACTGCATGTTCCCTGACCTCCCCATGCTGACCACCCCACGGTGCTTTTCTCCATCCTACATTGCCACTCACTGCATATCCTAATTCAGACCGTCCGATTCACACCACCCCGTGATGTTTTTGTCACTCCTAATAGTGAATGTAATGTTACACACCCATTCAATGCGCACCACCCTGTGATGTTTTTCTAACTCGTACTAGTGAATGTAATGTTACACACCCATACAATGCGCACCACACCGCGATGTTTTTCAGAAACCTATCCTACATTGCCACTGCATGTTCCTGACCTCCCCATGCTGACCACACTGCGGTGCTTTTCTCCATCCTACATTGCCACTCACTGGCTATCCTAATTCAGACCCTCCGATTCACACCACCCCGTGATGTTTTTCTCACTCCTACTAGTGAATGTAATGTTACACACCCATACAATGCGCACCACCCCGCGATGTTTTTCAGAAACCTATCCTACATTGCCACTGCATGTTCCCTGACCACTCCATGCTGAGCATCCCGAGGTACTTTTCTCCATCCTACATTGCCATTCACTGCCTATCCTAATTCAGACCCTCCAATTCACACCACCCCGTGATGTTTTTCTCACTCCTACTAGTGAATGTAATGTTACACACCCATACATTGCGCACCACCCCGTGATGTTTTTCAGAAACCTATCCTACATTGCCACTGCATGTTCCCTGACCTCCCCATGCTGACAACCCCGCTTTGCTTTTCTCCATCCTACATTGCCACTCACTGCCTGTCCTAATTCAGACCCTGCAATTCACACCACCCGGTGATGTTTTTCTCACTCCTACTAGTGAATGTAATGTTACACACACATACAATGCGCACCACCCTGCGATGTTTTTCAGAAACCTATCCTACTTTGCCACTGCATGTTCCCTGACCTCCCCATGCTGACCACCCCGCGGTGCTTTTCTCCATCCTACATTGCCACTCACTGCCTATCCTAATTCAGACCATCCGATTCACAACACCCCGTGATGTTTTTCTCACTCTTACTAGTGAATGTAATGTTACACACGCATACAATGCGCATCACCCCGCGATGTTTTTCAGAATCCTATCCTACATTGCCACAGCATGTTCCCCGATCTCCCCATGCTGACCAAACCGCGGTGCTTTTCACCATCCTACATTGCCACTCACTGCCTATCCTAATTCAGACCCTCCGATTCACACCACCCCGTGATGTTTTTCTCACTCCTACTAGTGAATGTAATGTTACACACCCATACAATGTGCACCACCCCGCGATGTTTTTCAGAAACCTATCCCACATTGCCACTGCATGTTCCCTGACTTCCGCATGCTGACCACCCCGCGGTGGTTTTCTCCATCCTACATTGCCACTCACTGCCTATCCTAATTCAGACCTTCCGATTCACACCACCCCGGGATGTTTTTGGCACTCCAACTAGTGAATGTAATGTTACACACCAATAAAATGCGCACCACCCCGCGATGTTTTTCAGAAACCTATCCTATATTTCCACTGAATGTTCCCTGACCTCCCCATGCTGAGCACACCGCGGTGCTTTTCTCCATCCTACATTGCCACTCACTGCCTATCCTAATTCAGACCCTCCGATTCACACCACCCCATGATGTTTTTCTCACTCCTACTAGTGAATGTAATGTTACACACCCATACAGTGCGCACCAACCCATGATGTTTTTCTCACTCCTACTAGTGAATGTAACGTTACGCACCATACAATGCGCACCACCCCATGATGTTTTTCTCACTCATACTAGTGAATGTAATGTTACACACCCATACAATGCGCACCACCCCGCGATGTTTTTCAGAAACCTATCCTTCATTGCCTCTGCATGTTCCCTCACCTCCCCATGCTGACCACACCGCGGTGCTTTTCTCCATCCGACATTGCCACTCACTGCCTATCCTAATTCAGACCATCCGATTCACACTTCCCCGTGATGTTTTTCTCACTCTTACTACAGAATGTAATGTTACACACCCATACAATGCGCATCACCCCGCGATATTTTTCAGAAACCTATCCTACATTGCCACTGCATGTTCCCTAACCTCCCCATGCTGACCGCTTTTCTCCATCCTACATTACCACTCACTGCCTATCCTAATTCAGACCCTCTGATTCACACCACCCCTTGATGTTTTTCTCACTCCTACTAGTGAATGTAATGTTTCACACCCATACAATGCGCACCACCCCACGATGTTTTTCAGAAACCTATCCTACATTGAAACTGCGTGTTCCCTGACCTCCCCATGCTGACAACCCCGCTTTGCTTTTCTCCATCCTACATTGCCACTCACTGCCTGTCCTAATTCAGACCCTGCAATTCACACCACCCCGTGATGTTTTTCTCACTCCTACTAGTGAATGTAATGTTACACACACATACAATGCGCACCACCCTGCGATGTTTTTCAGAAACCTATCCTACTTTGCCACTGCATGTTCACTGACCTCCCCATGCTGACCACCCCACGGTGCTTTTCTCCATCCTACATTGCCACTCACTGCCTATCCTAATTCAGACCATCCGATTCACAACACCCCGTGATGTTTTTCTCACTCTTACTAGTGAATGTAATGTTACACACGCATACAATGCGCATCACCCCGCGATGTTTTTCAGAATCCTATCCTACATTGCCACAGCATGTTCCCCGATCTCCCCATGCTGACCAAACCGCGGTGCTTTTCACCATCCTACATTGCCACTCACTGCCTATCCTAATTCAGACCCTCCGATTCACACCACCCCGTGATGTTTTTCTCACTCCTACTAGTGAATGTAATGTTACACACCCATACAATGTGCACCACCCCGCGATGTTTTTCAGAAACCTATCCCACATTGCCACTGCATGTTCCCTGACTTCCGCATGCTGACCACCCCGCGGTGGTTTTCTCCATCCTACATTGCCACTCACTGCCTATCCTAATTCAGACCTTCCGATTCACACCACCCCGGGATGTTTTTGGCACTCCAACTAGTGAATGTAATGTTACACACCAATAAAATGCGCACCACCCCGCGATGTTTTTCAGAAACCTATCCTATATTTCCACTGCATGTTCCCTGAGCTCCCCATGCTGACCACCCCGCGGTGCTTTTCTCCATCCTACATTGCCACTCACTGCCTATCCTAATTCAGACCTTCCGATTCACACCACCCCGTGATGTTTTTCTCACTCCTACTAGTGAATGTAATGTTACACACCCATACAATGTGCACCACCCCGCGATGTTTTTCAGAAACCTATCCCACATTGCCACTGCATGTTCCCTGACTTCCCCATGCTGACCACCCCGCGGTGGTTTTCTCCATCCTACATTGCCACTCACTGCCTATCCTAATTCAGACCTTCCGATTCACACCACCCCGGGATGTTTTTCGCACTCCAACTAGTGAATGTAATGTTACACACCAATAAAATGCGCACCACCCGCGATGTTTTTCAGAAACCTATCCTATATTTCCACTGCATGTTCCCTGAGCTCCCCATGCTGACCATCCCGCGGTGCTTTTCTCCATCCTACATTGCCACTCACTACCTATCCTAATTCAGACCCTCCGATTCACACCACCCCGTGATGTTTTTCTCACCCCTACTAGTGAATGTAATGTTACACACCCATACAGTGCGCACCACCCCATGATGTTTTTCTCACTCATACTAGTGAATTTAATGTTACACACCCATACAATGCGCACCACACCGCGATGTTTTTCACAAACCTATCCTACATTGCCTCTGCATGTTGCCTCACCTCCCCATGCTGACCACACCGCGGTGCTTTTCTCCATCCGACATTGCCACTCACTGCCTAACCTAATTCAGACCATCCGATTCACACTTCCCCGTGATGTTTTTCTCACTCTTACTAGAGAATGTAAAGTTACACACCCATACAATGCGCATCACCCCGCGATATTTTTCAGAAACCTATCCTACATTGCCACTGCATGTTCCCTAACATCCCCATGCTGACCGCTTTTCTCCATCCTACATTACCACTCACTGCCTATCCTAATTCAGACCCTCTGATTCACACCACCCCTTGATGTTTTTCTCACTCCTACTAGGGAATGTAATGTTTCACACCCATACAATGCGCACCACCCCACGATGTTTTTCAGAAACCTATCCTACATCGAAACTGCGTGTTTCCTGACCTCCCCATGCTGACCACGCCGCGGTGATTTTCTACATTCTACATTGCCACTCACTGCCTATCCTAATTCAGACCCTCCGAGTCACACAACCCCGTGAAGATTTTCTCACTCCTACTAGTGAATGTAATGTTACCCACCCATAAAATGCGCACCACACCGCGATGTTTTTCAGAAACCTATCCTACATTGCACTGCATGTTCCCTGACCTCCCCATGCTGACCACCCCACGGTGCTTTTCTCCATCCTACATTGCCACTCACTGCATATCCTAATTCAGACCGTCCGATTCACACCACCCCGTGATGTTTTTGTCACTCCTAATAGTGAATGTAATGTTACACACCCATTCAATGCGCACCACCCTGTGATGTTTTTCTAACTCGTACTAGTGAATGTAATGTTACACACCCATACAATGCGCACCACACCGCGATGTTTTTCAGAAACCTATCCTACATTGCCACTGCATGTTCCTGACCTCCCCATGCTGACCACACTGCGGTGCTTTTCTCCATCCTACATTGCCACTCACTGGCTATCCTAATTCAGACCCTCCGATTCACACCACCCCGTGATGTTTTTCTCACTCCTACTAGTGAATGTAATGTTACACACCCATACAATGCGCACCACCCCGCGATGTTTTTCAGAAACCTATCCTACATTGCCACTGCATGTTCCCTGACCACTCCATGCTGAGCATCCCGAGGTACTTTTCTCCATCCTACATTGCCATTCACTGCCTATCCTAATTCAGACCCTCCAATTCACACCACCCCGTGATGTTTTTCTCACTCCTACTAGTGAATGTAATGTTACACACCCATACATTGCGCACCACCCCGTGATGTTTTTCAGAAACCTATCCTACATTGCCACTGCATGTTCCCTGACCTCCCCATGCTGACAACCCCGCTTTGCTTTTCTCCATCCTACATTGCCACTCACTGCCTGTCCTAATTCAGACCCTGCAATTCACACCACCCGGTGATGTTTTTCTCACTCCTACTAGTGAATGTAATGTTACACACACATACAATGCGCACCACCCTGCGATGTTTTTCAGAAACCTATCCTACTTTGCCACTGCATGTTACCTGACCTCCCCATGCTGACCACCCCGCGGTGCTTTTCTCCATCCTACATTGCCACTCACTGCCTATCCTAATTCAGACCATCCGATTCACAACACCCCGTGATGTTTTTCTCACTCTTACTAGTGAATGTAATGTTACACACGCATACAATGCGCATCACCCCGCGATGTTTTTCAGAATCCTATCCTACATTGCCACAGCATGTTCCCCGATCTCCCCATGCTGACCAAACCGCGGTGCTTTTCACCATCCTACATTGCCACTCACTGCCTATCCTAATTCAGACCCTCCGATTCACACCACCCCGTGATGTTTTTCTCACTCCTACTAGTGAATGTAATGTTACACACCCATACAATGTGCACCACCCCGCGATGTTTTTCAGAAACCTATCCCACATTGCCACTGCATGTTCCCTGACTTCCGCATGCTGACCACCCCGCGGTGGTTTTCTCCATCCTACATTGCCACTCACTGCCTATCCTAATTCAGACCTTCCGATTCACACCACCCCGGGATGTTTTTGGCACTCCAACTAGTGAATGTAATGTTACACACCAATAAAATGCGCACCACCCCGCGATGTTTTTCAGAAACCTATCCTATATTTCCACTGAATGTTCCCTGACCTCCCCATGCTGAGCACACCGCGGTGCTTTTCTCCATCCTACATTGCCACTCACTGCCTATCCTAATTCAGACCCTCCGATTCACACCACCCCATGATGTTTTTCTCACTCCTACTAGTGAATGTAATGTTACACACCCATACAGTGCGCACCACCCCATGATGTTTTTCTCACTCCTACTAGTGAATGTAACGTTACGCACCATACAATGCGCAACACCCCATGATGTTTTTCTCACTCATACTAGTGAATGTAATGTTACACACCCATACAATGCGCACCACCCCGCGATGTTTTTCAGAAACCTATCCTTCATTGCCTCTGCATGTTCCCTCACCTCCCCATGCTGACCACACCGCGGTGCTTTTCTCCATCCGACATTGCCACTCACTGCCTATCCTAATTCAGACCATCCGATTCACACTTCCCCGTGATGTTTTTCTCACTCTTACTACAGAATGTAATGTTACACACCCATACAATGCGCATCACCCCGCGATATTTTTCAGAAACCTATCCTACATTGCCACTGCATGTTCCCTAACCTCCCCATGCTGACCGCTTTTCTCCATCCTACATTACCACTCACTGCCTATCCTAATTCAGACCCTCTGATTCACACCACCCCTTGATGTTTTTCTCACTCCTACTAGTGAATGTAATGTTTCACACCCATACAATGCGCACCACCCCACGATGTTTTTCAGAAACCTATCCTACATCGAAACTGCGTGTTCCCTGACCTCCCCATGCTGACAACCCCGCTTTGCTTTTCTCCATCCTACATTGCCACTCACTGCCTGTCCTAATTCAGACCCTGCAATTCACACCACCCCGTGATGTTTTTCTCACTCCTACTAGTGAATGTAATGTTACACACACATACAATGCGCACCACCCTGCGATGTTTTTCAGAAACCTATCCTACTTTGCCACTGCATGTTCCCTGACCTCACCATGCTGACCACCCCGCGGTGCTTTTCTCCATCCTACATTGCCACTCACTGCCTATCCTAATTCAGACCATCCGATTCACAACACCCCGTGATGTTTTTCTCACTCTTACTAGTGAATGTAATGTTACACACGCATACAATGCGCATCACCCCGCGATGTTTTTCAGAATCCTATCCTACATTGCCACAGCATGTTCCCCGATCTCCCCATGCTGACCAAACCGCGGTGCTTTTCACCATCCTACATTGCCACTCACTGCCTATCCTAATTCAGACCCTCCGATTCACACCACCCCGTGATGTTTTTCTCACTCCTACTAGTGAATGTAATGTTACACACCCATACAATGTGCACCACCCCGCGATGTTTTTCAGAAACCTATCCCACATTGCCACTGCATGTTCCCTGACTTCCGCATGCTGACCACCCCGCGGTGGTTTTCTCCATCCTACATTGCCACTCACTGCCTATCCTAATTCAGACCTTCCGATTCACACCACCCCGGGATGTTTTTGGCACTCCAACTAGTGAATGTAATGTTACACACCAATAAAATGCGCACCACCCCGCGATGTTTTTCAGAAACCTATCCTATATTTCCACTGAATGTTCCCTGACCTCCCCATGCTGAGCACACCGCGGTGCTTTTCTCCATCCTACATTGCCACTCACTGCCTATCCTAATTCAGACCCTCCGATTCACACCACCCCATGATGTTTTTCTCACTCCTACTAGTGAATGTAATGTTACACACCCATACAGTGCGCACCACCCCATGATGTTTTTCTCACTCCTACTAGTGAATGTAACGTTACGCACCATACAATGCGCACCACCCCATGATGTTTTTCTCACTCATACTAGTGAATGTAATGTTACACACCCATACAATGCGCACCACCCCGCGATGTTTTTCAGAAACCTATCCTTCATTGCCTCTGCATGTTCCCTCACCTCCCCATGCTGACCACACCGCGGTGCTTTTCTCCATCCGACATTGCCACTCACTGCCTATCCTAATTCAGACCATCCGATTCACACTTCCCCGTGATGTTTTTCTCACTCTTACTACAGAATGTAATGTTACACACCCATACAATGCGCATCACCCCGCGATATTTTTCAGAAACCTATCCTACATTGCCACTGCATGTTCCCTAACCTCCCCATGCTGACCGCTTTTCTCCATCCTACATTACCACTCACTGCCTATCCTAATTCAGACCCTCTGATTCACACCACCCCTTGATGTTTTTCTCACTCCTACTAGTGAATGTAATGTTTCACACCCATACAATGCGCACCACCCCACGATGTTTTTCAGAAACCTATCCTACATCGAAACTGCGTGTTCCCTGACCTCCCCATGCTGACCACGCCGCGGTGATTTTCTACATTCTACATTGCCACTCACTGCCTATCCTAATTCAGACCCTCCGAGTCACACAACCCCGTGAAGATTTTCTCACTCCTACTAGTGAATGTAATGTTACCCACCCATAAAATGCGCACCACACCGCGATGTTTTTCAGAAACCTATCCTACATCGAAACTGCGTGTTCCCTGACCTCCCCATGCTGACCACACTGCGGTGCTTTTCTCCATCCTACATTGCCACTCACTGGCTATCCTAATTCAGACCCTCCGATTCACACCACCCCGTGATGTTTTTCTCACTCCTACTAGTGAATGTAATGTTACACACCCATACAATGCGCACCACCCCGCGATGTTTTTCAGAAACCTATCCTACATTGCCACTGCATGTTCCCTGACCTCTCCATGCTGAGCATCCCGAGGTACTTTTCTCCATCCTACATTGCCATTCACTGCCTATCCTAATTCAGACCCTCCGATTCACACCACCCCGTGATGTTTTTCTCACTCCTACTAGTGAATGTAATGTTACACACCCATACAATGCGCACCACCCCGTGATGTTTTTCAGAAACCTATCCTACATTGCCACTGCATGTTCCCTGACCTCCCCATGCTGACAACCCCGCTTTGCTTTTCTCCATCCTACATTGCCACTCACTGCCTGTCCTAATTCAGACCCTGCAATTCACACCACCCCGTGATGTTTTTCTCACTCCTACTAGTGAATGTAATGTTACACACACATACAATGCGCACCACCCTGCGATGTTTTTCAGAAACCTATCCTACTTTGCCGCTGCATGTTCCCTGACCTCCCCATGCGGACCACCCCGCGGTGCTTTTCTCCATCCTACATTGCCACTCACTGCCTATCCTAATTCAGACCATCCGATTCACAACACCCCGTGATGTTTTTCTCACTCTTACTAGTGAATGTAATGTTACACACGCATACAATGCGCATCACCCCGCGATGTTTTTCAGAATCCTATCCTACATTGCCACAGCATGTTCCCCGATCTCCCCATGCTGACCAAACCGCGGTGCTTTTCACCATCCTACATTGCCACTCACTGCCTATCCTAATTCAGACCCTCCGATTCACACCACCCCGTGATGTTTTTCTCACTCCTACTAGTGAATGTAATGTTACACACCCATACAATGTGCACCACCCCGCGTTGTTTTTCAGAAACCTATCCCACATTGCCACTGCATGTTCCCTGACTTCCGCATGCTGACCACCCCGCGGTGGTTTTCTCCATCCTACATTGCCACTCACTGCCTATCCTAATTCAGACCTTCCGATTCACACCACCCCGGGATGTTTTTGGCACTCCAACTAGTGAATGTAATGTTACACACCAATAAAATGCGCACCACCCCGCGATGTTTTTCAGAAACCTATCCTATATTTCCACTGAATGTTCCCTGACCTCCCCATGCTGAGCACACCGCGGTGCTTTTCTCCATCCTACATTGCCACTCACTGCCTATCCTAATTCAGACCCTCCGATTCACACCACCCCATGATGTTTTTCTCACTCCTACTAGTGAATGTAATGTTACACACCCATACAGTGCGCACCACCCCATGATGTTTTTCTCACTCCTACTAGTGAATGTAACGTTACGCACCATACAATGCGCACCACCCCATGATGTTTTTCTCACTCATACTAGTGAATGTAATGTTACACACCCATACAATGCGCACCACCCCGTGATGTTTTTCAGAAACCTATCCTTCATTGCCTCTGCATGTTCCCTCACCTCCCCATGCTGACCACACCGCGGTGCTTTTCTCCATCCGACATTGCCACTCACTGCCTATCCTAATTCAGACCATCCGATTCACACTTCCCCGTGATGTTTTTCTCACTCTTACTACAGAATGTAATGTTACACACCCATACAATGCGCATCACCCCGCGATATTTTTCAGAAACCTATCCTACATTGCCACTGCATGTTCCCTATCCTCCCCATGCTGACCGCTTTTCTCCATCCTACATTACCACTCACTGCCTATCCTAATTCAGACCCTCTGATTCACACAACCCCTTGATGTTTTTCTCACTCCTACTAGTGAATGTAATGTTTCACACCCATAAAATGCGCACCACCCCGCGATGTTTTTCAGAAACCTATCCTACATCGAAACTGCGTGTTCCCTGACCTCCCCATGCTGACCACGCCGCGGTGATTTTCTACATCCTACATTGCCACTCACTGCCTATCCTAATTCAGACCCTCCGAGTCACACAACCCCGTGATGTTTTTCTCACTCCTACTAGTGAATGTAATGTTACCCACCCATACAATGCGCACCACACCGCGATGTTTTTCAGAAACATATCCTACATTGCCACTGCATGTTCCCTGACCTCCCCATGCTGACCACCCCACGGTGCTTTTCTCCATCCTACATTGCCACTCACTGCATATCCTAATTCAGACGGTCCGATTCACACCACCCCGTGATGTTTTTCTCACTCCTAATAGTGAATGTAATGTTACACACCCATTCAATGCGCACCACCCTGTGATGTTTTTCTAACTCGTACTAGTGAATGTAATGTTACACACCCATACAATGCGCACCACCCCGCGATGTTTTTCAGAAACCTATCCTACATTGCCACTGCATGTTCCTGACCTCCCCATGCTGACCACCCCGCGGTGCTTTTCTCCATCCTAGATTGCCACTCCCTGGCTATCCTAATTCAGACCCTCCGATTCACACCACCCCGTGATGTTTTTCTCACTCCTACTAGTGAATGTAATGTTACACACCCATACAATGCGCACCACCCCGCGATGTTTTTCAGAAACCTATCCTACATTGCCACTGCATGTTCCCTGACCTCCCCATGCTGACAACCCCGCTTTGCTTTTCTCCATCCTACATTGCCACTCACTGCCTATCCTAATTCAGACCCTCCAATTCACACCACCACGTGATGTTTTTCTCACTCCTACTAGTGAATGTAATGTTACACACACATACAATGCGCACCACCCCGCGATGTTTTTCAGAAACCTATCCTACATTGCCACTGCATGTTCCCTGACCTCCCCATGCTGACCACCCCGCGGTGCTTTTCTCCATCCTACATTGCCACTCACTGCCTATCCTAATTCAGACCATACGATTCACACCACCCCATGATGTTTTTCTCACTCCTACTGGTGAATGTAATGTTACACACCCATAAAATGCGCACAACCCCGCATTGTTTTTCAGAAACATATTCTACATTGCCACAGCATGTTCCCTGACCTCCCCATGCTGACCACCCCGCGGTGCTTTTCTCCATCCTACATTGCCACTCACTGCCTATGCTAATTCAGACCCTCCGATTCACAACACCCCATGATGTTTTTCTCACTCCTACTAGTGAATGTAATGTTACACACCCATACAATGCGCACCACCCCTCGACGTTTTTCAGAAACCTATCCTACATTGCCACTGCATGTTCCCTGAACACTCCATGCTGAGCATCCCGCGGTACTTTTCTCCATCCTACATTGCCATTCACTGCCTATTCTAATTGAGACCGTCCGATTCACACCACCCAGTGATGTTTTTCTCTCTCCTACTAGTGAATGTCATGTTACACACCCATACAATGCGCACCACCCCGTGATGTTTTTCTCACTCCTACTAGTGAATGTAATGTTACACACCCATACAATGCGCACCACCCCGCGATGTTTTTCAGAAACCTATCCTACATTGCCACTGCATGTTCCCTGACCTCCCCATGCTGACCACTCCACGGTGCTTTTCTCAATCCTACATTGCCACTCACTGCCTACACTAATTCAGACCCTCCAATTCACACCACACCGTGATGTTTTTCTCACTCCTACTAGTGAATGTAATGTTACACACCCATACAATGCGCACCACCCCGCGATGTTTTTCAGAAACCTATCCTACATTGCCAATGCATGTTCCCTGACCTCTCCATGCTGACCACCTCGCGGTGCTTTTCTCCATCCTACATTGCCACTCACTGCCTATCCTAATTCAGACCCTCCGATTCACACCACCCCGTGATGTTTTTCTCACTCCTACTAGTGAATGTAATGTTACACACCCATACAATGTGTATCACCACGCGATGTTTTTCAGAATCCTATCCTACATTGCCACTGCATGTTCCCCGACCTCCCCATGCTGACCACACCGCGGTGCTTTTCACCATCCTACATTGCCACTCACTGCCTATCCTAATTCAGACCCTCCGATTCACACCGACCCGTGATGTTTTTCTCAATCCTACTAGTGAATGTAATGTTACACACCCATACAATGTGCACCACCCCGCGATGTTTTTCAGAAACCTATCCCACATTGCCACTGCATGTTCCCTGACTTCCCCATGCTGACCACCCCGCGGTGGTTTTCTCCAACCTACATTGCCACTCACTGCCTATCCTAATTCAGACCTTCCGATTCACACCACCCCGGGATGTTTTTGGCACTCCAACTAGTGAATGTAATGATACACACCAATAAAATGCGCACCACCCCGCGATGTTTTTCAGAAACCTATCCTATATATCCACTGCATGTTCCCTGACCTCCCCATGCGGACCACCCCGTGGTGCTTTTCTCCATCCTACATTGCCACTCATTGCCTATCCTAATTCAGACCCTCCGATTCACACCACCCCGTGATGTTTTTCTCACTCCTACTAGAGAATGTAATGTTACACACCCATACAGTGCGCACCACCCAATGATGTTTTTCTCACTCCTACTAGTGAATGTAACGTTTCACACCCATACAATGCGCACCACCCCATGATGTTTTTCTCACTCATACTAGTGAATGTAATGTTACACACCCATACAGTGCGCACCACCCCGCGATGTTTTTCAGAAACCTATCCTACATTGCCTCTGCATGTTCCCTCACCTCCCCATGCTGACCACACCACGGTGCTTTTCTCCATCCGACATTGCCACTCACTGCCTATCCTAATACAGACCATCCGATTCACACTTCCCCGTGATGTTTTTCTCACTCTTACTAGAGAATGTAATGTTACACACCCATAAAATGCCCATCACCCCGCGATATTTTTCAGAAACCTATCCTACATTGCCACTGCATGTTCCCTAACCTCCCCATGCTGACCGCTTTTCTCCATCCTACATTACCACCCACTGCCTATCCTAATTCAGACCCTCTGATTCACACCACCCCTTGATGTTTTTCTCACTCCTACAAGTGAATGTAATGTTTCACACCCATACAATGCGCACCACACCGGGATGTTTTTCAGAAACCTATCCTACATTGCCACTGCATGTTCCCTGACCTCCCCATGCTGACCACCCCACGGTGCTTTTCTCCATCCTACATTGCCACTCACTGCATATCCTAATTCAGACCGTCCGATTCACACCACCCCATGATGCTTTTCTCACTCCTAATAGTGAATGTAATGTTACACACCCATTCAATGCGCACCACCCTGTGATGTTTTTCTAACTCGTACTAGTGAATGTAATGTTACACACCCATACAATGCGCACCACCCCGCGATGTTTTTCAGAAACCTATCCTACATTGTCACTGCATGTTCCTGACCTCCCCATGCTGACCACCCCGCGGTGCTTTTCTCCATCCTACATTGCCACTCACTGGCTATCCTAATTCAGACCCTCCGGTTCACACCACCCCGTGATGTTTTTCTCACTCCTACTAGTGAATGTAATGGTACACACCCATACAATGCGCACCAACCCGCGATGTTTTTCAGAAACCTATCCTACATTGCCACTGCATGTTCCGTGACTTCTCCATGCTGAGCATCCCGCGGTACTTTTCTCCATCCTTCATTGCCATTCACTGCCTATCCTAATTCAGACCCTCCGATTCACACCACCCCGTGATGTTTTTCTCACTCCTACTAGTGAATGTAATGTTACACACCCATACAATGCGCACCACCCCGCGATGTTTTTCAGCAACCTATCCTACATTGCCACTGCATGTTCCCTGACCTCCCCATGCTGACAACCCCGCTTTGCTTTTCTCCATTCTACCTTGCCACTCACTGCCTATCCTAATTCAGACCCTCCGATTAACACCACCCCGTGATGTTTTTCTCACTCCTACTAGTGAATGTAATGTTACACACCCGTACAATGCGCACCACCCCGCGAAGTTTTTCAGAAACCTATCCTACATTGCCACTGCATGTTCTTGACCTCCCCATGCTGACCACCCCGCGGTGCTTTTCTCCATGCTACATTGCGACACACTGCCTATCCTAATTCAGACCCTCCGATTCACACCACCCCGTGATGTTTTTCTCACTCCTACTCGTGAATGTAATTTTACACACCCATACAATGCGCACCACCCCGCGATGTTTTTCAGAAACCTATCCTACGTTGCCACTGCATGTTCCCTGACCTCCCCATGTTGACCACCCCGCGGTGCTTTTCTCCATCCTACATTGCCACTCACTGCCTATCCTAATTCAGACCCTCCGATTCCCACCACCCCGTGATGTTTTTCTCACTCCTAATAGTGAATGTAATGTTACACACCCATACAATGCGCACCACCCCGCGATGTTTTTCAGAAACCTATCCTATATTGCCACTGCATGTTCCCTGACCACTCCATGCTGAGCATCCCGAGGTACTTTTCTCCATCCTACATTGCCATTCACTGCCTATCCTAATTCAGACCCTCCGATTCACACCACCCGGTGATGTTTTTCTCACTCCTACTAGTGAATGTAATGTTACACACCCATACAATGCGCACCACCCCGTGATGTTTTTCAGAAACCTATCCTACATTGCCACTGCATGTTCCCTGACCTCCCCATGCTGACAACCCCGCTTTGCTTTTCTCCATCCTACATTGCCACTCACTGCCAGTACTAATTCAGACGCTGCAATTCACACCACCCCGTGATGTTTTTCTCACTCCTACTAGTGAATGTAATGTTACACACACATACAATGCGCACCACCCTGCGATGTTTTTCAGAAACCTATCCTACTTTGCCACTGCATGTTCCCTGACCTCCCCATGCTGACCACCCCGCGGTGCTTTTCTCCATCCTACATTGCCACTCACTGCCTATCCTAATTCAGACCATCCGATTCACAACACCCCGTGATGTTTTTCTCACTCTTACTAGTGAATGTAATGTTACACACGCATACAATGCGCATCACCCCGCGATGTTTTTCAGAATCCTATCCTACATTGCCACAGCATGTTCCCCGATCTCCCCATGCTGACCAAACCGCGGTGCTTTTCACCATCCTACATTGCCACTCACTGCCTATCCTAATTCAGACCCTCCGATTCACACCACCCCGTGATGTTTTTCTCACTCCTACTAGTGAATGTAATGTTACACACCCATACAATGTGCACCACCCCGCGATGTTTTTCAGAAACCTATCCCACATTGCCACTGCATGTTCCCTGACTTCCGCATGCTGACCACCCCGCGGTGGTTTTCTCCATCCTACATTGCCACTCACTGCGTATGCTAATTCAGACCTTCCGATTCACACCACCCCGGGATGTTTTTGGCACTCCAACTAGTGAATGTAATGTTACACACCAATAAAATGCGCACCACCCCGCGATGTTTTTCAGAAACCTATCCTATATTTCCACTGAATGTTCCCTGACCTCCCCATGCTGAGCACACCGCGGTGCTTTTCTCTATCCTACATTGCCACTCACTGCCTATCCTAATTCAGACCCTCCGATTCACACCACCCCATGATGTTTTTCTCACTCCTACTAGTGAATGTAATGTTACACACCCATACAGTGCGCACCACCCCATGATGTTTTTCTCACTCCTACTAGTGAATGTAACGTTACGCACCATACAATGCGCACCACCCCATGATGTTTTTCTCACTCATACTAGTGAATGTAATGTTACACACCCATACAATGCGCACCACCCCGCGATGTTTTTCAGAAACCTATCCTTCATTGCCTCTGCATGTTCCCTCACCTCCCCATGCTGACCACACCGCGGTGCTTTTCTCCATCCGACATTGCCACTCACTGCCTATCCTAATTCAGACCATCCGATTCACACTTCCCCGTGATGTTTTTCTCACTCTTACTACAGAATGTAATGTTACACACCCATACAATGCGCATCACCCCGCGATATTTTTCAGAAACCTATCCTACATTGCCACTGCATGTTCCCTAACCTCCCCATGCTGACCGCTTTTCTCCATCCTACATTACCACTCACTGCCTATCCTAATTCAGACCCTCTGATTCACACAACCCCTTGATGTTTTTCTCACTCCTACTAGTGAATGTAATGTTTCACACCCATAAAATGCGCACCACCCCGCGATGTTTTTCAGAAACCTATCCTACATCGAAACTGCGTGTTCCCTGACCTCCCCATGCTGACCACGCCGCGGTGATTTTCTACATCCTACATTGCCACTCACTGCCTATCCTAATTCAGACCCTCCGAGTCACACAACCCCGTGATGTTTTCCTCACTCCTACTAGTGAATGTAATGTTACCCACCCATACAATGCGCACCACACCGCGATGTTTTTCAGAAACATATCCTACATTGCCACTGCATGTTCCCTGACCTCCCCATGCTGACCACCCCACGGTGCTTTTCTCCATCCTACATTGCCACTCACTGCATATCCTAATTCAGACGGTACGATTCACACCACCCCGTGATGTTTTTCTCACTCCTACTAGTGAATGTAATGTTACACACCCATTCAATGCGCACCACCCTGTGATGTTTTTCTAACTCGTACTAGTGAATGTAATGTTACACACCCATACAATGCGCACCACCCCGTGATGTTTTTCAGAAACCTATCCTACATTGCCACTGCATGTTCCTGACCTCCCCATGCTGACCACCCCGCGGTGCTTTTCTCCATCCTACATTGCCACTCACTGCCTATCCTAATTCAGACCATCCGATTCACAACACCCCGTGATGTTTTTCTCACTCTTACTAGTGAATGTAATGTTACACACGCATACAATGCGCATCACCCCGCGATGTTTTTCAGAATCCTATCCTACATTGCCACAGCATGTTCCCCGATCTCCCCATGCTGACCAAACCGCGGTGCTTTTCACCATCCTACATTGCCACTCACTGCCTATCCTAATTCAGACCCTCCGATTCACACCACCCCGTGATGTTTTTCTCACTCCTACTAGTGAATGTAATGTTACACACCCATACAATGCGCACCACCCCTCGACGTTTTTCAGAAACCTATCCTACATTGCCACTGCATGTTCCCTGAACACTCCATGCTGAGCATCCCGCGGTACTTTTCTCCATCCTACATTGCCATTCATTGCCTATTCTAATTGAGACCGTCCGATTCACACCACCCAGTGATGTTTTTCTCTCTCCTACTAGTGAATGTCATGTTACACACCCATACAATGCGCACCACCCCGTGATGTTTTTCTCACTCCTACTAGTGAATGTAATGTTACACACCCATACAATGCGCACCACCCCGCGATGTTGTTCAGAAACCTATCCTACATTGCCACTGCATGTTCCCTGACCTCCCCATGCTGACCCCTCCACGGTGCTTTTCTCAATCCTACATTGCCACTCACTGCCTAAACTAATTCAGACCCTCCAATTCACACCACACCGTGATGTTTTTCTCACTCCTACTAGTGAATGTAATGTTACACACCCATACAATGCGCACCACCCCGCGATGTTTTTCAGAAACCTATCCTACATTGCCAATGCATGTTCCCTGACCTCTCCATGCTGACCACCTCGCGGTGCTTTTCTCCATCCTACATTGCCACTCACTGCCTATCCTAATTCAGACCCTCCGATTCACACCACCCCGTGATGTTTTTCTCACTCCTACTAGTGAATGTAATGTTACACACCCATACAATGTGCATCACCACGCGATGTTTTTCAGAATCCTATCCTACATTGCCACTGCATGTTCCCCGACCTCCCCATGCTGACCACACCGCGGTGCTTTTCACCATCCTACATTGCCACTCACTGCCTATCCTAATTCAGACCCTCCGATTCACACCGACCCGTGATGTTTTTCTCAATCCTACTAGTGAATGTAATGTTACACACCCATACAATGTGCACCACCCCGCGATGTTTTTCAGAAACCTATCCCACATTGCCACTGCATGTTCCCTGACTTCCCCATGCTGACCACCCCGCGGTGGTTTTCTCCAACCTACATTGCCACTCACTGCCTATCCTAATTCAGACCTTCCGATTCACACCACCCCGGGATGTTTTTGGCACTCCAACTAGTGAATGTAATGATACACACCAATAAAATGCGCACCACCCCGCGATGTTTTTCAGAAACCTATCCTATATATCCACTGCATGTTCCCTGACCTCCCCATGCGGACCACCCCGTGGTGCTTTTCTCCATCCTACATTGCCACTCATTGCCTATCCTAATTCAGACCCTCCGATTCACACCACCCCGTGATGTTTTTCTCACTCCTACTAGAGAATGTAATGTTACACACCCATACAGTGCGCACCACCCAATGATGTTTTTCTCACTCCTACTAGTGAATGTAACGTTTCACACCCATACAATGCGCACCACCCCATGATGTTTTTCTCACTCATACTAGTGAATGTAATGTTACACACCCATACAGTGCGCACCACCCCGCGATGTTTTTCAGAAACCTATCCTACATTGCCTCTGCATGTTCCCTCACCTCCCCATGCTGACCACACCGCGGTGCTTTTCTCCATCCGACATTGCCACTCACTGCCTATCCTAATTCAGACCATCCGATTCACACTTCCCCGTGATGTTTTTCTCACTCTTACTAGAGAATGTAATGTTACACACCCATAAAATGCCCATCACCCCGCGATATTTTTCAGAAACCTATCCTACATTGCCACTGCATGTTCCCTAACCTCCCCATGCTGACCGCTTTTCTCCATCCTACATTACCACTCACTGCCTATCCTAATTCAGACCCTCTGATTCACACCACCCCTTGATGTTTTTCTCACTCCTACAAGTGAATGTAATGTTTCACACCCATACAATGCGCACCACACCGGGATGTTTTTCAGAAACCTATCCTACATTGCCACTGCATGTTCCCTGACCTCCCCATGCTGACCACCCCACGGTGCTTTTCTCCATCCTACATTGCCACTCACTGCATATCCTAATTCAGACCGTCCGATTCACACCACCCCGTGATGCTTTTGTCACTCCTAATAGTGAATGTAATGTTACACACCCATTCAATGCGCACCACCCTGTGATGTTTTTCTAACTCGTACTAGTGAATGTAATGTTACACACCCATACAATGCGCACCACCCCGCGATGTTTTTCAGAAACCTATCCTACATTGTCACTGCATGTTCCTGACCTCCCCATGCTGACCACCCCGCGGTGCTTTTCTCCATCCTACATTGCCACTCACTGGCTATCCTAATTCAGACCCTCCGGTTCACACCACCCCGTGATGTTTTTCTCACTCCTACTAGTGAATGTAATGGTACACACCCATACAATGCGCACCAACCCGCGATGTTTTTCAGAAACCTATCCTACATTGCCACTGCATGTTCCGTGACTTCTCCATGCTGAGCATCCCGCGGTACTTTTCTCCATCCTTCATTGCCATTCACTGCCTATCCTAATTCAGACCCTCCGATTCACACCACCCCGTGATGTTTTTCTCACTCCTACTAGTGAATGTAATGTTACACACCCATACAATGCGCACCACCCCGCGATGTTTTTCAGCAACCTATCCTACATTGCCACTGCATGTTCCCTGACCTCCCCATGCTGACAACCCCGCTTTGCTTTTCTCCATCCTACCTTGCCACTCACTGCCTATCCTAATTCAGACCCTCCGATTAACACCACCCCGAGATGTTTTTCTCACTCCTACTAGTGAATGTAATGTTACACACCCGTACAATGCGCACCACCCTGCGATGTTTTTCAGAATCCTATCCTACATTGCCACTGCATGTTCTTGACCTCCCCATGCTGACCACCCCGCGGTGCTTTTCTCCATGCTACATTGCGACACACTGCCTATCCTAATTCAGACCCTCCGATTCACACCACCCCGTGATGTTTTTCTCACTCCTACTCGTGAATGTAATGTTACACACCCATACAATGCGCACCACCCTGCGATGTTTTTCAGAAACCTATCCTACGTTGCCACTGCATGTTCCCTGACCTCCCCATGTTGACCACCCCGCGGTGCTTTTCTCCATCCTACATTGCCACTCACTGCCTATCCTAATTCAGACCCTCCGATTCCCACCACCCCGTGATGTTTTTCTCACTCCTAATAGTGAATGTAATGTTACACACCCATACAATGCGCACCACCCCGCGATGTTTTTCAGAAACCTATCCTACATTGCCACTGCATGTTCCCTGGCCTCCCCATGCTGACCACCCCGCGGTGCTTTTCTCCATCCTACATAGCCATTCACTGCCTATCCTAATTCAGACCCTCTGATTCAGACCACCCCGTGATGTTTTTCTCAATCCTACTAGTGAATGTAATTTTACACACCCATACAAAGCGCACCACCCCGTGATGTTTTTCTCACTGCTACTAGTGAATGTAATGTTACACACCCATACAAAGCGCACCACCAAGCAATTTTTTTCAGAAACCTATCCTACATTGCCACTGCATGTTCCCTGACTTCCCCAAGCTGCCCACCCCGCGGGGCTTTTCTCCATCCTACATTGCCACTCACTGCCTATCCTAATTCAGAACTTCCGATTCACACCACCCCGGGATGTTTCTCGCACTCCAACTAGTGAATGTAATGTTACACACCAATACAATGCGCACCACCCCGCGATGTTTTTCAGAAACCTATCCTATATTTCCCCTGCATGTTCCCTGACCTCCCCATGCTGACCACCCCGCAGTGCTTTTCTCCATCCTACAATGCTACTCACTGCCTATCCTAATTCAGACCCTCCGATTCACACCATCCCGTGATGTTTTTCTCACTTCTACTAGTGAATGTAATGTTACACACCCATACAGTGCGCACCACCCCATTATGTTTTTCTCACTCCTACTAGTGAATGTAACGTTACACACCCATACAGTGCGCACCACCCCATGATGTTTTTCTCACTCATACTAGTGAATGTAATGTTACACACCCATACAATGCGCACCACCCGCGATGTTTTTCAGAAACCTATCCTACATTGCCTCTGCATGTTCCCTGACCTCTCCATGCAAACCACACCGCGGTGCTTTTCTCCATCCGACATTGCCACTCACTGCCTATCCTAATTCAGACCATCCGATTCACACCTCCCCGTGAGGTTTTTCTCACTCTTACTAGAGAATGTAATGTTACACACCCATACAATGCGCATCACCACGCGATATTTTTCAGAAACCTATCCTATATTGCCACTGCATGTTCCCTAACCTCCCCATGCTGACCGCTTTTCTCCATCCTACATTACCACTCACTGCCTATACTAATTCAGACCCTCTGATTCACACCACCACTTGATGTTTTTCTCACTCCTACTAGTGAATGTAATGTTTCACACCCATACAATGCGCACCAGCCCGCGATGTTTTTCAGAAACCTATCCTACATTGAAACTGCGTGTTCCCTGACTTCCTCATGCTGACCACGCCGCGGTGCTTTTCTCCATCCTACATTGCCACTCACTGCCTATCCTAATTCAGACCCTCCGAGTCACACAACCCCGTGATTTTTTCTCACTCCTAGTAGTGAATGTAATGTTACACACCCATACAATGCGCAAAACACCGCGATGTTTTTCAGAAACGTATCCTACATTGCCACTGCATGTTCCCTGACCTCCCCATGCTGACCACCCCACGGTGCTTTCCTCCATCCTACATTGCCACTCACTGCTTATCCTAATTCAGACCCTCCGATTCACACCACCCCGTGATGTTTTTATCACTCCTAATAGTGAATGTAATGTTACACACCCATTCAATGCGCACCACCCTGTGATGTTTTTCTAACTCGTACTAGTGAATGTAATGTTACACATCCATACAATGCGCACCACCCCGCGATGTTTTTCAGAAACCTATCCTACACTGCCACTGCATGTTCCTGACCTCCACACGCTGACAACCCCGCTTTGCTTTTCTCCATCCTACATTGCCACTCACTGCCTATCCTAATTCAGACCCTCCGATTCACACCACCCCGTGATGTTTTTCTCACTCCTACTACTGAATGTAATGTTACACACCCATACAATGCGCACCACCCCGCGATGTTTTTCAGAAAACTATCCTACATTGCCACTGCATGTTCCTGACCTCCCCATGCTGATGACCCCGCGGTGCTTTTCTCCATGCTACATTGCCACTCACTGCCTATCCTAAATCAGACCCTCCGATTCACACCACCCCGTCATATTCTTCTCATTCCAACTCGTGAATGTAATGTTACACACCCATACAATGCGCACCACCTCGCGATGTTTTTCAGAAACCTATCCTAAATTGCCACTGCATTTTCCCTGACCTCCCCATGTTGACCACCCTGCGGTGCTTTTCTCCATCCTACATTGCCACTCACTGCCTATCCTAATTCAGACCCTCCGATTCACACCACCCCGTGATGTTTTTATCACTCCTAATAGTGAATGTAATGTTACACACCCACTCAATGCGCACCACCCTGTGATGTTTTTCTAACTCCTACTAGTGAATGTAATGTTACACACCCATACAATGCGCAGCACCCCGCAATCTTTTTCAGCAACCTATCCTACATTGCCACTGCATGTTCCCTGACTTCCCCATGCTGACAACCCCGTTTACTTTTCTCCATCATACATTGCCACTCACTGCCTATCCTAATTCAGACCCTCCGATTCACACCACCCCGTGATGTTTTTCTCACTCCTACTCGTGAATGTAATGTTACACACCCATACAATGCGCACCACCCCGCGAAGTTTTTCAGAAACCTATCCTACATTGCCACTGCATGTACCCTGGCGTCAACATGCTGACCACCCCGCGGTGCTTTTCTCCATCCTACATTGCCACTCACTGCCTATCCTAATTCAGACCCTCCGATTCACACCACCACGTGATGTTTTTCTCAATCCTACTAGTGAATGTAATTTTACACACCCATACAATGCGCACCACCCCGTGATGTTTTTCTCACTCCTACTAGTGAATGTAATGTTACACACCCATACAAAGCGCACCACCAAGCAATTTTTTTCAGAAACCTATCCTAAATTTCCAGTGCATGTTCCCTGACTTCCACAAGCTGACCACCCCGCGGTGCTTTTCTCCATCCTACATTGCCACTCCCTGGCTATCCTAATTCAGACCCTCCGATTCACACCACCCCGTGATGTTTTTCTCACTCCTACTAGTGAATGTAATGTTACACACCCATACAATGTACACCACCCCGCGATGTTTTTCAGAAACCTATCCTACATTGCCACTGCATGTTCCCTGACCTCCCCATGCTGACAACCCCGCTTTGCTTTTCTCCATCCTACATTGCCACTCACTGCCTATCCTAATTCAGACCCTCCAATTCACACCACCCCGTGATGTTTTTCTCACTCCTACTAGTGAATGTAATGTTACACACACATACAATGCGCACCACCCCGCGATGTTTTTCAGAAACCTATCCTACATTGCCACTGCATGTTCCCTGACCTCCCCATGCTGACCACCCCGCGGTGCTTTTCTCCATCCTACATTGCCACTCACTGCCTATCCTAATTCAGACCATACGATTCACACCACCCCATGATGTTTTTCTCACTCCTACTGGTGAATGAAATGTTACACACCCATAAAATGCGCACAACCCCGCGTTGTTTTTCAGAAACATATTCTACATTGCCAAAGCATGTTCCCTGACCTCCCCATGCTGACCACCCCGCGGTGCTTTTCTCCATCCTACATTGCCACTCACTGCCTATGCTAATTCAGACCCTCCGATTCACAACACCCCATGATGTTTTTCTCACTCCTACTAGTGAATGTAATGTTACACACCCATACAATGCGCACCACCCCTCGACGTTTTTCAGAAACCTATCCTACATTGCCACTGCATGTTCCCTGACCTCCCCATGCTGACCACTCCACGGTGCTTTTCTCAATCCTACATTGCCACTCACTGCCTAAACTAATTCAGACCCTCCAATTCACACCACACCGTGATGTTTTTCTCACTCCTACTAGTGAATGTAATGTTACACACCCATACAATGCGCACCACCCCGCGATGTTTTTCAGAAACCTATCCTACATTGCCAATGCATGTTCCCTGACCTCTCCATGCTGACCACCTCGCGGTGCTTTTCTCCATCCTACATTGCCACTCACTGCCTATCCTAATTCAGACCCTCCGATTCACACCACCCCGTGATGTTTTTCTCACTCCTACTAGTGAATGTAATGTTACACACCCATACAATGTGCATCACCACGCGATGTTTTTCAGAATCCTATCCTACATTGCCACTGCATGTTCCCCGACCTCCCCATGCTGACCACACCGCGGTGCTTTTCACCATCCTACATTGCCACTCACTGCCTATCCTAATTCAGACCCTCCGATTCACACCGACCCGTGAGGTTTTTCTCAATCCTACTAGTGAATGTAATGTTACACACCCATACAATGTGCACCACCCCGCGATGTTTTTCAGAAACCTATCCCACATTGCCACTGCATGTTCCCTGAATTCCCCATGCTGACCACCCCGCGGTGGTTTTCTCCAACCTACATTGCCACTCACTGCCTATCCTAATTCAGACCTTCCGATTCACACCACCCCGGGATGTTTTTGGCACTCCAACTAGTGAATGTAATGATACACACCAATAAAATGCGCACCACCCCACGATGTTTTTCAGAAACCTATCCTATATATCCACTGCATGTTCCCTGACCTCCCCATGCGGACCACCCCGTGGTGCTTTTCTCCATCCTACATTGCCACTCATTGCCTATCCTAATTCAGACCCTCCGATTCACACCACCCCGTGATGTTTTTCTCACTCCTACTAGAGAATGTAATGTTACACACCCATACAGTGCGCACCACCCAATGATGTTTTTCTCACTCCTACTAGTGAATGTAACGTTTCACACCCATACAATGCGCACCACCCCATGATGTTTTTCTCACTCATACTAGTGAATGTAATGTTACACACCCATACAGTGCGCACCACCCCGCGATGTTTTTCAAAAACCTATCCTACATTGCCTCTGCATGTTCCCTCACCTCCCCATGCTGACCACACCGCGGTGCTTTTCTCCATCCGACATTGCCACTCACTGCCTATCCTAATTCAGACCATCCGATTCACACTTCCCCGTGATGTTTTTCTCACTCTTACTAGAGAATGTAATGTTACACACCCATAAAATGCCCATCACCCCGCGATATTTTTCAGAAACCTATCCTACATTGCCACTGCATGTTCCCTAACCTCCCCATGCTGACCGCTTTTCTCCATCCTACATTACCACTCACTGCCTATCCTAATTCAGACCCTATGATTCACACCACCCCTTGATGTTTTTCTCACTCCTACAAGTGAATGTAATGTTTCACACCCATACAATGCGCACCACACCGGGATGTTTTTCAGAAACCTATCCTACATTGCCACTGCATGTTCCCTGACCTCCCCATGCTGACCACCCCACGGTGCTTTTCTCCATCCTACATTGCCACTCACTGCATATCCTAATTCAGACCGTCCGATTCACACCACCCCGTGATGCTTTTCTCACTCCTAATAGTGAATGTAATGTTACACACCCATTCAATGCGCACCACCCTGTGATGTTTTTCTAACTCGTACTAGTGAATGTAATGTTACACACCCATACAATGCGCACCACCCCGCGATGTTTTTCAGAAACCTATCCTACATTGTCACTGCATGTTCCTGACCTCCCCATGCTGACCACCCCGCGGTGCTTTTCTCCATCCTACATTGCCACTCACTGGCTATCCTAATTCAGACCCTCCGGTTCACACCACCCCGTGATGTTTTTCTCACTCCTACTAGTGAATGTAATGGTACACACCCATACAATGCGCACCAACCCGCGATGTTTTTCAGAAACCTATCCTACATTGCCACTGCATGTTCCGTGACTTCTCCATGCTGAGCATCCCGCGGTACTTTTCTCCATCCTTCATTGCCATTCACTGCCTATCCTAATTCAGACCCTCCGATTCCCACCACCCCGTGATGTTTTTCTCACTCCTACTAGTGAATGTAATGTTACACACCCATACAATGCGCACCACCCCGCGATGTTTTTCAGCAACCTATCCTACATTGCCACTGCATGTTCCCTGACCTCCCCACGCTGACAACCCCGCTTTGCTTTTCTCCATCCTACCTTGCCACTCACTGCCTATCCTAATTCAGACCCTCCGATTAACACCACCCCGTGATGTTTTTCTCACTCCTACTAGTGAATGTAATGTTACACACCCGTACAATGCGCACCACCCTGCGATGTTTTTCAGAAACCTATCCTACATTGCCACTGCATGTTCTTGACCTCCCCATGCTGACCACCCCGCGGTGCTTTTCTCCATGCTACATTGCGACACACTGCCTATCCTAATTCAGACCCTCCGATTCACACCACCCCGTGATGTTTTTCTCACTCCTACTCGTGAATGTAATGTTACACACCCATACAATGCGCACCACCCCGCGATGTTTTTCAGAAACCTATCCTACGTTGCCACTGCATGTTCCCTGACCTCCCCATGTTGACCACCCCGCGGTGCTTTTCTCCATCCTACATTGCCACTCACTGCCTATCCTAATTCAGACCCTCCGATTCCCACCACCCCGTGATGTTTTTCTCACTCCTAATAGTGAATGTAATGTTACACACCCATACAATGCGCACCACCCCGCGATGTTTTTCAGAAACCTATCCTACATTGCCACTGCATGTTCCCTGACCTCCCCATGCTGACCACACCGTGGTGATTTTCTCCATCCTACATTGCCACTAACTGCCTATCCTAATTCAGACCCTCCGATTCCCACCACCCCGTGATGTTTTTCTCACTCCTATTCGTGAATGTAATGTTACACACCCATACAATGCGCACCACCCCGCGAAGTTTTTCAGAAACCTATCCTACATTGCCACTGCATGTTCCCTGACCTCCCAATGTTGATCACCCCGCGGTGCTTTTCTCCATTCTACGTTGCCACTCACTGCCTATCCTAATTCAGACCCTCCGATTCACACCACCCCGTGATGTTTTTCTCACTCCTACTAGTGAATGTAATGTTACACACCCATACAATTAGCACCACCCCGCGATGTTTTTCAGAAACCTATCCTACATTGCCACTGCATGTTCCCTGGCCTCCCCATGCTGACCACCCCGCGGTGCTTTTCTCCATCCTACATAGCCACTCACTGCCTATCCTAATTCAGACCCTCTGATTCAGACCACCCCGTGATGTTTTTCTCAATCCTACTAGTGAATGTAATTTTACACACCCATACAAAGCGCACCACCCCGTGATGTTTTTCTCACTGCTACTAGTGAATGTAATATTACACACCCATACAAAGCGCACCACCAAGCAATTTTTTTCAGAAACCTATCCTATATTGCCACTGCATGTTCCCTGACTTCCCCAAGCTGCCCACCCCGCGGGACTTTTCTCCATCCTACATTGCCACTCACTGCCTATCCTAATTCAGACCTTCCGATTCACACCACCCCGGGATGTTTTTCGCACTCCAACTAGTGAATGTAATGTTACACACCAATACAATGCGCACCACCCCGCGATGTTTTTCAGAAACCTATCCTATATTTCCCCTGCATGTTCCCTGACCTCCCCATGCTGACCACCCCGCAGTGCTTTTCTCCATCCTACAATGCTACTCACTGCCTATCCTAATTCAGACCCTCCGATTCACACCATCCCGTGATGTTTTTCTCACTTCTACTAGTGAATGTAATGTTACACACCCATACAGTGCGCACCACCCCATTATGTTTTTCTCACTCCTACTAGTGAATGTAACGTTACACACCCATACAGTGCACACCACCCCATGATGTTTTTCTCACTCATACTAGTGAATGTAATGTTACACACCCATACAATGCGCACCACCCGCGATGTTTTTCAGAAACCTATCCTACATTGCCTCTGCATGTTCCCTGACCTCTCCATGCTGACCACACCGCGGTGCTTTTCTCCATCCGACATTGCCACTCACTGCCTATCCTAATTCAGACCATCCGATTCACACCTCCCCGTGAGGTTTTTCTCACTCTTACTAGAGAATGTAATGTTACACACCCATACAATGCGCATCACCACGCGATATTTTTCAGAAACCTATCCTATATTGCCACTGCATGTTCCCTAACCTCCCCATGCTGACCGCTTTTCTCCATCCTACATTACCACTCACTGCCTATACTAATTCAGACCCTCTGATTCACACCACCACTTGAAGTTTTTCTCACTCCTACTAGTGAATGTAATGTTTCACACCCATACAATGCGCACCAGCCCGCGATGTTTTTCAGAAACCTATCCTACATTGAAACTGCGTGTTCCCTGACTTCCTCATGCTGACCACGCCGCGGTGCTTTTCTCCATCCTACATTGCCACTCACTGCCTATCCTAATTCAGGTCCTCCGAGTCACACAACCCCGTGATTTTTTCTCACTCCTAGTAGTGAATGTAATGTTACACACCCATACAATGCGCAAAACACCGCGATGTTTTTCAGAAACGTATCCTACATTGCCACTGCATGTTCCCTGACCTCCCCATGCTGACCACCCCACGGTGCTTTCCTCCATCCTACATTGCCACTCACTGCTTATCCTAATTCAGACCCTCCGATTCACACCACCCCGTGATGTTTTTATCACTCCTAATAGTGAATGTAATGTTACACACCCATTCAATGCGCACCACCCTGTGATGTTTTTCTAACTCGTACTAGTGAATGTAATGTTACACATCCATACAATGCGCACCACCCCGCGATGTTTTTCAGAAACCTATCCTACACTGCCACTGCATGTTCCTGACCTCCACACGCTGACAACCCCGCTTTGCTTTTCTCCATCCTACATTGCCACTCACTGCCTATCCTAATTCAGACCCTCCGATTCACACCACCCCGTGATGTTTTTCTCACTGCTACTACTGAATGTAATGTTACACACCCATACAATGCGCACCACCCCGCGATGTTTTTCAGAAAACTATCCTACATTGCCACTGCATGTTCCTGACCTCCCCATGCTGATGACCCCGCGGTGCTTTTCTCCATGCTACATTGCCACTCACTGCCTATCCTAAATTAGACCCTCCGATTCACACCACCCCGTCATGTTCTTCTCACTCCAACTCGTGAATGTAATGTTACACACCCATACAATGCGCACCACCTCGCGATGTTTTTCAGAAACCTATCCTAAATTGCCACTGCATTTTCCCTGACCTCCCCATGTTGACCACCCTGCGGTGCTTTTCTCCATCCTACATTGCCACTCACTGCCTATCCTAATTCAGACCCTCCGATTCACACCACCCCGTGATGTTTTTATCACTCCTAATAGTGAATGTAATGTTACACACCCACTCTATGCGCGCCACCCTGTGATGTTTTTCTAACTCCTACTAGTGAATGTAATGTTACACACCCATACAATGCGCAGCACCCCGCAATCTTTTTCAGCAACCTATCCTACATTGCCACTGCATGTTCCCTGACTTCCCCATGCTGACAACCCCGTTTACTTTTCTCCATCATACATTGCCACTCACTGCCTATCCTAATTCAGACCCTCCGATTCACACCACCCCGTGATGTTTTTCTCACTCCTACTCGTGAATGTAATGTTACACACCCATACAATGCGCACCACCCCGCGAAGTTTTTCAGAAACCTATCCTACATTGCCACTGCATGTACCCTGGCGTCCCCATGCTGACCACCCCGCGGTGCTTTTCTCCATCCTACATTGCCACTCACTGCCTATCCTAATTCAGACCCTCCGATTCACACCACCACGTGATGTTTTTCTCAATCCTACTAGTGAATGTAATTTTACACACCCATACAATGCGCACCACCCCGTGATGTTTTTCTCACTCATACGAGTGAATGTAATGTTACACACCCATACAAAGCGCACCACCAAGCAATTTTTTTCAGAAACCTATCCTAAATTTCCAGTGCATGTTCCCTGACTTCCACAAGCTGACCATCCCGCGGTGCTTTTCTCCATCCTACATTGCCACTCACTGCCTATCCTAATTCAGACCCTCCAATTCACACCACCCCGTGATGTTTTTCTCACTCCTACTAGTGAATGTAATGTTACACACCCATACAATGAGCACCACCCCGCGATGTTTTTCAGAAACCTATCCTACGTTGCCACTGCATGTTCCCTGACCTCTCCATGCTGACCACTCCGCGGTGCTTTTCTCCATCCTACATTGCCACTCACTGCCTATCCTAAATCAGACCCTCCGATTCACACCACCCCGTGATGTTTTTCTCACTCCTAATAGAGAATGTAATGTTACACACCCATACAATGCGCATCAACCCGCAAAGTTTTTCAGAAACCTATCATACATTGCCACTGCATGTTCCCTGACCTCCCCATGCCGACCACACCGCGGTGCTTTTCACCATCCTACATTGCCACTCACTGCCTATCCCAATTCAGTCCCTCCGATTCACACCACTCCGTGATGTTTTTCTCACTCCTACTAGTGAATGTAATGTTACACACCCATACAATTCGCATCACCCCGCGATGTTTTTCGGAAACCTATCCTACACTGACACTGCATGTTCCCTGACCTCCCCATGCTGACCACCCCGCGGTGCTTTTCTCCATCCTACATTGCCACTCCCTGCCTATCCTAATTCAGACCCTCCGATTCACACCACCCCGTGATGTTTTTCTCAATCCTACTAGTGAATGTAATTTTACACACCCATACAATGTGCACCACCCCGTGATGTTTTTCTCACTCCTACTAGTGAATGTAATGTTACACACACATACAAAGCGCACCACCAAGCAATTTTTTTCAGAAACCTATCCTACATTGCCACTGCATGTTCCCTGACTTCCCCAAGCTGACCACCCCGCGGTGCATTTCTCCATCCTACAGTGCCACTCACTGCCTATCCTAATTCAGACCCTCAGATTCACACCACGCCGTGATGCTTTTTTCACTCCTACTAGTGAATGTAATGTTACACCCCCATTCAATGCGCACCACCCTGTGATGTTTTTCTCACTCCTACTAGTGAATGTAATGTTACACACCCATACAATGCGCACCACCCCGCAATGTTTTTCAGCAACCTATCCTACATTGCCACTGCATGTTCCCTGACTTCCCCATGCTGACAACCCCTTTTACTTTTCTCCATCATACATTGCCACTCACTGCCTATCCTAATTCAGACCCTCCGATTCACACCACCCCGTGATGTTTTTCTCACTCCTTGTAGTGAATGAAATATTACACACCCATACAATGCGCACTACCCCGCGATGTTTTTCAGAAACCTATCCTAAATTGCCACTGCATGTTCCCTGACCTCCCCATGCTGACAACCACGCTTTGCTTTTCTCCATCCTACATTGCCACTCACTGCCTATCCTAATTCAGACCCTCCGATTCACACCACCCCGTGCTGTTTTTCTCACTCCTACTAGTGAATGTAATGTTACTCACACATACAATGCGCACCACCCCGCGATGTTTTTCAGAAACCTATCCTACATTGCCACTGCATGTTCCCTGACCTCCCCATGCTGACCACCCCGCGGTGCTTTTCCCCATCCTACATTGCCACTCACTGCCTATCCTAATTCAGACTTTCCGATTCACACCACCCCATGATGTTGTTCTCACTCGTACTAGTGAATGTAATGTTACACACCCATTCAATGCGCACCACCCTGTGATGTTTTTCTCACTCCTACTAGTGAATGTAATGTTACACACCCATACAATGCGCACCACCCCGCGATGTTTTTCAGAAACCTATCCTACATTGCCACTGCATGTTCCCTGACCTGCCCATGCTGACCACAACGTGGTGATTTTCTCCATCCTACATTGCCACTCACTGCCTATCCTAATTCAGAACCTCCGATTCACACCACTCCCTGATGTTTTTCTCACTCCTAATAGTGAATGTAATGTTACACACCCATACAATGCGCACCACCCCGCGATGTTTTTCAGAAACCTATCCTACATTGCCACTGCATGTTCCCTGACCTCCCCATGCTGACCACACCGTGGTGATTTTCTCCATCCTACATTGCCACTCACTGCCTATCCTAATTCAGACCCTCCGATTCACACCACCCCGTGATGTTTTTCTCACTCCTTGTAGTGAATGAAATATTACACACCCATACAATGCGCACTACCCCGCGATGTTTTTCAGAAACCTATCCTACATTGCCACTGCATGTTCCCTGACCTCCCCATGCTGACCACCCCGCGGTGCTTTTCCCCATCCTACATTGCCACTCACTGCCTATCCTAATTCAGACTTTCCGATTCACAACACCCCATGATGTTTTTCTCACTCCTACTAGTGAATGTAATGTTACACACCCATAAAATGCGCACAACCCCACGATGTTTTTCAGAAACCTATTCTACATTGCCACAGCATGTTCCCTGACCTACCCATGCTGACCACCCCGCGGTGCTTTTCTCCATCCTACAGTGCCACTCACTGCCTATCCTAATTCAGACCCTCCGATTCACACCACCCCGTGATGTTTTTCTCACTCCTACTAGTGAATGTAATGTTACACACCCATTCAATGCGCACGACCCTGTGATGTTTTTCTCACTCCTACTAGTGAATGTAATGTTACACACCCATACAATGCGCACGACCCAGTGATGTTTTTCAGAAACCTATCCTACATTGCCACTGCATGTTCCCTGACCTCTCCATGCTGACCACCCCGCGGTGCTTTTCTCCATCCTACATTGCCACTCACTGCCTATCCTAATTCAGACCCTACGATTTACACCACCTCGTGATGTTTTTCTCACTCCTACTAGTGAATGTAATGTTACACACCCAAACAATGCATACCACCCCGCGCTGTTTTTCAGAAACCTATCCTACATTGCCACTGCATGTTCCCTGACCTCCCCATGCTGACCACTCCGCGGTGCTTTTCTCATTCCTACATTGCCACTCATTGCCTATCCTAATTCAGACCCTCTGATTCACACCACCCCGTGATGTTTTTCTCACTCCTACTCGTGAATGTAATGTTACACACCCATTCAATGCGCACCACCCTGTGATGTTTTTCTCACTCCTACTAGTGAATGTAATGTTACACTCCCATACAATGCGCACCACCCCGCGCTGTTATTCAGAAACCTATCCTACATTGCCACTGCATGTTCCCTGGCCTCCCCAAGCTGACCACCCCGCGGTGCTTTTCTCCATCCTACATTGCCACTCACTGCCTGTCCTAATTCAGACCCTCCGATTCACACCACCCCGTGATGTTTTTCTCACTCCTACTAGTGAATGTAATGTTACACACCCATACAATGCGCACCACAACGCGATGATTTTCAGAAACCTATCCTACATTGCCACTGCATGTTCCCTGACCTCCCCATTCTGACCACTCCGCGGTGCTTTTCTCCATCGTACATTGCCACTCACTGCCTATCCTGATTCAGACCCTCCGATTCACAACACCCCGTGATGTTTTTCTCACTCCAACTAGTGAATGTAATGTTACACACCCATACAATGCGCAACTCCTCGCGATGTTTTTAAGAAACCTATCCTACATTGCCACTGCATGTTCAGTGACCTCCCCATGCTGACCACCCCATGGTGCTTTTCTCCATCCTACATTGCCACTCACTGCCTATCCTGATTTAGACCCTCCGATACACCACCCCGTGATGTTTTTCTCACTCCTACTAGTGAATGTAATATTACACACCCATACAGTGCGCACCAACCCGTGATGTTTTTCTCACTCCTACTAGTGAATGTAATGTTACACACCCATACAATGCGCAAAACACCGCGATGTTTTTCAGAAACGTATCCTACATTGCCACTGCATGTTCCCTGACCTCCCCATGCTGACCACCCCACGGTGCTTTCCTCCATCCTACATTGCCACTCACTGCTTATCCTAATTCAGACCCTCCGATTCACACCACCCCGTGATGTTTTTATCACTCCTAATAGTGAATGTAATGTTACACACCCATTCAATGCGCACCACCCTGTGATGTTTTTCTAACTCGTACTAGTGAATGTAATGTTACACATCCATACAATGCGCACCACCCCGCGATGTTTTTCAGAAACCTATCCTACACTGCCACTGCATGTTCCTGACCTCCACACGCTGACAACCCCGCTTTGCTTTTCTCCATCCTACATTGCCACTCACTGCCTATCCTAATTCAGACCCTCCGATTCACACCACCCCGTGATGTTTTTCTCACTGCTACTACTGAATGTAATGTTACACACCCATACAATGCGCACCACCCCGCGATGTTTTTCAGAAAACTATCCTACATTGCCACTGCATGTTCCTGACCTCCCCATGCTGATGACCCCGCGGTGCTTTTCTCCATGCTACATTGCCACTCACTGCCTATCCTAAATTAGACCCTCCGATTCACACCACCCCGTCATGTTCTTCTCACTCCAACTCGTGAATGTAATGTTACACACCCATACAATGCGCACCACCTCGCGATGTTTTTCAGAAACCTATCCTAAATTGCCACTGCATTTTCCCTGACCTCCCCATGTTGACCACCCTGCGGTGCTTTTCTCCATCCTACATTGCCACTCACTGCCTATCCTAATTCAGACCCTCCGATTCACACCACCCCGTGATGTTTTTATCACTCCTAATAGTGAATGTAATGTTACACACCCACTCAATGCGCGCCACCCTGTGATGTTTTTCTAACTCCTACTAGTGAATGTAATGTTACACACCCATACAATGCGCAGCACCCCGCAATCTTTTTCAGCAACCTATCCTACATTGCCACTGCATGTTCCCTGACTTCCCCATGCTGACAACCCCGTTTACTTTTCTCCATCATACATTGCCACTCACTGCCTATCCTAATTCAGACCCTCCGATTCACACCACCCCGTGATGTTTTTCTCACTCCTACTCGTGAATGTAATGTTACACACCCATACAATGCGCACCACCCCGCGAAGTTTTTCAGAAACCTATCCTACATTGCCACTGCATGTACCCTGGCGTCCCCATGCTGACCACCCCGCGGTGCTTTTCTCCATCCTACATTGCCACTCACTGCCTATCCTAATTCAGACCCTCCGATTCACACCACCACGTGATGTTTTTCTCAATCCTACTAGTGAATGTAATTTTACACACCCATACAATGCGCACCACCCCGTGATGTTTTTCTCACTCATACGAGTGAATGTAATGTTACACACCCATACAAAGCGCACCACCAAGCAATTTTTTTCAGAAACCTATCCTAAATTTCCAGTGCATGTTCCCTGTCTTCCACAAGCTGACCATCCCGCGGTGCTTTTCTCCATCCTACATTGCCACTCACTGCCTATCCTAATTCAGACCCTCCAATTCACACCACCCCGTGATGTTTTTCTCACTCCTACTAGTGAATGTAATGTTACACACCCATACAATGAGCACCACCCCGCGATGTTTTTCAGAAACCTATCCTACGTTGCCACTGCATGTTCCCTGACCTCTCCATGCTGACTACTCCGCGGTGCTTTTCTCCATCCTACATTGCCACTCACTGCCTATCCTAAATCAGACCCTCCGATTCACACCACCCCGTGATGTTTTTCTCACTCCTAATAGAGAATGTAATGTTACACACCCATACAATGCGCATCAACCCGCAATGTTTTTCAGAAACCTATCATACATTGCCACTGCATGTTCCCTGACCTCCCCATGCCGACCACACCGCGGTGCTTTTCACCATCCTACATTGCCACTCACTGCCTATCCCAATTCAGTCCCTCCGATTCACACCACTCCGTGATGTTTTTCTCACTCCTACTAGTGAATGTAATGTTACACACCCATACAATTCGCATCACCCCGCGATGTTTTTCGGAAACCTATCCTACACTGACACTGCATGTTCCCTGACCTCCCCATGCTGACCACCCCGCGGTGCTTTTCTCCATCCTACATTGCCACTCCCTGCCTATCCTAATTCAGACCCTCCGATTCACACCACCCCGTGATGTTTTTCTCAATCCTACTAGTGAATGTAATTTTACACACCCATACAATGTGCACCACCCCGTGATGTTTTTCTCACTCCTACTAGTGAATGTAATGTTACACACACATACAAAGCGCACCACCAAGCAATTTTTTTCAGAAACCTATCCTACATTGCCACTGCATGTTCCCTGACTTCCCCAAGCTGACCACCCCGCGGTGCATTTCTCCATCCTACAGTGCCACTCACTGCCTATCCTAATTCAGACCCTCAGATTCACACCACGCCCTGATGCTTTTTTCACTCCTACTAGTGAATGTAATGTTACACCCCCATTCAATGCGCACCACCCTGTGATGTTTTTCTCACTCCTACTAGTGAATGTAATGTTACACACCCATACAATGCGCACCACCCCGCAATGTTTTTCAGCAACCTATCCTACATTGCCACTGCATGTTCCCTGACTTCCCCATGCTGACAACCCCTTTTACTTTTCTCCATCATACATTGCCACTCACTGCCTATCCTAATTCAGACCCTCCGATTCACACCACCCCGTGATGTTTTTCTCACTCCTTGTAGTGAATGAAATATTACACACCCATACAATGCGCACTACCCCGCGATGTTTTTCAGAAACCTATCCTAAATTGCCACTGCATGTTCCCTGACCTCCCCATGCTGACAACCACGCTTTGCTTTTCTCCATCCTACATTGCCACTCACTGCCTATCCTAATTCAGACCCTCCGATTCACACCACCCCGTGCTGTTTTTCTCACTCCTACTAGTGAATGTAATGTTACTCACACATACAATGCGCACCACCCCGCGATGTTTTTCAGAAACCTATCCTACATTGCCACTGCATGTTCCCTGACCTCCCCATGCTGACCACCCCGCGGTGCTTTTCCCCATCCTACATTGCCACTCACTGCCTATCCTAATTCAGACTTTCCGATTCACACCACCCCATGATGTTTTTCTCACTCGTACTAGTGAATGTAATGTTACACACCCATTCAATGCGCACCACCCTGTGATGTTTTTCTCACTCCTACTAGTGAATGTAATGTTACACACCCATACAATGCGCACCACCCCGCGATGTTTTTCAGAAACCTATCCTACATTGCCACTGCATGTTCCCTGACCTGCCCATGCTGACCACAACGTGGTGATTTTCTCCATCCTACATTGCCACTCACTGCCTATCCTAATTCAGAACCTCCGATTCACACCACTCCCTGATGTTTTTCTCACTCCTAATAGTGAATGTAATGTTACACACCCATACAATGCGCACCACCCCGCGATGTTTTTCAGAAACCTATCCTACATTGCCACTGCATGTTCCCTGACCTCCCCATGCTGACCACACCGTGGTGATTTTCTCCATCCTACATTGCCACTGACTGCCTATCCTAATTCAGACCCTCCGATTCACACCACCCCGTGATGTTTTTCTCACTCCTTGTAGTGAATGAAATATTACACACCCATACAATGCGCACTACCCCGCGATGTTTTTCAGAAACCTATCCTACATTGCCACTGCATGTTCCCTGACCTCCCCATGCTGACCACCCCGCGGTGCTTTTCCCCATCCTACATTGCCACTCACTGCCTATCCTAATTCAGACTTTCCGATTCACACCACCCCATGATGTTTTTCTCACTCCTACTAGTGAATGTAATGTTACACACCCATAAAATGCGCACAACCCCACGATGTTTTTCAGAAACCTATTCTACATTGCCACAGCATGTTCCCTGACCTACCCATGCTGACCACCCCGCGGTGCTTTTCTCCATCCTACAGTGCCACTCACTGCCTATCCTAATTCAGACCCTCCGATTCACACCACCCCGTGATGTTTTTCTCACTCCTACTAGTGAATGTAATGTTACACACCCATACAATGCGCAACTCCTCGCGATGTTTTTAAGAAACCTATCCTACATTGCCACTGCACGTTCAGTGACCTCCCCATGCTGACCACCCCATGGTGCTTTTCTCCATCCTACATTGCCACTCACTGCCTATCCTGATTTAGACCCTCCGATACACCACCCCGTGATGTTTTTCTCACTCCTACTAGTGAATGTAATGTTACACACCCATACAGTGCGCATCAACCCGTGATGTTTTTCTCACTCCTACTAGTGAATGTAATGTTACACACCCAAACAATGCGCACCACCCCGCGATGTTTTTCACAAAACTATCCTACATTGCCACTGCATGTTCCTGACCTCCCCATGCTGATGAGCCCGCGGTGCTTTTCTCCATGCTACATTGCCACTCACTGCCTATCCTAAATCAGACCCTCCGATTCACACCACCCCGTCATGTTTTTCTCACTCCAACTCGTGAATGTAATGTTACACACCCATACAATGCGCACCACCTCGCGATGTTTTTCAGAAACCTATCCTAAATTGCCACTGCATTTTCCCTGACCTCCCCATGTTGACCACCCTGCGGTGCTTTTCTCCATCCTACATTGCCACTCACTGCCTATCCTAATTCAGACCCTCCGATTCACACCACCCCATGATGTTTTTCTCACTCCTAATAGTGAATGTAATGTTACACACCCGTACAATGCGCACCACCCCGCGATGTTTTTCTCACTCATACGAGTGAATGTAATGTTACACACCCATACAAAGCGCACCACCAAGCAATTTTTTTCAGAAACCTATCCTAAATTTCCAGTGCATGTTCCCTGACTTCCACAAGCTGACCATCCCGCGGTGCTTTTCTCCATCCTACATTGCCACTCACTGCCTATCCTAATTCAGACCCTCCAATTCACACCACCCCGTGATGTTTTTCTCACTCCTACTAGTGAATGTAATGTTACACACCCATACAATGAGCACCACCCCGCGATGTTTTTCAGAAACCTATCCTACGTTGCCACTGCATGTTCCCTGACCTCTCCATGCTGACCACTCCGCGGTGCTTTTCTCCATTCTACATTGCCACTCACTGCCTATCCTAAATCAGACCCTCCGATTCACACCACCCCGTGATGTTTTTCTCACTCCTAATAGAGAATGTAATGTTACACACCCATACAATGCGCATCAACCCGCAATGTTTTTCAGAAACCTATCATACATTGCCACTGCATGTTCCCTGACCTCCCCATGCCGACCACACCGCGGTGCTTTTCACCATCCTACATTGCCACTCACTGCCTATCCCAATTCAGTCCCTCCGATTCACACCACTCCGTGATGTTTTTCTCACTCCTACTAGTGAATGTAATGTTACACACCCATACAATTCGCATCACCCCGCGATGTTTTTCGGAAACCTATCCTACACTGACACTGCATGTTCCCTGACCTCCCCATGCTGACCACCCCGCGGTGCTTTTCTCCATCCTACATTGCCACTCCCTGCCTATCCTAATTCAGACCCTCCGATTCACACCACCCCGTGATGTTTTTCTCAATCCTACTAGTGAATGTAATTTTACACACCCATACAATGTGCACCACCCCGTGATGTTTTTCTCACTCCTACTAGTGAATGTAATGTTACACACACATACAAAGCGCACCACCAAGCAATTTTTTTCAGAAACCTATCCTACATTGCCACTGCATGTTCCCTGACTTCCCCAAGCTGACCACCCCGCGGTGCATTTCTCCATCCTACAGTGCCACTCACTGCCTATCCTAATTCAGACCCTCAGATTCACACCACGCCGTGATGCTTTTTTCACTCCTACTAGTGAATGTAATGTTACACCCCCATTCAATGCGCACCACCCTGTGATGTTTTTCTCACTCCTACTAGTGAATGTAATGTTACACACCCATACAATGCGCACCACAACACAATGTTTTTCAGCAACCTATCCTACATTGCCACTGCATGTTCCCTGACTTCCCCATGCTGACAACCCCTTTTACTTTTCTCCATCATACATTGCCACTCACTGCCTATCCTAATTCAGACCCTCCGATTCACACCACCCCATGATGTTTTTCTCACTCCTTGTAGTGAATGAAATATTACACACCCATACAATGCGCACTACCCCGCGATGTTTTTCAGAAACCTATCCTAAATTGCCACTGCATGTTCCCTGACCTCCCCATGCTGACAACCACGCTTTGCTTTTCTCCATCCTACATTGCCACTCACTGCCTATCCTAATTCAGACCCTCCGATTCACACCACCCCGTGCTGTTTTTCTCACTCCTACTAGTGAATGTAATGTTACTCACACATACAATGCGCACCACCCCGCGATGTTTTTCAGAAACCTATCCTACATTGCCACTGCATGTTCCCTGACCTCCCCATGCTGACCACCCCGCGGTGCTTTTCCCCATCCTACATTGCCACTCACTGCCTATCCTAATTCAGACTTTCCGATTCACACCACCCCATGATGTTTTTCTCACTCGTACTAGTGAATGTAATGTTACACACCCATTCAATGCGCACCACCCTGTGATGTTTTTCTCACTCCTACTAGTGAATGTAATGTTACACACCCATACAATGCGCACCACCCCGCGATGTTTTTCAGAAACCTATCCTACATTGCCACTGCATGTTCCCTGACCTGCCCATGCTGACCACAACGTGGTGATTTTCTCCATCCTACATTGCCACTCACTGCCTATCCTAATTCAGAACCTCCGATTCACACCACTCCCTGATGTTTTTCTCACTCCTAATAGTGAATGTAATGTTACACACCCATACAATGCGCACCACCCCGCGATGTTTTTCAGAAACCTATCCTACATTGCCACTGCATGTTCCCTGACCTCCCCATGCTGACCACACCGTGGTGATTTTCTCCATCCTACATTGCCACTCACTGCCTATCCTAATTCAGACCCTCCGATTCACACCACCCCGTGATGTTTTTCTCACTCCTTGTAGTGAATGAAATATTACACACCCATACAATGCGCACTACCCCGCGATGTTTTTCAGAAACCTATCCTACATTGCCACTGCATGTTCCCTGACCTCCCCATGCTGACCACCCCGCGGTGCTTTTCCCCATCCTACATTGCCACTCACTGCCTATCCTAATTCAGACTTTCCGATTCACACCACCCCATGATGTTTTTCTCACTCCTACTAGTGAATGTAATGTTACACACCCATAAAATGCGCACAACCCCAAGATGTTTTTCAGAAACCTATTCTACATTGCCACAGCATGTTCCCTGACCTACCCATGCTGACCACCCCGCGGTGCTTTTCTCCATCCTACAGTGCCACTCACTGCCTATCCTAATTCAGACCCTCCGATTCACACCACCCCGTGATGTTTTTCTCACTCCTACTAGTGAATGTAATGTTACACACCCATACAATGCGCAACTCCTCGCGATGTTTTTAAGAAACCTATCCTACATTGCCACTGCACGTTCAGTGACCTCCCCATGCTGACCACCCCATGGTGCTTTTCTCCATCCTACATTGCCACTCACTGCCTATCCTGATTTAGACCCTCCGATACACCACCCCGTGATGTTTTTCTCACTCCTACTAGTGAATGTAATGTTACACACCCATACAGTGCGCACCAACCCGTGATGTTTTTCTCACTCCTACTAGTGAATGTAATGTTACACACCCAAACAATGCGCACCACCCCGCGATGTTTTTCACAAAACTATCCTACATTGCCACTGCATGTTCCTGACCTCCCCATGCTGATGAGCCCGCGGTGCTTTTCTCCATGCTACATTGCCACTCACTGCCTATCCTAAATCAGACCCTCCGATTCACACCACCCCGTCATGTTTTTCTCACTCCAACTCGTGAATGTAATGTTACACACCCATACAATGCGCACCACCTCGCGATGTTTTTCAGAAACCTATCCTAAATTGCCACTGCATTTTCCCTGACCTCCCCATGTTGACCACCCTGCGGTGCTTTTCTCCATCCTACATTGCCACTCACTGCCTATCCTAATTCAGAACCTCCGATTCACACCACCCCCTGATGTTTTTCTCACTCCTAATAGTGAATGTAATGTTACACACCCATACAATGCGCACCACCCCGCGATGTTTTTCAGAAACCTATCCTACATTGCCACTGCATGTTCCCTGACCTCCCCATGCTGACCACACCGGGGTGATTTTCTCCATCCTACATTGCCACTCACTGCCTATCCTAATTCAGACCCTCCGATTCACACCAGCCCGTGATGTTTTTCTCACTCCTACTAGAGAATGTAATGTTACACACCCATACAGTGCGCACCACCCGATGATGTTTTTCTCACTCCTACTAGTGAATGTAACGTTACACACCCATACAATGCGCACCACCCCATGATGTTTTTCTCACTCATACTAGTGAATGTAATGTTACACACCCATACAGTGCGCACCACCCCGCGATGTTTTTCAGAAACCTATCCTACATTGCCTCTGCTTGTTCCCTCACCTCCCCATGCTGACCACACCGCGGTGCTTTTCTCCATCCGACATTGCCACTCACTGCCTATCCTAATTCAGACCATCCGATTCACACTTCCCCGTGATGTTTTTCTCACTCTTACTAGAGAATGTAATGTTACACACCCATACAATGCCCATCACCCCACGATATTTTTCAGAAACCTATCCTACATTGCCACTGCATGTTCCCTAACCTCCCCATGCTGACCGCTTTTCTCCATCCTACATTACCACTCACTGCCTATCCTAATTCAGACCCTCTGATTCACACCACCCCTTGATGTTTTTCTCACTCCTACAAGTGAATGTAATGTTTCACACCCATACAATGCGCACCACACCGCGATGTTTTTCAGAAACCTATCCTACTTCGAAAATTCGTGTTCCCTGACCTCCCCATGCTGACCACGCCGCGGTGCTTTTCTCCATCCTACATTGCCAGTCACTGCCTATCCTAATTCAGACCCTCCGAGTCACACAACCCCGTGATGTTTTTCTCACTCCTACTAGTGAATGTAATGTTACCCACCCATACAATGCGCACCACACCGGGATGTTTTTCAGAAACCTATCCTACATTGCCACTGCATGTTCCCTGACCTCCCCATGCTGACCACCCCACGGTGCTTTTCTCCATCCTACATTGCCACTCACTGCATATCCTAATTCACACCGTCCGATTCACACCACCCCGTGATGCTTTTCTCACTCCTAATAGTGAATGTAATGTTACACACCCATTCAATGCGCACCACCCTGTGATGTTTTTCTAACTCGTACTAGTGAATGTAATGTTACACACTCATACAATGCGCACCACCCCGGGATGTTTTTCAGAAACCTATCCTACATTGTCACTGCATGTTCCTGACCGCCCCATGCTGACCACCCCGTGGTGCTTTTCTCCATCCTACATTGCCACTCACTGGCTATCCTAATTCAGACCCTCCGATTCACACCACCCCGTGATGTTTTTCTCACTCCTACTAGTGAATGTAATGTTACACACCCATACAATGCGCACCAACCCGCGATGTTTTTCAGAAACCTATCCTACATTGACACTGCATGTTCCGTGACTTCTCCATGCTGAGCATCCCGCGGTACTTTTCTCCATCCTACATTGCCATTCACTGCCTATCCTAATTCAGACCCTCCGATTCACACCACCCCGTGATGTTTTTCTCACTCCTACTAGTGAATGTAATGTTACACACCCATACAATGCGCACCACCCCGCGATGTTTTTCAGCAACCTATCCTACATTGCCACTGCATGTTCCCTGACCTCCCCATGCTGACAACCCCGCTTTGCTTTTCTCCATCCTACCTTGCCACTCACTGCCTATCCTAATTCAGACCCTCCGATTAACACCACCCCGTGATGTTTTTCTCACTCCTACTAGTGAATGTAATGTTACACACCCATACAATGCGCACAACACCGCGATATTTTTCAGAAACCTATCCTACATTGCCACTGCATGTTCCTGACCTCCCCATGCTGACCACCCCGCGGTGCTTTTCTCCATGCTACATTGCCACACACTGCCTATCCTAATTCAGACCCTCCGATTCACACCACCCCGTGATGTTTTTCTCACTCCTACTCGTGAATGTAATGTTACACACCCATACAATGCGCACCACCCCGCAATGTTTTTCAGAAACCTATCCTACGGTGCCACTGCATGTTCCCTGACCTCCCCATGCTGACAACCCCGCTTTGCTTTTCTCCATCCTACCTTCTCACTCACTGCCTATCCTAATTCAGACCCTCCGATTAACACCACCCCGTGATGTTTTTCTCACTCCTACTAGTGAATGTAATGTTACACACCCGTACAATGCGCACAACACCGCGATATTTTTCAGAAACCTATCCTACATTGCCACTGCATGTTCCTGACCTCCCCATGCTGACCACCCCGCGGTGCTTTTCTCCATGCTACATTGCCACACACTGCCTATCCTAATTCAGACCCTCCGATTCACACCACCCCGTGATGTTTTTCTCACTCCTACTCGTGAATGTAATGTTACACACCCATACAATGCGCACCACCCAGCAATGTTTTTCAGAAACCTATCCTACGTTGCCACTGCATGTTCCCTGACCTCCCCATGTTGACCACCCCGCGGTGCTTTTCTCCATCCTACATTGCCACTCACTGCCTATCCTAATTCAGACCCTCCGATTCACACCACCCCATGATGTTTTTCTCACTCCTAATAGTGAATGTAATGTTACACACCCATACAATGCGCACCACCCCGCGATGTTTTTCAGAAACCTATCCTACATTGCCACTGCATGTTCCCTGACTTCCCCATGCTGACCACACCGTGGTGATTTTCTCCATCCTACATTGCCACTCACTGCCTATCCTAATTCAGACCCTCCGATTCACACCACCCCGTGATGTTTTTCTCACTCCTACTAGTGAATGTAATGTTACACACCAATTCAATGCGCACAACCCTGTGATGTTTTTCTAACTCCTACTAGTGAATGTAATGTTACACACCCATACAATGCGCACCACCCCGCGATGTTTTTCAGAAACCTATCCTACATTGCCACTGCATGTTCCCTGACCTCCCCATGCTGACGACCCCGCGGTGCTTTTCTCCATCCTACATTGCCACTCACTGCCTATCCTAATTCAGACCATCCGATTCACACCACCCCATGATGTTTTTCTCACTCCTACTAGTGAATGTAATGTTACACACCCATAAAATGCGCACAACCCCGCATTGTTTTTCAGAAACATATTCTACATTGCCACAGCATGTTCCCTGACTTCCCCATGCTGACCACCCCTCGGTGCTTTTCTCCATCCTACATTGCCACTCACTGCCTATCCTAATTCAGACCCTCCGATTCACACCACCCCGTGCTGTTTTTCTCACTCCTACTAGTGAATGTAATGTTACTCACACATACAATGTGCACCACCCCGCGATGTTTTTCAGAAACCTATCCTACATTGCCACTGCATGTTCCCTGACCTCCCCATGCTGACCACCCCGCGGTGCTTTTCCCCATCCTACATTGCCACTCACTGCCTATCCTAATTCAGACTTTCCGATTCACACCACCCCATGATGTTTTTCTCACTCGTACTAGTGAATGTAATGTTACACACCCATTCAATGCGCACCACCCTGTGATGTTTTTCTCACTCCTACTAGTGAATGTAATGTTACACAACCATACAATGCGCACCACCCCGCGATGTTTTTCAGAAACCTATCCTACATTGCCACTGCATGTTCCCTGACCTGCCCATGCTGACCACAACGTGGTGATTTTCTCCATCCTACATTGCCACTCACTGCCTATCCTAATTCAGAACCTCCGATTCACACCACTCCCTGATGTTTTTCTCACTCCTAATAGTGAATGTAATGTTACACACCCATACAATGCGCACCACCCCGCGATGTTTTTCAGAAACCTATCCTACATTGCCACTGCATGTTCCCTGACCTCCCCATGCTGACCACACCGTGGTGATTTTCTCCATCCTACATTGCCACTCACTGCCTATCCTAATTCAGACCCTCCGATTCACACCACCCCGTGATGTTTTTCTCACTCCTTGTAGTGAATGAAATATTACACACCCATACAATGCGCACTACCCCGCGATGTTTTTCAGAAACCTATCCTACATTGCCACTGCATGTTCCCTGACCTCCCCATGCTGACCACCCCGCGGTGCTTTTCCCCATCCTACATTGCCACTCACTGCCTATCCTAATTCAGACTTTCCGATTCACACCACCCCATGATGTTTTTCTCACTCCTACTAGTGAATGTAATGTTACACACCCATAAAATGCGCACAACCCCACGATGTTTTTCAGAAACCTATTCTACATTGCCACAGCATGTTCCCTGACCTACCCATGCTGACCACCCCGCGGTGCTTTTCTCCATCCTACAGTGCCACTCACTGCCTATCCTAATTCAGACCCTCCGATTCACACCACCCCGTGATGTTTTTCTCACTCCTACTAGTGAATGTAATGTTACACACCCATACAATGCGCAACTCCTCGCGATGTTTTTAAGAAACCTATCCTACATTGCCACTGCACGTTCAGTGACCTCCCCATGCTGACCACCCCATGGTGCTTTTCTCCATCCTACATTGCCACTCACTGCCTATCCTGATTTAGACCCTCCGATACACCACCCCGTGATGTTTTTCTCACTCCTACTAGTGAATGTAATGTTACACACCCATACAGTGCGCACCAACCCGTGATGTTTTTCTCACTCCTACTAGTGAATGTAATGTTACACACCCAAACAATGCGCACCACCCCGCGATGTTTTTCACAAAACTATCCTACATTGCCACTGCATGTTCCTGACCTCCCCATGCTGATGAGCCCGCGGTGCTTTTCTCCATGCTACATTGCCACTCACTGCCTATCCTAAATCAGACCCTCCGATTCACACCACCCCGTCATGTTTTTCTCACTCCAACTCGTGAATGTAATGTTGCACACCCATACAATGCGCACCACCTCGCGATGTTTTTCAGAAACCTATCCTAAATTGCCACTGCATTTTCCCTGACCTCCCCATGTTGACCACCCTGCGGTGCTTTTCTCCATCCTACATTGCCACTCACTGCCTATCCTAATTCAGAACCTCCGATTCACACCACCCCCTGATGTTTTTCTCACTCCTAATAGTGAATGTAATGTTACACACCCATACAATGCGCACCACCCCGCGATGTTTTTCAGAAACCTATCCTACATTGCCACTGCATGTTCCCTGACCTCCCCATGCTGACCACACCGGGGTGATTTTCTCCATCCTACATTGCCACTCACTGCCTATCCTAATTCAGACCCTCCGATTCACACCACCCCGTGATGTTTTTCTCACTCCTACTAGAGAATGTAATGTTACACACCCATACAGTGCGCACCACCCGATGATGTTTTTCTCACTCCTACTAGTGAATGTAACGTTACACACCCATACAATGCGCACCACCCCATGATGTTTTTCTCACTCATACTAGTGAATGTAATGTTACACACCCATACAGTGCGCACCACCCCGCGATGTTTTTCAGAAACCTATCCTACATTGCCTCTGCATGTTCCCTCACCTCCCCATGCTGACCACACCGCGGTGCTTTTCTCCATCCGACATTGCCACTCACTGCCTATCCTAATTCAGACCATCCGATTCACACTTCCCCGTGATGTTTTTCTCACTCTTACTAGAGAATGTAATGTTACACACCCATACAATGCCCATCACCCCGCGATATTTTTCAGAAACCTATCCTACATTGCCACTGCATGTTCCCTAACCTCCCCATGCTGACCGCTTTTCTCCATCCTACATTACCACTCACTGCCTATCCTAATTCAGACCCTCTGATTCACACCACCCCTTTATGTTTTTCTCACTCCTACAAGTGAATGTAATGTTTCACACCCATACAATGCGCACCACACCGCGATGTTTTTCAGAAACCTATCCTACTTCGAAAATTCGTGTTCCCTGACCTCCCCATGCTGACCACGCCGCGGTGCTTTTCTCCATCCTACATTGCCAGTCACTGCCTATCCTAATTCAGACCCTCCGAGTCACACAACCCCGTGATGTTTTTCTCACTCCTACTAGTGAATGTAATGTTACCCACCCATACAATGCGCACCACACCGGGATGTTTTTCAGAAACCTATCCTACATTGCCACTGCATGTTCCCTGACCTCCCCATGCTGACCACCCCACGGTGCTTTTCTCCATCCTACATTGCCACTCACTGCATATCCTAATTCACACCGTCCGATTCACACCACCCCGTGATGCTTTTCTCACTCCTAATAGTGAATGTAATGTTACACACCCATTCAATGCGCACCACCCTGTGATGTTTTTCTAACTCGTACTAGTGAATGTAATGTTACACACTCATACAATGCGCACCACCCCGGGATGTTTTTCAGAAACCTATCCTACATTGTCACTGCATGTTCCTGACCGCCCCATGCTGACCACCCCGTGGTGCTTTTCTCCATCCTACATTGCCACTCACTGGCTATCCTAATTCAGACCCTCCGATTCACACCACCCCGTGATGTTTTTCTCACTCCTACTAGTGAATGTAATGTTACACACCCATACAATGCGCACCAACCCGCGATGTTTTTCAGAAACCTATCCTACATTGACACTGCATGTTCCGTGACTTCTCCATGCTGAGCATCCCGCGGTACTTTTCTCCATCCTACATTGCCATTCACTGCCTATCCTAATTCAGACCCTCCGATTCACACCACCCCGTGATGTTTTTCTCACTCCTACTAGTGAATGTAATGTTACACACCCATACAATGCGCACCACCCCGCGATGTTTTTCAGCAACCTATCCTACATTGCCACTGCATGTTCCCTGACCTCCCCATGCTGACAACCCCGCTTTGCTTTTCTCCATCCTACCTTGCCACTCACTGCCTATCCTAATTCAGACCCTCCGATTAACACCACCCCGTGATGTTTTTCTCACTCCTACTAGTGAATGTAATTTTACACACCCATACAATGCGCACAACACCGCGATATTTTTCAGAAACCTATCCTACATTGCCACTGCATGTTCCTGACCTCCCCATGCTGACCACCCCGCGGTGCTTTTCTCCATGCTACATTGCCACACACTGCCTATCCTAATTCAGACCCTCTGATTCACACCACCCCGTGATGTTTTTCTCACTCCTACTCGTGAATGTAATGTTACACACCCATACAATGCGCACCACCCCGCAATGTTTTTCAGAAACCTATCCTACGGTGCCACTGCATGTTCCCTGACCTCCCCATGCTGACAACCCCGCTTTGCTTTTCTCCATCCTACCTTCTCACTCACTGCCTATCCTAATTCAGACCCTCCGATTAACACCACCCCGTGATGTTTTTCTCACTCCTACTAGTGAATGTAATGTTACACACCCGTACAATGCGCACAACACCGCGATATTTTTCAGAAACCTATCCTACATTGCCACTGCATGTTCCTGACCTCCCCATGCTGACCACCCCGCGGTGCTTTTCTCCATGCTACATTGCCACACACTGCCTATCCTAATTCAGACCCTCCGATTCACACCACCCCGTGATGTTTTTCTCACTCCTACTCGTGAATGTAATGTTACACACCCATACAATGCGCACCACCCCGCAATGTTTTTCAGAAACCTATCCTACGTTGCCACTGCATGTTCCCTGACCTCCCCATGTTGACCACCCCGCGGTGCTTTTCTCCATCCTACATTGCCACTCACTGCCTATCCTAATTCAGACCCTCCGATTCACACCACCCCATGATGTTTTTCTCACTCCTAATAGTGAATGTAATGTTACACACCCATACAATGCGCACCACCCCGCGATGTTTTTCAGAAACCTATCCTACATTGCCACTGCATGTTCCCTGACCTCCCCATGCTGACCACACCGTGGTGATTTTCTCCATCCTACATTGCCACTCACTGCCTATCCTAATTCAGACCCTCCGATTCACACCACCCCGTGATGTTTTTCTCACTCCTACTAGTGAATGTAATGTTACACACCAATTCAATGCGCACAACCCTGTGATGTTTTTCTAACTCCTACTAGTGAATGTAATGTTACACACCCATACAATGCGCACCACCCCGCGATGTTTTTCAGAAACCTATCCTACATTGCCACTGCATGTTCCCTGACCTCCCCATGCTGACGACCCCGCGGTGCTTTTCTCCATCCTACATTGCCACTCACTGCCTATCCTAATTCAGACCATCCGATTCACACCACCCCATGATGTTTTTCTCACTCCTACTAGTGAATGTAATGTTACACACCCATAAAATGCGCACAACCCCGCATTGTTTTTCAGAAACATATTCTACATTGCCACAGCATGTTCCCTGACTTCCCCATGCTGACCACCCCTCGGTGCTTTTCTCCATCCTACATTGCCACTCACTGCCTATCCTAATTCAGACCCTCCGATTCACACCACCCTGTGATGTTTTACTCACTCCTACTAGTGAATGTAATGTTACAAACCCATACAATGCGCACCACCCCGCGATGTTTTTCAGAAACCTATCCTACATTGCCACTGCATATTCCCTGACCTCCCCATGCTGACCACCCCGCGGTGCTTTTCTCCATGCTACATTGCCACTCACTGCCTTTCCTAATTCAGACCCTCCGATTCACACCACCCCGTGATTTTTTTCTCACTCCTATTCGTGAATGTAATGTTACACACCCATACAATGCGCACCACCCCGCGAAGTTTTTCAGAAACCTATCCTACATTGCCACTGCATGCTCCCTGACCTCCCCATGCTGACTACCCCGCGGTGCTTTTCTCCATGCTACATTGCCACTCACTGCCTTTCCTAATTCAGACCCTCCGATTCACACCACCCCGTGATTTTTTTCTCACTCCTATTCGTGAATGTAATGTTACACACCCATACAAAGCGCACCACCAAGCAATTTTTTTCAGAAACCTATCCTACATTGCTACTGCATGTTCCCAGACTTCCCCAAGCTGCCCACCCCGCGGTGCTTTTCTCCATCCTACATTGCCACTCACTGCCTATCCTAATTCAGACCTTCCGATTCACACCACCCCGGGATGTTTTTCGCACTCCAACGAGTGAATGTAATGTTACACACCAATTCAATGCGCACCACCCCACGATGTTTTTCAGAAACCTATCCTATATTTCCCCTGCATGTTCCCTGACCTCCCCATGCTGACCACCCCGCAGTGCTTTTCTCCATCCTACAATGCTACTCACTGCCTATCCTAATTCAGACCCTCCGATTCACACCATCCCGTGATGTTTTTCTCACTTCTACTAGTGAATGTAATATTACACACCCATACAGTGCGCACCACCCCATTATGTTTTTCTCACTCCTACTAGTGAATGTAACGTTACACACCCATACAGTGCGCACCACCCCATGATGTTTTTCTCAGTCATACTAGTGAATGTAATGTTACACACCCATACAATGCGCACCACCCGCGATGTTTTTCAGAAACCTATCCTACATCGAAACTGCGTGTTCCCTGACTTCCCCATGCTGACCATGCCGCGGTGCTTTTCTCCATCCTACATTGCCACTCACTCCCTATCCTAATTCAGACCCTCCGAGTCACACAACCCCGTGATTTTTTCTCACTCCTAGTAGTGAATGTAATGTTACACACCCATACAATGCGCAAAACACCGCGATGTTTTTCAGAAACGTATCCTACATTGCCACTGCATGTTCCCTGACCTCCCCATGCTGACCACCCCACGGTGCTTTCCTCCATCCTACATTGCCACTCACTGCATATCCTAATTCAGACCCTCCGATTCACACCACCCCGTGATGTTTTTATCACTCCTAATAGTGAATGTAATGTTACACACCCATTCAATGCGCACCACCCTGTGATGTTTTTCTAACTCGTACTAGTGAATGTAATGTTACACACCCATACAATGCGCACCACCCCGCGATGTTTTTCAGAAACCTATCCTACATTGCCACTGCATGTTCCTGACCTCCCCACGCTGACCACCCCGCGGTGCTTTTCTCCATCCTACATTGACACTCACTGGCTATCCTAATTCAGACGCTCCGATTCACACCACCCCGTGATGTTTTTCTCACTCCTACTAGTGAATGGAATGTTACACACACATACAATGCGCACCACCCTGCGATGTTTTTCAGCAACCTATCCTATATTGCCACTGCATGTTCCCTGACCTCCCCATGCTGACAACCCCGCTTTGCTTTTCTCCATCCTACCTTGCCACTCACTGCCTATCCTAATTCAGACCCTCCGATTCACACCACCCCGTGATGTTTTTCTCACTCCTACTACTGAATGTAATGTTACACACCCATACAATGCGCACCACCCCGCGATGTTTTTCAGAAAACTATCCTACATTGCCACTGCATGTTCCTGACCTCCCCATGCTGATGACCCCGCGGTGCTTTTCTCCATGCTACATTGCCACTCACTGCCTATCCTAAATCAGACCCTCCGATTCACACCACCCCGTCATGTTTTTCTCACTCCAACTCGTGAATTTAATGTAACACACCAATAAAATGCGCACAACCCCGCGATGTTTTTCAGAAACCTATTCTACATTGCCACAGCATGTTCCCTGACCTACCCATGCTGACCACCCCGCGGTGCTTTTCTCCATCCTACATTGCCACTCACTGCCTATCCTAATTCACACCCTCCGATTCACACCACCCCGTGATGTTTTTCTCACTCCTACTAGTGAATGTAATGTTACACACCCATTCAATGCGCACCACCCTGTGATGTTTTTCTCACTCCTACTAGTGAATGTAATGTTACACACCCATACAATGCGCACCACCCCGCGATGTTTTTCAGAAACCTATCCTACATTGCCACTGCATGTTCAGTGACCTCCCCATGCTGACCACCCCATGGTGCTTTTCTCCATCCTACATTGCCACTCACTGCCTATCCTGATTTAGACCCTCCGATACACCACCCCGTGATGTTTTTCTCACTCCTACTAGTGAATGTAATGTTACATACCCATACAGTGCGCACCAACCCGTGATGTTTTTCTCACTCCTTCTAGTGAATGTAATGTTACACACCCATACAATGCGCACCACGCCGCGATGTTTTTCAGAAAACTATCCTATATTGCCACTGCATGTTCCTGACGTCCCCATGCTGATGACCCCGCGGTGCTTTTCTCCATGCTACATTGCCACGCACTGCCTATCCTAAATCAGACCCTCCGATTCACACCACCCCGTCATGGTTTTCTCACTCCAACTCGTGAATGTAATGTTACACACCCATACAATGCGCACCACCTCGCGATGTTTTTCAGAAACCTATCCTAAATTGCCACTGCATTTTCCCTGACCTCCCCATGTTGACCACCCTGCGGTGCTTTTCTCCATCCTACATTGCCACTCACTGCCTATCCTAATTCAGAACCTCCGATTCACACCACCCCCTGATGTTTTTCTCACTCCTAATAGTGAATGTAATGTTACACACCCATACAATGCGCACCACCCCGCGATGTTTTTCAGAAACCTATCCTACATTGCCACTGCATGTTCCCTGACCTCCCCATGCTGACCACACCGTGGTGATTTTCTCCATCCTACATTGCCACTCACTGCCTATCCTAATTCAGACCCTCCGATTCACACCACCCCGTGATGTTTTTCTCACTCCTACTAGTGAATGTAATGTTACACACCCACTCAATGCGCACCACCCTGTGATGTTTTTCTAACTCCTACTAGTGAATGTAATGTTACACACCCATACAATGCGCACCACCCCGCAATGTTTTTCAGCAACCTATCCTACATTGCCACTGCATGTTCCCTGACTTCCCCATGCTGACAACCCCTTTTACTTTTCTCCATCATACATTGCCACTCACTGCCTATCCTAATTCAGACCCTCCGATTCACACCACCCCGTGATGTTTTTCTCACTCCTACTCGTGAATGTAATGTTACACACCCATACAATGCGCACCAACCCGCGAAGTTTTTCAGAAACCTATCCTACATTGCCACTGCATGTTCCCTGGCGTCCCCATGCTGACCACCCCGCGGTGCTTTTCTCCATCCTACATTGCCACTCACTGCCTATCCTAATTCAGACCCTCCGATTCACACCACCCCGTGATGTTTTTATCACTCCTAATAGTGAATGTAATGTTACACACCCATTCAATGCGCACCACCCCGTGATGTTTTTCTCACTCCTACTAGTGAATGTAATGTTACACACCCATACAATGCGCACCACACCGCGATGTTTTTCAGAAACCTATCCTACATTGCCACTGCATGTTCCCTGACCTCTCCATGCTGACCACTCCGCGGTGCTTTTCTCCATCCTACATTGCCACTCACTGCCTATCCTAATTCAGACCCTCCGATTCACACCACCCCGTGATGTTTTTCCCACTCCTACTAGTGAATGTAATGTTACACACCCATACAATGCGCATCACCCCGCGATGTTTTTCAGAAACCTATCATACATTGCCACTGCATGTTCCCTGACCTCCCCATGCCGACCACACCGCGGTGCTTTTCACCATCCTACATTGCCACTCACTGCCTATCCCAATTCAGTCCCTCCGATTCACACCACTCCGTGATGTTTTTCTCACTCCTACTAGTGAATGTAATGTTACACACCCATACAATTCGCATCACCCCGCGATGTTTTTCGGAAACCTATCCTACATTGACACTGCATGTTCCCTGACCTCCCCATGCTGACCACCCCGCGGTGCTTTTCTCCATCCTACATTGCCACTCCCTGCCTAGCCTAATTCAGACCCTTCGATTCACACCACCCCGTGATGTTTTTCTCAATCCTACTAGTGAATGTAATTTTACACACCCATACAATGTGCACCACCCCGTGATGTTTTTCTCACTCCTACTAGTGAATGTAATGTTACACACCCATACAAAGCGCACAACCAAGCAATTTTTTTCAGAAACCTATCCTACATTGCCACTGCATGTTCCCTGACTTCCCCAAGCTGACCACCCCGTGGTGCATTTCTCCATCCTACAGTGCCACTCACTGCCTATCCTAATTCAGACCCTCAGATTCACACCACGCCGTGATGCTTTTTTCACTCCTACTAGTGAATGTAATGTTACACACCCATTCAATGCGCACCACCCTGTGATGTTTTTCTCACTCCTACTAGTGAATGTAATGTTACACACCCATACAATGCGCACCACCCCGCAATGTTTTTCAGCAACCTATCCTACATTGCCACTGCATGTTCCCTGACTTCCCCATGCTGACAACCCCTTTTACTTTTCTCCATCATACATTGCCACTCACTGCCTATCCTAATTCAGACCCTCCGATTCACACCACCCCGTGATGTTTTTCTCACTCCTACTCGTGAATGTAATGTTACACACCCATACAATGCGCACCACCCCGCGAAGTTTTTCAGAAACCTATCCTACATTGCCACTGCATTTTCCCTGGCGTCCCCATGCTGACCACCCCGCGGTGCTTTTCTCGATCCTACATTGCCACTCACTGCCTATCCTAATTCAGACCCTCCGATTCACACCACCACGTGATGTTTTTCTCAATGCTACTAGTGAATGTAATTTTACACACCCATACAATGCGCACCACCCCGTGATGTTTTTCTCACTCCTACTAGTGAATGTAATGTTACACACCCATACAAAGCGCACCACCAAGCAATTTTTTTCAGAAACCTATCCTAAATTGCCACTGCATGTTCCCTGACTTCCTCAAGCTGACCACCCCGCGGTGCTTTTCTCCCTCCTACATTGCCACTCACTGCCTATCCTAATTCAGAACCTCCGATTCACACCACTCCCTGATGTTTTTCTCACTCCTAATAGTGAATGTAATGTTACACACCCATACAATGCGCACCACCCCGCGATGTTTTTCAGAAACCTATCCTACATTGCCACTGCATGTTCCCTGACCTCCCCATGCTGACCACACCGTGGTGATTTTCTCCATCCTACATTGCCACTCACTGCCTATCCTAATTCAGACCCTCCGATTCACACCACCCCATAATGTTTTTCTCACTCCTTGTAGTGAATGAAATATTACACACCCATACAATGCGCACTACCCCGCGATGTTTTTCAGAAACCTATCCTAAATTGCCACTGCATGTTCCCTGACCTCCCCATGCTGACAACCCCGCTTTGCTTTTCTCCATCCTACATTGCCACTCACTGCCTGTCCTAATTCAGACCCTCCGATTCACACCACCCCGTGATGTTTTTCTCACTCTTACTAGTGAATGTAATGTTACTCACTCATACAATGCGCACCACCCCGCGATGTTTTTCAGAAACCTATCCTACATTGCCACTGCATGTTCCCTGACCTCTCCATGCTGACCACCCCGCGGTGCTTTTCTCCATCCTACATTGCCACTCACTGCCTATCCTAATTCAGACCCTCCGATTTACATCACCTCGTGATGTTTTTCTCACTCCTACTAGTGAATGTAATGTTACACACCCAAACAATGCATACCACCCCGCGCTGTTTTTCAGAAACCTATCCTACATTGCCACTGCATGTTCCCTGACCTCACCATGCTGACCACCCCGCGGTGCTTTTCTCATTCCTACATTGCCACTCATTGCCTATCCTAATTCAGACCCTCCGATTCACACCACCCCGTGATGTTTTTCTCACTCCTACTAGTGAATGTAATGTTACACACCCATTCAATGCGCACCACCCTGTGATGTTTTTCTCACTCCTACTAGTGAATGTAATGTTACACTCCCATACAATGCGCACCACCCCGCGCTGTTTTTCAGAAACCTATCCTACATTGCCACTGCATGTTCCCTGACCTCACCATGCTGACCACCCCGCGGTGCTTTTCTCATTCCTACATTGCCACTCATTGCCTATCCTAATTCAGACCCTCCGATTCACACCACCCCGTGATGTTTTTCTCACTCCTACTAGTGAATGTAATTTTACACACCCATACAATGCGCACCACCCCGTGATGTTTTTCTCACTCCTTCTAGTGAATGTAATGTTACACACCCATACAAAGCGCACCACCAAGCAATTTTTTTCAGAAACCTATCCCACATTGCCACTGCATGTTCCCTGACTTCCCCAAGCTGACCACCCCGCGGTGCTTTTCTCCATCCTACATTGCCACTCACTGCCTATCCTAATTCAGACACTCCAATTCACGCCACCCCGTGATGTTTTTCTCACTCCTACTAGTGAATGTAATGTTACACACCCATACAATGCGCACCACCCCGCGATGTTTTTCAGAAACCTATCCTACATTGCCACTGCATGTTCCCTGACTTCCCCACGCTGACCACCCCGCGGTGCTTTTCTCCATCCTACATTGCCACTCACTGCCTATCCTAATTCAGACCCTCCAATTCAGACCACCCCGTGATGTTTTTCTCACTCCTACTAGTGAATGTAATGTTACACACCCATACAATGCGCACCACCCCGCGATGTTTTACAGAAACCTATCCTACATTGCCCCTGCATGTTCCCTGACTTCTCCATGCTGACCACTCCGCGGTGCTTTTCTCCATCCTACATTGCCACTCACTGCCTATCCTAATTCAGATCCTCAGATTCACAACACGCCGTGATGCTTTTTTCACTCCTACTAGTGAATGTAATGTTACACACACATACAATGCGCACCACCGTGCGATGTTTTTCAGAAACCTATCCTAAATTGCCACTGCATGTTCCCTGACTTCCTCAAGCTGACCAACCCGCGGTGCTTTTCTCCATCCTACATTGCCACTCACTGCCTATCCTAATTCAGACCCTCAGATTCACACCACGCCGTGATGCTTTTTTCACTCCTACTAGTGAATGTAATGTTACACACCCATTCAATGCGCACCACCCTGTGATGTTTTTCTCACTCCTACTAGTGAATGTAATGTTACACACCCATACAATGCGCACCACCCCGCAATGTTTTTCAGCAACCTATCCTACATTGCCACTGCATGTTCCCTGACTTCCCCATGCTGACAACCCCTTTTACTTTTCTCCATCATACTTGCCACTCACTGCCTATCCTAATTCAGACCCTCCGATTCACACCACCCCGTGATGTTTTTCTCACTCCTTGTAGTGAATGAAATATTACACACCCATACAATGCGCACTACCCCGCGATGTTTTTCAGAAACCTATCCTAAATTGCCACTGCATGTTCCCTGACCTCCCCATGCTGACAACCCCGCTTTGCTTTTCTCCATCCTACATTGCCACTCACTGCCTATCCTAATTCAGACCCTCCGATTCACACCACCCCGTGATGTTTTTCTCACTCCTACTAGTGAATGTAATGTTACTCACACATACAATGCGCACCACCCCGCGATGTTTTTCAGAAACCTATCCTACATTGCCACTGCATGTTCCCTGACCTCCCCATGCTGACCACCCCGCGGTGCTTTTCCCCATCCTGCATTGCCACTCACTGCCTATCCTAATTCAGACTTTCCGATTCACACCACCCCATGATGTTTTTCTCACTCCTACTAGTGAATGTAATGTTACACACCAATAAAATGCGCACAACCCCGCGATGTTTTTCAGAAACCTATTCTACATTGCCACAGCATGTTCCCTGAACTACCCATGCTGACCACCCCGCGGTGCTTTTCTCCATCCTACATTGCCACTCACTGCCTATCCTAATTCAGACCCTCCGATTCACACCACCCCGTGATGTTTTTCTCACTCCTACTAGTGAATGTAATGTTACACACCCATTCAATGCGCACCACCCTGTGATGTTTTTCTCACTCCTACTAGTGAATGTAATGTTACACACCCATACAATGCGCACAACCCCGCGATGTTTTTCAGAAACCTATCCTACATTGCCACTGCATGTTCCCTGACCTCCCCATGCTGACCACACCGTGGTGATTTTCTCCATCCTACATTGCCACTCACTGCCTATCCTAATTCAGAACCTCCGATTCACACCACTCCCTGATGTTTTTCTCACTCCTAATAGTGAATGTAATGTTACACACCCATACAATGCGCACCACCCCGCGATGTTTTTCAGAAACCTATCCTACATTGCCACTGCATGTTCCCTGACCTCCCCATGCTGACCACACCGTGGTGATTTTCTCCATCCTACATTGCCACTCACTGCCTATTCTAATTCAGACCCTCCGATTCACACCACCCCGTGATGTTTTTCTCACTCCTTGTAGTGAATGAAATATTACACACCCATACAATGCGCACTACCCCGCGATGTTTTTTAGAAACCTATCCTACATTGCCACTGCATGTTCCCTGACCTCCCCATGCTGACCACCCCGCGGTGCTTTTCCCCATCCTACATTGCCACTCACTGCCTATCCTAATTCAGACTTTCCGATTCACACCACCCCATGATGTTTTTCTCACTCCTACTAGTGAATGTAATGTTACACACCCATAAAATGCGCACAACCCCGCGATGTTTTTCAGAAACCTATTCTACATTGCCACAGCATGTTCCCTGACCTACCCATGCTGACCACCCCGCGGTGCTTTTCTCCATCCTACATTGCCACTCACTGCCTATCCTAATTCAGACCCTCCGATTCACACCACCCCGTGATGTTTTTCTCACTCCTACTAGTGAATGTAATGTTACACACCCATTCAATGCGCACCACCCTGTGATGTTTTTCTCACTCCTACTAGTGAATGTAATGTTACACACCCATACAATGCGCACGACCCAGTGATGTTTTTCAGAAACCTATCCTACATTGCCACTGCATGTTCCCTGACCTCCCCTTGCTGACCACCCCTCGGTGCTTTTCTCCATCCTACATTGCCACTCACTGCCTATCCTAATTCAGACCTTCCGATTTACACCACCTCGTGATGTTTTTCTCACTCTTACTAGTGAATGTAATGTTACACACCCAAACAATGCATACAACCCCGCGCTGTTTTTCAGAAACCTATCCTACATTGCCACTGCATGTTCCCTGACCTCCCCATGCTGACCACCCCGCGGTGCTTTTCTCCATCCTACATTGCCACTCACTGCCTATCCTAATTCAGACCCTCCGATTCACACCACCCCGTGATGTTTTTCTCACTCCTACTAGTGAATGTAATTTTACACACCCATTCAATGCGCACCACCCTGTGATGTTTTTCTCACTCCTACTAGTGAATGTAATGTTACACTCCCATACAATGCGCACCACCCCGCGCTGTTTTTCAGAAACCTATCCTACATTGCCACTGCATGTTCCCTGGCCTCCCCATGCTGACAACACCGTGGTGATTTTCTCCATCCTACATTGCCACTCACTGCCTATCCTAATTCAGACCCTCCGATTCACACCACCCCGTGATGTTTTTCTCACTCCTACTAGTGAATGTAATGTTACACACCCACTCAATGCGCACCACCCTGTGATGTTTTTCTAACTCCTACTAGTGAATGTAATGTTACACACCCATACAATGCGCACCACCCCGCAATGTTTTTCAGCAACCTATCCTACATTGCCACTGCATGTTCCCTGACTTCCCCATGCTGACAACCCCTTTTACTTTTCTCCATCATACATTGCCACTCACTGCCTATCCTATTTCAGACCCTCCGATTCACACCACCCCGTGATGTTTTTCTCACTCCTACTCGTGAATGTAATGTTACACACCCATACAATGCGCACCACCCCGCGAAGTTTTTCAGAAACCTATCCTACATTGCCACTGCATGTTCCCTGGCGTCCCCATAATGACCACCCCGCGGTGCTTTTCTCCATCCTACATTGCCACTCACTGCCTATCCTAATTCAGACCCTCCGATTCACACCACCACGTGATGTTTTTCTCAATCCTACTAGTGAATGTAATTTTACACACCCATACAATGCGCACCACCCCGTGATGTTTTTCTCACTCCTACTAGTGAATGTAATGTTACACACCCATACAAAGCGCACCACCAAGCAATTTTTTTCAGAAACCTATCCTAAATTGCCACTGCATGTTCCCTGACTTCCTCAAGCTGACCACCCCGCGGTGCTTTTCTCCATCCTACATTGCCACTCACTGCCTATCCTAATTCAGACCCTCCAATTCACACCACCCCGTGATGTTTTTCTCACTCCTACTAGTGAATGTAATGTTACACACCCATACAATGCGCACCACCCCGCGATGTTTTTCAGAAACCTATCCTACATTGCCACTGCATGTTCCCTGACCTCTCCATGCTGACCACTCCGCGGTGCTTTTCTCCATCCTACATTGCCACTCACTGCCTATCCTAATTCAGACCCTCCGATTCACACCACCCCGTGATGTTTTTCTCACTCCTACTAGTGAATGTAATGTTACACACCCATACAATGCGCATCACCCCGCGATGTTTTTCAGAAACCTCTCATACATTGCCACTGCATGTTCCCTGACCTCCCCATGCCGACCACACCGCGGTGCTTTTCACCATCCTACATTGCCACTCACTGCCTATCCCAATTCAGTCCCTCCAATTCACACCACTCCGTGATGTTTTTCTCACTCCTACTAGTGAATGTAATGTTACACACCCATACAATGCGCCCCACCCCGCAATGTTTTTCAGCAACCTATCCTACATTGCCACTGCATGTTCCCTGACTTCCCCATGCTGACAACCCCTTTTACTTTTCTGCATCATACATTGCCACTAACTGCCTATCCTAATTCAGAGCCTCCGATTCACACCACCCCGTGATGTTTTTCTCACTCCTACTAGTGAATGTAATGTTACACACCCATACAAAGCCCACCACCAAGCAATTTTTTTCAGAAACCTATCCTAAATTGCCACTGCATGTTCCCTGACTTCCTCAAGCTGACCACCCCGCGGTGCTTTTCTCCATCCTACATTGCCACTCACTGCCTATCCTAATTCAGAACCTCCAATTCACACCACTCCCTGATGTTTTTCTCACTCCTAATAGTGAATGTAATGTTACACACCCATACAATGCGCACCACCCCGCGATGTTTTTCAGAAACCTATCCTACATTGCCACTGCATGTTCCCTGAACTCCCCATGCTGACCACACCGTGGTGATTTTCTCCATCCTACATTGCCACTCACTGCCTATCCTAATTCAGACCCTCCGATTTACACCACCCCGTGATGTTTTCTCACTCCTTGTAGTGAATGAAATATTACACACCCATACAATGCGCACTACCCCGCGATGTTTTTCAGAAACCTATCCTAAATTGCCACTGCATGTTCCCTGACCTCCCCATGCTGACAACTCCGCTTTGCTTTTCTCCATCCTACATTGCCACTCACTGCCTATCCTAATTCAGTCCCTCCGATTCACACCACCCCGTGATGTTTTTCTCACTCCTACTAGTGAATGTAATGTTACTCACACATACAATGCGCACCACCCCGTGATGTTTTTCAGAAACCTATCCTACATTGCCACTGCATGTTCCCTGACCTCCCCATGCTGAACACCCCGCGGTGCTTTTCCCCATCCTACATAGCCACTCACTGCCTATCCTAATTCAGATTTTCCGATTCACACCACCCCATGATGTTTTTCTCACTCCTACTAGTGAATGTAATGTTACACAACCATAAAATGAGCACAACCCCACGTTGTTTTTCAGAAACCTATTCTACATTGCCACAGCATGTTCCCTGACCTACCCATGCTGACCACCCCGCGGTGCTTTTCTCCATCCTACATTGCCACTCACTGCCTATACTAATTCAGACCCTCCGATTCACACCACCCCGTGATGTTTTTCTCACTCCTACTAGTGAATGTAATGTTACATACCCATTCAATGCGCACCACCCTGTGATGTTTTTCTCACTCCTACTAGTGAATGTAATGTTACACACCCATACAATGCGCACGACCCAGTGATGTTCTTCAGAAACCTATCCTACATTGCCACTGCATGTTCCCTGACCTCTCCATGCTGACCACCCCGCGGTGCTTTTCTCCATCCTACATTGCCACTCACTGCCTATCCTAATTCAGACCCTCCGATTTACACCACCTCGTGATGTTTTTCTCACTCCTACTAGTGAATGTAATGTTACACACCCAAACAATGCATACCACCCCGCGCTGTTTTTCAGAAACCTATCCTACATTGCCACTGCATGTTCCCTGACCTCACCATGCTGACCACCCCGCGGTGCTTTTCTCATTCCTACATTGCCACTCATTGCCTATCCTAATTCAGACCCTCCGATTCACACCACCCCGTGATGTTTTTCTCACTCCTACTAGTGAATGTAATGTTACACACCCATTCAATGCGCACCACCCTGTGATGTTTTTCTCACTCCTACTAGTGAATGTAATGTTACACTCCCATACAATGCGCACCACCCCGCGCTGTTTTTCAGAAACCTATCCTACATTGCCACTGCATGTTCCCTGGCCTCCCCAAGCTGCCCACCCCGCGGTGCTTTTCTCCATCCTACATTGCCACTCACTGCCTATCCTAATTCAGACCCTCCGATTAACACCACCCCGTGATGTTTTTCTCAATTCTACTAGTGAATGTAATTTTACACACCCATACAATGCGCACCACCCCGTGATGTTTTTCTCACTCCTACTAGTGAATGTAATGTTACACACCCATACAAAGCGCACCACCAAGCAATTTTTTTCAGAAACCTATCCTACATTGCCACTGCATGTTCCCTGACTTCCCCAAGCTGACCACCCCGCGGTGCTTTTCTCCATCCTACATTGCCACTCACTGCCTATCCTAATTCAGACACTCCAATTCACACCACCCCGTGATGTTTTTCTCACTCCTACTAGTGAATGTAATGTTACACACCCATACAATGCGCACCAAACCGCGATGTTTTTCAGAAACCTATCCTACATTGCCACTGCATGTTCCCTGACTTCCCCACGCTGAACACCCCGCGGTGCTTTTCTCCATCCTACATTGTCACTCACTGCCTATCCTAATTCAGACTCTCCGATTCACACCACCGCATGATGTTTTTCTCACTCCTACTAGTGAATGTAATGTTACACACCCATAAAATGCGCACAACCCCGCGATGTTTTTCAGAAACCTATTCTACATTGCCACAGCATGTTCCCTGACCTCCCCATGCTGACTACCCCACGGTGCTTTTCTCCATCCTACATTGCCACTCACTGCCTATCCTAATTCATACCCTCCGATTCACACCACCCCGTGATGTTTTTCTCAATCCTACTAGTGAATTTAATTTTACACACCCATACAATGCGCACCACCCCGTGATGTTTTTCTCACTCCTATTAGTGAATGTAATGTTACACACCCATAGAAAGCGCACCACCAAGCGATTTTTTTCAGAAACCTATCCTACATTGCCACTGCATGTTCCCTGACTTCCCCAAGCTGACCACCCAGCGGTGCTTTTCTCCATCCTACAATGCCACTCACTGCCTATCCTAATTCAGAACCTCAGATTCACACCACCCCGTGATGTTTTTCTCACTCCTACTAGTGAATGTAATGTTACACACCCATTCAATACGCACCACCCTGTGATGTTTTTCTCACTCCTACCAGTGAATGTAATGTTACACACCCAAACAATACGCACCACACAGCGATGTTTTTCAGAAACCTATCCTACATTGCCACTGCATGTTCCTGACCTCCCCATGCTGACCTCCCCGCGGTGCTTTTCTCCAGCCTACATTGCCACTCACTGCCTATCCTAATTCAGACCCTCCGATCACAACACCCCGTGATGTTTTTCTCACTGCCACTAGGGAATGTAATGTTACACACCCATACCATGCGCACCTCCACGCGCTCTTTTTCAGAAACCTATCCGACATTGCCACTGCATGTTCCCTGAAATCCCCATGCTGACCACCCCGCGGTGCTTTTCGCAATCCTACATTGCCACTCCCTGCTCATCCTAATTCAGACCCTCCGATTCACACCACCCCGTGATGTTTTTCTCACTCCTACTAGTGAATGTAATGTTACACACCCATTCATATCCACCACCCTGTGATGTTTTTCTCACTCCGACTAGTGAATGTAATGTTACACACCCATACAATGCAAACCACCCACGATGTTTTTCAGAAACCTATCCTACATTGCCACTGCATGTTCCCTCACCTCCCCATGCTGACCACCCTGCGGTGCTTTTCTTCATCCTGCATTGCCACTCACTGCCTATCCTAATTCAGACCCTCCGATTCACACCACCCCGTGATGTTTTTCTCACTCCTACTAGTGAATGTAATGTTACACACCAATACAATGCGCACCACCCTGTGATGTTTTTCAGAAACCTATACTACATTGCCACTGCATGTTCCCTGACCTCCCCATGCTGACCACCCCGCGGTGCTTTTCTCCACCCTACATTGCCACTCACTGCCTATCCTAATTCAGACCCTCCGATTCACACCACCCAGTGATGTTTTTCTCCCTCCTACTAGTGAATGTAATGTTACACACCCATTCAATGCGCACCACCCTGTGATGTTTTTCTCACTCCTACTACTGAATGTAATGTTACACACCCATACAATGTGCACCACCCCGCGATGTTTTTCAGAAAGCTATCCGACATTGCCACTGCCTGGTCCCTTACCTCCCCATGCTGACCACCCCGCGGTGCTTTTCTCCATCCTACATTGACACTCACTGCCTAACCTAATTCAGACCCTCCGATTCACCCCACCCGTGATGTTTTTCTCACTCCTACTCATGAATGTAATGTCACACACCCATACAATGCGCACCATGCCGCGATGTTTTTCAGAAACCTATCCTACATTGCCACTGCATGTTCCCTGACCTCCCCATGTTGACCACCCGGCGGTGCTTTTCTCCATCCTACATTGCCACTCACTGCCTATCCTAATTCAGACCCTCCGATTCACACCACCCCGTGATGTTTTTCTCACTCCTACTAGTGAATGTAATGATACACACCCATACAATGAGCAACAACCGGCGATATTTTTCAGAAACCTATCCGACATTGCCACTGCATGTTCCCTGACCTCCCCATGCTGACCACCCCGCGGTGCTTTTCTGCATCCTACATTGCCACTCACTGCCTATCCTAATTCAGATCCTCCGATTCACTCCACCCCGTGATGTTTTTCTCAATCCTACTAGTGAATGTAATTTTACACACCCATACAATGCGCACCACCCCGTGATGTTTTTCTCACTCCTACTAGTGAATGTAATGTTACACACCTATACAAAGCGCACCACCAAGCGATTTTTTTCAGAAACCTATCCTACATTGCCACTGCCTGTTCCCTGACTTCCCCAAGCTGACCACCCCGCGGTGCTTTTCTCCATCCTACAGTGCCACTCACTGCCTATCCTAATTCAGACCCTCCTATTCACACCACCCTGTGATGTTTTCCTCACTCCTACTAGTGAATGTAATGTTACACACCCATACAATGCGCACCACCCCGCGATGTTTTTCAGAAACCTATCCTACATTGCCACTGCATTTTCCCTGACCTCCACATGCTGACCACCCGCGGTGCTTTTCTCCATCCTACATTGCCCCTCACTGCCTATCCTAATTCAGACCCTCCGATTCACACCACACCGTGAGGTTTTTCTCACTCCTACTAGTGAATGTAATGTTAGACACCCATACAGTGCGCACCTCCCCGCGACGTTTTTCAGAAACCTATCCTACATTGCCACTGTATGTTTCTTGACCTCCCCATGCTGACCACCCCGCGGTGCTTTTCTCCATCCTACATTGCCACTCACTGCCTATCCTAATTGAGACCCTCTGATTCACACCAACCCGTGATGTTTTTCTCACTCCTACTATTGAATGTAATGTTACACACCCATACAATGCGCACCACCCCGTGATGTTTTTCTCACTCCTACTAGTGTATGTAATGTTACACACCCATACAAAGCGCACCACCAAGCAATTTTTTTCACAAACATATCCTACATTGCCACTGCCTGTTCCCTGACTTCCCCAAGCTGACCACCACGCGGTGCTTTTCTCCATCCTACAGTGCCACTCACTGCCTATCCTAATTCAGACCCTCAGATTCACACCACCCCGTGATGTTTTTCTCACTCCTACTAGTGAATGTAATGTTACACACCCATTCAATGCGCACCACAATGTGATGTTTTTCTCACTCCTACTAGTGAATGTAATGTTACACACCCTAACAATTCGCACCACCCCGCGATGTTTTTCAGAACCCTATCCTACATTGCTACGGCATGTTCCTGACCTCCCCATGCTGACCACCCCGCGGTGCTTTTCTCCATCCTACATTGCCACTCACTGCCTATCCTAATTCAGACCCTCCTATTCACACCACCCTGTGATGTTTTTCTCACTCCTACTAGTGAATGTAATGTTACACCCCCATACAATGCGCACCACCCCGCGATGTTTTTCAGAAACCTATCCTACTTTGCCACTGCATGTTCCCTGACCTCCACATGCTGACCACCCGCGGTGCTTTTCTCCATCCTACATTGCCACTCACTGCCTATCCTAATTCAGACCCTCCGATTCACACCACACCGTGAGGTTTTTCTCACTCCTACTAGTGAATGTAATGTTAGACACCCATACAGTGCGCACCTCCCCGCGACGTTTTTCAGAAACCTATCCTACATTGCCACTGTATGTTTCTTGACCTCCCCATGCTGACCACACCGCGGTGCTTTTCTCCATCCTACATTGCCACTCACTGCCTATCCTGAGACCCTCTGATTCACACCACCCCGTGATGTTTTTCTCACTCCTACTAGTGAATGTAATGTTACACACCCATACAATGCGCTCCTCCCCGCGATGTTTTTCAGAAACCTATCCTACATTGCCACTGCATGTTCCCTGACCTCCCCATGCTGACCACACCGCGGTGCTTTTCTCCATCCTACATTGCCACTCACTGCCAATCCTAATTCATACCCTGCGATTCACACCAACCCTTGATGTTTTTCTCACTCCTACTTGTGAATGTAATGTTACACACCCATACAATGCCCACAACCCCGTGATGTTTTTCTCACTCCTACTAGTGAATGTAAAGTTACACACCCATACAATGCGCACCACCCCGTGATGTTTTTCAGAAACCTATCCTACATTGCCACTGCATGTTCCCTGACATCACCATGCTGACCACGATGCGGTGCTTTTCTTCATCCTGCATTGCCACTCACTGCCTATCCTAATTCAGTCACTCTGATTCACACCACCCCGTGATGTTTTTCTCACTCCTACTCCTGAATGAATGTTACACACCTATACAATGATCACCACCCCGCGATGTTTTTCAGAAACCTATCCTGCATTGCCACTGCATGTTCCCTGACCTCCCCATGCTGACCACCCTGCGGTGCTTTTCTTCATCCTTCATTGCCACTCAATGCCTATCCTAATTCAGTCCCTCTGATTCACACCACCCCGTGATGTTTTTCACACTCCTACTCCTGAATGTAATGTTACACACCCATTCAATGCGCACCATCCCACGATGTTTTTCAGAAACTTATCCTACATTGCCACTGCATGTTCCCTGACCTCCCCATGCTGACCACCCTGCGGTGTTTTTCTCCATCCTGCATTGCCACTCACTGCCTATCCTAATTCAGACCCTCCGATTCACACCACCCCCTGATGTTTTTCTCACTCCTACTCGAGAATGTAATTATACACAACCATACAATGTTCACCACGCCGTGATGTTTTTCAGAAACCTATCCTACATTGCCACTGCATGTTCCCTGACCTCCCCATACTGACCACCCCGCGGTGCTTTTCTCCATCCTACATTGCCACTCACTGCCTATCCTAATTCAGACCCTCCGATTCACACCACCCCCTGATGTTTTTCTCACTCCTACTAGTGAATGTAATGTTACACACCCATACAAAGCGCACCACCCTGTGATATTTTTCTCACTCCTACTAGTGAATGTAATGTTACACACCCATACAATGCGCACCACGCCGCGATGTTTTTCAGAAACCTATCCTACATTGCCACTGCATTTTCCCTGACCTCCCCATGCTGACCACCCTGCGGTGATTTTCTTCATCCTGCATTGCCACTCACTGCCTATCCTAATTCAGTCCCTCTGATTCACACCACCCCGTGATGTTTATCTCACTCCTACTCCTGAATGTAATGTTACACACCCATACAATGCGCACCACCCCACGATGTTTTTCAGAAACTTTTCCTACATTGCCACTGCATGTTCCCTGACCTCCCCATGCTGACCACCCTGCGGTGGTTTTCTCCATCCTGCATTGCCACTCACTGCCTATCCTAATTCAGACCCTCCGATTCACACCACCCCCTGATGTTTTTCTCACTCCTACTCGAGAATGTAATGTTACACAACCATACAATGTGCACCACGCCGTGATGTTTTTCAGAAACCTGTCCTACATTGCCACTGCATGTTCCCTGAACTCCCCATGCTGACCACCCGCGGTGCTTTTCTCCATCCTACATTGTCACTCACTGCCTATCCTAATTCAGACCCCCCGATTCACATCACCCCTTGATGTTTTTCTCACTCCTGCTAGTGAATGTAATGTTACACACCCATACAATGCGCACCACCCCGCGATATTTTTCAGAAACCTATCCTACATTGCCATTGCATGTTCCCTGACCTCCCCATACTGACCACCCCGCGGTGCTTTTCTCCATCCTACATTGCCACTCACTGCCTATCCTAATTCAGACCCTCCGATTCACACCAACCCCTGATGTTTTTCTCACTCCTACTAGTGAATGTAATGTTACACACCCATACAAAGCGCACCACCAAGCGATTTTTTTCAGAAACCTATCCTACATTGCCACTGCATGTTCCCTGACTTCCCCAAGCTGACCAACCCGCGGTGCTTTTCTCCATCCTACAGTGCCACTCACGGCCTATCCTAATTCAGACCCTCAGGTTCACACCACCCCGTGATGTTTTTCTCACTCCTACTAGTGAATATATTGTTACACACCCATTCAATGCGCACCACCCTGTGATATTTTTCTCACTCCTACAAGTGAATGTAATGTTACACACCCATACAATGCGCACCACGCCGCAATGTTTTTCAGAAACCTATCCTACATTGCCACTGTATGTTTCTTGACCTCCCCATTCTGACCACCCCGCGGTGCTTTTCTCCATCCTACATTGCCACTCACTGCCTATCCTAATTCAGACCCTCTGATTCACACCACCCCATGATGTTTTTCTCACTCCTACTAGTGAATGTAATTTTACACACCCATACAATGCTCTCCACCCCGCGATGTTTCTCAAAAACCTATCCTACATTGCCACTGCATGTTCCCTGACCTCCCCATGCTGACCACACTGCGGTGCTTTTCTCCATCCTACATTGCCACTCACTGCCTATCCTAATTCAGACCCTCCGTTTCACACCAACCCGTGATGTTTTTCTCACTCCTACTCGTGAATGTAATGTTACACACCCATAAAATGCGCACCACCCCGTGATGTTTTTCTCACTCCTACTAGTGAATGTAATGTTACACACCCATACAATGCGCACCACCCCGCGATTTTTTTCAGAAACCTATCCTACATTGCCACTGCATGTTCCCTGATTTCCCCAAGCTGACCACCCCGCAGTGCTTTTCTCCATCCTACATTGCCACTCACTGCCTATCCTAATTCAGACCCTCCGATTCACACCACCCCGTGATGTTTTTCTCACTCCTACTAGTGAATGTAATGTTACACTCCCATACAATGCGCACCACCCCGCGATGTTTTTCAGAAATCTATCCTACATTGCGAATGCATGTTCCCTGACCTCCCTAAGCTGACCAGCCCGCAGTGCTTTTCTCCATCCTACATTGCCACTCACTGCCTGTCCTAAATCAGACCCTCCGCTTAACACCACCCCGTGATGTTTTTCTCACTCCTACTAGTGAATGTAATCTTACACACCCGTACAATGCGCACCACCCCGCGATGTTTTTCAGAAACCTATCCTACATTGCCACTGCATGTTCCCTGACATCCCCATGCTGACCACCCTGCGGTGCTTTTCTTCATCCTGCATTGCCACTCACTGCCTATCCTAATTCAGTCCCTCTGATTCACACCACCCCGTGATGTTTTTCTCACTCCTACTCCTGAATGTAATGTTACACACCCATACAATGCGCACCACCCCACGATGTTTTTCAGAAACCTATCCTACATTGCCACTGCATGTTCCCTGACCTCCCCATGCTGACCACCCTGCGGTGCTTTTCTTCATCCTGCATTGCCACTCACTGCCTATCCTAATTCAGTCCCTCTGATTCACAGCACCCCGTGATGTTTTTCTCACTCCTACCCCTGAATGTAATGTTACACACCCATACAAAGCGCACCACCAAGCGATTTTTTTCAGAAACCTATCCTACATTGCCACTGCATGTTCCCTGACTTCCCCAAGCTGAGCACCCCGCGGTGCTTTTCTCCATCCTACAGTGCCACTCACTGCCTATCCTAATTCAGACCCTCCGATTCACACCACCCCGTGATGTTTTTCTCACTCCTACTAGTGAATATAATGTTACACACCCATTCAATGCACACCACCCTGTGATATTTTTCTCACTCCTACTAGTGAATGTAATGTTACACACCCTTACAATGCGCACCACCCCGCGTTGTTTTTCAGAAACCTATCCTACATTGCCACTGCATGTTCCTTGACCACCCCATGCTGACCACCACACGGTGCTTTTCTCCATCCTACATTGCCACTCACTGCCTATACTATTTCAGACCCTCCGATTCACACCACCCCGTGATGTTTTTCTCACTCCTACTAGTGAATATTATGTTACACTCCCTTACACTGCGCACCACCCCGCGATGTTTTTCAGAAACCTATCCTACATTGCCAGTGCATGTTCCCTGACCTCCCCATGCTGACCACCCTGCGGTGCTTTTCTCCATCCTGCATTGCCACTCACTGCCTATCCTAATTCAGTCCCTCTGATTCACACCACCCCGTGATGTTTATCTCACTCCTACTCCTGAATGTAATGTTACACACCCATACAATGCGCACCACCCCACGAAGTTTTTCACAAACTTATCCACCATTGCCACTGCATGTTCCCTGAACTCCCCATTTTGACCACCCCGCGGTGCTTTTCTCCATCCTACATTGCCACTCACTGCCTATCCTAATTCAGACCCTCCGATTCACAAAACACCGTGATGTTTTTCTCACTCCTACTCGTGAATGTAATGTTACACACCCATACCATGCGCACCACCCCGTGATGTTTTTCTCACTCCTACTAGTGACTGTAATGTTACACACCCATACAAAGCGCACCACCAAGCGATTTTTTTCAGAAACCTATCCTACATTGCCACTGCATGTTCCCTGATTTCCCCAACTGACCACCCCACGGTGCTTTTCTCCATCCTACAGTGCCACTCACTGCCTATCATAATTCAGACCCTCAGATTCACACCACCCCGTGATGTTTTTCTCACTCCTACTAGTAAATATAATGTTACACACCCATTCAATGCGCACCACCCTGTGATATTTTTCTCACTCCTACTAGTGAATGTAATGTTACACACCCATACAATGTGCACCACCCCGCGATGTTTTTCAGAAACCTATCCTAAATTGCCACTGCATGTTCCCTGACCTCCCCATGCTGACCACCCCACGGTGCTTTTCTCCATCCTACATTGCCACTCACTGCCTATACTATTTCAGACCCTCCAATTCACACCACCCCGTGATGTTTTTCTCACTCCTACTGGTGAATGTTATGTTACACACCCATACAATGCGCACCACCCCGCGATGTTTTTCAGAAACCTATCCTACATTGCCAGTGCATGTTCCCCGACCTCCCCATGCTGACCACCCTGCGGTGCTTTTCTCCATCCTGCATTGCCACTCACTGCCTATCCTAATTCAGTCCCTCTAATTCACAGAACCGCGTGATGTTTATCTCACTCCTAGTCCTGAATGTAATGTTACACACCCATACAATGCGCACCACCCCACGAAGTTTTTCAGAAACTTATCCTATATTGCCACTGCATGTTCCCTGACCTCCCCATGCTACCACCCTGCGGTGGTTTTCTCCATCCTACATAGCCACTCAATGCCTATCCTAATTCAGACTCTCCGATTCACAACACCCCGTGATGTGTTTCTCACTCCTACTAGTGAATGTAATGTTACACACCCATACAATGCGCTCCACCCCGCGATGTTTTTCAGAAACCTATCCTATATATCCAGTGCATGTTCCCTGACCTCCCCATTTTGACCACCCCGCGGTGCTTTTCTCCATCCTACATTGCCACTCAATGCCTATTCTAATTCAGACCCTCCGATTCACACCACCCCGTGATGTTTTTCTCACTCCTACTCGTGAATGTAATGTTACACACCCATACCATGCGCACCACCCCGTGATGTTTTTCTCACTCCTACTAGTTTCTGTAATGTTACACACCCATACAAAGCGCACCACCAAGCGATTTTTTTCAGAAACCTATCCTACATTGCCACTGCATGTTCCCTGACTTTCCCAAGCTGACCACCCCGCTGTGCTTTTCTCCAACCTACAGTGCCACTCACTGCCTATCCTAATTCAGACCCTCCGATTCACACCAACCCGTGATGTTTTTCTCACTCCTACTAGGGAATGTAATGTTACACACCCATTCAATGCGCACCACCCTGTGATGTTTTTCTCACTCCTACTAGTGAATGTAATGTTACACACCCATACAATGCGCATCACCCCGCGATGTTTTACAGAAACCTATCCTACATTGCGAATGCATGTTCCCTGACGTTCCCATGCTGACCACCCCGCGGTGCTTTTCTCCATCCTACATTGCCACTCAGTGCCTATCCTAATTCAGACGCTCCGATTCACACCACCCCGTTATGTTTTTCTCACTCCTACTAGTGAATGCAATGTTACACACCCATTCAATGCGCACCACCCTGTGATTTTTTTCTCACTCCTACTAATGAATGTAATTTTACACACCCATACAATGGGCACCACCCTGCGATGTTTTTCAGAAACCTATCCTACATTGCCACTGCATGTTCCTGACCTCCCAATGCTGAGTAACTCGCGGTGCTTTTCTCCATCCTAAATTGCCACGCACTGCCTATCCTAATTCAGACCCTCCGATTCACACCACACCGTGATGTTTTTCTCCCTCCTACTAGTGAATGTAATGTTACACACCCATACAATGTGCAACACCCCGCGATGTTTTTCAGAAACCTATCCTACATTGCCACTGCATGTTCCCTGACCTAACCATGCTGAGCAACCCGCGGTGCTTTTCTCCACCCGACATTGCCACTCACTGCCTATCCTAAATCAGATCCTCCGATTAACACCACCCCGTGATGTTTTTCTCACTCCTACTAGTGAATGGAATGTTACACACCCATTCAATGCGCACCACCCTGTGATGTTTTTCTCACTCCTACTAGTGAATGTAATCTTACACACCCCTACAATGCGCACCACGCCGCGATGTTTTTCAGAAACCTATCCTACATTGCCACTGCATGTTCCCGGACCTCCCCACGGTGACCACGCCGCGGTGCTTTTCTCCATCCTACATTGCCACTCACTGCCTATCCTATTCCAGACCCTCCGATTCACACCACCCCGTGATGTTTTTCTCACTCCTACTAGTGAATGTTATGTTACACACCCATACAATGCGCACCACTCCGCGATGTTTTTCAGAAACCTATCCTACATTGCCACTGCATGTTCCCTGACCTCCCCATGCTGACCACCCTGCGGTGTTTTTCTTCATCCTGCATTGCCACTCACTGCCTATTCTAATTCAGTCCCTCTAATTCACACCACCCCGTGATGTTTATCTCACTCCTACTCCTGAATGTTATGTTACACACCCATACAATGCGCACCACCCCACGATGTTTTTCAGAACCTTATCCTACTTTGCCACTGTATGTTCCCTGACCTCCCCATGCTGACCACCCTGCTGTGCTTTTCTCCATCCTGCATTGCCACTCACTGCCTATCCTAATTCAGACCCTCCGATTCACACCACGCCGTGATGTTTTTCTCAGTCCTACTAGTGAATGTAATGTTACACACCCATACAATGCGCACCACCGCGCGACGTTTTTCAGAAACCGATATTACATTGCCACTGTATGTTTCTTGACCTCCCCATGCTGACCACCCCGCGCTGCTTTTCTCCATCCTACATTGCCACACACTGCCTATCCTAATTCAGACCCTCCGATTCACACTACCCCATGATGGTTTTCTCACTCCTACTAGTGAATGTAATGTTACACACCCATAAAATGCGCTCCACCCCGCGATGTTTTTCAGAAACCTATCCTACATTGCCACTGCATGTTCCCTGACCTCCCCATGCTGACCACACCGCGGTGCTTTTCTCCATCCTACATTGCCACTCACTGCCAATCCTAATTCAGACCCTCCGATTCACACCAACTCGTGATGTTTTTCTCACTCCTACTCGTGAATGTAATGTTACACACCCATACAATGCGCACCACCCCGTGATGTTTTTCTCACTCCTACTAGTGAATGTAATGTTACACAACCATACAATGCGCACCACCCCGCGATTTTGTTCAGAAACCTATCCTACATTGCCACTGCATGTTCCCTGATTTCCCCAAGCTGACCACCCCGCGGTGCTTTTCTCCATCCTACATTGCCACTCACTGCCTATACTATTTCAGACACTCCGATTCACACCACCCCGTGATGTTTTTCTCACTCCTACTAGTGAATGTTATGTTACACACCCATACAATGCGCACCACCCCGCGATGTTTTTCAGAAACCTATCCTACATTGCCAGTGCATGTTCCCTGACCTCCCCATGCTGACCACCCTGCGGTGCTTTTCTCCATCCTGCATTGCCACTCACTGCCTATCCTAAATCAGTCCCTCTGATTCACACCACCCCGTGATGTTTATCTCACTCCTACTCCTGAATGTAATGTTACACACCCATACAATGCGCACCACCCCACGAAGTTTTTCAGAAACTTATCCTACATTGCCACTGCATGTTCCCTGACCTCCCCATGCTGACCACCTTGCGGTGGTTTTCTCCATCCTGCATTGCCCCTCACTGCCTATCCTAATTCAGACCCTCCGATTTACACCACCCCGTGATGTTTTTCTCACTCCTACACGTGAATGTAATGGTACACACCCATACAATGTGCACAACGCCGCGATGTTTTTCAGAAACCTATCCTACATTGCCACTGCATGTTCCCTGACCTCCCCATTTTGACCACCCCGCGGTGCTTTTCTCCATCCTACATTGCCACTCAATGCCTATCCTAATTCAGACCCTCCGATTCACAGAACCCCGTGATGTGTTTCTCACTCCTACTAGTGAATGTAATGTTACACCCCCATACAATGCGCTCCACACCGCCATGTTTTTCAGAAACCTATCCTACATATCCACTGCATGTTCCCTCACCTCCCCATTTTGACCACCCCGCGGTGCTTTTCTCCATCCTACATTGCCACTCACTGCCTATCCTAATTCAGACCCTCCGATTCACACCACCCCGTGATGTTTTTCTCACTCCTACTCGTGAATGTAATGTTACACACCCATACCATGCGCACCACCCCGTGATGTTTTTCTCACTCCTACTAGTGACTGTAATGTTACACACCCATACAAAGCACACCACGAAGCGATTTTTTTCAGAAACCTATCCTACATTGCCACTGCATGTTCCCTGACTTCCCCAAGCTGACCACCCCGCGGTGCTTTTCTCCAACCTACAGTGCCACTCACTACCTATCCTAATTCAGACCCTCAGATTCACACCACCCCGTGATGTTTTTCTCACTCCTACTAGTGAATGTAATGTTACACCCCCATACAATGCGCACAACCCCGCGAAGTTTTTCAGAAACCTATTCTACATTGCCACTGCATGTTCCCTGATCTCCCCATGCTGACCACCCGGCGGTGCTTTTCTCCATCCTACATTGCCACTCACTGCCTATAATAATTCAGACCCTCCAATTCACACCACCCCGTGATATTTTTCTCACTCCTACTAGTGAATGTAATGTTACACACCCATACAATGCGCACCACCCCGCGATGTTTTTCAGAAACCTTTCCTACAATGCCATTGCATGTTCCCTGACCTCCCCATGCTGACCACCCCGCGGTGCTTTTCTCCACCCGACATTGCCACTCACTGCCTATCCTAAATCAGACCCTCCGATTAACACCTCCCCGTGATGTTTTTCTCACTCCTACTAGTGAATGGAATGTTACACACCCATTCAATGCGCACCACCCTGTGATGTTTTTCTCACTCCTACTAGTGAATGTAATCTTACACACCCGTACAATGCGCACCACGCCGCGATGTTTTTCAGAAAACTATCCTACATTGCCACTGCATGTTCCCTGACCTCTCCACGCTGACCACCCCGCGGTTCTTTTCTCCATCCTACATTGCCACTCACTGCCTATCCTATTTCAGACCCTCCGATTCACACCACCCCATGATGTTTTTCTCACTCCTACTAGTGAATGTTATGTTACACACCCATACAATGCGCTCCACCCCTCGATGTTTTTCAGAAACCTATCCTAAATTGCCACTGCATGTTCCCTGACCTCCCCATGCTGACCACACCGCGGTGCTTTTCTCCATCCTACATTGCCACTCACTGCCAATCCTAATTCAGACCCTCCGATTCACACCAACTCTTGATGTTTTTCTCACTCCTACTCGTGAATGTAATGTTACACACCCATACAATGCGCACCACCCCGTGATGTTTTTCTCACTCCTACTAGTGAATGTAATGTTACACACCCATACAATTCGCTCCACCCCGCGATTTTGTTCAGAAACCTATCCTACATTGCCACTGCATGTTCCCTGATTTCCCCAAGCTGACCACCCCGCAGTGCTTTTCTCCATCCTACATTGCCACTCACTGCCTATCCTAATTCAGACCCTCCGATTCACACCACCCCGTGATGTTTTTCTCACTCCTACTAGTGAATGTTATGTTACACACCCATACAATGCGCACCACCCCGCGATGTTTTTCAGAAACCTATCCTACATTGCCAGTGCATGTTCCCTGACCTCCCCATGCTGACCACCCTGCGGTGCTTTTCTCCATCCTGCATTGCCACTCACTGCCTATCCTAAATCAGTCCCTCTGATTCACACCACCCCGTGATGTTTATCTCACTCCTACTCCTGAATGTAATGTTACACACCCATACAATGCCCACCACCCCACGAAGTTTTTCAGAAACTTATCCTACATTGCCACTGCATGTTCCCTGACCTCCCCATGCTGACCACCCTGCGGTGGTTTTCTCCATCCTGCATTGCCCCTCACTTCCTATCCTAATTCAGACCCTCCGATTTACACCACCCCGTGATGTTTTTCTCACTCCTACTCGTGAATGTAATGTTACACACCCATACAATGTGCACCACGCCACGATGTTTTTCAGAAACTTATCCTACATTGCCACTGCATGTTCCCTGACCTCCCCATTTTGACCACCCCGCGGTGCTTTTCTCCATCCTACATTGCCACTCAATGCCTATCCTAATTCAGACCCTCCGATTCACACCACCCCGTGATGTGTTTCTCACTCCTACTAGTGAATGTAATGTTACACACCCATACAATGCGCTCCACACCACGATGTTTTTCAGAAACCTATCCTACATATCCATTGCATGTTCACTCACCTCCCCATTTTGACCACCCCGCGGTGCTTTTCTCCATCCTACATTGCCACTCACTGCCTATCCTAATTCAGACCCTCCGATTCACACCACCCCGTGATGTTTTTCTCACTCCTACTCGTGACTGTAATGTTACACACCCATACAAAGCGCACCACCAAGCTATTTTTTTCAGAAACCTATCCTACATTGCCACTGCATGTTCCCTGACTTCCCCAAGCTGACCACCCCGCGGTGCTTTTCTCCAACCTACAGTGCCACTCACTGCCTATCCTAATTCAGACCCTCAGATTCACACCACCCCGTGATGTTTTTCTCACTCCTACTAGTGAATGTAATGTTACACACCCATTCAATGCGCACCACCCTGTGATGTTTTTCTCACTCCTACTAGTGAATGTAATGTTACACACCCATACAATGCGCATCACCCCGCGATGATTTACAGAAACCTATCCTACATTGCGAATGCATGTTCCCTGACCTCCCCATGCTGACCACCCTGCGGTGCTTTTCTCCATCCTACATTGCCACTCAGTGCCTATCCTAATTCAGACACTCCGATTCACAAAACCCCGTTATGTTTTTCTCACTCCTACTAGTGAATGCAATGTTACACACCCATTCAATGCGCACAACCCTGTGAGGTTTTTCTCACTCCTACTAGTGAATGTAATGTTACACACACATACAATGCGCACCACCCCGCGATACTTTTCAGAAACCTATCCTACATTGCCACTGCATGTTCCCTGACCTCCCCATGCTGACCACACCGCGGTGCTTTTCTCCATCCCACATTGCCACTCACTGCCTATCCTAATTCAGACCCTCCGATTCACACAACCCCTTAATGTTTTTCTCACTCCTACTAGTGAATGGAATGTTACACACCCATTCAATGCGCACCACCCTGTGATGTTTTTCTCACTCCTACTAGTGAATGTAATTTTACACACCCATACAATGCGCACCACACCGCGATGTTTTTCAGAAACCTATCCTACATTGCCACTGCATGTTCCTGACCTCCCAATGCTGAGCAACTCGCGGTGCTTTTCTCCATCCTAAATTGCCACGCACTGCCTATCCTAATTCAGACCCTCCGATTCACACCACACCATGATGTTTTTCTCACTCCTACTAGTGAATGTAATGTTACACACCCATACAATGCGCACCACCCCGCGATGTTTTTCAGAAACCTATCCTACATTGCCACTGCATGTTCCCTGACCTAACCATGCTGAGCACCCCGCGGTGCTTTTCTCCATCCTACATTGCCACTCACTGCCTATCCTAATTCAGACCCTCCGATTCACACCACCCCTTGATGTTTTTCTCACTCCTACTAGTGAATGTAATGTTACACACCCATACAATGCTCACAACCCCGCGAAGTTTTTCAGAAACCTATTCTACATTGCCACTGCATGTTCCCTGATCTCCCCATGCTGACCACCCGGCGGTGCTTTTCTCCATCCTACATTGCCACTCACTGCCTATCATAATTCAGACCCTCCAATTCACACCACCCCGTGATATTTTTCTCACTCCTACTAGTGAATGTAATGTTACACACCCATACAATGCGCACCACCCCGCGATGTTTTTCACAAACCTATCCTACAATGCCATTGAATGTTCCCTGACCTCCCCATGCTGACGACCCCGCGGTGCTTTTCTCCACCCGACATTGCCACTCACTGCCTATCCTAAATCAGACCCTCCGATTAACACCACCCCGTGATGATTTTCTCACTCCTACTAGTGAATGGAATATTACACACCCATTCAATGCGCACCACCCTGTGATGTTTTTCTCACTCCTACTAGTGAATGTAATCTTACACACCCGTACAATGCGCACCACGCCACGATGTTTTTCAGAAACCTATCCTACATTGCCACTGCATGTTCCCTGACCTCTCCACGCTGACCACCCCGCGGTGCTTTTCTCCATCCTACATTGCCACTCACTGCCTAACCTATTTCAGACCCTCCGATTCACACCACCCCGTGATGTTTTTCTCACTCCTACTAGTGAATGTTATGTTACACAACCATACAATGCGCACCACCCCGCGATGTTTTTCAGAAACCTATCCTACATTGCCACTGCATGTTCCCTGACCTCCCCATGCTGACCACCCTGCGGTGTTTTTCTCCATCCTGCATTGCCACTCACTGCCTATCCTAATTCAGACCCTCCGATTCACACCACCCCCTGATGTTTTTCTCACTCCTACTCGAGAATGTAATTATACACAACCATACAATGTTCACCACGCCGTGATGTTTTTCAGAAACCTATCCTACATTGCCACTGCATGTTCCCTGACCTCCCCATACTGACCACCCCGCGGTGCTTTTCTCCATCCTACATTGCCACTCACTGCCTATCCTAATTCAGACCCTCCGATTCACACCACCCCCTGATGTTTTTCTCACTCCTACTAGTGAATGTAATGTTACACACCCATACAAAGCGCACCACCCTGTGATATTTTTCTCACTCCTACTAGTGAATGTAATGTTACACACCCATACAATGCGCACCACGCCGCGATGTTTTTCAGAAACCTATCCTACATTGCCACTGCATGTTCCCTGACATCACCATGCTGACCACGATGCGGTGCTTTTCTTCATCCTGCATTGCCACTCACTGCCTATCCTAATTCAGTCACTCTGATTCACACCACCCCGTGATGTTTTTCTCACTCCTACTCCTGAATGAATGTTACACACCTATACAATGATCACCACCCCGCGATGTTTTTCAGAAACCTATCCTGCATTGCCACTGCATGTTCCCTGACCTCCCCATGCTGACCACCCTGCGGTGCTTTTCTTCATCCTTCATTGCCACTCAATGCCTATCCTAATTCAGTCCCTCTGATTCACACCACCCCGTGATGTTTTTCACACTCCTACTCCTGAATGTAATGTTACACACCCATTCAATGCGCACCATCCCACGATGTTTTTCAGAAACTTATCCTACATTGCCACTGCATGTTCCCTGACCTCCCCATGCTGACCACCCTGCGGTGTTTTTCTCCATCCTGCATTGCCACTCACTGCCTATCCTAATTCAGACCCTCCGATTCACACCACCCCCTGATGTTTTTCTCACTCCTACTCGAGAATGTAATTATACACAACCATACAATGTTCACCACGCCGTGATGTTTTTCAGAAACCTATCCTACATTGCCACTGCATGTTCCCTGACCTCCCCATACTGACCACCCCGCGGTGCTTTTCTCCATCCTACATTGCCACTCACTGCCTATCCTAATTCAGACCCTCCGATTCACACCACCCCCTGATGTTTTTCTCACTCCTACTAGTGAATGTAATGTTACACACCCATACAAAGCGCACCACCCTGTGATATTTTTCTCACTCCTACTAGTGAATGTAATGTTACACACCCATACAATGCGCACCACGCCGCGATGTTTTTCAGAAACCTATCCTACATTGCCACTGCATTTTCCCTGACCTCCCCATGCTGACCACCCTGCGGTGATTTTCTTCATCCTGCATTGCCACTCACTGCCTATCCTAATTCAGTCCCTCTGATTCACACCACCCCGTGATGTTTATCTCACTCCTACTCCTGAATGTAATGTTACACACCCATACAATGCGCACCACCCCACGATGTTTTTCAGAAACTTTTCCTACATTGCCACTGCATGTTCCCTGACCTCCCCATGCTGACCACCCTGCGGTGGTTTTCTCCATCCTGCATTGCCACTCACTGCCTATCCTAATTCAGACCCTCCGATTCACACCACCCCCTGATGTTTTTCTCACTCCTACTCGAGAATGTAATGTTACACAACCATACAATGTGCACCACGCCGTGATGTTTTTCAGAAACCTGTCCTACATTGCCACTGCATGTTCCCTGAACTCCCCATGCTGACCACCCGCGGTGCTTTTCTCCATCCTACATTGTCACTCACTGCCTATCCTAATTCAGACCCCCCGATTCACATCACCCCTTGATGTTTTTCTCACTCCTGCTAGTGAATGTAATGTTACACACCCATACAATGCGCACCACCCCGCGATATTTTTCAGAAACCTATCCTACATTGCCATTGCATGTTCCCTGACCTCCCCATACTGACCACCCCGCGGTGCTTTTCTCCATCCTACATTGCCACTCACTGCCTATCCTAATTCAGACCCTCCGATTCACACCAACCCCTGATGTTTTTCTCACTCCTACTAGTGAATGTAATGTTACACACCCATACAAAGCGCACCACCAAGCGATTTTTTTCAGAAACCTATCCTACATTGCCACTGCATGTTCCCTGACTTCCCCAAGCTGACCAACCCGCGGTGCTTTTCTCCATCCTACAGTGCCACTCACGGCCTATCCTAATTCAGACCCTCAGGTTCACACCACCCCGTGATGTTTTTCTCACTCCTACTAGTGAATATATTGTTACACACCCATTCAATGCGCACCACCCTGTGATATTTTTCTCACTCCTACAAGTGAATGTAATGTTACACACCCATACAATGCGCACCACGCCGCAATGTTTTTCAGAAACCTATCCTACATTGCCACTGTATGTTTCTTGACCTCCCCATTCTGACCACCCCGCGGTGCTTTTCTCCATCCTACATTGCCACTCACTGCCTATCCTAATTCAGACCCTCTGATTCACACCACCCCATGATGTTTTTCTCACTCCTACTAGTGAATGTAATTTTACACACCCATACAATGCTCTCCACCCCGCGATGTTTCTCAAAAACCTATCCTACATTGCCACTGCATGTTCCCTGACCTCCCCATGCTGACCACACTGCGGTGCTTTTCTCCATCCTACATTGCCACTCACTGCCTATCCTAATTCAGACCCTCCGTTTCACACCAACCCGTGATGTTTTTCTCACTCCTACTCGTGAATGTAATGTTACACACCCATAAAATGCGCACCACCCCGTGATGTTTTTCTCACTCCTACTAGTGAATGTAATGTTACACACCCATACAATGCGCACCACCCCGCGATTTTTTTCAGAAACCTATCCTACATTGCCACTGCATGTTCCCTGATTTCCCCAAGCTGACCACCCCGCAGTGCTTTTCTCCATCCTACATTGCCACTCACTGCCTATCCTAATTCAGACCCTCCGATTCACACCACCCCGTGATGTTTTTCTCACTCCTACTAGTGAATGTAATGTTACACTCCCATACAATGCGCACCACCCCGCGATGTTTTTCAGAAATCTATCCTACATTGCGAATGCATGTTCCCTGACCTCCCTAAGCTGACCAGCCCGCAGTGCTTTTCTCCATCCTACATTGCCACTCACTGCCTGTCCTAAATCAGACCCTCCGCTTAACACCACCCCGTGATGTTTTTCTCACTCCTACTAGTGAATGTAATCTTACACACCCGTACAATGCGCACCACCCCGCGATGTTTTTCAGAAACCTATCCTACATTGCCACTGCATGTTCCCTGACATCCCCATGCTGACCACCCTGCGGTGCTTTTCTTCATCCTGCATTGCCACTCACTGCCTATCCTAATTCAGTCCCTCTGATTCACACCACCCCGTGATGTTTTTCTCACTCCTACTCCTGAATGTAATGTTACACACCCATACAATGCGCACCACCCCACGATGTTTTTCAGAAACCTATCCTACATTGCCACTGCATGTTCCCTGACCTCCCCATGCTGACCACCCTGCGGTGCTTTTCTTCATCCTGCATTGCCACTCACTGCCTATCCTAATTCAGTCCCTCTGATTCACAGCACCCCGTGATGTTTTTCTCACTCCTACCCCTGAATGTAATGTTACACACCCATACAAAGCGCACCACCAAGCGATTTTTTTCAGAAACCTATCCTACATTGCCACTGCATGTTCCCTGACTTCCCCAAGCTGAGCACCCCGCGGTGCTTTTCTCCATCCTACAGTGCCACTCACTGCCTATCCTAATTCAGACCCTCCGATTCACACCACCCCGTGATGTTTTTCTCACTCCTACTAGTGAATATAATGTTACACACCCATTCAATGCACACCACCCTGTGATATTTTTCTCACTCCTACTAGTGAATGTAATGTTACACACCCTTACAATGCGCACCACCCCGCGTTGTTTTTCAGAAACCTATCCTACATTGCCACTGCATGTTCCTTGACCACCCCATGCTGACCACCACACGGTGCTTTTCTCCATCCTACATTGCCACTCACTGCCTATACTATTTCAGACCCTCCGATTCACACCACCCCGTGATGTTTTTCTCACTCCTACTAGTGAATATTATGTTACACTCCCTTACACTGCGCACCACCCCGCGATGTTTTTCAGAAACCTATCCTACATTGCCAGTGCATGTTCCCTGACCTCCCCATGCTGACCACCCTGCGGTGCTTTTCTCCATCCTGCATTGCCACTCACTGCCTATCCTAATTCAGTCCCTCTGATTCACACCACCCCGTGATGTTTATCTCACTCCTACTCCTGAATGTAATGTTACACACCCATACAATGCGCACCACCCCACGAAGTTTTTCACAAACTTATCCACCATTGCCACTGCATGTTCCCTGAACTCCCCATTTTGACCACCCCGCGGTGCTTTTCTCCATCCTACATTGCCACTCACTGCCTATCCTAATTCAGACCCTCCGATTCACAAAACACCGTGATGTTTTTCTCACTCCTACTCGTGAATGTAATGTTACACACCCATACCATGCGCACCACCCCGTGATGTTTTTCTCACTCCTACTAGTGACTGTAATGTTACACACCCATACAAAGCGCACCACCAAGCGATTTTTTTCAGAAACCTATCCTACATTGCCACTGCATGTTCCCTGATTTCCCCAACTGACCACCCCACGGTGCTTTTCTCCATCCTACAGTGCCACTCACTGCCTATCATAATTCAGACCCTCAGATTCACACCACCCCGTGATGTTTTTCTCACTCCTACTAGTAAATATAATGTTACACACCCATTCAATGCGCACCACCCTGTGATATTTTTCTCACTCCTACTAGTGAATGTAATGTTACACACCCATACAATGTGCACCACCCCGCGATGTTTTTCAGAAACCTATCCTAAATTGCCACTGCATGTTCCCTGACCTCCCCATGCTGACCACCCCACGGTGCTTTTCTCCATCCTACATTGCCACTCACTGCCTATACTATTTCAGACCCTCCAATTCACACCACCCCGTGATGTTTTTCTCACTCCTACTGGTGAATGTTATGTTACACACCCATACAATGCGCACCACCCCGCGATGTTTTTCAGAAACCTATCCTACATTGCCAGTGCATGTTCCCCGACCTCCCCATGCTGACCACCCTGCGGTGCTTTTCTCCATCCTGCATTGCCACTCACTGCCTATCCTAATTCAGTCCCTCTAATTCACAGAACCGCGTGATGTTTATCTCACTCCTAGTCCTGAATGTAATGTTACACACCCATACAATGCGCACCACCCCACGAAGTTTTTCAGAAACTTATCCTATATTGCCACTGCATGTTCCCTGACCTCCCCATGCTACCACCCTGCGGTGGTTTTCTCCATCCTACATAGCCACTCAATGCCTATCCTAATTCAGACTCTCCGATTCACAACACCCCGTGATGTGTTTCTCACTCCTACTAGTGAATGTAATGTTACACACCCATACAATGCGCTCCACCCCGCGATGTTTTTCAGAAACCTATCCTATATATCCAGTGCATGTTCCCTGACCTCCCCATTTTGACCACCCCGCGGTGCTTTTCTCCATCCTACATTGCCACTCAATGCCTATTCTAATTCAGACCCTCCGATTCACACCACCCCGTGATGTTTTTCTCACTCCTACTCGTGAATGTAATGTTACACACCCATACCATGCGCACCACCCCGTGATGTTTTTCTCACTCCTACTAGTTTCTGTAATGTTACACACCCATACAAAGCGCACCACCAAGCGATTTTTTTCAGAAACCTATCCTACATTGCCACTGCATGTTCCCTGACTTTCCCAAGCTGACCACCCCGCTGTGCTTTTCTCCAACCTACAGTGCCACTCACTGCCTATCCTAATTCAGACCCTCCGATTCACACCAACCCGTGATGTTTTTCTCACTCCTACTAGGGAATGTAATGTTACACACCCATTCAATGCGCACCACCCTGTGATGTTTTTCTCACTCCTACTAGTGAATGTAATGTTACACACCCATACAATGCGCATCACCCCGCGATGTTTTACAGAAACCTATCCTACATTGCGAATGCATGTTCCCTGACGTTCCCATGCTGACCACCCCGCGGTGCTTTTCTCCATCCTACATTGCCACTCAGTGCCTATCCTAATTCAGACGCTCCGATTCACACCACCCCGTTATGTTTTTCTCACTCCTACTAGTGAATGCAATGTTACACACCCATTCAATGCGCACCACCCTGTGATTTTTTTCTCACTCCTACTAATGAATGTAATTTTACACACCCATACAATGGGCACCACCCTGCGATGTTTTTCAGAAACCTATCCTACATTGCCACTGCATGTTCCTGACCTCCCAATGCTGAGTAACTCGCGGTGCTTTTCTCCATCCTAAATTGCCACGCACTGCCTATCCTAATTCAGACCCTCCGATTCACACCACACCGTGATGTTTTTCTCCCTCCTACTAGTGAATGTAATGTTACACACCCATACAATGTGCAACACCCCGCGATGTTTTTCAGAAACCTATCCTACATTGCCACTGCATGTTCCCTGACCTAACCATGCTGAGCAACCCGCGGTGCTTTTCTCCACCCGACATTGCCACTCACTGCCTATCCTAAATCAGATCCTCCGATTAACACCACCCCGTGATGTTTTTCTCACTCCTACTAGTGAATGGAATGTTACACACCCATTCAATGCGCACCACCCTGTGATGTTTTTCTCACTCCTACTAGTGAATGTAATCTTACACACCCCTACAATGCGCACCACGCCGCGATGTTTTTCAGAAACCTATCCTACATTGCCACTGCATGTTCCCGGACCTCCCCACGGTGACCACGCCGCGGTGCTTTTCTCCATCCTACATTGCCACTCACTGCCTATCCTATTCCAGACCCTCCGATTCACACCACCCCGTGATGTTTTTCTCACTCCTACTAGTGAATGTTATGTTACACACCCATACAATGCGCACCACTCCGCGATGTTTTTCAGAAACCTATCCTACATTGCCACTGCATGTTCCCTGACCTCCCCATGCTGACCACCCTGCGGTGTTTTTCTTCATCCTGCATTGCCACTCACTGCCTATTCTAATTCAGTCCCTCTAATTCACACCACCCCGTGATGTTTATCTCACTCCTACTCCTGAATGTTATGTTACACACCCATACAATGCGCACCACCCCACGATGTTTTTCAGAACCTTATCCTACTTTGCCACTGTATGTTCCCTGACCTCCCCATGCTGACCACCCTGCTGTGCTTTTCTCCATCCTGCATTGCCACTCACTGCCTATCCTAATTCAGACCCTCCGATTCACACCACGCCGTGATGTTTTTCTCAGTCCTACTAGTGAATGTAATGTTACACACCCATACAATGCGCACCACCGCGCGACGTTTTTCAGAAACCGATATTACATTGCCACTGTATGTTTCTTGACCTCCCCATGCTGACCACCCCGCGCTGCTTTTCTCCATCCTACATTGCCACACACTGCCTATCCTAATTCAGACCCTCCGATTCACACTACCCCATGATGGTTTTCTCACTCCTACTAGTGAATGTAATGTTACACACCCATAAAATGCGCTCCACCCCGCGATGTTTTTCAGAAACCTATCCTACATTGCCACTGCATGTTCCCTGACCTCCCCATGCTGACCACACCGCGGTGCTTTTCTCCATCCTACATTGCCACTCACTGCCAATCCTAATTCAGACCCTCCGATTCACACCAACTCGTGATGTTTTTCTCACTCCTACTCGTGAATGTAATGTTACACACCCATACAATGCGCACCACCCCGTGATGTTTTTCTCACTCCTACTAGTGAATGTAATGTTACACAACCATACAATGCGCACCACCCCGCGATTTTGTTCAGAAACCTATCCTACATTGCCACTGCATGTTCCCTGATTTCCCCAAGCTGACCACCCCGCGGTGCTTTTCTCCATCCTACATTGCCACTCACTGCCTATACTATTTCAGACACTCCGATTCACACCACCCCGTGATGTTTTTCTCACTCCTACTAGTGAATGTTATGTTACACACCCATACAATGCGCACCACCCCGCGATGTTTTTCAGAAACCTATCCTACATTGCCAGTGCATGTTCCCTGACCTCCCCATGCTGACCACCCTGCGGTGCTTTTCTCCATCCTGCATTGCCACTCACTGCCTATCCTAAATCAGTCCCTCTGATTCACACCACCCCGTGATGTTTATCTCACTCCTACTCCTGAATGTAATGTTACACACCCATACAATGCGCACCACCCCACGAAGTTTTTCAGAAACTTATCCTACATTGCCACTGCATGTTCCCTGACCTCCCCATGCTGACCACCTTGCGGTGGTTTTCTCCATCCTGCATTGCCCCTCACTGCCTATCCTAATTCAGACCCTCCGATTTACACCACCCCGTGATGTTTTTCTCACTCCTACACGTGAATGTAATGGTACACACCCATACAATGTGCACAACGCCGCGATGTTTTTCAGAAACCTATCCTACATTGCCACTGCATGTTCCCTGACCTCCCCATTTTGACCACCCCGCGGTGCTTTTCTCCATCCTACATTGCCACTCAATGCCTATCCTAATTCAGACCCTCCGATTCACAGAACCCCGTGATGTGTTTCTCACTCCTACTAGTGAATGTAATGTTACACCCCCATACAATGCGCTCCACACCGCCATGTTTTTCAGAAACCTATCCTACATATCCACTGCATGTTCCCTCACCTCCCCATTTTGACCACCCCGCGGTGCTTTTCTCCATCCTACATTGCCACTCACTGCCTATCCTAATTCAGACCCTCCGATTCACACCACCCCGTGATGTTTTTCTCACTCCTACTCGTGAATGTAATGTTACACACCCATACCATGCGCACCACCCCGTGATGTTTTTCTCACTCCTACTAGTGACTGTAATGTTACACACCCATACAAAGCACACCACGAAGCGATTTTTTTCAGAAACCTATCCTACATTGCCACTGCATGTTCCCTGACTTCCCCAAGCTGACCACCCCGCGGTGCTTTTCTCCAACCTACAGTGCCACTCACTACCTATCCTAATTCAGACCCTCAGATTCACACCACCCCGTGATGTTTTTCTCACTCCTACTAGTGAATGTAATGTTACACCCCCATACAATGCGCACAACCCCGCGAAGTTTTTCAGAAACCTATTCTACATTGCCACTGCATGTTCCCTGATCTCCCCATGCTGACCACCCGGCGGTGCTTTTCTCCATCCTACATTGCCACTCACTGCCTATAATAATTCAGACCCTCCAATTCACACCACCCCGTGATATTTTTCTCACTCCTACTAGTGAATGTAATGTTACACACCCATACAATGCGCACCACCCCGCGATGTTTTTCAGAAACCTTTCCTACAATGCCATTGCATGTTCCCTGACCTCCCCATGCTGACCACCCCGCGGTGCTTTTCTCCACCCGACATTGCCACTCACTGCCTATCCTAAATCAGACCCTCCGATTAACACCTCCCCGTGATGTTTTTCTCACTCCTACTAGTGAATGGAATGTTACACACCCATTCAATGCGCACCACCCTGTGATGTTTTTCTCACTCCTACTAGTGAATGTAATCTTACACACCCGTACAATGCGCACCACGCCGCGATGTTTTTCAGAAAACTATCCTACATTGCCACTGCATGTTCCCTGACCTCTCCACGCTGACCACCCCGCGGTTCTTTTCTCCATCCTACATTGCCACTCACTGCCTATCCTATTTCAGACCCTCCGATTCACACCACCCCATGATGTTTTTCTCACTCCTACTAGTGAATGTTATGTTACACACCCATACAATGCGCTCCACCCCTCGATGTTTTTCAGAAACCTATCCTAAATTGCCACTGCATGTTCCCTGACCTCCCCATGCTGACCACACCGCGGTGCTTTTCTCCATCCTACATTGCCACTCACTGCCAATCCTAATTCAGACCCTCCGATTCACACCAACTCTTGATGTTTTTCTCACTCCTACTCGTGAATGTAATGTTACACACCCATACAATGCGCACCACCCCGTGATGTTTTTCTCACTCCTACTAGTGAATGTAATGTTACACACCCATACAATTCGCTCCACCCCGCGATTTTGTTCAGAAACCTATCCTACATTGCCACTGCATGTTCCCTGATTTCCCCAAGCTGACCACCCCGCAGTGCTTTTCTCCATCCTACATTGCCACTCACTGCCTATCCTAATTCAGACCCTCCGATTCACACCACCCCGTGATGTTTTTCTCACTCCTACTAGTGAATGTTATGTTACACACCCATACAATGCGCACCACCCCGCGATGTTTTTCAGAAACCTATCCTACATTGCCAGTGCATGTTCCCTGACCTCCCCATGCTGACCACCCTGCGGTGCTTTTCTCCATCCTGCATTGCCACTCACTGCCTATCCTAAATCAGTCCCTCTGATTCACACCACCCCGTGATGTTTATCTCACTCCTACTCCTGAATGTAATGTTACACACCCATACAATGCCCACCACCCCACGAAGTTTTTCAGAAACTTATCCTACATTGCCACTGCATGTTCCCTGACCTCCCCATGCTGACCACCCTGCGGTGGTTTTCTCCATCCTGCATTGCCCCTCACTTCCTATCCTAATTCAGACCCTCCGATTTACACCACCCCGTGATGTTTTTCTCACTCCTACTCGTGAATGTAATGTTACACACCCATACAATGTGCACCACGCCACGATGTTTTTCAGAAACTTATCCTACATTGCCACTGCATGTTCCCTGACCTCCCCATTTTGACCACCCCGCGGTGCTTTTCTCCATCCTACATTGCCACTCAATGCCTATCCTAATTCAGACCCTCCGATTCACACCACCCCGTGATGTGTTTCTCACTCCTACTAGTGAATGTAATGTTACACACCCATACAATGCGCTCCACACCACGATGTTTTTCAGAAACCTATCCTACATATCCATTGCATGTTCACTCACCTCCCCATTTTGACCACCCCGCGGTGCTTTTCTCCATCCTACATTGCCACTCACTGCCTATCCTAATTCAGACCCTCCGATTCACACCACCCCGTGATGTTTTTCTCACTCCTACTCGTGACTGTAATGTTACACACCCATACAAAGCGCACCACCAAGCTATTTTTTTCAGAAACCTATCCTACATTGCCACTGCATGTTCCCTGACTTCCCCAAGCTGACCACCCCGCGGTGCTTTTCTCCAACCTACAGTGCCACTCACTGCCTATCCTAATTCAGACCCTCAGATTCACACCACCCCGTGATGTTTTTCTCACTCCTACTAGTGAATGTAATGTTACACACCCATTCAATGCGCACCACCCTGTGATGTTTTTCTCACTCCTACTAGTGAATGTAATGTTACACACCCATACAATGCGCATCACCCCGCGATGATTTACAGAAACCTATCCTACATTGCGAATGCATGTTCCCTGACCTCCCCATGCTGACCACCCTGCGGTGCTTTTCTCCATCCTACATTGCCACTCAGTGCCTATCCTAATTCAGACACTCCGATTCACAAAACCCCGTTATGTTTTTCTCACTCCTACTAGTGAATGCAATGTTACACACCCATTCAATGCGCACAACCCTGTGAGGTTTTTCTCACTCCTACTAGTGAATGTAATGTTACACACACATACAATGCGCACCACCCCGCGATACTTTTCAGAAACCTATCCTACATTGCCACTGCATGTTCCCTGACCTCCCCATGCTGACCACACCGCGGTGCTTTTCTCCATCCCACATTGCCACTCACTGCCTATCCTAATTCAGACCCTCCGATTCACACAACCCCTTAATGTTTTTCTCACTCCTACTAGTGAATGGAATGTTACACACCCATTCAATGCGCACCACCCTGTGATGTTTTTCTCACTCCTACTAGTGAATGTAATTTTACACACCCATACAATGCGCACCACACCGCGATGTTTTTCAGAAACCTATCCTACATTGCCACTGCATGTTCCTGACCTCCCAATGCTGAGCAACTCGCGGTGCTTTTCTCCATCCTAAATTGCCACGCACTGCCTATCCTAATTCAGACCCTCCGATTCACACCACACCATGATGTTTTTCTCACTCCTACTAGTGAATGTAATGTTACACACCCATACAATGCGCACCACCCCGCGATGTTTTTCAGAAACCTATCCTACATTGCCACTGCATGTTCCCTGACCTAACCATGCTGAGCACCCCGCGGTGCTTTTCTCCATCCTACATTGCCACTCACTGCCTATCCTAATTCAGACCCTCCGATTCACACCACCCCTTGATGTTTTTCTCACTCCTACTAGTGAATGTAATGTTACACACCCATACAATGCTCACAACCCCGCGAAGTTTTTCAGAAACCTATTCTACATTGCCACTGCATGTTCCCTGATCTCCCCATGCTGACCACCCGGCGGTGCTTTTCTCCATCCTACATTGCCACTCACTGCCTATCATAATTCAGACCCTCCAATTCACACCACCCCGTGATATTTTTCTCACTCCTACTAGTGAATGTAATGTTACACACCCATACAATGCGCACCACCCCGCGATGTTTTTCACAAACCTATCCTACAATGCCATTGAATGTTCCCTGACCTCCCCATGCTGACGACCCCGCGGTGCTTTTCTCCACCCGACATTGCCACTCACTGCCTATCCTAAATCAGACCCTCCGATTAACACCACCCCGTGATGATTTTCTCACTCCTACTAGTGAATGGAATATTACACACCCATTCAATGCGCACCACCCTGTGATGTTTTTCTCACTCCTACTAGTGAATGTAATCTTACACACCCGTACAATGCGCACCACGCCACGATGTTTTTCAGAAACCTATCCTACATTGCCACTGCATGTTCCCTGACCTCTCCACGCTGACCACCCCGCGGTGCTTTTCTCCATCCTACATTGCCACTCACTGCCTAACCTATTTCAGACCCTCCGATTCACACCACCCCGTGATGTTTTTCTCACTCCTACTAGTGAATGTTATGTTACACAACCATACAATGCGCACCACCCCGCGATGTTTTTCAGAAACCTATCCTACATTGCCACTGCATGTTCCCTGACCTCCCCATGCTGACCACCCTGCGGTGTTTTTCTCCATCCTGCATTGCCACTCACTGCCTATCCTAATTCAGACCCTCCGATTCACACCACCCCCTGATGTTTTTCTCACTCCTACTCGAGAATGTAATTATACACAACCATACAATGTTCACCACGCCGTGATGTTTTTCAGAAACCTATCCTACATTGCCACTGCATGTTCCCTGACCTCCCCATACTGACCACCCCGCGGTGCTTTTCTCCATCCTACATTGCCACTCACTGCCTATCCTAATTCAGACCCTCCGATTCACACCACCCCCTGATGTTTTTCTCACTCCTACTAGTGAATGTAATGTTACACACCCATACAAAGCGCACCACCCTGTGATATTTTTCTCACTCCTACTAGTGAATGTAATGTTACACACCCATACAATGCGCACCACGCCGCGATGTTTTTCAGAAACCTATCCTACATTGCCACTGCATTTTCCCTGACCTCCCCATGCTGACCACCCTGCGGTGATTTTCTTCATCCTGCATTGCCACTCACTGCCTATCCTAATTCAGTCCCTCTGATTCACACCACCCCGTGATGTTTATCTCACTCCTACTCCTGAATGTAATGTTACACACCCATACAATGCGCACCACCCCACGATGTTTTTCAGAAACTTTTCCTACATTGCCACTGCATGTTCCCTGACCTCCCCATGCTGACCACCCTGCGGTGGTTTTCTCCATCCTGCATTGCCACTCACTGCCTATCCTAATTCAGACCCTCCGATTCACACCACCCCCTGATGTTTTTCTCACTCCTACTCGAGAATGTAATGTTACACAACCATACAATGTGCACCACGCCGTGATGTTTTTCAGAAACCTGTCCTACATTGCCACTGCATGTTCCCTGAACTCCCTATGCTGACCACCCGCGGTGCTTTTCTCCATCCTACATTGTCACTCACTGCCTATCCTAATTCAGACCCCCCGATTCACATCACCCCTTGATGTTTTTCTCACTCCTGCTAGTGAATGTAATGTTACACACCCATACAATGAGCACCACCCCGCGATATTTTTCAGAAACCTATCCTACATTGCCATTGCATGTTCCCTGACCTCCCCATACTGACCACCCCGCGGTGCTTTTCTCCATCCTACATTGCCACTCACTGCCTATCCTAATTCAGACCCTCCGATTCACACCAACCCCTGATGTTTTTCTCACTCCTACTAGTGAATGTAATGTTACACACCCATACAATGCGCACCACCCCGCGATTTTTTTCAGAAACCTATCCTACATTGCCACTGCATGTTCCCTGATTTCCCCAAGCTGACCACCCCGCAGTGCTTTTCTCCATCCTACATTGCCACTCACTGCCTATCCTAATTCAGACCCTCCGATTCACACCACCCCGTGATGTTTTTCTCACTCCTACTAGTGAATGTAATGTTACACTCCCATACAATGCGCACCACCCCGCGATGTTTTTCAGAAATCTATCCTACATTGCGAATGCATGTTCCCTGACCTCCCTAAGCTGACCAGCCCGCAGTGCTTTTCTCCATCCTACATTGCCACTCACTGCCTGTCCTAAATCAGACCCTCCGCTTAACACCACCCCGTGATGTTTTTCTCACTCCTACTAGTGAATGTAATCTTACACACCCGTACAATGCGCACCACCCCGCGATGTTTTTCAGAAACCTATCCTACATTGCCACTGCATGTTCCCTGACATCCCCATGCTGACCACCCTGCGGTGCTTTTCTTCATCCTGCATTGCCACTCACTGCCTATCCTAATTCAGTCCCTCTGATTCACACCACCCCGTGATGTTTTTCTCACTCCTACTCCTGAATGTAATGTTACACACCCATACAATGCGCACCACCCCACGATGTTTTTCAGAAACCTATCCTACATTGCCACTGCATGTTCCCTGACCTCCCCATGCTGACCACCCTGCGGTGCTTTTCTTCATCCTGCATTGCCACTCACTGCCTATCCTAATTCAGTCCCTCTGATTCACAGCACCCCGTGATGTTTTTCTCACTCCTACCCCTGAATGTAATGTTACACACCCATACAAAGCGCACCACCAAGCGATTTTTTTCAGAAACCTATCCTACATTGCCACTGCATGTTCCCTGACTTCCCCAAGCTGAGCACCCCGCGGTGCTTTTCTCCATCCTACAGTGCCACTCACTGCCTATCCTAATTCAGACCCTCCGATTCACACCACCCCGTGATGTTTTTCTCACTCCTACTAGTAAATATAATGTTACACACCCATTCAATGCACACCACCCTGTGATATTTTTCTCACTCCTACTAGTGAATGTAATGTTACACACCCTTACAATGCGCACCACCCCGCGTTGTTTTTCAGAAACCTATCCTACATTGCCACTGCATGTTCCTTGACCACCCCATGCTGACCACCACACGGTGCTTTTCTCCATCCTACATTGCCACTCACTGCCTATACTATTTCAGACCCTCCGATTCACACCACCCCGTGATGTTTTTCTCACTCCTACTAGTGAATATTATGTTACACTCCCATACACTGCGCACCACCCCGCGATGTTTTTCAGAAACCTATCCTACATTGCCAGTGCATGTTCCCTGACCTCCCCATGCTGACCACCCTGCGGTGCTTTTCTCCATCCTGCATTGCCACTCACTGCCTATCCTAATTCAGTCCCTCTGATTCACACCACCCCGTGATGTTTATCTCACTCCTACTCCTGAATGTAATGTTACACACCCATACAATGCGCACCACCCCACGAAGTTTTTCAGAAACTTATCCACCATTGCCACTGCATGTTCCCTGAACTCCCCATTTTGACCACCCCGCGGTGCTTTTCTCCATCCTACATTGCCACTCACTGCCTATCCTAATTCAGACCCTCCGATTCACAAAACACCGTGATGTTTTTCTCACTCCTACTCGTGAATGTAATGTTACACACCCATACCATGCGCACCACCCCGTGATGTTTTTCTCACTCCTACTAGTGACTGTAATGTTACACACCCATACAAAGCGCACCACCAAGCGATTTTTTTCAGAAACCTATCCTACATTGCCACTGCATGTTCCCTGACTTCCCCAAGCTGACCACCCCACGGTGCTTTTCTCCATCCTACAGTGCCACTCACTGCCTATCCTAATTCAGACCCTCAGATTCACACCACCCCGTGATGTTTTTCTCACTCCTACTCATGACTGTAATGTTACACACCCATACAAAGCGCACCACCAAGCTATTTTTTTCAGAAACCTATCCTACATTGCCACTGCATGTTCCCTGACTTCCCCAAGCTGACCACCCCGCGGTGCTTTTCTCCAACCTACAGTGCCACTCACTGCCTATCCTAATTCAGACCCTCAGATTCACACCACCCCGTGATGTTTTTCTCACTCCTACTAGTGAATGTAATGTTACACTCCCATACAATGCGCACCACCCCGCGATGTTTTTCAGAAATCTATCCTACATTGCGAATGCATGTTCCCTGACCTCCCTAAGCTGACCAGCCCGCAGTGCTTTTCTCCATCCTACATTGCCACTCACTGCCTGTCCTAAATCAGACCCTCCGCTTAACACCACCCCGTGATGTTTTTCTCACTCCTACTAGTGAATGTAATCTTACACACCCGTACAATGCGCACCACCCCGCGATGTTTTTCAGAAACCTATCCTACATTGCCACTGCATGTTCCCTGACATCCCCATGCTGACCACCCTGCGGTGCTTTTCTTCATCCTGCATTGCCACTCACTGCCTATCCTAATTCAGTCCCTCTGATTCACACCACCCCGTGATGTTTTTCTCACTCCTACTCCTGAATGTAATGTTACACACCCATACAATGCGCACCACCCCACGATGTTTTTCAGAAACCTATCCTACATTGCCACTGCATGTTCCCTGACCTCCCCATGCTGACCACCCTGCGGTGCTTTTCTTCATCCTGCATTGCCACTCACTGCCTATCCTAATTCAGTCCCTCTGATTCACAGCACCCCGTGATGTTTTTCTCACTCCTACCCCTGAATGTAATGTTACACACCCATACAAAGCGCACCACCAAGCGATTTTTTTCAGAAACCTATCCTACATTGCCACTGCATGTTCCCTGACTTCCCCAAGCTGAGCACCCCGCGGTGCTTTTCTCCATCCTACAGTGCCACTCACTGCCTATCCTAATTCAGACCCTCAGATTCACACCACCCCGTGATGTTTTTCTCACTCCTACTAGTAAATATAATGTTACACACCCATTCAATGCACACCACCCTGTGATATTTTTCTCACTCCTACTAGTGAATGTAATGTTACACACCCTTACAATGCGCACCACCCCGCGTTGTTTTTCAGAAACCTATCCTACATTGCCACTGCATGTTCCTTGACCACCCCATGCTGACCACCACACGGTGCTTTTCTCCATCCTACATTGCCACTCACTGCCTATACTATTTCAGACCCTCCGATTCACACCACCCCGTGATGTTTTTCTCACTCCTACTAGTGAATATTATGTTACACTCCCATACACTGCGCACCACCCCGCGATGTTTTTCAGTAACCTATCCTACATTGCCAGTGCATGTTCCCTGACCTCCCCATGCTGACCACCCTGCGGTGCTTTTCTCCATCCTGCATTGCCACTCACTGCCTATCCTAATTCAGTCCCTCTGATTCACACCACCCCGTGATGTTTATCTCACTCCTACTCCTGAATGTAATGTTACACACCCATACAATGCGCACCACCCCACGAAGTTTTTCAGAAACTTATCCACCATTGCCACTGCATGTTCCCTGAACTCCCCATTTTGACCACCCCGCGGTGCTTTTCTCCATCCTACATTGCCACTCACTGCCTATCCTAATTCAGACCCTCCGATTCACAAAACACCGTGATGTTTTTCTCACTCCTACTCGTGAATGTAATGTTACACACCCATACCATGCGCACCACCCCGTGATGTTTTTCTCACTCCTACTAGTGACTGTAATGTTACACACCCATACAAAGCGCACCACCAAGCGATTTTTTTCAGAAACCTATCCTACATTGCCACTGCATGTTCCCTGACTTCCCCAAGCTGACCACCCCACGGTGCTTTTCTCCATCCTACAGTGCCACTCACTGCCTATCATAATTCAGACCCTCAGATTCACACCACCCCGTGATGTTTTTCTCACTCCTACTAGTAAATATAATGTTACACACCCATTCAATGCGCACCACCCTGTGATATTTTTCTCACTCCTACTAGTGAATGTAATGTTACACACCCATACAATGTGCACCACCCCGCGATGTTTTTCAGAAACCTATCCTAAATTGCCACTGCATGTTCCCTGACCTCCCCATGCTGACCACCCCACGGTGCTTTTCTCCATCCTACATTGCCACTCACTGCCTATACTATTTCAGACCCTCCAATTCACACCACCCCGTGATGTTTTTCTCACTCCTACTGGTGAATGTTATGTTACACACCCATACAATGCGCACCACCCCGCGATGTTTTTCAGAAACCTATCCTACATTGCCAGTGCATGTTCCCCGACCTCCCCATGCTGACCACCCTGCGGTGCTTTTCTCCATCCTGCATTGCCACTCACTGCCTATCCTAATTCAGTCCCTCTAATTCACAGAACCGCGTGATGTTTATCTCACTCCTAGTCCTGAATGTAATGTTACACACCCATACAATGCGCACCACCCCACGAAGTTTTTCAGAAACTTATCCTACATTGCCACTGCATGTTCCCTGACCTCCCCATGCTACCACCCTGCGGTGGTTTTCTCCATCCTACATAGCCACTCAATGCCTATCCTAATTCAGACCCTCCGATTCACAACACCCCGTGATGTGTTTCTCACTCCTACTAGTGAATGTAATGTTACACACCCATACAATGCGCTCCACCCCGCGATGTTTTTCAGAAACCTATCCTATATATCCATTGCATGTTCCCTGACCTCCCCATTTTGACCACCCCGCGGTGCTTTTCTCCATCCTACATTGCCACTCAATGCCTATCCTAATTCAGACCCTCCGATTCACACCACCCCGTGATGTTTTTGTCACTCCTACTCGTGAATGTAATGTTACACACCCATACCATGCGCACCACCCCGTGATGTTTTTCTCACTCCTACTAGTTTCTGTAATGTTACACACCCATACAAAGCGCACCACCAAGCGATTTTTTTCAGAAACATATCCTACATTGCCACTGCATGTTCCCTGACTTTCCCAAGCTGACCACCCCGCTGTGCTTTTCTCCAACCTACAGTGCCACTCACTGCCTATCCTAATTCAGACCCTCAGATTCACACCACCCCGTGATGTTTTTCTCACTCCTACTAGGAAATGTAATGTTACACACCCATTCAATGCGCACCACCCTGTGATGTTTTTCTCACTCCTACTAGTGAATGTAATGTTACACACCCATACAATGCGCATCACCCCGCGATGTTTTACAGAAACCTATCCTACATTGCGAATGCATGTTCCCTGACCTTCCCATGCTGACCACCCCGCGGTGCTTTTCTCCATCCTACATTGCCACTCAGTGCCTATCCTAATTCAGACGCTCCGATTCACACCACCCCGTTATGTTTTTCTCACTCCTACTAGTGAATGCAATGTTACACACCCATTCAATGCGCACCACCCTGTGATTTTTTTCTCACTCCTACTAATGAATGTAATTTTACACACCCATACAATGGGCACCACCCTGCGATGTTTTTCAGAAACCTATCCTACATTGCCACTGCATGTTCCTGACCTCCCAATGCTGAGTAACTCGCGGTGCTTTTCTCCATCCTAAATTGCCACGCACTGCCTATCCTAATTCAGACCCTCCGATTCACACCACACCGTGATGTTTTTCTCACTCCTACTAGTGAATGTAATGTTACACACCCATACAATGTGCAACACCCCGCGATGTTTTTCAGAAACCTATCCTACATTGCCACTGCATGTTCCCTGACCTAACCATGCTGAGCAACCCGCGGTGCTTTTCTCCACCCGACATTGCCACTCACTGCCTATCCTAAATCAGATCCTCCGATTAACACCACCCCGTGATGTTTTTCTCACTCCTACTAGTGAATGGAATGTTACACACCCATTCAATGCGCACCACCCTGTGATGTTTTTCTCACTCCTACTAGTGAATGTAATCTTACACACCCCTACAATGCGCACCACGCCGCGATGTTTTTCAGAAACCTATCCTACATTGCCACTGCATGTTCCCGGACCTCCCCACGCTGACCACGCCGCGGTGCTTTTCTCCATCCTACATTGCCACTTACTGCCTATCCTATTCCAGACCCTCCGATTCACACCACCCCGTGATGTTTTTCTCACTCCTACTAGTGAATGTTATGTTACACACCCATACAATGCGCACCACTCCGCGATGTTTTTCAGAAACCTATCCTACATTGCCACTGCATGTTCCCTGACCTCCCCATGCTGACCACCCTGCGGTGTTTTTCTTCATCCTGCATTGCCACTCACTGCCTATTCTAATTCAGTCCCTCTAATTCACACCACCCCGTGATGTTTATCTCACTCCTACTCCTGAATGTTATGTTACACACCCATACAATGCGCACCACCCCACGATGTTTTTCAGAACCTTATCCTACTTTGCCACTGTATGTTCCCTGACCTCCCCATGCTGACCACCCTGCTGTGCTTTTCTCCATCCTGCATTGCCACTCACTGCCTATCCTAATTCAGACCCTCCGATTCACACCACGCCGTGATGTTTTTCTCAGTCCTACTAGTGAATGTAATGTTACACACCCATACAATGCGCACCACCCCGCGACGTTTTTCAGAAACCGATATTACATTGCCACTGTATGTTTCTTGACCTCCCCATGCTGACCACCCCGCGCTGCTTTTCTCCATCCTACATTGCCACACACTGCCTATCCTAATTCAGACCCTCCGATTCACACTACCCCATGATGGTTTTCTCACTCCTACTAGTGAATGTAATGTTACACACCCATAAAATGCGCTCCACCCCGCGATGTTTTTCAGAAACCTATCCTACATTGCCACTGCATGTTCCCTGACCTCCCCATGCTGACCACACCGCGGTGCTTTTCTCCATCCTACATTGCCACTCACTGCCAATCCTAATTCAGACCCTCCGATTCACACCAACTCGTGATGTTTTTCTCCCTCCTACTCGTGAATGTAATGTTACACACCCATACAATGCGCACCACCCCGTGATGTTTTTCTCACTCCTACTAGTGAATGTAATGTTACACAACCATACAATGCGCACCACCCCGCGATTTTGTTCAGAAACCTATCCTACATTGCCACTGCATGTTCCCTGATTTCCCCAAGCTGACCACCCCGCGGTGCTTTTCTCCATCCTACATTGCCACTCACTGCCTATACTATTTCAGACACTCCGATTCACACCACCCCGTGATGTTTTTCTCACTCCTACTAGTGAATGTTATGTTACACACCCATACAATGCGCACCACCCCGCGATGTTTTTCAGAAACCTATCCTACATTGCCAGTGCATGTTCCCTGACCTCCCCATGCTGACCACCCTGCGGTGCTTTTCTCCATCCTGCATTGCCACTCACTGCCTATCCTAAATCAGTCCCTCTGATTCACACCACCCCGTGATGTTTATCTCACTCCTACTCCTGAATGTAATGTTACACACCCATACAATGCGCACCACCCCACGAAGTTTTTCAGAAACTTATCCTACATTGCCACTGCATGTTCCCTGACCTCCCCATGCTGACCACCTTGCGGTGGTTTTCTCCATCCTGCATTGCCCCTCACTGCCTATCCTAATTCAGACCCTCCGATTTACACCACCCCGTGATGTTTTTCTCACTCCTACTCGTGAATGTAATGGTACACACCCATACAATGTGCACAACGCCGCGATGTTTTTCAGAAACCTATCCTACATTGCCACTGCATGTTCCCTGACCTCCCCATTTTGACCACCCCGCGGTGCTTTTCTCCATCCTACATTGCCACTCAATGCCTATCCTAATTCAGACCCTCCGATTCACAGAACCCCGTGATGTGTTTCTCACTCCTACTAGTGAATGTAATGTTACACCCCCATACAATGCGCTCCACACCGCCATGTTTTTCAGAAACCTATCCTACATATCCACTGCATGTTCCCTCACCTCCCCATTTTGACCACCCCGCGGTGCTTTTCTCCATCCTACATTGCCACTCACTGCCTATCCTAATTCAGACCCTCCGATTCACACCACCCCGTGATGTTTTTCTCACTCCTACTCGTGAATGTAATGTTACACACCCATACCATGCGCACCACCCCGTGATGTTTTTCTCACTCCTACTAGTGACTGTAATGTTACACACCCATAAAAAGCACACCACGAAGCGATTTTTTTCAGAAACCTATCCTACATTGCCACTGCATGTTCCCTGACTTCCCCAAGCTGACCACCCCGCGGTGCTTTTCTCCAACCTACAGTGCCACTCACTACCTATCCTAATTCAGACCCTCAGATTCACACCACCCCGTGATGTTTTTCTCACTCCTACTAGTGAATGTAATGTTACACCCCCATACAATGCGCACAACCCCGCGAAGTTTTTCAGAAACCTATTCTACATTGCCACTGCATGTTCCCTGATCTCCCCATGCTGACCACCCGGCGGTGCTTTTCTCCATCCTACATTGCCACTCACTGCCTATAATAATTCAGACCCTCCAATTCACACCACCCCGTGATATTTTTCTCACTCCTACTAGTGAATGTAATTTTACACACCCATACAATGCGCACCACCCCGCGATGTTTTTCAGAAACCTTTCCTACAATGCCATTGCATGTTCCCTGACCTCCCCATGCTGACCACCCCGCGGTGCTTTTCTCCACCCGACATTGCCACTCACTGCCTATCCTAAATCAGACCCTCTGATTAACACCTCCCCGTGATGTTTTTCTCACTCCTACTAGTGAATGGAATGTTACACACCCATTCAATGCGCACCACCCTGTGATGTTTTTCTCACTCCTACTAGTGAATGTAATCTAACACACCCGTACAATGCGCACCACGCCGCGATGTTTTTCAGAAAACTATCCTACATTGCCACTGTATGTTCCCTGACCTCTCCACGCTGACCACCCCGCGGTTCTTTTCTCCATCCTACATTGTCACTCACTGCCTATCCTATTTCAGACCCTCCGATTCACACCACCCCATGATGTTTTTCTCACTCCTACTAGTGAATGTTATGTTACACACCCATACAATGCGCTCCACCCCTCGATGTTTTTCAGAAACCTATCCTAAATTGCCACTGCATGTTCCCTGACCTCCCCATGCTGACCACACCGCGCTGCTTTTCTCCATCCTACATTGCCACTCACTGCCAATCCTAATTCAGACCATCCGATTCACACCAACTCTTGATGTTTTTCTCACTCCTACTCGTGAATGTAATGTTACACACCCATACAATGCGCACCACCCCGTGATGTTTTTCTCACTCCTACTAGTGAATGTAATGTTACACACCCATACAATGCGCTCCACCCCGCGATTTTGTTCAGAAACCTATCCTACATTGCCACTGCATGTTCCCTGATTTCCCCAAGCTGACCACCCCGCAGTGCTTTTCTCCATCCTACATTGCCACTCACTGCCTATCCTAATTCAGACCCTCCGATTCACACCACCCCGTGATGTTTTTCTCACTCCTACTAGTGAATGTAATGTTACACACCCATACAATGCGCACCACCCCGCGATGTTTTTCAGAAACCTATCCTACATTGCCACTGCATGTTCCCTGACCTCCCCATGCTGACCACCCCACGGTGCTTTTCTCCATCCTACATTGCCACTCACTGCCTATACTATTTCAGACCCTCCGATTCACACCACCCCGTGATGTTTTTCTCACTCCTACTAGTGAATGTTATGTTACACACCCATACAATGCGCACCACCCCGCGATGTTTTTCAGAAACCTATCCTACATTGCCAGTGCATGTTCCCTGACCTCCCCATGCTGACCACCCTGCGGTGCTTTTCTCCATCCTGCATTGCCACTCACTGCCTATCCTAAATCAGTCCCTCTGATTCACACCACCCCGTGATGTTTATCTCACTCCTACTCCTGAATGTAATGTTACACACCCATACAATGCCCACCACCCCACGAAGTTTTTCAGAAACTTATCCTACATTGCCACTGCATGTTCCCTGACCTCCCCATGCTGACCACCCTGCGGTGGTTTTCTCCATCCTGCATTGCCCCTCACTTCCTATCCTAATTCAGACCCTCCGATTTACACCACCCCGTGATGTTTTTCTCACTCCTACTCGTGAATGTAATGTTACACACCCATACAATGTGCACCACGCCGCGATGTTTTTCAGAAACTTATCCTACATTGCCACTGCATGTTCCCTGACCTCCCCATTTTGACCACCCCGCGGTGCTTTTCTCCATCCTACATTGCCACTCAATGCCTATCCTAATTCAGACCCTCCGATTCACACCACCCCGTGATGTGTTTCTCACTCCTACTAGTGAATGTAATGTTACACACCCATACAATGCGCTCCACACCACGATGTTTTTCAGAAACCTATCCTACATATCCATTGCATGTTCACTCACCTCCCCATTTTGACCACCCCGCGATGCTTTTCTCCATCCTACATTGCCACTCACTGCCTATCCTAATTCAGACCCTCCGATTCACACCACCCCGTGATGTTTTTCTCACTCCTACTCGTGACTGTAATGTTACACACCCATACAAAGCGCACCACCAAGCTATTTTTTTCAGAAACCTATCCTACATTGCCACTGCATGTTCCCTGACTTCCCCAAGCTGACCACCCCGCGGTGCTTTTCTCCAACCTACAGTGCCACTCACTGCCTATCCTAATTCAGACCCTCAGATTCACACCACCCCGTGATGTTTTTCTCACTCCTACTAGTGAATGTAATGTTACACACCCATTCAATGCGCACCACCCTGTGATGTTTTTCTCACTCCTACTAGTGAATGTAATGTTACACACCCATACAATGCGCATCACCCCGCGATGATTTACAGAAACCTATCCTACATTGCGAATGCATGTTCCCTGACCTCCCCATGCTGACCACCCCGCGGTGCTTTTCTCCATCCTACATTGCCACTCAGTGCCTATCCTAATTCAGACACTCCGATTCACAAAACCCCGTTATGTTTTTCTCACTCCTACTAGTGAATGCAATGTTACACACCCATTCAATGCGGACAACCCTGTGAGGTTTTTCTCACTCCTACTAGTGAATGTAATGTTACACACACATACAATGCGCACCACCCCGCGATACTTTTCAGAAACCTATCCTACATTGCCACTGCATGTTCCCTGACCTCCCCATGCTGACCACACCGCGGTGCTTTTCTCCATCCCACATTGCCACTCACTGCCTATCCTAATTCAGACCCTCCGATTCACACCACCCCTTAATGTTTTTCTCACTCCTACTAGTGAATGGAATGTTACACACCCATTCAATGCGCACCACCCTGTGATGTTTTTCTCACTCCTACTAGTGAATGTAATTTTACACACCCATACAATGCGCACCACACTGCGATGTTTTTCAGAAACCTATCCTACATTGCCACTGCATGTTCCTGACCTCCCAATGCTGAGCAACTCGCGGTGCTTTTCTCCATCCTAAATTGCCACGCACTGCCTATCCTAATTCAGACCCTCCGATTCACACCACACCATGATGTTTTTCTCACTCCTACTAGTGAATGTAATGTTACACACCCATACAATGCGCACCACCCCGCGATGTTTTTCAGAAACCTATCCTACATTGCCACTGCATGTTCCCTGACCTAAACATGCTGAGCACCCCGCGGTGCTTTTCTCCATCCTACATTGCCACTCACTGCCTATCCTAATTCAGACCCTCCGATTCACACCACCCCTTGATGTTTTTCTCACTCCTACTAGTGAATGTAATGTTACACACCCATACAATGCTCACAACCCCGCGAAGTTTTTCAGAAACCTATTCTACATTGCCACTGCATGTTCCCTGATCTCCCCATGCTGACCACCCGGCGGTGCTTTTCTCCATCCTACATTGCCACTCACTGCCTATCATAATTCAGACCCTCCAATTCACACCACCCCGTGATATTTTTCTCACTCCTACTAGTGAATGTAATGTTACACACCCATACAATGCGCACCACCCCGCGATGTTTTTCACAAACCTATCCTACAATGCCATTGAATGTTCCCTGACCTCCCCATGCTGACGACCCCGCGGTGCTTTTCTCCACCCGACATTGCCACTCACTGCCTATCCTAAATCAGACCCTCCGATTAACACCACCCCGTGATGATTTTCTCACTCCTACTAGTGAATGGAATATTACACACCCATTCAATGCGCACCACCCTGTGATGTTTTTCTCACTCCTACTAGTGAATGTAATCTTACACACCCGTACAATGCGCACCACGCCACGAAGTTTTTCAGAAACCTATCCTACATTGCCACTGCATGTTCCCTGACCTCTCCACGGTGACCACCCCGCGGTGCTTTTCTCCATCCTACATTGCCACTCACTGCCTAACCTATTTCAGACCCTCCGATTCACACCACCCCGTGATGTTTTTCTCACTCCTACTAGTGAATGTTATGTTACACAACCATACAATGCGCACCACCCCGCGATGTTTTTCAGAAACCTATCCTACATTGCCACTGCATGTTCCCTGACCTCAGCATGCTGACCACCCTGCGGTGTTTTTCTTCATCCTGCATTGCCACTCACTGCCTATTCTAATTCAGTCCCTCTAATTCACACCCCCCTGTGATGTTTATCTCACTCCTACTCCTGAATGTAATCTTACACACCCATACAATGCGCACCACCCCACGATGTTTTTCAGAACCTTATCCTACTTTGCCACTGCATGTTCCCTGACCTCCCCATGCTGACCACCCTGCGGTGGTTTTCTCCATCCTGCATTGCCACTCACTGCCTATCCTAATTCAGACCCTCCGATTCACACCACCCCTTGATGTTTTTCTCACTCCTACTAGTGAATGTAATGTTACACACCCATACAATGCGCACCACCCCGCGACGTATTTCAGAAACCTATCTTACATTGCCACTGTATGTTTCTTGACCTCCCCATGCTGACCACCCCGCGGTGCTTTTCTCCATCCTACATTGCCACTCACTGCCTATCCTAATTCAGACCCTCCGATTCACACCACCCCATGTTTTTCTCACACCTACTAGTGAATGTAATTTTACACACCCATACAATGCGCACCACCCCGCGATTTTTTTCAGAAACCTATCCTACATTGCGAATGCATGTTCCCTGACCTCCCCATGCTGACCAGCCCGCAGTGCTTTTTTCCATCCTACATTGCCACTCACTGCCTATCCTAATTCAGACCTTCCGATTAATACCACCCCGTGATGTTTTTCTCACTCCTACTAGTGAATGGAATGTTACACACCCATTCAATGCGCACCACCCTGTGATGTTTTTCTCACTCCTACTAGTGAATGTAATGTTACACACTCGTACAATGCGCACCACCCCGCGATGTTTTTCAGAAACCTATCCTACATTGCCAGTGCATGTTCCTGACCTCCCAATGATGACCACCTCGCGGTGATTTTCTCCATCCTAAATTGCCACTCACTGCCTATCCTAATTCAGACCCTCCGATTCACACCACCCCGTGATGTTTTTCTCACTCATACTAGTGAATGTATGTTACACACCCATACAATGCGCACCACCCCGCAATGTTTTTCAGAAACCTATCCTACATTGCCACTGCATGTTCCCTGACATCCCCATGCTGACCACCCTGCAGTGCTTTTCTTCATTCTGCATTGCCACTCACTGCCTATCCTAATTGAGTCCCTCTGATTCACACCACCCCGTGATGTTTTTCTCACTCCTACTCCTGAATGTAATGTTACACACCCATACAATGCGCACCACCCCACTATGTTTTTCAGAAACCTATCCTACATTGCCACTGCATGTTCCCTGACCTCCCCATGCTGACCACCCTGCGGTGCTTTTCTTCATCCTGCATTGCCACTCACTGCCTATCCTAATTCAGTCCCTCTGATTCACACCACCCCGTGATGTTTTTCTCACTCCTAATCCTGAATGTAATGTTACACACCCATACAAATCGCACCACCAAGCGATTTTTTTCAGAAACCTATCCTACATTGCCACTGCATGTTCCCTGACTTCCCCAAGCTGACCACCCTGCGGTGCTTTTCTCCATCCTACAGTGCCACTCACTGCCTATCCTAATTCAGACCCTCCGATTCACACCACCCCGTGATGTGTTTCTCACTCCTACTAGTGAATGTAATGTTACACACCCATACAATGCGCTCCACACCACGATGTTTTTCAGAAACCTATCCTACATATCCATTGCATTTTCACTCACCTCCCCATTTTGACCACCCCGCGGTGCTTTTCTCCATCCTACATTGCCACTCACTGCCTATCCTAATTCAGACCCTCCGATTCACACCACCCCGTGATGTTTTTCTCACTCCTACTCGTGACTGTAATGTTACACACCCATACAAAGCGCACCACCAAGCGATTTTTTTCAGAAACCTATCCTACATTGCCACTGCATGTTCCCTGACTTCCCCAAGCTGACCACCCCGCGGTGCTTTTCTCCAACCTACAGTGCCACTCACTGCCTATCCTAATTCAGACCCTCAGATTCACACCACCCCGTGATGTTTTTCTCACTCCTACTAGTGAATGTAATGTTACACACCCATTCAATGCGCACCACCCTGTGATGTTTTTCTCACTCCTACTAGTGAATGTAATGTTACACACCCATACAATGCGCACCACCCCGCGATGTTTTTCAGAAACCTATCCTACATTGCGAATGCATGTTCCCTGACCTCCCCATGCTGACCAGCCCGCAGTGCTTTTTTCCATCCTACATTGCCACTCACTGTCTATCCTAATTCAGACCCTCCGATTAATACCACCCCGTGATGTTTTTCTCACTCCTACTAGTGAATGGAATGTTACACACCCATTCAATGCGCACCACCCTGTGATGTTTTTCTCACTCCTACTAGTGAAAGTAATCTTACACACCCGTACAATGCGCACCACCCCGCGATGTTTTTCAGAAACCTATCCTACATTGCCAGTGCATGTTCCTGACCTCCCAATGATGACCACCTCGCGGTGATTTTCTCCATCCTAAATTGCCACTCACTGCCTATCCTAATTCAGACCCTCCGATTCATACCACCCCGTGATGTTTTTCTCACTCATACTAGTGAATGTATGTTACACACCCATACAATGCGCACCACCCCGCAATGTTTTTCAGAAACCTATCCTACATTGCCACTGCATGTTCCCTGACATCCCCATGCTGAACACCCTGCGGTGCTTTTCTTCATCCTGCATTGCCACTCACTGCCTATCCTAATTCAGTCCCTCTGATTCACACCACCCCGTGATGTTTTTCTCACTCCTACTCCTGAATGTAATGTTACACACCCATACAATGCGCACCACACCACGATGTTTTTCAGAAACCTATCCTACATTGCCACTGCATGTTCCCTGACCTCCCCATGCTGACCACCCTGCGGTGCTTTTCTTCATCCTGCATTGCCACTCACTGCCTATCCTAATTCAGTCCCTCTGATTCACACCACCCCGTGATGTTTTTCTCACTCCTACTCCTGAATGTAATGTTACACAACCATACAAAGCGCACCACCAAGCGATTTTTTTCAGAAACCTATCCTACATTGCCACTGCATGTTCCCTGACTTCCCCAAGCTGACCACCCCGCGGTGCTTTTCTCCATCCTACAGAGCCACTCACTGCCTATCCTAATTTAGACCCTCAGATTCACACCACCCCGTGATGTTTTTCTCACTCCTACTAGTAAATATAATGTTACACACCCATTCAATGCACACCACCCTGTGATATTTTTATCACTCCTACTAGTGAATGTAATGTTACACACCCATACAATGCGCACCACCCCGCGATGTTTTTCAGAAACCTATCCTACATTGCCACTGCATGTTCCCTGACCTCCCCATGCTGACCACCACACGGTGCTTTTCTCCATCCTACATTGCCACTCACTGCCTATACTATTTCAGACCCTCCGATTCACACCACCGCGTGATGTTTTTCTCACTCCTACTAGTGAATATTATGTTACACACCCATACACTGCGCACCACCCCGCGATGTTTTTCAGAAACCTATCCTACATTGCCAGTGCATGTTCCCTGACCTCCCCATGCTGACCACCCTGCGGTGCTTTTCTCCATCCTGCATTGCCACTCACTGCCTATCCTAATTCAGTCCCTCTGACTCACACCACCCCGTGATGTTTATCTCACTCCTACTCCTGAATGTAATGTTACACACCCATACAATGCGCACCACCCCACGAAGTTTTTCAGAAAATTATCCTCCATTGCCACTGCATTTTCCCTGACCTCCCAATGCTGAGAACCCTGCGGTGGTTTTCTCCATCCTGCATTGCCAATCAATGCCTTTCCTAATTCAGACCCTCCGATTCACACCACCCCGTGATGTTTTTTTCACTCCTACTCGTGAATGTAATGTTACACACCCATACAATGTGCACCACGCCGCGATGTTTTTCAGAAACCTATCCTACATTGCCACTGCATGTTCCCTGACCTCCCCATTTTGACCACCACGCGGTGCTTTTCTCCATCCTACATTGCCACTCACTGCCTATCCTAATTCAGACCTTCTGATTCACAAAACACCGTGATGTTTTTCTCACTCCTACTCGTGAATGTAATGTTACACACCCATACCATGCGCACCACCCCGTGATGTTTTTCTCACTCCTACTAGTGACTGTAATGTTACACACCCATTCAATGCGCACCACCCTGTGAAGTTTTTCTCACTCCTACTAGTGAATGTAATGTTACACACCCAAACAATGCGCACCACCCCGCGGTGTTTTTCAGAAACCTATCCTACAATGCCACTGCATGTTCCTGACCTCCCCATGCTGACCACCCCGCGGTGCTTTTCTCCATCCTACATTGCAACTCACTGCCTAGCCTAAATCAGACGCTCTGATTCACACCACCCCGTGATGTTTTTATCACTCCTACTAGTGAATGTAATGTTTCACACCCATACAATGCGCATCACCCCGCTATGTTTTACAGAAACCTATCCTACATTGCGAATGCATGTTTCCTGACCTCCCCATGCTGACCACCCCGCGGTGCTTTTCTCCATCCTACATTGCCACTCACTGCCTATCCTAATTCAGACACTCCGATTCACACCACCCCGTGATGTTTTTCTCACTCCTACTAGTGAATGCAATGTTACACATCCATTAAATGCGCACAACCCTTTGAGGTTTTTCTCACTCCTACTAGTGAATGTAATGTTACACACCCATACAATGTGCACCACCCCGCGATGTTTTTCAGAAACCTAACCTACATTTCCACTGCATGTTCCTGACCTCCCCATGCTGACCAGCCCGCGGTGCTTTTCTCCATCCTACATTGACATTCACTGCCTATCCTAATTCAGACCCTCCAATTCACACCACCCCATGATGTTTTTCTCACTCCTACTAGTGAATGTAATGCTACAGACCCATAAAATGCGCACCACCCCGCGATGTTTTTCAGAAACCTATCCTACATTGCCACTGCATATTCCATGACCTCCCCATGCTGACCACCCCGCAGTGCTTTTCTCCATCCTACATTGCCACTCACTGCCTATCCTAATTCAGACCCTCCGATTCACACCACCCCGTGATGTTTTTCTCACTCCTACTAGTGAATGTAATGTTACACACCCATACAATGTGCACCACGCCGCGATGTTTTTCAGAAACCTATCCTACATATCCACTGCATGTTCCCTGACCTCCCCATTTTGACCACCCCGCGGTGCTTTTCTCCATCCTACATTGCCACTCACTGCCTATCCTAATTCAGACCCTCCGATTCACACCACTCCGTGATGTTTTTCTCACTCCTACTCGTGAATGTAATGTTACACACCCATACCATGCGCACCACCCCGTGATGTTTTTCTCACTCCTACTAGTGACTGTAATGTTACACACCCATATAAAGCGCACCACCAAGCGATTTTTTTCAGAAACCTATCCTACATTGCCACTGCATGTTCCCTGACTTCCCCAAGCTGACCACCCCGCGGTGCTTTTCTCCAACCTACAGTGCCACTCACTGCCTATCCTAATTCAGACCCTCAGATTCACACCACCCCGTGATGTTTTTCTCACTCCTACTAGTGAAAGTAATGTTACACACCCATTCAATGCGCACCACCCTGTGATGTTTTTCTCACTCCTACTAGTGAATGGAATGTTACACACCCATACAATGCGCATCACCCCGCGATGTTTTACAGAAACCTATCCTACATTGCCACTGCATGTTCCCTGACCTCCCCATGCTGACCACCCCGCGATGCTTTTCTCCATCCTACATTGCCACTCACTGCCTATCCTAATTCAGACCCTCCATTTCACACCACCCCGTGATGTTTTTCTCACTCCTACTAGTGAATGTAATGTTACACAACAATACAATGCGCACCACCCCGTGATGTTTTTCTCACTCCTACTAGTGAATGTAATGTTACACACCCATACAATGCGCACCACCCCACGATTTTTTTCAGAAACCTATCCTACATTGCCACTGCATGTTCCCTGATCTCCACATGCTGACCACCCCGCGGTGCTTTTCTCCATCCTACATTGCCACTCACTGCCTATCCTAATTCAGACCCCCCGATTCACACCACCCCGTGATGTTTTTTTCACTCCTTCTAGTGAATATAATATTACACACCCAACAATGAGCACCACCCCGCGATGTTTTTCAGAAACCTATCCTACATTGCCATTGCATGTTCCCTGACCTCCCCATGCTGACCACCCCGCGGTGCTTTTCTCCATCCTACATTGCCACTCACTGCCTAGCCTAATTCAGACCCTCCGATTCACACGACCCCGTGATGTTTTTCTCACTCCTACTATTGAATGTAATGTTACACACCCATTCAATGCGCACCACCCTGTGATGTTTTTCTCACTCCTACTAGTGAATGTAATATTACACACCCATACAATGCGCACGACCACGCGATGTTTTTCAGAAACCTATCTTACATGGCCACTGCATGTTCCCTGCCATCCGCAAGCTGACCACACCGCGTGCTTTTCTTCATCCTACATTGCCACTCACTGCCTATCCTAATTCAGACCCTCCGATTCACACCACCCTGTGATGTTTTTTTCACTCCTACTAGTGAATTTAATGTTACACACCCAACCATGAGCACCACCCCGCGATGTTTTTCAGAAACCTATCCTACATTGCCACTGCATGTTCCCTGACCTCCCCATGCTGACCACCCTGCGGTGCTTTTCTCCATCCTACATTGCCACTCACTGCCTATCCTAATTCAGACGCTCGGATTCACACCACCCGGTGATGTTTTTCTCACTCCTACTAGTGAATGTAATGTTACACACCCATACAATGCGCACCACCCCGCAATGATTTACAGAAACCTATACTACATTGCGAATGCATGTTCCCTGACCTCCCCATGCTGACCACCTCGCGGTGGTTTTCTCCATTCTACGTTGCCACTCACTGCCTATCCTAATTCAGACCCTCTGATATACACCACCCCGTGATGTTTTTCTCACTCCTACTAGTGAATGCAGTGTTACACACCCATTCAATGCGCACAACCCTGTGAGGTTTTTCTCACTGCCACTAATGAATGCAATGTTACACACCCATACAATGTGCACCACCCCGCGATGTTTTTCAGAAACCTAACTTACATTGCCATTGCATGTTCCTGACCTCCCCATGCTGACCACCTCGCGGTGCTTTTCTCCATCCTACATTGCCACTCACTGCCTATCCTAATTCAGTCCCTCCGATTCATACCACCCCATGATTATTTTCTCACTCCTACTAGTGAATGTAATGTGACACACCCATAAAATGCGCACCATCCCGCGATGTTTTTCAGACACCTATCCTACATTGCCACTGCATGTTCCCTGACCTCCCCATGCTGACCACCCCGCGGTGCTTTTCTCCATCCTACATTGCCACTCACTGCCTATCCTAATTCAGACCCTCCGATTCACACAACCCCGTGATGTTTTTCTCACTCATACTAGTGAATGTAATATTACACACACATACAATGCGCACCACCCCGCGATGTTTTTCAGAAACCTATCCTTCATTGACACTGCATGTTCCCTGACCTCCCCATACTGACCACCCCGCGGTGCTTTTCTCCATCCTACATTGCCACTCACTGCCTATCCTAATTCAGACCCTCCGATTCACCCCACCCCATGATGTTTTTCTCACTCCTACTAGTGAATGTAATGTTACACATGCATAAAATGCGCACAAACCCGCGATGTTTTTCAGAAACCTATCCTACATTGCCACTGCATGTTCCCTGACCTCCCCATGCTGAGCACCACGCGGTGCTTTTCTCCATCCTGCATTGCCACTCACTGCCTATCCTAATTCAGACCCTCTGATTCATACCATCCCGTGATGTTTTTCTCAGTCATACTCCTGAATGCAATGTTACACACCCATACAATGCGCACCACCCCGCGATGTTTTTCAGAAACCTATCCTACATTGCCACTGCATGTTCCCTGACCTCCCCATGCTGACCACCCCGCGGTGCTTTTCTCCATCCTACATTGCCACTCACTGCCTATACTAATTCAGACCCTCCATTTCACACCACCCCGTGATGTTTTTCTCACTCCTACTAGTGAATGTAATGTTACACACCCATTCAATGTGCACCACCCCAAGATGTTTTTTAGAAACCTATCGTACATTGCCACTGCATGTTCCCTGACCTCCCCATGCTGACCACCCCGCGGTGCTTTTCTCCATCCTACATGGCCACTCACTGCCTATCCTAATTCAGACCCTCCGATTCACACCACCCCATGATGTTTTTTCACTCCTACTAGTGAATATAATATTACACACCCAACAATGAGCACCACCCCGCGATGTTTTTCAGAAACCTATCCTACATTGCCATTGCATGTTCCCTGACCTCCCCATGCTGACCACCCCGCGGTGCTTTTCTCCATCCTACATTGCCACTCACTGCCTATCCTAATTCAGACCCTCCAATTCACACCACCCCGTGATGTTTTTCTCACTCCTACTAGTGAATGGAATGTTACACACCCATTCAATGCGCACCACCCTGTGATGTTTTCTCACTCCTACTAGTGAATGTAATGTTATACACCCATACAATGCGCACAACCACGTGATGTTTTCAGAAAACTATCCTACATTGCCACAGGATGTTCACTGACCTAACCATGCTGAGCAAACCGCGGTGCTTTTCTCCATCCTACATTGCCACTCACTGCCTATCCTAATTCAAACCCTCCGATTCACACCACCTCTTGATTTTTTTCTCACTCCTACTAGTGAATGTAATCTTACACGCCCATACAATGCGCACCACCCCGCAATGTTTTTCAGAAACCTATCCTACATTGCCAATGCATGTTCCTAGATCTCCCTCTGCTGACCACCCCGCGGTGCTTTTCTCCATCCTACATTGCCACTCACTGCCTATTCTATTTCAGACCCTCCGATTCACACCACCCCGTGATGTTTTTCTCACTCTTACTAGTGAATGTAATGTTACACACCCATACAATGCGCACCATCCCGCGATGTTTTTCAGAAATCTATCCTACATTGCCACTGCATGTTCCCTGACCTCCCCATGCTGACCACCCCGTGGTGCTTTTCTCCATCCTACATTGCCACTCACTGCCTATCCCAATTCAGACCCTCCGATTCACACTACCCCGTGATGTTTTTCTCACTCCTACTAGTGAATGTAATATTACACACACATACAATGCGCACCACCCCGCGATGTTTTTCAGAAACCTATCATTCATTGCCACTGCATGTTCCCTGATCTCCCCATACTGACCACCCCGCGGTGCTTTTCTCCATCCTACATTGCCACTCACTGCCTATCCTAATTCAGACCCTCCGATTCACACGACCCCGTGATGTTTTTCTCACTCCTACTAGTGAATGTAATGTTACACACCCATACAATGTGCACCACCCCGTGATGTTTTTCAGAAACATATCCTACATTGCCACTGCATGTTCCCTGACCTCCCCATGCTGAGCACCACGCATAGCTTATATCCATCCTGCATTGCCACTCACTGCCTATCCTAATTCAGACCCTGTGATTCATACCATCCCTGATGTTTTTCTCACTCATACTCCTGAATGTAATGTTACACACCCATACAATGCGCACCACCCCGCGATGTTTTTCAGAAACCTATCCTACATTGCCACTGCATGTTCCCTGACCTCCCCATGCTGACCACCCCGCGGTGCTTTTCTCCATCCTACATTGCCACTCACTGCCTATCCTAATTCGGACCCTCCATTTCACACCACCCCGTGATGTTTTTATCACTCCTACTAGTGAATGTAATGTTACACACCCATTCACTGCGCACCACCCTGTGATGATTTTTTCACTCCTACTAGTGAATGTAATGTTACACACCCATACAATGCGCACGACCCCGCGATGTTTTTCAGAAACCTATCCTACATTGCCACTGCATGTTCCCTGACCTCCCCATGTTGACCACCCCGCGGTGCTTTTCTCCATCCTACATTGCCACTCACTGCCTATCCTATTTCAGATCCTCGATTCACACCACCCCTTGATGTTTTTCTCACTCGTACTATTGAATATAACGTAAAACACACATACAATGCACACGACCCCGCGATGTTTTTCAGATACCTATCCTACATTGCCACTGCATGTTCCCTGACCTCCACATGCTGACCACCCCGCGGTGCTTCTCTCCACCCTACATTGCCACTCACTTCCTATCCTAATTCAGACCCTCCAATTCACACCATCCCGTGATGTTTTTCTCACTCCTACTAGTGAATGTAATGTTACACACCCATACAATGCACACCACCCCGCGATGTTTTTAAGAAACCTATCCTACATTGCCACTGCATGTTCCCTGACCTCCCCATGCTGACCACCCCGCGGTGCTTTTCTCCATCCTACATTGCCACTCACTGCCTATCCTAATTCAGACCCTCCGATTCACACCACCCCGTGATGTTTTTCTCACTCCTACTCGTGATTGTAATGTTATACACCCATACAATGCGCACCAACCCGCGATTTTTTTCAGAAACCTATTCTACATTGCGAATGCATGTTCCCTGACCTCCCCATGCTGACCACCCCTCGGTGGTTTTCTCCATCCTACATTGCCACTCACTGCCTATCCTAATTCAGACCCTCCGATTCACACCACCCCGTGATGTTTTTCTCACTCCTTCTAGTGAATGCAGTGTTACACACCCATTCAATGCACACAACCCTGTGAGGTTTTTCTCACTCCTACTAATGAATGCAGTGTTACACACCCATACAATGTGCACCACCCCGCGATGTTTTTCAGAAACCTAACCTACATTGCCATTGCAACTTCCTGACCTCCCCATGCTGACCACCTCACGGTGCTTTTCTCCATCCTACATTGCCACTCACTGCCTATCCTAATTCAGTCCCTCCGATTCATACCACCCCATGATTATTTTCTCACTCCCACTAGTGAATGTAATGTTACACACCCATAAAATGCGCAACACCCCACGATGTTTTTCAGAAAACTATCCTACATTGCCACTGCATGTTCCCTGACCTAACCATGCTGAGCAAACCGCGGTGCTTTTCTCCATCCTACATTGCCACTCACTGCCTATCCTAATTCAGACCCTCCGATTCACACCACCCCTTGATTTTTTTCTCACTCCTACTAGTGAATGTAATCTTACACGCCCATACAATGCGCACCACCCCGCAATGTTTTTCAGAAACCTATGCTACATTGCCACTGCATGTTCCTAGATCTCCCCCTGCTGACCACCCCGCGGTGCTTTTCTCCAATCTACATTGCCACTCACTGCCTATCCTATTTCAGACCCTCCGATTCACACAACCCCGTGATGTTTTTCTCACTCCTACTAGTGAATGTAATATTACACACACATACAATGCGCACCACCCCGCGATGTTTTTCAGAAACCTATCCTTCATTGCCCCTGCATGTTCCCTGACCTCCCCATACTGACCACCCCGCGGTGCTTTTCTCCATCCTACATTGCCACTCACTGCCTATCCTAATTCAGACCCTCCGATTCACACCACCCCATGATGTTTTTCTCACTCCTACTAATGAATGTAATGTTACACATGCATAAAATGCGCACAATCCCGCGATGTTTTTCAGAAACCTATTCTACATTGCCACTGCATGTTCCCTGATCTCCCCATGCTGACCACCCCGCGGTGCTTTTCTCCAGCCTACATTGCCATTCACTGCCTATCCTAATTCAGACCCTCCGATTCACACCACCCCGTGATGTTTTTCTCAGTCCTACTAGTGAATGTAATGTTACACATGCATAAAATGCGCACAACCCCGCGATGTTTTTCAGAAACCTATTCTACATTGCCACTGCATGTTCCCTGATCTCCCCATGCTGACCACCCCGCGGTGCTTTTCTCCATCCTACATTGCCACTCACTGCCTATCCTAATTCAGACCCTCCGATTCACACCACCCCGTGATGTTTTTCTCACTCCTACTAGTGAATGTAATGTTACACAACAATACAATGCGCACCACCCCGTGATGTTTTTCTCACTCCTACTAGTGAATGTAATGTTACACACCCATACAATTCGCACCACCCCGCGATTTTTTTCAGAAACCTATCCTACATTGCCACTGCATGTTCCCTGATCTCCCCATGCTGACCACCCCGCGGTGCTTTTCTCCATCCTACATTGCCACTCACTGCCTATCCTAATTCAGACACTCCGATTCACACCACCCCGTGATGTTTTTTTCACTCCTACTAGTGAATATAATATTACACACCCAACAATGAGCACCATCCCGCGATGTTTTTCAGAAACCTATCCTACATTGCCATTGCATGTTCCCTGACCTCCCCATGCTGACCACCCCGCGATGCTTTTCTCCATCCTACATTGCCACTCACTGCCTATCCTAATTCAGACCCTCCGATTCACACCACCCCGTGATGTTTTTCTCATTCCTACTAGTTTATGTAATGTTACACACCCATTCAATGTGCACCACCCTGTGATATTTTTCTCACTCCTACTAGTGAATGTAATGTTACACATCCATACAATGCGCACCACCCCGCGATGATTTTCAGAAACCTATCCTACATTGCCACTGCATGTTCCCTGTCCTCCCCATGTTGAACACCCCATGGTGCTTTTCTCCATCCTACATTGCCACTCACTGCCAATCCTAATTCCGACACTCCGATTCATACCACCCCGTGATGTTTTTCTCACTCCTACTAGTGAATGTAAAGTTACACACCCATACAATGCGCACCACCCTGTGATATTTTTCTCACTCCTACTAGTGAATGTAATGTTACACACCCATACAATGCGCACCACTCCGCGATGATTTACAGAAACCTATCCTACATTGCGAATGCATGTTCCCTGACCTCCCCATGCTGACCACCCCGCGGTGGTTTTCTCCATCCTACATTGCCACTCACTGCCTATCCTAATTCAGACCCTCCGATTCACACCACCCCGTGATGTTTTTCTCACTCCTACTAGTGAATGCAGTGTTACACACCCATTCAATGAGCACAACCCTGTGAGGTTTTTCTCACTCCTACTAATGAATGCAATGTTACACACCCATACAATGTGCACCACCCCGTGATGTTTTTCAGAAACCTAACCTACATTGCCATTGCATGTTCCTGACCTCCCCATGCTGACCACCTCGCGGTGCTTTTCTCCATCCTACATTGCCACTCACTGCCTATCCTAATTCAGTCCCTCCGATTCATACCACCCCATGATTATTTTCTCACTCCTACTAGTGAATGTAATGTTACACACCCATAAAATGCACACCACCCCACGATGTTTTTCAGAAACGTATCCTACATTGCCACTGCATGTTCCATGACCTCCCCATGCTGAACACCCCGCGGTGCTTTCCTCCATCCTACATTGCCACTCACTGCCTATCCTCATTCAGACCCTCCGATTCACACCACCCCGTGATGTTTTTCTCACTCCTACTAGTGAATGTAATGTTACACACCCATACAATGCGCACCACCCCGCGATATTTTTCAGAAAGTTATCCTACATTGCCCCTGCATGTTACCTGACCTCCACATGCTGACCGCACCGCGGTGCTTTTCTCCATCCTACTTTGCCACTCACTGCCTATCCTAATTCAGACCCTCCGATTCACACCACCCGTGATGTTTTTCTCACTCCTACTCGTGAATGGAATGTTACACACCCATTCAATGCGCACAACCCTGTGATGTTTTTCTCACTCCAACTAGTGAATGTAATGTTACACACCCATTCAATGCGCACCACCCTGTAATGTTTTTCTCACTCCTACTAGTGAATGTAATGTTACACACCCATACAATGCGCACCAGCCCGTGATGTTTTTTCTCACTCCTACTATGAATGTAATGTTACACACCCATACAATGCGCACCACCCCGCGATGTTTTTCAGAAACCAATCGTACACTGAGAATGCATGTTCCCTGACCTCCCCATGGTGACCACCCCGCGATGCTTTTCTCTATCCTACATTGCCACTCAGTGCCTCTCCTAATTCAGACCCTCCGAATCACACCACCCCGTGAAGTTTTTCTCACTCCTACTAGTGAATGTAATGTTACACACCCATTCAATACGCACCACCATGTGAGGTTTTTGTCACTCCTACTAGTGAATGTAATGTTACACACCCATAAAATGCGCACCACCCCGCGATGTTTTTCAGAAAGCTATCATACATTGCCACTGCATGTTCCCTGACCTCCCCATGCTGACCACACCGCGGTGCTTTTCTCCATCCTACATTGCTACTCACTACCTATCCTAATTCAGACCCTCCGATTCACACCACCCCGTGATGTTTTTCTCACTCCTACTGGTGAATGTAATGTTACACACCCATACAATGCGCACCACCCCGCAATGTTTTTCAGAAACCTATCCTACATTGCCACTGCATGTTCCTGATCTCCCCATGCTGACCACCCCGCGGTGCTTTTCTCCAACCTACATTGCCACTCACTGCCAATCCTAATTCAGACTTTCCGATTCACACCACCCCGTGATGTTTTTCTCACTCCTACTATTGAATGTAATGTTACACACCCATACAATGCGCACCACCCCGCGATGGTTTTCAGAAAACTATCCTAAATTGCCACTGCATTTTCCCTGACCTCCCCATGCTGAGAACCCCGCGGTGCTTTTCTCCATGCTACATTGCCACTCACTGCCTATCCTAATTCAGACCCTCCGATTCACACCACCCCTTGATGTTTTTCTCACTCCTACTAGTGAATGTAATGTTACACACCCATACAATGCGCACCACCCCGCGATGTTTTTCAGAAACCTATCCTACATTGCCACTGCATGTTCCCTGACCTCCCCATGCTGACCACCCCGTGGTGCTTTTCTCCATCCAACATTGCCACTCACTGCCTATCCTAATTCACACACTCCGTTTCACACCACCCCGTGATGTTTTTCTCTGTGCTACCAGTGAATGTAATGTTACACACCCATTCACTGCGCACCACCCTGTGATGATTTTTTCACTCCTACTAGTGAATGTAATGTTACACACCCATACAATGCGCACGACCCCGCGATGTTTTTCAGAAACCTATCCTACATTGCCACTGCATGTTCCCTGACCTCCCCATGTTGACCACCCCGCGGTGCTTTTCTCCATCCTGCATTGCCACTCACTGCATATCCTAATTCAGATCCTCGATTCACACCACCCCTTGATGTTTTTCTCACTCGTACTATTGAATATAACGTAAAACACACATACAATGCACACGACCCCGCGATGTTTTTCAGATACCTATCCTACATTGCCACTGCATGTTCCCTGACCTCCACATGCTGACCACCCCGCGGTGCTTCTCTCCACCCTACATTGCCACTCACTTCCTATCCTAATTCAGACCCTCCAATTCACACCATCCCGTGATGTTTTTCTCACTCCTACTAGTGAATGTAATGTTACACACCCATACAATGCACACCACCCCGCGATGTTTTTAAGAAACCTATCCTACATTGCCACTGCATGTTCCCTGACCTCCCCATGCTGACCACCCCGCGGTGCTTTTCTCCATCCTACATTGCCACTCACTGCCTATCCTAATTCAGACCCTCCGATTCACACCACCCCGTGATGTTTTTCTCACTCCTACTCGTGATTGTAATGTTATACACCCATACAATGCGCACCACGCTGCGATGTTTTTCAGAAACCTATCCTACATTGGCACTGCATGTTCCCTGACATCACCATGCTGACCACCCCGCGGTGCTTTTCTCCATCCTACGTTGCCACTCACTGCCTATCCTAATTCAGACCATCGATACACAACACCCCGTGTTGTTTTTCTTAATCCAACTAGTGAATGTAATGTTACACACCCATACAATGCGCACCAACCCGTGATGTTTTTCTCACTCCTATTAGTGAATGTAATGTTACACACCCATACAATGCGTACCACCCCGCGATAATTTTCAGAAACCTAATCTACATTGCATTGCATGTTGCCTGACTTCCAAAACCTGACCACCCGCGGTGCTTTTCTACATCCTACATTGCCAGTCACTGCCTATCCTAATTCAGACCCTCCGATTCACACCACCCTGTGATGTTTTTCTCACTCCTACTAGTGAATGTAATGTTACAAACCCATACAATGCGCAACACCCCGCGATGTTTTTCAGAAACCTCTCCTACATTGAGACTGCATGTTCCCTCACCTCCCCATGCTGACCACCCCGCGGTGCTTTTCTCCATCCTACAATGCCACTCAGTGCCTATCCTAGTTCAGATCCTCCGATTCACACCACCCCGTGATGTTTTTCTCACTCTTATTGGTGAATGTATTGTTACACACCCATTCAATACGCACCACCATGTGAGGTTTTTCTCACTCCTACTAGTGAATGTAATGTTACACACCCATAAAATGCGCACCACCCCGCGATGTTTTTCAGAAACCTGTCCTACATTGCCACTGCATGTTCCCTGATCTCCCCATGCTGACCACACCGGGGTGCTTTTCTCCATCCTACATTGCCACTCACTGCCTATCCGAATTGAGACCCTACGATTCACACCACCACGTGATATTTTTCTCACTCCTACTGGTGAATGTAATGTTACACACCCATAAAATGCGCACCACCCCGCGATGTTTTTCAGAAACCTGTCCTACATTGCCACTGCATGTTCCCTGACCTCCCCATGCTGACCACACCGGGGGGCTTTTCTCCATCCTACATTACCACTCACTGCCTATCCTAATTGAGACGATCCGAATCACACCACCCCGTGATGTTTTTCTCACTCCTACTAGTGAATGTAATGTTACACACCCATACAATGCGCACCACCCCGCAATGTTTTTCAGAAACATATCCTACATTGCCTCTGCATGTTCCTGATCTCCCAATGCTGACCACCTCGCGGTGCTTTTCTCCAACCTACATTGCCACTCACTGCCTATCCTAATTCAGACCCTCCGATTCACAGCACCCCGTGATGTTTTTCTCACTCCTACTAGTGAATGTAGTGTTACACAATACAATGTGCACCACCCCGTGATGTTTTTCTCACTCCTACTAGTGAATGTAATGTTACAAACCCATACGATGCGCACCAACCCGCGATTTTTTTCAGAAACCTATTCTACATTGCGAATGCATGTTACCTGACCTCCCCATGCTGACCACCCCTCGGTGGTTTTCTCCATCCTACATTGCCACTCACTGCCTATCCTAATTCAGACCCTCCGATTCACACCACCCCGTGATGTTTTTCTCACTCCTTCTAGTGAATGCAGTGTTACAAACCCATTCAATGCGCACAACCCTGTGAGGTTTTTCTCACTCCTACTAATGAATGCAGTGTTACACACCCATACAATGTGCACCACCCCGCGATGTTTTTCAGAAACCTAACCTACATTGCCATTGCATCTTCCTGACCTCCCCATGCTGACCACCTCACGGAGCTTTTCTCCATCCTACATTGCCACTCACTGCCTATCCTAATTCAGTCCCTCCGATTCATACCACCCCATGATTATTTTCTCACTCCCACTAGTGAATGTAATGTTACACACCCATAAAATGCGCACCACCCCACGATGTTTTTCAGAAACCTATCCTACATTGCCACTGCATGTTCCCTGACCTAACCATGCTGAGCAAACCGCGGTGCTTTTCTCCATCCTACATTGCCACTCACTGCCTATCCTAATTCAGACCCTCCGATTCACACCACCCCTTGATATTTTTCTCACTCCTACTAGTGAATGTAATCATACACGCCCATACAATGCGCACCACCCCGCAATGTTTTTCAGAAACCTATGCTACATTGCCACTGCATGTTCCTAGATCTCCCCCTGCTGACCACCCCGCGGTGCTTTTCTCCAATCTACATTGCCACTCACTGCCTATCCTATTTCAGACCCTCCGATTCACACAACCCCGTGATGTTTTTCTCCCTCCTACTAGTGAATGTAATATTACACACACATACAATGCGCACCACCCCGCGATGTTTTTCAGAAACCTATCCTTCATTGCCCCTGCATGTTCCCTGACCTCCCCATACTGACCACCCCGCGGTGCTTTTCTCCATCCTACATTGCCACTCACTGCCTATCCTAATTCAGACCCTCCGATTCACACCACCCCATGATGTTTTTCTCACTCCTACTAATGAATGTAATGTTACACATGCATAAAATGCGCACAATCCCGCGATGTTTTTCAGAAACCTATTCTACATTGCCACTGCATGTTCCCTGATCTCCCCATGCTGACCACCCCGCGGTGCTTTTCTCCAGCCTACATTGCCACTCACTGCCTATCCTAATTCAGACCCTCCGATTCACACCACCCCGTGATGTTTTTCTCAGTCCTACTAGTGAATGTAATGTTACACATGCATAAAATGCGCACAACCCCGCGATGTTTTTCAGAAACCTATTCTACATTGCCACTGCATGTTCCCTGATCTCCCCATGCTGACCAACCCGCGGTGCTTTTCTCCATCCTACATTGCCACTCACTGCCTATCCTAATTCTGACCCTCCGATTCACACCACCCCGTGATGTTTTTCTCACTCCTACTAGTGAATGTAATGTTACACAACAATACAATGCGCACCACCCCGTGATGTTTTTCTCACTCCTACTAGTGAATGTAATGTTACACACCCATACAATGCGCACCACCCCGCGATTTTTTTCAGAAACCTATCCTACATTGCCACTGCATGTTCCCTGATCTCCCCATGCTGACCACCCCGCGGTGCTTTTCTCCATCCTACATTGCCACTCACTGCCTATCCTAATTCAGACACTCCGATTCACACCACCCCGTGATGTTTTTTTCACTCCTACTAGTGAATATAATATTACACACCCAACAATGAGCACCATCCCGCGATGTTTTTCAGAAACCTATCCTACATTGCCATTGCATGTTCCCTGACCTCCCCATGCTGACCACCCCGCGATGCTTTTCTCCATCCTACATTGCCACTCACTGCCTATCCTAATTCAGACCCTCCGATTCACACCACCCCGTGATGTTTTTCTCACTCCTACTAGTTTATGTAATGTTACACACCCATTCAATGTGCACCACCCTGTGATATTTTTCTCACTCCTACTAGTGAATGTAATGTTACACATCCATACAATGCGCACCACCCCGCGATGATTTTCAGAAACCTATCCTACATTGCCACTGCATGTTCCCTGACCTCCCCATGTTGAACACCCCATGGTGCTTTTCTCCATCCTACATTGCCACTCACTGCCAATCCTAATTCAGACACTCCGATTCACACCACCCCGTGATGTTTTTCTCACTCCTACTAGTGAATGTAAAGTTACACACCCATACAATGCGCACCACCCTGTGATATTTTTCTCACTCCTACTAGTGAATGTAATGTTACACACCCATACAATGCGCACCACTCCGCGATGATTTACAGAAACCTATCCTACATTGCGAATGCATGTTCCCTGACCTCCCCATGCTGACCACCCCGCGGTGGTTTTCTCCATCCTACATTGCCACTCACTGCCTATCCTAATTCAGACCCTCCGATTCACACCACCCCGTGATGTTTTTCTCACTCCTACTAGTGAATGCAGTGTTACACACCCATTCAATGAGCACAACCCTGTGAGGTTTTTCTCACTCCTACTAATGAATGCAATGTTACACACCCATACAATGTGCACCACCCCGTGATGTTTTTCAGAAACCTAACCTACATTGCCATTGCATGTTCCTGACCTCCCCATGCTGACCACCTCGCGGTGCTTTTCTCCATCCTACATTGCCACTCACTGCCTATCCTAATTCAGTCCCTCCGATTCATACCACCCCATGATTATTTTCTCACTCCTACTAGTGAATGTAATGTTACACACCCATAAAATGCGCACCACCCCACGATGTTTTTCAGAAACCTATCCTACATTGCCACTGCATGTTCCATGACCTCCCCATGCTGAACACCCCGCGGTGCTTTCCTCCATCCTACATTGCCACTCACTGCCTATCCTAATTCAGACCCTCCGATTCACACCACCCCGTGATGTTTTTCTCACTCCTACTAGTGAATGTAATGTTACACACCCATACAATGCGCACCACCCCGCGATATTTTTCAGAAAGTTATCCTACATTGCCCCTGCATGTTACCTGACCTCCACATGCTGACCGCACCGCGGTGCTTTTCTCCATCCTACTTTGCCACTCACTGCCTATCCTAATTCAGACCCTCCGATTCACACCACCCGTGATGTTTTTCTCACTCCTACTCGTGAATGGAATGTTACACACCCATTCAATGCGCACCACCCTGTGATGTTTTTCTCACTCCTACTAGTGAATGTAATGTTACACACCCATACAATGCGCACCACCCCGCGATGTTTTTCAGAAACCTATCCTACATTGCCACTGCATGTTCCCTGACCTAACCATGCTGAGCAAACCGCTGTGCTTTTCTCCATCCTACATTGCCACTCACTGCCTATCCTAATTCAGACCCTCCGATTCACACCACCCCTTGATTTTTTTCTCACTCCTACTAGTGAATGTAATCTTACACGCCCATACAATGCGCACCACCCCGCAATGTTTTTCAGAAACCTATGCTACATTGCCACTGCATGTTCCTAGATCTCCCCCTGCTGACCACCCCGCGGTGCTTTTCTCCATCCTACATTGCCAGTCACTGCCTATCCTATTTCAGACCCTCCGATTCACACCACCCCGTGATGTTTTTTCTCACTCCTACTATGAATGTAATGTTACACACCCATACAATGCGCACCACCCCGCGATGTTTTTCAGAAACCAATCGTACACTGAGAATGCATGTTCCCTGACCTCCCCATGGTGACCACCCCGCGGTGCTTTTCTCTATCCTACATTGCCACTCAGTGCCTCTCTTAATTCAGACCCTCCGAATCACACCACCCCGTGAAGTTTTTCTCACTCCTACTAGTGAATGTAATGTTACACACCCATTCAATATGCACCACAATGTGAGGTTTTTGTTACTCCTACTAGTGAATGTAATGTTACACACCCATAAAATGCGCACCACCCCGCGATGTTTTTCAGAAAGCTATCATACATTGCCACTGCATGTTCCCTGACCTCCCCATGCTGACCACACCGCGGTGCTTTTCTCCATCCTACATTGCTACTCACTACCTATCCTAATTCAGACCCTCCGATTCACACCACCCCGTGATGTTTTTCTCACTCCTACTGGTGAATGTAATGTTACACACCCATACAATGCGCACCACCCCGCAATGTTTTTCAGAAACCTATCCTACATTGCCACTGCATGTTCCTGATCTCCCCATGCTGACCACCTCGCGGTGCTTTTCTCCAACCTACATTGCCACTCACTGCCAATCCTAATTCAGACTTTCCGATTCACACCACCCCGTGATGTTTTTCTCACTCCTACTATTGAATGTAATGTTACACACCCATACAATGCGCACCACCCCGCGATGGTTTTCAGAAAACTATCCTAAATTGCCACTGCATGTTCCCTGACCTCCCCATGCTGAGAACCCCGCGGTGCTTTTCTCCATGCTACATTGCCACTCACTGCCTATCCTAATTCAGACCCTCCGATTCACACCACCCCTTGATGTTTTTCTCACTCCTACTAGTGAATGTAATGTTACACACCCATACAATGCGCACCACCCCGCGATGTTTTTCAGAAACCTATCCTACATTGCCACTGCATGTTCCCTGACCTCCCCATGCTGACCACCCCGTGGTGCTTTTCTCCATCCAACATTGCCACTCACTGCCTAACATATTTCAGATCCTCCGATTCACACCACCCCGTGATGTTTTTCTCACTCTTACTAGTGAATGTAATGTTACACACCCATACAATGCGCACCACCCCGCGATGTTTTTCAGAAACCTATCCTACATGGCCTCTGCATGTTCCCTGACCTCCCCATGCTGACCACCCTGCGGTGCTTTTCTCAATCCTGCATTGCCACTCACTGCCTATCCTAATTCAGACCCTCTGAATCACACCATACCGTGATGTTTTTCTCACTCCTACTCCTGAATGTAATGTTACACACCCATACAATGCGCACCACCCTGCGATGTTTTTCAGAAAAATATCCTACATTGCTACTGAATGTTCCCTGACCACACCATGCTGACCACCCCGCGGTGCTTTTCTCCATCCTACATTGCCACTCACTGCCTATCCTAATTCACACACTCCGTTTCACACCACCCCGTGATGTTTTTCTCTGTGCTACTAGTGAATGTAATGTAAAACACCCATACAATGCGCATCACCCCGCGATGTATTTCAGATACCTATCCTGCATTGCCACTGCATGATCCCTGACCTCCCCATGCTGACCACCCCGCGGTGCTTTTCTCCATCCTACATTGCCACTCACTGCCTATCCTAATTCAGACCCTCCGATTCACACCACCCCGTGATGTTTTTCTCTGTGCTACTAGTGAATGTAATGTTACACACCAATACAATGCGCTCCACCCGGCAATGTTTTTCAGAAACCTATCCTATATTGCCACTGCATGTTCCCTGACCTCCCCATGCTGACCACCACGCGGTGCTTTTCTCCATCCTACATTGCCACTCACTGCCTATCCTAATTCAGACCCTCCGATTCACACCACCCCGTGATGTTTTTCTCACTCCTACTACTGAATGTAATATTACACACCCATTCAATGCGCACCACCCTGTGATGTTTTTCTCACTCCTACTAGTGAATGTAATGTTACACATGCATAAAATGCGCACAACCCCGCGATGTTTTTCAGAAACCTATTCTACATTGCAACTGCATGTTCCCTGATCTCCCCATGCTGACCACCCCGCGGTGCTTTTCTCCATCCTACATTGCGACTCACTGCCTATCCTAATTCAGACCCTCCGATTGACACCACCCCGTGATGTTTTTCTCAGTCCTACTAGTGAATGTAATGTTACACGTGCATAAAATGCGCACAACCCCGCGATGTTTTTCAGAAACCTATTCTACATTGCCACTGCATGTTCCCTGATCTCCCCATGCTGACCACCCCGCGGTGCTTTTCTCCATCCTACATTGATACTCACAGCCTATCCTAATTCAGACCCTCCGATTCACACCACCCCGTGATGTTTTTCTCACTCCTACTAGTGAATGTAATGTTACACAACAATACAATGCGCAGTACCCCGTGATGTTTTTCTCACTACTAATAGTGAATGTAATGTTACACACCCATACAATGCGCACCACCCCGCGATTTTTTTCAGAAACCTATCCTAAATTGCCACTGCATGTTCCCTGATCTCCCCATGCTGACCACCCCGCGGTGCTTTTCTCCATCCTACATTGCCACTCACTGCCTATCCTAATTCAGACCCTCCGATTCACACCACCCCGTGATGTTTTTCTCACTCCTACTAGTTTATGTAATGTTACACACCCATTCAATGTGGACCACCCTGTGATGTTTTTCTCACTCCTACTAGTGAATGTAATGTTACACACCAATACAATGCGCTCCACCCGGCGATGATTTTCAGAAACCTATCCTATATTGCCACTGCATGTTCCCTGACCTCCCCATGCTGACCACCATGCGGTGCTTTTCTCCATCCTACATTGCCACTCACTGCCTATCCTAATTCAGACCCTCCGATTCACACCACCCCGTGATGTTTTTTCACTCCTACTAGTGAATATAATATTACACACCCAACAATGAGCACCACCCCGCGATGTTTTTCACAAACCTATCCTACATTGCCATTGCATGTTCCCTGACCTCCCCATGCTGACCACCCCGCGGTGCTTTTCTCCATCCTACATTGCCACTCACTACCTATACTATTTCAAACCCTCCGATTCACACGACCCCGTGATGTTTTTCTCACTCCTACTAGTGAATGTAATGTTACACACCCATACAATGCGCACCACCCAGCGATGTTTTTCAGAAAACTATCCTACATTGCCACTGCATGTTCCCTGACCTCCCCATGCTGCGCACCACGCGGTGCTTTTCTCCATCCTGCATTGCCACTCACTGCCTATCCTAATTCAGACCCTCTGATTCATACCATCCCGTGATGTTTTTCTCACTCATACTCCTGAATGTAATGTTACACACCCATACAATGCGCACCACCCCGCGATGTTTTTCAGAAACCTATCCTACATTGCCACTGCATGTTCCCTGACCTCCCCATGCTGACCACCCCGCGGTGCTTTTCTCCATCCTACATTGCCACTCACTGCCTATCCTAATTCAGACCCTCCATTTCACACCACCCCGTGATGTTTTTCTCACTCCTACTAGTGAATGTAATGTTACACACCCATTCACTGCGCACCACCCTGTGATGATTTTTTCACTCCTACTAGTGAATGTAATGTTACACACCCATACAATGCGCACCACCCCGCGATGTTTTTCTGAAACCTATCCTACATTGCCACTGCATGTTCCCTGACCTCCCCATGTTGACCACCCCGCGGTGCTTTTCTCCATCCTACATTGCCACTCACTGCCTATCCTAATTCAGACCCTCGATTCACACCACCCCTTGATGTTTTTCTCACTCGTACTATTGAATATAATGTAAAACACACATACAATGTGCACGACCCCGCGATGTTTTTCAGATACCTATCCTACATTGCCACTGCATGTTCCCTGACCTCCACATGCTGACCACCCCGCGGTGCTTCTCTCCACACTACATTGCCACTCACTGCCTATCCTAATTCAGACCCTCCAATTCACACCATCCCGTGATGTTTTTCTCACTCCTACTAGTGAATGTAATGTTACACACCCATACAATGCACACCACCCCGCGATGTTTTTAAGAAACCTATCCTACATTGCCACTGCATGTTCCCTGACCTCCCCATGCTGACCACCCCGCGGTGCTTTTCTCCATCCTACATTGCCACTCACTGCCTATCCTAATTCAGACCCTCCGATTCACACCACCCCTTGATGTTTTTCTCACTCCTACTCGTGAATGTAATGTTATACACCCATACAATGCGCACCGCGCCGCGATGTTTTTCAGAACCCTATCCTACATTGCCACTGCACATTCCCTGACATCACCATGCTGACCACCCCGCGGTGCTTTTTTCCATCCTACATTGCCACTCACTGCCTATCCTAATTCAGACCATCCGATTCACAACACCCCGTGTTGTTTCTCTCAATCCAACTAGTGAATGTAATGTTACACACCCATACAATGCGCACCACCCCGTGATGTTTTTCTCACTCCTACTTGTGAATGTAATGTTACACACCCATACAATGCGTACCACCCCGCGATTATTTTCAGAAACCTAATCTACATTGCCATTGCATGTTCCCTGACTTCCCCAAGCTAACCACCCGCGGTGCTTTTCTACATCCTACATTGCCACTCACTGCCTATCCTAATTCAGACCCTCCGATTCACACCACCCCGTGATGTTTTTTTCACTCCTACTAGTGAATATAATATTACACACCCAACAATGAGCACCACCCCGCAATGTTTTTCAGAAACCTATCCTACATTGCCATTGCATGTTCCTTGACCTCCCCATGCTGACCACCCCGCGATGCTTTTCTCCATCCTACATTGCCACTCACTGCCTATCCTAATTCAGACCCTCCGATTCACACCACCCCGTGATGTTTTTCTCACTTCTACTAGTTTATGTAATGTTACACACCCATTCAATGTGGACCACCCTGTGATGTTTTTCTCACTCCTAATAGTGAATGTAATGTTACACACCCATACAATGCGCACCACCCCGCGATGATTTTCAGAAACCTATCCTACATTGCCACTGCATGTTCCCTGACCTCCCCATGTTGAACACCCCATGGTGCTTTTCTCCATCCTACATTGCCACTCACTGCCAATCCTAATTCAGACACTACGATTCACACCACCCCGTGATGTTTTTCTCACTCCTACTAGTGAATGTAAAGTTACACACCCATACAATGCGCACCACCCTGTGATGCTTTTCTCACTCCTACTAGTGAATGTAATGTTACACACCCATACAATGCGCACCACCCCGCGATGATTTACAGAAACCTATCCTACATTGCGAATGCATGTTCCCTGACCTCCCCATGCTGACCACCCCTCGGTGGTTTTCTCCATCCTACATTGCCACTCACTGCCTATCCTAATTCAGACCCTCCGATTCACACCACCCCATGATGTTTTTCTCACTCCTACTAGTGAATGCAGTGTTACACACCCATTCAATGCGCACAACCCTGTGAGGTTTTTCTCACTCCTACTAATGAATGCAATGTTACACACCCATACAATGTGCACCACCCCGCGATGTTTTTCAGAAACCTAACCTACATTGCCATTGCATGTTCCTGACCTCCCCATCCTGACCACCTCGCGGTGCTTTTCTCCATCCTACATTGCCACTCACTGCCTATCCTAATTCAGTCCCTCCGATTCATACCACCCCATGATTATTTTCTCACTCCTACTAGTGAATGTAATGTTACACACCCATAAAATGCGCACCACCCCACGATGTTTTTCAGAAACCTATCCTACATTGCCACTGCATGTTCCCTTACCTAACCATGCTGAGCAAACCGCGGTGCTTTTCTCCATCCTACATTGCCACTCACTGCCTATCCTAATTCAGACCCTCCGATTCACACCACCCCTTGATTTTTTTCTCACTCCTACTAGTGAATGTAATCTTACACGCCCATACAATGCGCACCCCCCGCAATGTTTTTCAGAAACCTATGCTACATTGCAACTGCATGTTCCTAGATCTCCCCCTGCTGACCACCCCGCGGTGCTTTTCTCCAATCTACATTGCCACTCACTGCCTATCCTATTTCAGACCCTCCGATTCACACAACCCGGTGATGTTTTTCTCACTCCTACTAGTGAATGTAATATTACACACACATACAATGCGCACCACCCCGCGATGTTTTTCACAAACCTATCCTTCATTGCCCCTGCATGTTCCCTGACCTCCCCATACTGACCACCCCGCGGTGCTTTTCTCCATCCTACATTGCCACTCACTGCCTATCCTAATTCAGACCCTCCGATTCACACCACCCCATGATGTTTTTCTCACTCCTACTAGTGAATGTAATGTTACACATGCATAAAATGCGCACAATCCCGCGATGTTTTTCAGAAACTATTCTACATTGCCACTGCATGTTCCCTGATCTCCCCATGCTGAACACCCCGCGGTGCTTTTCTCCATCCTACATTGCCACTCACTGCCTATCCTAATTCAGACCCTCCGATTCACACCACCCCCTGATGTTTTTCTCACTCCTACTAGTGAATGTAGTGTTACACAACAATACAATGCGCACCACCCCGTGATGTTTTTCTCACTCCTACTAGTGAATGTAATGTTACACACCCATACAATGCGCACCAACCCGCGATTTTTTTTCAGAAACCTATCCTACATTGCCACTGCATGTTCCCTGATCTCCCCATGCTGACCACCCCGCGGTGCTTTTCTCCATCCCACATTGCCACTCACTGCCTATCCTAATTCAGACCCTCCGATTCACACCACCCCGTGATGTTTTTTCACTCCTACTAGTGAATATAATATTACACACCCAACAATGAGCACCACCCCGCGATGTTTTTCAGAAACCTATCCTACATTGCCATTGCATGTTCCCTGACCTCCCCATGCTGACCACCCCGCGGTGCTTTTCTCCATCCTACATTGCCACTCACTGCCTATACTAATTCAGACCCTCCGATTCACACGACCCCGTGATGTTTTTCTCACTCCTACTAGTGAATGTAATGTTACACACCCATACAATGCGCACCACCCAGCGATGTTTTTCAGAAAACTATCCTACATTGCCACTGCATGTTCCCTGACCTCCCCATGCTGCGCACCACGCGGTGCTTTTATCCATCCTGCATTGCCACTCACTGCCTATCCTAATTCAGACCCTCTGATTCATACCATCCCGTGATGTTTTTCTCACTCATACTCCTGAATGTAATGTTACACACCCATACAATGCGCACCACCCCGCGATGTTTTTCAGAAACCTATCCTACATTGCCACTGCATGTTCCCTGACCTCCCCATGCTGACCACCCCGCGGTGCTTTTCTCCATCCTACATTGCCACTCACTGCCTATCCTAATTCAGACCCTCCATTTCACACCACCCCGTGATGTTTTTCTCACTCCTACTAGTGAATGTAATGTTACACACCCATTCACTGCGCACCATCCTGTGATGATTTTTTCACTCCTACTAGTGAATGTAATGTTACACACCCATACAATGCGCACCACCCCGCGATATTTTTCTGAAACCTATCCTACATTGCCACTGCATGTTCCCTGACCTCCCCATGTTGACCACCCCGCGGTGCTTTTCTCCATCCTACATTGCCACTCACTGCCTATCCTAATTCAGACCCTCGATTCACACCACCCCTTGATGTTTTTCTCACTCGTACTATTGAATATAATGTAAAACACACATACAATGTGCACGACCCCGCGATGTTTTTCAGATACCTATCCTACATTGCCACTGCATGTTCCCTGACCTCCACATGCTGACCACACCGCGGTGCTTCTCTCCACACTACATTGCAACTCACTGCCTATCCTAATTCAGACCCTCCAATTCACACCATCCCGTGATGTTTTTCTCACTCCTACTAGTGAATGTAATATTACACACCCATACAATGCACACCACCCCGCGATGTTTTTAAGAAACCTATCCGTCATTGCCCCTGCATGTTCCCTGACCTCCCCATACTGACCACCCCGCGGTGCTTTTCTCCATCCTACATTGCCAATCACTGCCTATCCTAATTCAGACCCTCCGATTCACACCACCCCGTGATGTTTTTCTCACTCCTACTCGTGAATGTAATGTTATACACCCATACAATGCGCACCGCGCCGCGATGTTTTTCAGAAACCTATCCTACATTGCCACTGCATATTCCCTGACATCACCATGCTGACCACCCCGCGGTTCTTTTTTCCATCCTACATTGCCACTCACTGCCTATCCTAATTCAGACTATCCGATTCACAACACCCCGTGTTGTTTTTCTCAATCCAACTAGTGAATGTAATGTTACACACCCATAGAATGCGCACCACCCCGTGATGTTTTTCTCACTCCTACTAGTGAATGTAATGTTACACACCCATACAATGCGTACCACCCCGCGATTATTTTCAGAAACCTAATCTACATTGCCATTGCATGTTCCCTGACTTCCCCAAGCTGGCCACCCGCGGTGCTTTTCTACATCCTACATTGCCACTCACTGCCTATCCTAATTCAGACCCTCCGATTCACACCACCCCGTGATGTTTTTTTCACTCCTACTAGTGAATATATTACACACCCAACAATGAGCACCACCCCGCGATGTTTTTCAGAAACCTATCCTACATTGCCATTGCATGTTCCCTGACCTCCCCATGCTGACCACCCCGCGATGCTTTTCTCCATCCTACATTGCCACTCACTGCCTATCCTAATTCAGACCCTCCGATTCACACCACCCCGTGATGTTTTTCTCACTCCTACTAGTTAATGTAATGTTACACACCCATTCAATGTGGACCACCCTGTGATGTTTTTCTCACTCCTACTAGTGAATGTAATGTTACACACCCATACAATGCGCACCACCCCGCGATGATTTTCAGAAACCTATCCTACATTGCCACTGCATTTTCCCTGACCTCCCCATGTTGAACACCCCATGGTGCTTTTCTCCATCCTACATTGCCACTCACTGCCAATCCTAATTCAGACACTCCGATTCAGACCACCCCGTGATGTTTTTCTCACTCCTACTAGTGAATGTAAAGTTACACACCCATACAATGTGCACCACCCTGTGATGTTTTTCTCACTCCTACTAGTGAATGTAATGTTACACACCCATACAATGCGCACCACCCCGCGATGATTTACAGAAACCTATCCTACATTGCGAATGCATGTTCCCTGACCTCCCCATGCTGACCACCCCTCGGTGGTTTTCTCCATCCTACATTGCCACTCACTGCCTATCCTAATTCAGACCCTCCGATTCACACCACCCCGTGATGTTTTTCTAACTCCTACTAGTGAATGCAGTGTTACACACCCATTCAATGCGCACAACCCTGTGAGGTTTTTCTCACTCCTACTAATGAATGCAATGTTACACACCCATACAGTGTGCACCACCCCGCGATGTTTTTCAGAAACCTAACCTACATTGCCATTGCATGTTCCTGACCTCCCCATGCTGACCACCTCGCGGTGCTTTTCTCCATCCTACATTGACACTCACTGCCTATCCTAATTCAGTCCCTCCGATTCATACCACCCCATGATTATTTTCTCACTCCTACTAGTGAATGTAATGTTACACACCCATAAAATGCGCACCACCCCACGATGTTTTTCAGAAACCTATCCTACATTGCCACTGCATGTTCCATGACCTCCCCATGCTGAACAACCCACGGTGCTTTTCTCCATCCTACATTGCCACTCACTGCCTATCCTAATTCAGACCCTCCGATTCACACCACCCCGTGATGTTTTTCTCACTCCTACTAGTGAATGTAATGTTACACACACATGCAATGCGCACCACCCCGCGATATTTTTCAGAAAGCTATCCTACATTGCCACTGCATGTTACCTGACCTCCCCATGCTGACCGCACCGCGGTGCTTTTCTCCATCCTACTTTGCCACTCTCTGCCTATCCTAATTCAGACCCTCCGATTCACACCACCCGTGATGTTTTTCTCACTCCTACTAGTGAATGGAATGTTACACACCCATTCAATGCGCACCACCCTGTGATGTTTTTCTCACTCCTACTAGTGAATGTAATGTTACACACCCATACAATGCGCACCACCCCGCGATGTTTTTCAGAAACCTATCCTACATTGCCACTGCATGTTCCCTGACCTAACCATGCTGAGCAAACCGTGGTGCTTTTCTCCATCCTACATTGCCACTCACTGCCTATCCTAATTCAGACCCTCCGATTCACACGACCCCGTGATGTTTTTCTCACTCCTACTAGTGAATGTAATCTTACACGCCCATACAATGCGCACCACCCCGCAATGTTTTTCAGAAACCTATGATACATTGCCACTGCATGTTCCTAGATCTCCCCCTGCTGACCACCCCGCGGTGCTTTTCTCCATCCTACATTGCCACTCACTGCCTATCCTATTTCAGACCCTCCGATTCACACCACCCCGTGATGTTTTTCTCACTCTTACTAGTGAATGTAATGTTACACACCCATACAATGCGCACCATCCCACGATGTTTTTCAGAAATCTATCCTACATTGCCACTGCATGTTCCCTGACCTCCCCATGCTGACCACTCCGCGGTGCTTTTCTCCATCCTACATTGCCACTCACTGCCTATCCTAATTCAGACCCTCCGATTCACACAACCCCGTGATGTTTTTCTCACTCCTACAAGTGAATGTAATATTACACACACATACAATGCGCACCACCCCGCGATGTTTTTCAGAAATCTATCCTTCATTGCCACTGCATGTTCCCTGACCTCCCCATACTGACCACCCCGCGGTGCTTTTCTCCATCCTACATTGCCACTCACTGCCTATCCTAATTCAGACCCTCCAATTCACACCACCCCATGATGTTTTTCTCACTCCTACTAGTGAATGTAATGTTACACATGCATAAAAGGCGCACAACCCCGCGATGTTTTTCAGAAACCTATTCTACATTGCCACTGCATGTTCCCTGATCTCCCCATGCTGACCACCCCGCGGTGCTTTTCTCCATCCTACATTGCCACTCACTGCCTATCCTAATTCAGACCCTCCGAATCACACCACCCCGTGATGTTTTTCTCACTCCTACTAGTGAATGTAATGTTACACAAAAATACAATGCGCACCACCCCGTGATGTTTTTCTCACTCCTACTAATGAATGTAATGTTACACACCCATACAATGCGCACCACCGCGCGATTTTTTTTCAGAAAACTATCCTACATTGCCACTGCATGTTCCCTGATCTCCCCATGCTGACCACCCCGCGGTGCTTTTCTCCATCCTACATTGCCACTCACTGCCTATCCTAATTCAGACCCTCCGATTCACACCACACCGTGATGTTTTTTCACTCCTACTAGTGAATATAATATTACACACCCAACAATGAGCACCACCCCGCGATGTTTTTCAGAATCCTATACTACATTGCCATTGCATGTTCCCTGACCTCGCCATGCTGACCACCCCGCGGTGCTTTTCTCCATCCTACATTGCCACTCACTGCCTATACTAATTCAGACCCTCGATTCACACCACCCCTTGATGTTTTTCTCACTCGTACTATTGAATATAATGTAAAACACACATACAATGCGCACGACCCCGCGATGTTTTTCAGATACCTATCCTACATTGCCACTGCATGTTCCCTGACCTCCACATGCTGACCACCCCGCGGTGCTTCTCTCCACCCTACATTGCCACTCACTGCCTATCCAAATTCAGACCCTCCAATTCACACCATGCCGTGATGTTTTTCTCACTCCTACTAGTGAATGTAATGTTACACACCCATACAATGCACACCACCCCGCGACGTTTTTAAGAAACCTATCCTACATTGCCACTGCATGTTCCCTGACTTCCCCATGCTGACCACCCCGCGGTGCTTTTCTCCATGCTTCATTGCCACTCACTGCCTATCCTAATTCAGACCCTCAGATTCACACCACCCCGTGATGTTTTTCTCACTCCTACTCGTGAATGTAATGTTATACACCCATACAATGCGCACCGCGCCGCGATGTTTTTCAGAAACCTATCCTACATTGCCACTGCATGTTCCCTGACATCACCATGCTGACCACCCCGCGGTGCTTTTCTCCATCCTACATTGCCACTCACTGCCTATCCTAATTCAGACCATCCGATTCACAACACCCCGTGTTGTTTTTCTCAATCCAACTAGTGAATGTAATGTTACACACCCATACAATGCGCACCACCCCGTGATGTTTTTCTCACTCCTACTAGTGAATGTAATGTTACACACCCATACAATACGTACCACCCCGCGATAATTTTCAGAAACCTAATTTACCTTGCCATTGCATGTTCCCTGACTTCCCCAAGCTGACCACCCGCGGTGCTTTTCAACATCCTACATTGCCACTCACTGCCTATCCTAATTCAGACCCTCCGATTCACACCACCCCGTGATGCTTTTCTCACTCCTACTAGTGAATGTAATGTTACAAACCCATACAATGCGCAACACCCCGCGATGTTTTTCAGAAACCTATCCTACCTTGAGACTGCATGTTCCCTGACCTCCCCATGCAGACCACCCCGCGGTGCTTTTCTCCATCCTACATTGCCACTCAGTGCCTATCCTAGTTCAGATCCTCCGATTCACACCACCCCGTGATGTTTTTCCCACTCCTACTGGTGAATGTAATGTTACACACCCATTCATTGTGGACCACCCTGTGATGTTTTTCTCACTCCTACTTGTGAATGTAATGTTACACACCCATAAAATGCGCACCACCCCGCGATGTTTTTCAGAATCCTGTCCTACATTGCCACTGCATGTTCCCTGACCTCCCCATGCTGACCACACCGGGGTGCTTTTCTGCATCCTACATTGCCACTCACTGCCTATCCTAATTCAGACCTCCCATTCACACCACCCCGTGATGTTTTTCTCACTCCTCCTAGTGAATGTAATGTTACACACCCATACAATGCGCACCACCCCGCAATGTTTTTCAGAAACATATCCTACATTGCCTCTGCATGTTCCTGATCTCCCGATGCTGACCACTTCGCGCTGCTTTTGTCCAACCTACATTGACACTCACTGCCTATCCTAATTCAGACCTCCCATTCACACCACCCCGTGATGTTTTTCTCACTCCTACTAGTGAATGTAATGTTACACACCCATACAATGCGCACCACCCCGCAATGTTTTTCAGAAACATATCCTACATTGCCTCTGCATGTTCCTGATCTCCCGATGCTGACCACCTCGCGGTGCTTTTCTCCAACCTACATTGCCACTCACTGCCTAACATATTTCAGACCCTCCGATTCACACCATCCCGTGATGTTTTTCTCTCTCCTACTAGTGAATGTTATGTTACACACCCATACAATGCGCACCACCCCGAGATGTTTTTCAGAAACCTATCCTACATGGCCACTGCATGTTCCCTGACCTCCCCATGCTGACCACCCTGCGGTGCTTTTCTCCATCCTGCATTGCCACTCACTGCCTATCCTAATTCAGACCCTCTGATTCACACCATTCCGGGATGTTTTTCTCACTCCTACTCCTGAATGTAATGTTACACACCCATACAATGCGCACCACCCCACTATGTTTTTCAGAAACCTATCATACATTGCAACTGCATGTTCCCTGACATCCCCATGCTGACCACCCCGCGGTGCTTTTCTCCATCCTACATGGCCACTCACTGCCTATCCTAATTCAGATCCTCCGTTTCACACCACCCCATGATGTTTTTCTCACTCCTACTAGTGAATGTAATGTAAAATACCCATACAATGCACACGACCCCGCGATGTTTTTCAGATACCTATCCTGAATTGCCACTGCATGTTCCCTGACCTCCCCATGCTGACCACACCGCGGTGCTTTTCTCCATCCTACATTGCCACTCACTGCCTATCCTAATTCAGACCCTCCGATTCACACCACCCCGTGATGTTTTTCTCACTCCTACTAGTGAATGTAATGTTACACACCCATACAATGCGCACCACCCCGTGATGTTTTTCTCACTCCTACTAGTGAATGTAATGTTACACACCCATACAATGGTACCACCCCGCGATTATTTTCAGAAACCTATCCTACATTGCCACTGCATGTTCCCTGACTTCCCCATGCTGACCACCCCGCGGTGCTTTTCTCCATCCTAAAGTGCCACTCACTGCCTATCCTAATTCAGACCCTCAGCTTCACACCACCCCGTGATGTCTTTCTCACTCCTACTAGTGAATGTAATGTTACACACCCATTCAATGCGCACCACCCTGTAATGTTTTTCTCACTCCTACTAGTGAATGTAATGTTACACACCCATACAATGCGCACCAGCCCGTGATGTTTTTTCTCACTCCTACTATGAATGTAATGTTACACACCCATACAATGCGCACCACCCCGCAAAGTTTTTCAGAAACCTATCGTACATTGAGACTGCATGTTCCCTGACCTCCCCATGGTGACCACCCCGCGGTGCTTTTCTCTATCCTACATTGCCACTCAGTGCCTCTCCTAATTCGGACCCTCCGATTCACACCAACCCGTGATGTTTTTCTCACTCCTACTAGTGAATGTAATGTTACACACCCATACAATGCGCACCACCCCATGATGTTTTTTCTCACTCCTACTATGAATGTAATGTTACACACCCATACAATGCGCACCACCCCGCCAAGTTTTTCAGAAACCTATCGTACATTGAGACTGCATGTTCCCTGACCTCCCCATGGTGACCACCCCGCGGTGCTTTTCTCCATCCTACATTGCTACTCACTACCTATCCTAATTCAGACCCTCCGATTCACACCACCCCGGGATGTTTTTCTCACTCCTACTGGTGAATGTAATGTTACACACCCATACAATGCGCACCATCCCGCAGTGTTTTTCAGAAACATATTCTACATTGCCACTGCATGTTCCTGATCTCCCCATGCTGACCACCTCGCAGTGCTTTTCTCCAACCTACATTGCCACTGACTGCCTATCCTAATTCAGACCTTCCGATTCACACCACCCCGTGATGTTTTTCTCACTCCTACTAGTGAATGTAATGTTACACACCCATACAATGCGCACCACCCCGCGATGTTTTTCAGAAACCTATCCTAAATTGCCACTGCATGTTCCCTGACCTCCCCATGCTGAGAACCCCGCGGTGCTTTTCTCCATGCTACATTGCCACTCACTGCCCATCCTAATTCAGACCCTCCGATTCACACCACCCCTTGATGTTTTTCTCACTCCTACTAGTGAATGTAATGTTACACACCCATACAATGCGCACCACCCCGTGATGTTTTTCTCACTCCTACTAGTGAATGTAATGTTACACACCCATACAATGCGCACCAAACCGCGATTATTTTCAGAAACCTATCCTACATTGCCACTGCATGTTCCCTGACTTCCCCATGCTGACCACCGCGGGGTGCTTTTCTCCATCCTACAGTGCCACTCACTGCCTATCCTAATTCAGACCCTCCGATTCACACGACCCCGTGATGTTTTTCTCACTCCTGCTACTGAATGTGATATTACGCACCCATTAAATGCCCACCACCCTGTGATGTTTTTCTCACTCCTACTAGTGAATGTAATGTTACACATGCATAAAATGCGCACAACCCCGCGATGTTTTTCAGAAACCTATTCTACATTGCCACTGCATGTTCCCTGATCTCCCCATGCTGACCACCCCGCGGTGCTTTTCTCCATCCTACATTGCCACTCACTGCCTATCCTAATTCAGACCCTCCGATTCACACCACCCCGTGATGTTTTTCTCACTCCTACTAGTGAATGTAATGTTACACAACAATACAATCCGCACCACCCCGTGATGTTTTTCTCACTCCTACTAGTGAATGTAATGTTACACTCCCATACAATGCGCACCACCCCGCGATTTTTTTTCAGAAACCTATGCTACATTGCCACTGCATGTTCCCTCATCTCCCCATGCTGACCACCCCGCGGTGCTTTTCTCCATCCTTCATTGCCACTCACTGCCTATCCTAATTCAGACAATCCGATTCACACCACCCTGTGATGTTTTTTTCACTCCTGATAGTGAATATAATATTACACACCCAACAATGAGCACCACCCCGCGATGTTTTTCAGGAACCTATCCTACATTGCCATTGCATGTTCCCTGACCTCCCCATGCTGACCACCCCGCGGTGCTTTTCTCCATCCTACATTGCCACTCATTGCCTATACTAATTCAGACCCTCCGATTCACAAGACCCCGTGATGTTTTTCTCACTCCTACTAGTGAATGTAATGTTACACACCCATACAATGCGCACCACCCCGCAATGTTTTTCAGAAACATATCCTACATTGCCTCAGCATGTTCCTGATCTCCCGATGCTGACCACCTCGAGGTGCTTTTCTCCAACCTACATTGCCACTCACTGTCTAACATATTTCAGACCCTCCGATTCACACCATCCCGTGATGTTTTTCTCACTCCTACTAGTGAATGTAATGTTACACACCCATTCACTGCGCACCACCCCGTGATGTTTTTCTCACTCCTACTAGTGAATGTAATGTTACACACCCATACAATGCGCACCACCCCGCGATTATTTTCAGAAACCTATCCTACATTGCCACTGCTTGTTCCCTGACATCATCATGCTGAGCACCCCGTGGTGCTTTTCTCCATCCTACATTGCCACTCACTGACTATCCTAATTCAGACCATCCGATTCACAACACCCCGTGTTGTTTTTCTCAATCCAACTAGTGAATGTAATGTTACACACCCATACAATGCGCACCACCCCGTGATGTTTTTCTCACTCCTACTAGTGAATGTAATGTTACACACCCATACAATGCGTACCACCCCGCGATAATTTTCAGAAACCTAATCTACATTGCCATTGCATGTTCCCTGACTTCCCCAAGCGGACCACCCGTGGTGCTTTTCTACATCCTACATTGCCACTCACTGCCTATCCTAATTCAGACCCTCCGATTCACACCACCCCGTGATGTTTTTCTCACTCCTAGTAGTGAATGTAATGTAACAAACCCATACAATGCGCAACACCTCGCGATATTTTTCAGAAACCTATCATACATTGAGACTGCATGTTCCCTGACCTCCCCATGCTGACCACCCCGCGGTGCTTTTCTCCATCCTACATTGCCACTCAGTGCCTATCCTAGTTCAGATCCTCCGATTCACACCACCCCGTGATGTTTTTCTCACTCCTACTGGTGAATGTAATGTTACACACCCATTCAATACGCACCACCATGTGAGGTTTTTCTCACTCCTACTAGTGAATGTAATGTTACACACCCATAAAATGCGCACCACCCCGCGATGTTTTTCAGAAACCTGTCCTACATTGCCACTGCATGTTCCCTGACCTCCCCATGCTGACCACACCGGGGTGCTTTTCTCCATCCTACATTGCCACTCACTGCCTATCCCAATTGAGACCCTCCGATTCACACCACCCCGTGATGTTTTTCTCACTCCTACTGGTGAATGTAATGTTACACACCCATACAATGCGCACCACCCCGCAATGTTTTTCAGAAACATATCCTACATTGCCACTGCATGTTCCTGATCTCCCGATGCTGACCACCTCGCGGTGCTTTTCTCCAACCTATATTGACACTCACTGCCTATCCTAATTCAGACCTCCCGATTCACACCACCCCGTGATGTTTTTCTCACTCCTACTAGTGAATGTAATGTTACACACCCATACAATGCGCACCACCCCGCAATGTTTTTCAGAAACATATCCTACATTGCCTCTGCATGTTCCTGATCTCCCGATGCTGACCACCTCGCGGTGCTTTTCTCCAACCTACATTGCCACTCACTGTCTAACATATTTCAGACCCTCCGATTCACACCATCCCGTGATGTTTTTCTCACTCCTACTAGTGAATGTTATGTTACACACCCATACAATGCGCACCACCCCGAGATGTTTTTCAGAAACCTATCCTACATGGCCACTGCATGTTCCCTGACCTCCCCATGCTGACCACCCTGCGGTGCTTTGCTCCATCCTGCATTGCCACTCACTGCCTATCCTAATTCAGACCCTCTGATTCACACCATTCCGTGATGTTTTTCTCACTCCTACTCCTGAATGTAATGTTACACACCCATACAATGCGCACCACCCCGCTATGTTTTTCAGAAACCTATCATACATTGCAACTGCATGTTCCCTGACATCCCCATGCTGACCACCCCGCGGTGCTTTTCTCCATCCTACATTGCCACTCACTGCCTATCCTAATTCAGACCATCCGATTCACAACACCCCGTGTTGTTTTTCTCAATCCAACTAGTGAATGTAATGTTACACACCCATTCAATATGCACCACCATGAGAGGTTTTTCTCACTCCTACTAGTGAATGTAATGTTACACACCCATAAAATGCGCACCACCCCGCGATGTTTTTCAGAAACCTGTCCTACATTGCCACTGCATGTTCCCTGACCTCCCCATGCTGACCACCCCGCGGTGCTTTTCTCCATCCTACATTGCCACTCACTGCCTACCCTAATTCAGACCCTCCGATTCACACCACCCCGTGATGATTTTCTCACTCCTACTCGAGAATGTAATGTTATACACCCATACAATGCGCACCGCGCCGAGATGTTTTTCAGAAACCTATCCTACATTGCCACTGCATGTTCCCTGACATCACCATGCTGACCACCCCGCGGTGCTTTTCTCCATCCTACATTGCCACTCACTGCCTATCCTAATTCAGACCATCCGATTCACAACAACCCGTGTTGTTTTTCTCAATCCAACTAGTGAATGTAATGTTACACACCCATACAATGCGCACCACCCCGTGATGTTTTTCTCACTCCTACTAGTGAATGTAATGTTACACACCCATACAATGCATACCACCCCGCGATAATTTTCAGAAACCTAATCTACATTGCCATTGCATGTTCCCTGACTTCCCCAAGCTGACCACCCGCGGTGCTTTTCTACATCCTACATTGCCACTCACTGCCTATCCTAATTCAGACCCTCCGATTCACACCACCCCGTGATGTTTTTCTCACTCCCAGTAGTGAATGTAATGTTACAAACCCATACAATGCGCAACACCCCGCGATATTTTTCAGAAACCTATCCTACATTGAGACTGCATGTTCCCTGACCTCCCCATGCTGACCACCCCGCGGTGCTTTTCTCCATCCTACATTGCCACTCAGTGCCTATCCTAGTTCAGATCCTCCCATTCACACCACCCCGTGATGTTTTTCTCACTCCTACTGGTGAATGTAATGTTACACACCCATTCAATACGCACCAACATGTGAGGTTTTTCTCACTCCTACTAGTGAATTTAATGTTACACACCCATAAAATGCGCACCACCCCGCGATGTTTTTCAGAAACCTGTCCTACATTGCCACTGCATGTTCCCTGACCTCCCCATGCTGACCACACCGGGGTGCTTTTCTCCATCCTACATTGCCACTCACTGCCTATCCTAATTGAGACCCTCCGATTCACACCACCCCGTGATGTTTTTCTCACTCCTACTGGTGAATGTAATGTTACACACCCATACAATGCGCACCACCCCGCAATGTTTTTCAGAAACATATCCTACATTGCCACTGCATGTTCCTGATCTCCCGATGCTGACCACCTCGCGGTGCTTTTCTCCAACCTACATTGACACTCACTGCCTATCCTAATTCAGACCTCCCGATTCACACCACCCCGTGATGTTTTTCTCACTCCTACTAGTGAATGTAATGTTACACACCCATACAATGAGCACCACCCCACAATGTTTTTCAGAAACATATCCTACATTGCCTCTGCATGTTCCTGATCTCCCGATGCTGACCACCTCGCGGTGCTTTTCTCGAACCTACATTGCCACTCACTGTCTAACATATTTCAGACCCTCCGATTCACACCATCCCGTGATGTTTTTCTCACTCCTACTTGTGAATGTTATGTTACACACCCATACAATGCGCACCACCCCGAGATGTTTTTCAGAAACCTATCCTACATGGCCACTGCATGTTCCCTGACCTCCCCATGCTGACCACCCTGCGGTGCTTTTCTCCATCCTGCATTGCCACTCACTGCCTATCCTAATTCAGACCCTCTGATTCACACCATTCCGTGATGTTTTTCTCACTCCTACTCCTGAATGTAATGTTACACACCCATACAATGCGCACCACCCCGCTATGTTTTTCAGAAACCTATCATACATTGCAACTGCATGTTCCCTGACATCCCCATGCTGACCACCCCGCGGTGCTTTTCTCCATCCTACATGGCCACTCACTGCCTATCCTAATTCAGACCCTCCGTTTCACACCACCCCGTGATGTTTTTCTCACTCCTACTAGTGAATGTAATGTTACACACCCATTCACTGTGCACCACCCTGTGATGATTTTTTCACTCCTACTAGTGAATGCAATGTTACACACCCATACAATGCGCACCACCCCGCGATGTTTTCATAAACCTATCCTACATTGCCACTGCATGTTCCCTGACCTCCCCATGTTGACCACCCCGCGGTGCTTTTCTCCATCCTACATTGCCACTCACTGCCTATCCTAATTCAGACCCTCGATTCACACCACCCCTTGATGTTTTTCTCACTCGTACTATTGAATATAATGTAAAACACACATACAATGCGCACGACCCCGCGATGTTTTTCAGATACCTATCCTACATTGCCACTGCATGTTCCCTGACCTCCACATGCTGACCACCCCGCGGTGCTTCTCTCCACCCTACATTGCCACTCACTGCCTATCCTAATTCAGACCCTCCAATTCACACCATCCCGTGATGTTTTTCTCACTCCTACTAGTGAATGTAATGTTACACACCCATACAATGCACACCACCCCGCGATGTTTTTAAGAAACCTATCCTACATTGCCACTGCATGTTCCCTGACCTCCCCATGCTGACCACCCCGCGCTGCTTTTCTCCATCCTACATTGCCACTCACTGCCTATCCTAATTCAGACCCTCCGATTCACACCACCCCGTGATGTTTTTCTCACTCCTACTGGTGAATGTAATGTTATACACCCATACAATGCGCACCGCGCCGCGATGTTTTTCAGAAACCTATCCTACATTGCCACTGCATGTTCCCTGACATCACCATGCTAACCACCCCGCGGTGCTTTTCTCCATCCTACATTGCCACTCACTGCCTATCCTAATTCAGACCATCCGATTCACAACAACCCGTGTTGTTTTTCTCAATCCAACTAGTGAATGTAATGTTACACACCCATACAATGCGCACCACCCCGTGATGTTTTTCTCACTCCTACTAGTGAATGTAATGTTACACACCCATACAATGCGTACCACCCCGCGATAATTTTCAGAAACCTAATGTACATTGCCATTGCATGTTCCCTGACTTCCCCAAGCTGACCACCCGCGGTGCTTTTCTACATCCTACATTGTCACTCACTGCCTATCCTAATTCAGACCCTCCGATTCACACCACCCCGTGATGTTTTTCTCACTCCTACTAGTGAATGTAATGTTACACACCCATGCAATGCGCACCACCCTGTAATGTTTTTCTCACTCCTACTAGTGAATGTAATGTTACACACCCATACAATGCGTACCTCCCCGCGATTATTTTCAGAAACCTATCCTACATTGCCACTGCATGTTCCCTGACTTCCCCATGCTGACCACCCCGCGGAGCTTTTCTCCATCCTACAGTGCCACTCACTGCCTATCCTAATTCAGACCCTCAGCTTCACACCACCCCGTGATGTCTTTCTCACTCCTACTAGTGAATGTAATGTTACACACCCATACAATGCGCACCACCCCGCGATGTTTTTCAGAATCCTATCCTACATTGCCACTGCATGTTCCCTGACCTCCCCATGCTGACCACTCCTCGGTGCTTTTCTCCATCCTACATTGCCACTCACTGCCTATCCTAATTCAGACCCTCCGATTCACACCACCCAGTGATGTTTTTCTCACTCCTACTAGTGAATGTAATGTTACACACCCATTCAATGCGCACCACCCTGTAATGTTTTTCTCACTCCTACTAGTGAATGTAATGTTACACACCCATACAATACGCACCATGCTGCGATGTTTTTCAGAAAACTATCCTACATTGCCACTGCATGTTCCTGACCTCCCCATGCTAACCACCCCGCGGTCCTTTTCTCCATCCTACATTGCCACTCACTGCCTATCCTAATTCAGACCCTCCAATTCACACCACCCCGTGATGTTTTTCTCACTCCTACTAGTGAATGTAATGTTACACACCCATACAATGCGCTCCACCCCGCGATGTTTTTCAGAAACCTATCCTACATTGCCACTGCATGTTCCCTGACTTCCCCATGCTGACCACACCGCGGTGCTTTTCTCCATCCTACATTGCAACTCACTGCCTATCCTAATTCAGACCCTCCGATTCACACCACCCCGTGATGTTTTTCTCACTCCTACTCGTGAATGTAATGTTACACACCCATACAATGCGCACCACCCCGTGATGTTTTTTCTCACTCCTACTATGAATGTAATGTTACACACCCATACAATGCGCACCACCCCGCGATGTTTTTCAGAAACCTATCGTACATTGAGACTGCATGTTCCCTGACCTCAACATGGTGACCACCCCGCGGTGCTTTTCTCTATCCTACATTGCCACTCAGTGCCTCTCCTAATTCAGACCCTCCGATTCACACCACCCCATGATGTTTTTCTCACTCCTACTAGTGAATGTAATGTTACACACCCATTCAATACGCACCACCATGTGAGGTTTTTGTCACTCCTACTAGTGAATGTAATGTTACACACCCATAAAATGCGCACCACCCCGCGATGTTTTTCAGAAAGCTATCATACATTGCCACTGCATGTTCCCTGACCTCCCCATGCTGACCACCCCGCGGTGCTTTTCTCCATCCTACATTGCTACTCACTACCTATCCTAATTCAGACCCTCCGATTCACACCACCCCGTGATGTTTTTCTCACTCCTACTGGTGAATGTAATGTTACACACCCATACAATGCGCACCACCCCGCAATGTTTTTCAGAAACCTATTCTACATTGCCACTGCATGTTCCTGATCTCCCCATGGTGACCACCTCGCGGTGCTTTTCTCCAACCTACATTGCCACTGACTGCCTATCCTAATTCAGACCTTCCGATTCACACCACCCCGTGATGTTTTTCTCAATCCTACTAGTGAATGTAATGTTACACACCCATACAATGCGCACCATCCCGCGATGTTTTTCAGAAACCTATCCTAAATTGCCACTGCATGTTCCCTGACCTCCCCATGCTGAGAACCCCGCGGTGCTTTTCTCCATGCTACATTGCCACTCACTGCCTATCCTAATTCAGACCCTCCGATTCACACCACCCCTTGATGTTTTTCTCACTCCTACTAGTGAATGTAATGTTACACACCCATACAATGCGCAGCACCCCGTGATGTTTTTCTCACTCCTACTAGTGAATGTAATGTTACACACCCATACAATGCGCACCACCCCGCGATTATTTTCAGAAACCTATCCTACATTGCCACTGCATGTTCCCTGACTTCCCCATGCTGACCACCTCGGGGTGCTTTTCTCCATCCTACAGTGCCACTCACTGCCTATCCTAATTCAGACCCTCAGATTCACGCCACCCCGTGATGTTTTTCTCACTCCTACTAGTGAATGTAATGTTACACACCCATTCAATGCGCACAACCCTGTGATGTTTTTCTCACTCCTACTAGTGAATGTAATGTTACACACCCAAACAATGCGCACCACCCCGCGATGTTTTTCAGAAACCTATCCTACATTGCCACTGCATGTTCCTGACCTCCCCATGCTGACCACCACGCGGTGCTTTTCTCCATCCTACATTGCCACTCACTGCCTATCCTAATTCAGACCCTCCGATTCACACCACCCCGTGATGTTTTTCTCACTCCTACTACTGAATGTAATATTACACACAAATTCAATGCGCACAACCCTGTGATGTTTTTCTCACTCCTACTAATGAATGTAATGTTACACATGCATAAAATGCGCACAACCCCGCGATGTTTTTCAGAAACCTATTCTACATTGCCACTGCATGTTCCCTGATCTCCCCATGCTGACCACCCCGCGGTGCTTTTCTCCATCCTACATTGCAACTCCCTGCCTATCCTAATTCAGACCCTCCGATTCAAACCACCCCGTGATGTTTTTCTCACTCCTACTAGTGAATGTAATGTTACACACCCATACAATGCGCACCACCCCGCGATTTTTTTTTCAGAAACCTATCCTACATTGCCACTGCATGTTCCCTGATCTCCCCATGCTGACCACCCCGCGGTGCTTTTCTCCATCCTACATTGCCACTCACTGCCTATACTAATACAGACAATCCGATTCACACCACCCCGTGATGTTTTTTCACTCCTACTAATGAATTTAATATTACACACCCAACAATGAGCACCACCCCGCGATGTTTTTCAGGAACCTATCCTACATTGCCATTCCATGTTCCCTGACCTCCCCATGCTGACCACCCCGCGGTGCTTTTCTCCATCCTACATTGCCACTCATTGCCTATACTAATTCAGACCCTCCGATTCACATGACCCCGTGATGTTTTTCTCACTCCTACTAGTGAATGTAATGTTACACACCAATACAATGCGCTCCACCCGGCGATGTTTTTCAGAAACCTATCCTATATTGCCACTGCATGTTCCCTGACCTCCCCATGCTGACCACCACGCGGTGCTTTTCTCCATCCTACATTGCCACTCACTGCCTATCCTAATTCAGACCCTCCGATTCACACCACCCCGTGATGTTTTTCTCACTCCTACTACTGAATGTAATATTACACACCCATTCAATGCGCACAACCCTGTGATGTTTTTCTCACTCCTACTAGTGAATGTAATGTTACACATGCATAAAATGCACACAACCCCGCGATGTTTTTCAGAAACCTATTCTACATTGCCACTGGATGTTCCCTGATCTCCCCATGCTGACCACCCCGCGGTGCTTTTCTCCATCCTACATTGCCACTCACTGCCTATCCTAATTCAGACCCTCCGATTCACACCACCCCGTGATGTTTTTCTCACTCCTACTAGTGAATGTAATGTTACACACCCATACAATGCGCACCACCCCGCGATTTTTTTTCAGAAACCTATCCTACATTGCCACTGCATGTTCCCTGATCTCCCTATGCTGACCACCCCGCGGTGCTTTTCTCCATCCTACATTGCCGCTCACTGCCTCTACTAATACAGACAATCCGATTCACACCACCCCGTGATGTTTTTTCACTCCTACTAATGAATTTAATATTACACACCCAACAATGAGCACCACCCCGCGATGTTTTTCAGGAACCTATCCTACATTGCCATTGCATGTTCCCTGACCTCCCCATGTTGACCACCCCGCGGTGCTTTTCTCCATCCTACATTGCCACTCATTGCCTATACTAATTCAGACCCTCCGATTCACACGACCCCGTGATGTTTTTCTCACTCCTACTAGTGAATGTAATGTTACACACCCATACAATGCGCACCACCCCGTGATGTTTTTCAGAAACCTATCCTACATTGCCACTGCATGTTCCCTGACCTCCCCATGCTGAGCACCACGCGGTGCTTTTCTCCATCCTGCATTGCCAATCACTGCCTATCCTAATTCAGACCCTCTGATTCATACCATCCCGTGATGTTTTTCTCACTCATACTCCTGAATGTAATGTTAAACACCCATACAATGCGCACCACCCCGCGATGTTTTTCAGAAACCTATCCTACATTGCCACTGCATGTTCCCTGACCTCCCCATGCTGACCACCCCGCGGTGCTTTTCTCCATCCTACATTGCCACTCACTGCCTATCCTAATTCAGACCCTCCATTTCACACCACCCCGTGATGTTTTTCTCACTCCTACTAGTGAATGTAATGTTACACACCCATTCACTGCGCACCACCCTGTGATGATTTTTTCACTCCTACTAGTGAATGTAATGTTCCACACCAATACAATGCGCACCACCCCGCGATGTTTTTCAGAAACCTATCCTACATTGCCATTGCATGTTCCCTGACCTCCCCATGTTGACCACCCCGCGGTGCTTTTCTCCATCCTACATTGCCACACACTACCTATCCTAATTCAGACCCTCGATTCACACCACCCCTTGATGTTTTTCTCACTCGTACTATTGAATATAATGTAAAACACACATACAATGCGCATGACCCCGCGATGTTTTTCAGATATCTATCCTACATTGCCACTGCATGGTCCCTGACCTCCACATGCTGACCACCCCGCGGTGCTTCTCTCCACCCTACATTGCCACTCACTGCCTATCCTAATTCAGACCCTCCAATTCACACCATCCCGTGATGTTTTTCTCACTCCTACTCGTGAATGTAATGTTACACACCCATACAATGCACACCACCCCGCGATGTTTTTAAGAAACCTATCCTACATTGCCACTGCATGTTCCCTGACCTCCCCATGCTGACCACCCCGCGGTGCTTTTCTCCATCCTACATTGCCACTCACTGCCTATCCTAATTCAGACCCTCCGATTCACACCACCCCGTGATGTTTTTCTCACTCCTACTCGTGAATGTAATGTTATACACCCATACAATGCGCACCGCGCCGCGATGTTTTTCAGAAACCTATCCTACATTGCCACTGCATTTCCCTGACATCACCATGCTGACCACCCCGCGGTGCTTTTCTCCATCCTACATTGCCACTCACTGCCTATCCTAATTCAGACCATCCGATTCACAACATCCCGTGTTGTATTTCTCAATCCAACTAGTGAATGTAATGTTACACACCCATACAATGCGCACCACCCCGTGATGTTTTTCTCACTCCTACTAGTGAATGTAATGTTACACACCCATACAATGCGTACCACCCCGCGATAATTTTCAGAAACCTAATCTACATTGCCATTGCATGTTCCCTGACTTCCACAAGCTGACCACCCACGGTGCTTTTCTACATCCTACATTGCCACTCACTGCCTATCCTAATTCAGACCCTCCGATTCACACCACCCCGTGATGTTTTTCTCACTCCTACTAGTGAATGTAATGTTACAAACCCATAAAATGCGCAACACCCCGCGATGTTTTTCAGAAACCTATCCTACATTGAGACTGCATGTTCCCTGACCTCCCCATGCTGACCACCCCGCGGTGCTTTTCTCCATCCTAAATGGCCACTCACTGCCTATCCTAATTCAGACCCTCCGTTTCACACCACCCCATGATGTTTTTCTCACTGCTACTAGTGAATGTAATGTAAAACACCCATACAATGCGCACGACCCCGCGATGTTTTTCAGATACCTATGCTGAATTGCCACTGCATGTTCCCTGACCTCCCCATGCTGACCACACCGCGGTGCTTTTCTCCATCCTACATTGCCACTCACTGCCTATCCTAATTCAGACACTCCGATTCACACCACCCCGTGATGTTTTTCTCACTCCTACTAGTGAATGTAATGTTACACACCCATGCAATGCGCACCACCCTGTAATGTTTTTCTCACTCCTACTAGTGAATGTAATGTTACACACCCATACAATGCGTACCACCCCGCGATTATTTTCAGAAACCTATCCTACATTGCCACTGCATGTTCCCTGACTTCCCCATGCTGACCACCCCGCGGTGCTTTTCTCCATCCTACAGTGCCACTCACTGCCTATCCTAATTCAGACCCTCAGCTTCACACCACCCCGTGATGTCTTTCTCACTCCTACTAGTGAATGTAATGTTACACACCCATACAATGCGCACCACCCCGCGATGTTTTTCAGAATCCTATCCTACATTGCCACTGCATGTTCCCTGACCTCCCCATGCTGACCACTCCTCGGTGCTTTTCTCCATCCTACATTGCCACTCACTGCCTATCCTAATTCAGACCCTCCGATTCACACCACCCAGTGATGTTTTTCTCACTCCTACTAGTGAATGTAATGTTACACACCCATTCAATGCGCACCACCCTGTAATGTTTTTCTCACTCCTACTAGTGAATGTAATGTTACACACCCATACAATACGCACCATGCTGCGATGTTTTTCAGAAAACTATCCTACATTGCCACTGCATGTTCCTGACCTCCCCATGCTGACCACCCCGCGGTCCTTTTCTCCATCCTACATTGCCACTCACTGCCTATCCTAATTCAGACCCTCCGATTCACACCACCCCGTGATGTTTTTCTCACTCCTACTAGTGAATGTAATGTTACACACCCATACAATGCGCTCCACTCCGCGATGTTTTTCAGAAACCTATCCTACATTGCCACTGCATGTTCCCTGACTTCCCCATGCTGACCACACCGCGGTGCTTTTCTCCATCCTACATTGCAACTCACTGCCTATCCTAATTCAGACCCTCCGATTCACACCACCCCTTGTTGTTTTTCTCACTCCTACTTGTGAATGTAATGTTACACACCCATACAATGCGCACCACCAGGTGATGTTTTTTCTCACTCCTACTATGAATGTAATGTTACACACCCATACAATGCGCACCACCCCGCGATGTTTTTCAGAAACCTATCGTACATTGAGACTGCATGTTCCCTGACCTCAACATGGTGACCACCCCGTGGTGCTTTTCTCTATCCTACATTGCCACTCAGTGCCACTCCTAATTCAGACCCTCCGATTCACACCACCCCATGATGTTTTTCTCACTCCTACTAGTGAATGTAATGTTACACACCCATTCAATATGCACCACCATGTGAGGTTTTTGTCACTCCTACTAGTGAATGTAATGTTACACACCCATAAAATGCGCACCACCCCGCGATGTTTTTCAGAAAGCTATCATACATTGCCACTGCATGTTCCCTGACCTCCCCATGCTGACCACCCCGCGGTGCTTTTCTCCATCCTACATTGCTACTCACTACCTATCCTAATTCAGACCCTCCGATTCACACCACCCCGTGATGTTTTTCTCACTCCTACTGGTGAATGTAATGTTACACACCCATACAATGCGCACCACCCCGCAATGTTTTTCAGAAACCTATTCTACATTGCCACTGCATGTTCCTGATCTCCCCATGCTGACCACCTCGCGGTGCTTTTATCCAACCTACATTGCCACTGACTGCCTATCCTAATTCAGACCTTCCGATTCACACCACCCCGTGATGTTTTTCTCACTCCTACTAGTGAATGTAATGTTACACACCCATACAATGCGCACCACCCCGCGATGTTTTTCAGAAACCTATCCTAAATTGCCACTGCATATTCCCTGACCTCCCCATGCTGAGAACCCCGCGGTGCTTTTCTCCATGCTACATTGCCACTCACTGCCTATCCTAATTCAGACCCTCCGATTCACACCACCCCTTGATGTTTTTCTCACTCCTACTAGTGAATGTAATGTTACACACCCATACAATGCGCAGCACCATGTGATGTTTTTCTCACTCCTACTAGTGAATGTAATGTTACACACCCATACAATGCGCACCACCCCGCGATTATTTTCAGAAACCTATCCTACATTGCCACTGCACGTTCCCTGACTTTCCCATGCTGACCACCTCGGGGTGCTTTTCTCCATCCTACAGTGCCACTCACTGCCTATCCTAATTCAGACCCTCAGATTCACACCACCCCGTGATGTTTTTCTCACTCCTACTAGTGAATGTAATGTTACACACCCATTCAATGCGCACAACCCTGTGATGTTTTTCTCACTCCTACTAGTGAATGTAATGTTACACACCCAAACAATGCGCACCACCCCGCGATGTTTTTCAGAAACCTATCCTACATTGCCACTGCATGTTCCTGACCTCCCCATGCTGACCACCACGCGGTGCTTTTCTCCATCCTACATTGCCACTCACTGCCTATCCTAATTCAGACCCTCCGATTCAAACCACCCCGTGATGTTTTTCTCACTCCTACTAGTGAATGTAATGTTACACACCCATACAATGCGCACCACCCCGCGATTTTTTTTCCGAAACCTATCCTACATTGCCAATGCATGTTCCCTGATCTCCCCATGCTGACCACCCCGCGGTGCTTTTCTCCATCCTACATTGCCACTCACTGCCTATACTGATACAGACAATCCGATTCACACCACCCCGTGATGTTTTTTCACTCCTACTAATGAATTTAATATTACACACCCAACAATGAGCACCACCCCGCGATGTTTTTCAGGAACCTATCCTACATTGCCATTGCATGTTCCCTGACCTCCCCATGCTGACCACCCCGTGGTGCTTTTCTCCATCCTACATTGCCACTCATTGCCTATACTAATTCAGACCCTCCGATTCACATGACCCCGTGATGTTTTTCTCACTCCTACTAGTGAATGTAATGTTACACACCAATACAATGCGCTCCACCCGGCGATGTTTTTCAGAAACCTATCCTATATTGCCACTGCATATTCCCTGACCTCCCCATGCTGACCACCACGCGGTGCTTTTCTCCATCCTACATTGCCACTCACTGCCTATCCTAATTCAGACCCTCCAATTCACACCACACCGTGATGTTTTTCTCACTCCTACTACTGAATGTAATATTACACACCCATTCAATGCGCACAACCCTGTGATGTTTTTCTCACTCCTACTAGTGAATGTAATGTTACACATGCATAAAATGCACACAACCCCGCGATGTTTTTCAGAAACCTATTCTACATTGCCACTGGATGTTCCCTGATCTCCCCATGCTGACCACCCCGCGGTGCTTTTCTCCATCCTACATTGCCACTCACTGCCTATCCTAATTCAGACCCTCCGATTCACACCACCCCGTGATGTTTTTCTCACTCCTACTAGTGAATGTAATGTTACACACCCATACAATGCGCACCACCCCGCGATTTTTTTTCAGAAACCTATCCTACATTGCCACTGCATGTTCCCTGATCTCCCCATGCTGACCACCCCGCGGTGCTTTTCTCCATCCTACATTGCCACTCACTGCCTATACTAATACAGACAATCCGATTCACACCACCCCGTGATGTTTTTTCACTCCTACTAATGAATTTAATATTACACACCCAACAATGAGCACCACCCCGCGATGTTTTTCAGGAACCTATCCTACATTGCCATTGCATGTTCCCTGACCTCCCCATGCTGACCACCCCGCGGTGCTTTTCTCCATCCTACATTGCCACTCATTGCCTATACTAATTCAGACCCTCCGATTCACACGACCCCGTGATGTTTTTCTCACTCCTACTAGTGAATGTAATGTTACACACCCATACAATGCGCACCACCCCGTGATGTTTTTCAGAAACCTATCCTACATTGCCACTGCATGTTCCCTGACCTCCCCATGCTGAGCACCACGCGGTGCTTTTCTCCATCCTGCATTGCCAATCACTGCCTATCCTAATTCAGACCCTCTGATTCATACCATCCCGTGATGTTTTTCTCACTCATACTCCTGAATGTAATGTTAAACACCCATACAATGCGCACCACCCCGCGATGTTTTTCAGAAACCTATCCTACATTGCCACTGCATGTTCCCTGACCTCCCCATTCTGACCACCCCGCGGTGCTTTTCTCCATCCTACATTGCCACTCACTGCCTATCCTAATTCAGACCCTCCATTTCACACCACCCTGTGATGTTTTTCTCACTCCTACTAGTGAATGTAATGTTACACACCCATTCACTGCGCACCACCCTGTGATGATTTTTTCACTCCTACTAGTGAATGTAATGTTCCACACCAATACAATGCGCACCACCCCGCGATGTTTTTCAGAAACCTATCCTACATTGCCATTGCATGTTCCCTGACCTCCCCATGTTGACCACCCCGCGGTGCTTTTCTCCATCCTACATTGCCACACACTACCTATCCTAATTCAGACCCTCGATTCACACCACCCCTTGATGTTTTTCTCACTCGTACTATTGAATATAATGTAAAACACACATACAATGCGCACGACCCCGCGATGTTTTTCAGATATCTATCCTACATTGCCACTGCATGGTCCCTGACCTCCACATGCTGACCACCCCGCGGTGCTTCTCTCCACCCTACATTGCCACTCACTGCCTATCCTAATTCAGACCCTCCAATTCACACCACCCCGTGATGTTTTTCTCACTCCTACTCGTGAATGTAATGTTATACACCCATACAATGCGCACCGCGCCGCGATGTTTTTCAGAAACCTATCCTACATTGCCACTGCATGTTCCCTGACATCACCATGCTGACCACCCCGCGGTGCTTTTCTCCATCCTACATTGCCACTCACTGCCTATCCTAATTCAGACCATCCGATTCACAACATCCCGTGTTGTATTTCTCAATCCAACTAGTGAATGTAATGTTACACACCCATACAATGCGCACCACCCCGTGATGTTTTTCTCACTCCTACTAGTGAATGTAATGTTACACACCCATACAATGCGTACCACCCCGCGATAATTTTCAGAAACCTAATCTACATTGCCATTGCATGTTCCCTGACTTCCACAAGCTGACCACCCACGGTGCTTTTCTACATCCTACATTGCCACTCACTGCCTATCCTAATTCAGACCCTCCGATTCACACCACCCCGTGATGTTTTTCTCACTCCTACTATTGAATGTAATGTTACAAACCCATAAAATGCGCAACACCCCGCGATGTTTTTCAGAAACCTATCCTACATTGAGACTGCATGTTCCCTGACCTCCCATGCTGACCACCCCGCGGTGCTTTTCTCCATCCTACATTGCCACTCAGTGCCTATTCTAGTTCAGATCCTCCGATTCACACCACCCCGTGATGTTTTTCTCACTCCTACTGGTGAATGTAATGTTGCACACCCATACAATGCGCACCACCCCGCTATGTTTTTCAGAAACCTATCATACATTGCAACTGCATGTTCCCTGACATCCCCATGCTGACCACCCCGCGGTGCTTTTCTCCATCCTACATGGCCACTCACTGCCTATCCTAATTCAGACCCTCCGTTTCACACCACCCCATGATGTTTTTCTCACTCCTACTAGTGAATGTAACGTAAAACACCCATACAATGCGCACGACCCCGCGATATTTTTCAGATACCTATCCTGAATTGCCACTGCATGTTCCCTGACCTCCCCATGCTGACCACACCGCGGTGCTTTTCTCCATCCTACATTGCCACTCACTGCCTATCCTAATTCAGACCCTCCGATTCACAACACCCCGTGATGTTTTTCTCACTCCTACTAGTGAATGTAATATTACACACCCATACCATGCGCACCACCCCGTGATGTTTTTCTCACTCCTACTAGTGAATGTAATGTTACACACCCATACAATGCGTACCACCCCGTGATTATTTTCAGAAACCTATCCTACATAGCCACTGCATGTTCCCTGACTTCCCCATGCTGACCACCCTGCGGTGCTTTTCTCCATCCTACAGTGCCACTCACTGCCTATCCTAATTCAGACCCTCAGCTTCACACCACCCGTGATGTCTTTCTCACTCCTACTAGTGAATGTAATGTTATACACCCATACAATGCGCACCACCCCGCGATGTTTTTCAGAATCCTATCCTACATTGCCACTGCATGTTCCCTGACCTCCGCATGCTGACCACTCCTCGGTGCTTTTCTCCATCCTACATTGCCACTCACTGCCTATCCTAATTCAGACCCTCCGATTCACACCACCCAGCGATGTTTTTCTCACTCCTACTAGTGAATGTAATGTTACACACCCATTCAATGCGCACCACCCTGTAATGTTTTTCTCACTCCTACTAGTGAATGTAATGTTACACACCCATACAATACGCACCACGCTGCGATGTTTTTAAGAAACCTATCCTACATTGCCACTGCATGTTCCTGACCTCCCCATGCTGACCACTCCGCGGTTCTTTTCTCCATCCTACATTGCCACTCACTGCCTATCCTAATTCAGACCCTCCGATTCACACCACCCCGTGATGTTTTTCTCACTCCTACTAGTGAATGTAATGTTACACACCCATACAATGCGCTCCACCCCGCGATGTTTTTCAGAAACCTATCATACATTGCCACTGCATGTTCCCTGACCTCCCCATGATGAGCACCACGCGGTGCTTTTCTCCATCCTGCATTGCCACTCACTGCCTATCCTAATTCAGACCCTCTGATTCATACCATCCCGTGATGTTTTTCTCACTCATACTCCTGAATGTAATGTTAAACACCCATACAATGCGCACCACCCCGCGATGTTTTTAAGAAACCTATCCTATATTGCCACTGCATGTTCCCTGACCTCCCCATGCTGACCACCCCGCGGTGCTTTTCTCCATCCTACATTGCCACTCACTGCCTATCCTAATTCAGACCCTCCATTTCACACCAACCCGTGATGTTTTTCTCACTCCTACTAGTGAATGTAATGTTACACACCCATTCACTGCGCACCACCCTGTGATGATTTTTTCACTCCTACTAGTGAATGTAATGTTACACACCCATACAATGCACACCACCCCGCGATGTTTTTCAGAAACCTATCCTACATTGCCACTGCATGTTCCCTGACCTCCCCATGTTGACCACCCCGCGGTGCTTTTCTCCATCCTACATTGCCACTCACTGCCTATCCTAATTCAGACCCTCGATTCACACCACCCCTTGATGTTTTTCTCACTCGTACTATTGAATATAATGTAAAACACACATACAATGCGCACGACCCCACGATGTTTTTCAGATACCTATCCTACATTGCCACTGCATGTTCCCTGACCTCCACATGCTGACCACCCCGCGGTGCTTCTCTCCACCCTACATTGCCACTCACTGCCTATCCTAATTCAGACCCTCCAATTCACACCATCCCGTGATGTTTTTCTCACTCCTACTAGTGAATGTAATGTTACACACCCATACAATGCACACCACCCCGCGATGTTTTTAAGAAACCTATCCTACATTGCCACTGCATGTTCCCTGACCTCCCCATGATGACCACCCCGCGGTGCTTTTCTCCATCCTACATTGCCACTCACTGCCTATCCTAATTCAGACCCTCCGATTCACACCACCCCTTGATGTTTTTCTCACTCCTACTAGTGAATGTAATGTTACACACCCATACAATGCGCACCACCCCGTGATGTTTTTCTCACTCCTACTCGTGAATGTAATGTTATACACCCATACAATGCGCACCGCGCCGCGATGTTTTTCAGAAACCTATCCTACATTGCCACTGCATGTTCCCTGACATCACCATGCTGACCACCCCGCGGTGCTTTTCTCCATCCTACATTGCCACTCAGTGCCTATTCTAGTTCAGATCCTCCGATTCACACCACCCCAGTGATGTTTTTCTCACTCCTACTGGTGAATGTAATGTTACACACCCATTCAATACGCACCACCATGTGAGGTTTTTCTCACTCCTACTAGTGAATGTTATGTTACACACCCATAAAATGCGCACCACCCCGCGATGTTTTTCAGAAACCTGTCCTACATTGCCACTGCATGTTCCCTGACCTCCCCATGTTGACCACACCGGGGTGCTTTTCTCTATCCTACATTGCCACTCACTGCCTATCCTAATTGAGACCCTCCGATTCACACCACCCCGTGATGTTTTTCTCACTCCTACTGGTGAATGTAATGTTACACACCCATACAATGCGCACACCCCGCAATGTTTTTCAGAAACATATCCAACATTGCCCCTGCATGTTCCTGATCTCCCGATGCTGACCACCTCGCGGTGCTTTTCTCCAACCTACATTGACACTCACTGCCTATCCTAATTCAGACCTCCCGATACACACCACCCCGTGATGTTTTTCTCACTCCTACTAGTGAATGTTATGTTACACACCAATACAATGCGCACCACCCCGCAATGTTTTTCAGAAACATATCCTACATTGCCTCTGCATGTTCCTGATCTCCCGATGCTGACCACCTCGCGGTGCTTTTCTCCAACCTACATTGCCACTCACTGCCTAACATATTTCAGACCCTCCGATTCACACCATCCCGTGATGTTTTTCTCACTCCTACTAGTGAATGTTATGTTACACACCCATACAATGCGCACCACCCCGAGATGTTTTTCAGAAACCTATCCTACATGGGCACTGCATGTTCCCTGACCTCCCCATGCTGACCACCCTGCGGTGCTTTTCTCCATCCTGCATTGCCACTCACTGCCTATCCTAATTCAGACCCTCTGATTCACACCATTCCGTGATGTTTTTCTCACTCCTACTCCTGAATGTAATGTTACACACCCATACAATGCGCACCACCCCGCTATGTTTTTCAGAAACCTATCATACATTGCAACTGCATGTTCCCTGACATCCCCATGCTGACCACCCCGCGGTGCTTTTCTCCATCCTACATGGCCACTCACTGCCTATCCTAATTCAGACCCTCCGTTTCACACCACCCCATGATGTTTTTCTCACTCCTACTAGTGAATGTAATGTAAAACACCCATACAATGCTCACGACCCCGCGATGTTTTTCAGATACCTATCCTGAATTGCCACTGCATGTTCCCTGACCTCCCCATGCTGACCACCCCGCGGTGCTTTTCTCTATCCTTCATTGCCACTTAGTGCCTCTCCTAATTCAGACCCTCCGATTCACACCACCCCGTGATGTTTTTCTCACTCCTACTAGTGAATGTAATGTTACACACCCATTCAATACGCACCACCATGTGAGGTTTTTGTCACTCCTACTAGTGAATGTAATGTTACACACCCATACAATGCGCACCACCCGGCGATCTTTTTCAGAAACCTATCCTAAATTGCCACTGCATGTTCCCTGACCTCCCCATGCTGAGAACCCCGCGGTGCTTTTCTCCATGCTACATTGCCACTCACTGCCTATCCTAATTCAGACCCTCCGATTCACACCACCCCTTTATGTTTTTCTCACTCCTACTAGTGAATGTAATGTTACACACCCATACAATGCGCACCACCCCGTGATGTTTTTCTCACTCCTACTAGTGAATGTAATGTTACACACCCATACAATGCACACCACCCCGCGATTATTTTCAGAAACCTATCCTACATTGCCACTGCATGTTCCCTGACTTCCCCATGCTGACCACCGCGGGGTGCTTTTCTCCATCCTACAGTGCCACTCACTGCCTATCCTAATTCAGACCCTCAGATTCACACCACCACGTGATATTTTTCTCACGCCTACTAGTGAATGTAATGTTACACACCAATACAATGCGCTCCACCCGGCGATGTTTTTCAGAAACCTATCCTATATTGCCACTGCATGTTCCCTGCCCTCCGCATGCTGACCACCATGCGGTGCTTTTCTCCATCCTACATTGCCACTCACTGCCTATCCTAATTCAGACCCTCTGATTCACACCACCCTGTGATGTTTTTCTCACTCCTACTACTGAATGTAATATTACACACCCATTCAATGCGCACCACCCTGTGATGTTTTTCTCACTCCTACTAGTGAATGTAATGTTACACGTGCATAAAATGCGCACAACCCCGCGATATTTTTCAGAAACCTATTCTACATTGCCACTGCATGTTCCCTGATCTCCCCATGCTGACCACCCCGCGGTGCTTTTCTCCATCCTACATTGCCACTCACTGCCTATCCTAATTCAGACCCTCCGATTCACACCACCCCATGATGTTTTTCTCACTCCTACTAGTGACTGTAATGTTACACAACAATACAATGCGCACCACCCCGTGATGTTTTTCTCACTCCTACTAGTGAATGTAATGTTACACACCCATACAATGCGCACCACCCCGCGATTTTTTTTCAGAAACCTATCCTACATTGCCACTGCATGTTCCCTGATCTCCCCATGCTGACCACCCCGCGGTGCTTTTCTCCATCCTACATTGCCACTCACTGCCTATCCTAATTCAGACAATCCGATTCACACCACCCCGTGATGTTTTTTTCACTCCTACTAGTGAATATAATATTACACACCCAACAATGAGCACCACCCCGCGATGTTTTTCAGGAACCTATCCTACATTGCCATTGCATGTTCCCTGACGTCCCCATGCTGACCAACCCACGGTGCTTTTCTCCATCCTGCATTGCCACTCACTGCCTATCCTAATTCAGACCCTCTGATTCATACCATCCCGTGATGTTTTTCTCACTCATACTCCTGAATGCAATGTTAAACACCCATACAATGCGCACCTCCCCGCGATGTTTTTCAGAAACCTATCCTACATTGCCACTGCATGTTCCCTGACCTCCCCATGCTGACCACCCCGCGGTGCTTTTCTCCATCCTACAATTCCACTCACTGCCTATCCTAATTCAGACCCTCCGATTCACACCACCCCATGATGTTTTTCTCACTCCTACTAGTGAATGTAATGTTACACACCCATTCAATACGCACCACCATGTGAGGTTTTTGTCACTCCTACTAGTGAATGTAATGTTACACACCCATAAAATGCGCACCACCCCGCGATGTTTTTCAGAAAGCTATCATACATTGCCACTGCATGTTCCCTGACCTCCCCATGCTGACCACCCCGCGGTGCTTTTCTCCATCCTACATTGCTACTCACTACCTATCCTAATTCAGACCCTCCGATTCACACCACCCCGTGATGTTTTTCTCACTCCTACTGGTGAATGTAATGTTACACACCCATACAATGCGCACCACCCCGCCATGTTATTCAGAAACCTATTCTACATTGCCACTGCATGTTCCTGATCCCCATGCTGACCACCTCGCGGTGCTTTTCTCCAACCTACATTGCCACTGACTGCCTATCCTAATTCAGACCTTCCGATTCACACCACCCCGTGATGTTTTTCTCACTCCTACTAGTGAATGTAATGTTACACACCCATACAATGCGCACCACCCCGCGATGTTTTTCAGAAACCTATCCTAAATTGCCACTGGATGTTCCCTGACCTCCCCATGCTGAGAACCCCGCGGTGCTTTTCTCCATGCTACATTGCCACTCACTGCCTATCCTAATTCAGACCCTCCGATTCACACCACCCCTTGATGTTTTTCTCACTCCTACTAGTGAATGTAATGTTACACACCCATACAATGCGCAGCACCCCGTGATGTTTTTCTCACTCCTACTAGTGAATGTAATGTTACACATCCATACAATGCGCACCACCCCGCGATTATTTTCAGAAACCTATCCTACATTGCCACTGCATGTTCCCTGACTTCACCATGCTGACCACCGCGGGGTGCTTTTCTCCATCCTACAGTGCCACTCACTGCCTATCCTAATTCAGACCCTCAGATTCACACCACCCCGTGATGTTTTTCTCACTCCTACTAGTGAATGTAATGTTACACACCCATTCAATGCGCACAACCCTGTGATGTTTTTCTCACTCCTACTAGTGAATGTAATGTTACACACCCAAACAATGCGCACCACCCCGCGATGTTTTTCAGAAACCTATCCTACATTGCCACTGCATGTTCCTGACCTCCCCATGCTGACCACCACGCGGTGCTTTTCTCCATCCTACATTGCCACTCACTGCCTATCCTAATTCAGACCCTCCGATTCACACCACCCCGTGATGTTTTTCTCACTCCTACTACTGAATGTAATATTACACACCCATTCAATGCGCACAACCCTGTGATGTTTTTCTCACTCCTACTAGTGAATGTAATGTTACACATGCATAAAATGCGCACAACCCCGCCATGTTTTTCAGAAACCTATTCTACATTGCCACTGCATGTTCCCTGATCTCCCCATGCTGACCACCCCGCGGTGCTTTTCTCCATCCTACATTGCCACTCACTGCCTATCCTAATTCAGACCCTCCAATTCACACCACCCCGTGATGTTTTTTCACTCCTACTAGTGAATGTAGTGTTACACAACAATACAATGCGCACCACCCCGTGATGTTTTTCTCACTCCTACTAGTGAATGTAATGTTACACACCCATACAATGCGCACCACCCCGCGATTTTTTTTCAGAAACCTATCCTACATTGCCACGGCATGTTCCCTGATCTCCCCATGCTGACCACCCCGCGGTGCTTTTCTCCATCCTACATTGCCACTCACTGCCTATACTAATACAGACAATCCGATTCACACCACCCCGTGATGTTTTTTCACTCCTACTAATGAATTTAATATTACACACCCAACAATGAGCACCACCCCGCGATGTTTTTCAGGAACCTATCCTACATTGATATTGCATGTTCCCTGACCTCCCCATGCTGACCACCCCGCGGTGCTTTTCTCCATCCTACATTGCCACTCATTGCCTATACTAATTCAGACCCTCCGATTCACATGACCCCGTGATGTTTTTCTCACTCCTACTAGTGAATGTAATGTTACACACCAATACAATGCGCTCCACCCGGCGATGTTTTTCAGAAACCTATCCTATATTGCCACTGCATGTTCCCTGACCTCCCCATGCTGACCACCACGCGGTGCTTTTCTCCATCCTACATTGCCACTCACTGCCTATCCTAATTCAGACCCTCCGATTCACACCACCCCGTGATGTTTTTCTCACTCCTACTACTGAATGTAATATTACACACCCATTCAATGCGCACAACCCTGTGATGTTTTTCTCACTCCTACTAGTGAATGTAATGTTACACATGCATAAAATGCGCACAACCCCGCGATGTTTTTCAGAAACCTATTCTACATTGCCACTGGATGTTCCCTGATCTCCCCATGCTGACCACCCCGCGGTGCTTTTCTCCATCCTACATTGCCACTCACTGCCTATCCTAATTCAGACCCTCCGATTCACACCACCCCGTGATGTTTTTCTCACTCCTACTAGTGAATGTAATGTTACACACCCATACAATGTGCACCACCCCGCGATTTTTTTTCAGAAACCTATGCTACATTGCCAGTGCATGTTCCCTGATCTCCTCATGCTGACCACCCCGCGGTGCTTTTCTCCATCCTACATTGCCACTCACTGCCTATACTAATACAGACAATCCGATTCACACCACCCCGTGATGTTTTTTCACTCCTACTAATGAATTTAATATTACACACCCAACAATGAGCACCACCCCGCGATGTTTTTCAGGAACCTATCCTACATTGCCATTGCATGTTCCCTGACCTCCCCATGCTGACCACCCCGCGGTGCTTTTCTCCATCCTACATTGCCACTCATTGCCTATACTAATTCAGACCCTCCGATTCACACGACCCCGTGATGTTTTTCTCACTCCTACTAGTGAATGTAATGTTACACACCCATACAATGCGCACCACCCCGTGATGTTTTTCAGAAACCTATCCTACATTGCCACTGCATGTTCCCTGACCTCCCCATGCTGAGCACCACGCGGTGCTTTTCTCCATCCTGCATTGCCAATCACTGCCTATCCTAATTCAGACCCTCTGATTCATACCATCCCGTGATGTTTTTCTCACTCATACTCCTGAATGTAATGTTAAACACCCATACAATGCGCACCACCACGCGATGTTTTTCAGAAACCTATCCTACATTGCCACTGCATGTTCCCTGACCTCCCCATGCTGACGACCCCGCGGTGCTTTTCTCCATCCTACATTGCCACTCACTGCCTATCCTAATTCAGACCCTCCATTTCACACCACCCCGTGATGTTTTTCTCACTCCTACTAGTGAATGTAATGTTACACACCCATTCACTGCGCACCACCCTGTGATGATTTTTTCACTCCTACTAGTGAATGTAATGTTACACACCCATACAATGCGCACCACCCCGCGATGTTTTTCAGAAACCTATCCTACATTGCCATTGCATGTTCCCTGACCTCCCCATGTTGACCACCCCGCGGTGCTTTTCTCCATCCTACATTGCCACACACTACCTATCCTAATGCAGACCCTCGATTCACACCACCCCTTGATGTTTTTCTCACTCGTACTATTGAATATAATGTAAAACACACATACAATGCGCACGACCCCGCGATGTTTTTCAGATATCTATCCTACATTGCCACTGCATGGTCCCTGACCTCCACATGCTGACCACCCCGCGGTGCTTCTCTCCACCCTACATTGCCACTCACTGCCTATCCTAATTCAGACCCTCCAATTCACACCATCCCGTTATGTTTTTCTCACTCCTACTAGGGAATGTAATGTTACACACCCATACAATGCACACCACCCCGCGATGTTTTTAAGAAACCTATCATACATTGCCACTGCATGTTCCCTGACCTCCCCATGCTGACCACCCCGTGGTGCTTTTCTCCATCCTACATTGCCACTCACTGCCTATCCTAATTCAGACCCTCCGATTCACACCACCCCGTGATGTTTTTCTCACTCCTACTCGTGAATGAAATGTTATACACCCATACAATGCGCACCGCGCCGCGATGTTATTCAGAAACCTATCCTACATTGCCACTGCATGTTCCCTGACATCACCATGCTGACCACCCCGCGGTGCTTTTCTCCATCCTACATTGCCACTCACTGCCTATCCTAATTCAGACCATCTGATTCACAACATCCCGTGTTGTATTACTCAATCCAACTAGTGAATGTAATGTTACACACCCATACAATGCGCACCACCCCGTGATGTTTTTCTCACTCCTACTAGTGAATGTAATGTTACACACCCATACAATGCGTACCAACCCGCGATAATTTTCAGACACCTAATCTACATTGCCATTGCATGTTCCCTGACTTCCACAAGCTGAACACCCACGGTGCTTTTCTACATCCTACATTGCCACTCACTGCCTATCCTAATTCAGACCCTCCGATTCACACCACCCCGTGATGTTTTTCTCACTCCTACTAGTGAATGTAATGTTAGAAACCCATAAAATGTGCAACACCCCGCGATGTTTTTCAGAAACCTATCCTACATTGAGACTGCATGTTCCCTGACCTCCCCATGCTGACCACCCCGCGGTGCTTTTCTCCATCCTACATTGCCACTCAGTGCCTATTCTAGTTCAGATCCTCCGATTCACACCACCCCGTGATGTTTTTCTCACTCCTACTGGTGAATGTAATGTTACACACCCATTCAATACGCACCACCATGTGAGGTTTTTCTCACTCCTACTAGTGAATGTAATGTTACACACCCATAAAATGCGCACCACCCCGCGATGTTTTTCAGAAACCTGTCCTACATTGCCACTGCATGTTCCCTGACCTCCCCATGCTGACCACCTCAGGGTGCTTTTCTCCATCCTACATTGCCATTCACTGCCTATCCTAATTGAGCCCTCCGATTCACACCATTCCGTGATGTTTTTCTCACTCCTACTCCTGAATGTAACGTTGCACACCCATACAATGCGCACCACCCCGCTATGTTTTTCAGAAACCTATCATACATTGCAACTGCATGTTCCCTGACATCCCCATGCTGACCACCCCGCGGTGCTTTTCTCCATCCTACATGGCCACTCACTGCCTATCCTAATTCAGACCCTCCGTTTCACACCACCCCATGATGGTTTTCTCACTCCTACTAGTGAATGTAATGTAAAACACCCATACAATGCGCACGACCCCGCGATGTTTTTCAGATACCTATCCCGAATTGCCACTGCATGTTCCCTGACCTCCCCATGCTGACCACACCGCGGTGCTTTTCTCCATCCTACATTGCCACTCACTGCCTATCCTAATTCAGACCCTCCGATTCACACCACCCCGTGATGTTTTTCTCACTCCTACTAGTGAATGTAATATTACACACCCATACAATGCGCACCACCCCGTGATGTTTTTCTCACTCCTACTAGTGAATGTAATGTTACACACCCATACAATGCGTACCACCCCGTGATTATTTTCAGAAACCTACCCTACATAGCCACTGCATGTTCCCTGACTTCCCCATGCTGACCACCCCGCGGTGCTTTTCTCCATCCTACAGTGCCACTCACTGCCTATCCTAATTCAGACCCTCAGCTTCACACCACCCCGTGATGTCTTTCTCACTCCTACTAGTGAATGTAATGTTATACACCCATACAATGCAAACCACCCCGCGATGTTTTTAAGAAACCTATCCTACATTGCCACTGCATGTTCCCTGACCTCCCCATGATGACCATCCCGCGGTGCTTTTCTCCATCCTACATTGCCACTCACTGCCTATCCTAATTCAGACCCTCCGATTCACACCACCCCTTGATGTTTTTCTCACTCCTACTAGTGAATGTAATGTTACACACCCATACAATGCGCACCACCCCGTGATGTTTTTCTCACTCCTACTCGTGAATGTAATGTTATACACCCATACAATGCGCACCACGCCGCGATGTTTTTCAGAAACCTATCCTACATTGCCACTGCATGTTCCCTGACATCACCATGCTGACCACCCCGCGGTGCTTTTCTCCATCCTACATTGCCACTCAGTGCCTATTCTAGTTCAGATCCTCCGATTCACACCACCCCAGTGATGTTTTTCTCACTCCTACTGGTGAATGTAATGTTACACACCCATTCAATACGCACCACCATGTGAGGTTTTTCTCACTCCTACTAGTGAATGTTATGTTACAAACCCATAAAATGCGCACCACCCCGCGATGTTTTTCAGAAACCTGTCCTACATTGCCACTGCATGTTCCCTGACCTCCCCATGCTTACCAAACCGCGGTGCTTTTCTCCATCCTACATTGCCACTCACTGCCTATTCTAATTCAGACCCTCCGATTCACACCACCCCGTGATGTTTTTCTCACTCCTACTGGTGAATGTAATGTTACACACCCATACAATGCGCACACCCCGCAATGTTTTTCAGAAACATATCCTACATTGCCCCTGCATGTTCCTGATCTCCCGATGCTGACCACCTCGCGGTGCTTTTCTCCAACCTACATTGACACTCACTGCCTATCCTAATTCAGACCTCCCGATACACACCACCCCGTGATTTTTTTCTCACTCCTACTAGTGAATGTTATGTTACACACCCATACAATGCGCACCACCCCGAGATGTTTTTCAGAAACCTATCCTACATGGCCACTGCATGTTCCCTGACCTCCCCATGCTGACCACCCTGCGGTGCTTTTCTCCATCCTGCATTGCCACTCACTGCCTATCCTAATTCAGACCCTCTGATTCACACCATTCCGTGATGTTTTTCTCACTCCTACTCCTGAATGTAATGTTACACACCCATACAATGCGCACCACCCCGCTATGTTTTTCAGAAACCTATCATACATTGCAACTGCATGTTCCTGATCTCCCGATGCTGACCACCTCGCGGTGCTTTTCTCCAACCTACATTGACACTCACTGCCTATCCTAATTCAGACCTCCCGATACACACCACCCCGTGATTTTTTTCTCACTCCTACTAGTGAATGTTATGTTACACACCCATACAATGCGCACCACCCCGAGATGTTTTTCAGAAACCTATCCTACATGGCCACTGCATGTTCCCTGACCTCCCCATGCTGACCACCCTGCGGTGCTTTTCTCCATTATGCATTGCCACTCACTGCCTATCCTAATTCAGACCCTCTGATTCACACCATTCCGTGATGTTTTTCTCACTCCTACTCCTGAATGTAATGTTACACACCCATACAATGCGCACCACCCCGCAATGTTTTTCAGAAACATATCCTACATTGCCTCTGCATGTTCCTGATCTCCCGATGCTGACCACCTCGCGGTGCTTTTCTCCAACCTACATTGCCACTCACTGCCTAACATATTTCAGACCCTCCGATTCACACAATCCCGTGATGTTTTTCTCACTCCTACTAGTGAATGTTATGTTACACACCCATACAATGCGCACCACCCCGAGATGTTTTTCAGAAACCTATCCTACATGGCCACTGCATGTTCCCTGACCTCCCCATGCTGACCACCCTGCGGTGCTTTTCTCCATCCTGCATTGCCACTCACTGCCTATCCTAATTCAGACCCTCTGATTCACACCATTCCGTGATGTTTTTCTCACTCCTACTCCTGAATGTAATGTTACACACCCATACAATGCGCACCACCCCGCTATGTTTTTCAGAAACCTATCATACATTGCAACTGCATGTTCCCTGACATCCCCATGCTGACCACCCCGCGGTGCTTTTCTCCATCCTACATGGCCACTCACTGCCTATCCTAATTCAGACCCTCCGTTTCACACCACCCCATGATGTTTTTCTCACTCCTACTAGTGAATGTAATGTAAAACACCCATACAATGCTCACGACCCCGCGATGTTTTTCAGATACCTATCCTGAATTGCCACTGCATGTTCCCTGACCTCCCCATGCTGACCACCCCGCGGTGATTTTCTCTATCCTTCATTGCCACTCAGTGCCTCTCCTAATTCAGACCCTCCGATTCACACCACCCCGTGATGTTTTTCTCACTCCTACTAGTGAATGTAATGTTACACACCCATTCAATACGCACCACCATGTGAGGTTTTTGTCACTCCTACTAGTGAATGTAATGTTACACACCCATACAATGCGCACCACCCGGCGATGTTTTTCAGAAACCTATCCTAAATTGCCACTGCATGTTCCCTGACCTCCCAATGCTGAGAACCCCGCGGTGCTTTTCTCCATGCTACATTGCCACTCACTGCCTATCCTAATTCAGACCCTCCGATTCACACCACCCCTTTATGTTTTTCTCACTCCTACTAGTGAATGTAATGTTACACACCCATACAATGCGCAACACCCCGTGATGTTTTTCTCACTCCTACTAGTGAATGTAATGTTACACACCCATACAATGCACACCACCCCGCGATTATTTTCAGAAACCTATCCTACATTGCCACTGCATGTTCCCTGACTTCCCCGTGCTGACCACCGCGGGGTGCTTTTCTCCATCCTACAGTGCCACTCACTGCCTATCCTAATTCAGACCCTCAGATTCACACCAACCCGTGATGTTTTTCTCACTCCTACTAGTGAATGTAATGTTACATACCCATTCAATGCGCACAACCCTGTGATGTTTTTCTCACTCCTACTAGTGAATGTAATGTTACACACCCAAACAATGCGCACCACCCCGCGATGTTTTTCAGAAACCTATCCAACATTGCCACTGCATGTTCCTGACCTCCCCATGCTGACCACCACGCGGTTCTTTTCTCCATCCTACATTGCCACTCACTGCCTATCCTATTTCAGACCCTCTGATTCACACCACCACGTGATATTTTTCTCACCCCTACTAGTGAATGTAATGTTACACACCAATACAATGCGCTCCACCCGGCGATGTTTTTCAGAAACCTATCCTATATTGCCACTGCATGTTCCCTGACCTCCCTATGCTGACCACCATGCGGTGCTTTTCTCCATCCTACATTGCCACTCACTGCCTATCCTAATTCAGACCCTCCGATTCACACCACCCCGTGATGTTTTTCTCACTCCTACTACTGAATGTAATATTACACACCCATTCAATGCGCACCACCCTGTGATGTTTTTCTCACTCCTACTAGTGAATGTAATGTTACACGTGCATAAAATGCGCACAACCCCGCGATATTTTTCAGAAACCTATTCTACATTGCCACTGCATGTTCCCTGATCTCCCCATGCTGACCACCCCGCGGTGCTTTTCTCCATCCTACATTGCCACTCACTGCCTATCCTAATTCAGACCCTCCGATTCACACCACCCCATGATGTTTTTCTCACTCCTACTAGTGAATGTAATGTTACACAACAATACAATGCGCACCACCCCGTGATGTTTTTCTCACTCCTACTAGTGAATGTAATGTTACACACCCATACAAGGCGCACCACCCCGCGATTTTTTTTCAGAAACATATCCTACATTGCCACTGCATGTTCCCTGATCTCCCCATGCTGACCACCCCGCGGTGCTTTTCTCCATCCTACATTGCCACTCACTGCCTATCCTAATTCAGACAATCCGATTCACACCACCCCGTGATGTTTTTTTCACTCCTACTAGTGAATATAATATTACACACCCAACAATGAGCACCACCCCGCGATGTTTTTCAGGAACCTATCCTACATTGCCATTGCATGTTCCCTGACCTCCCCATGCTGACCACCCCACGGTGCTTTTCTCCATCCTGCATTGCCACTCACTGCCTATCCTAATTCAGACCCTCTGATTCATACCATCCCGTGATGTTTTTCTCACTCATACTCCTGAATGTAATGTTAAACACCCATACAATGCGCACCACCCCGCGATGTTTTTCAGAAACCTATCCTACATTGCCACTGCATGTTCCCTGACCTCCCCATGCTGACCACCCCGCGGTGCTTTTCTCCATCCTACATTGACACTCACTGCCTATCCTAATTCAGACCCTCCATTTCACACCAACCCGTGATGTTTTTCTCAATCCTACTAGTGAATGTAATGTTACACACCCATTCACTGCGCACCACCCTGTGATGATTTTTTCACTCCTACTAGTGAATGTAATGTTACACACCCATACAATGCACACCACCCCGCGATGTTTTTCAGAAACCTATCCTACATTGCCACTGCATGTTCCCTGACCTCCCCATGTTGACCACCCCGCGGTGCTTTTCTCCATCCTACATTGCCACTCACTGCCTATCCTAATTCAGACCCTCGATTCACACCACCCCTTGATGTTTTTCTCACTCGTACTATTGAATATAATGTAAAACACACATACAATGCGCACGACCCCGCGATGTTTTTCAGATACCTATCCTACATGGCCACTGCATGTTCCCTGACCTCCCCATGCTGACCACCCTGCGGTGCTTTTCTCCATCCTGCATTGCCACTCACTGCCTATCCTAATTCAGACCCTCTGATTCACACCATTCCGTGATGTTTTTCTCACTCCTACTCCTGAATGTAATGTTACACACCCATACAATGCGCACCACCCCGCTATGTTTTTCAGAAACCTATCATACATTGCAACTGCATGTTCCCTGACATCCCCATGCTGACCACCCCGCGGTGCTTTTCTCCATCCTATATGGCCACTCACTGCCTATCCTAATTCAGACCCTCCGTTTCACACCACCCCATGATGTTTTTCTCACTCCTACTAGTGAATGTAATGTTACACACCCATACAATGCGCACCACCCCGTGATGTTTTTCTCACTCCTACTAGTGAATGTAATGTTACACACCCATACAATGCGTACCACCCCGCGATTATTTTCAGAAACCTATCCTACATTGCCACTGCATGTTCCCTGACTTCCCCATGCTGACCACCCCGCGGTGCTTTTCTCCATCCTACATTGCCACTCACTGCCTATCCTAATTCAGACCCTCCGATTCACACCACCCCGTGATGTTTTTTTCACTCCTACTAGTGAATGTAATGTTACACACCCATACAATGCGCTCCACCCCGCGATGTTTTTCAGAAACCTATCCTACATTGCCACTGCATGTTCCCTGACTTCCCCATGCTGACCACACCGCGGTGCTTTTCTCCATCCTACATTGCAACTCACTGCCTATCCTAATACAGACCCTCCGTTTCACACCACCCCGTGATGTTTTTCTCACTCCTACTAGCGAATGTAATGTTACACACCCATACAATGCGCACCACCCCGTGATGTTTTTTCTCACTCCTACTATGAATGTAATGTTACACACCCATACAATGCGCACCACCCCGCGATGTTTTTCAGAAACCTATCGTACATTGAGACTGCATGTTCCCTGACCTCCCCATGGTGACCACCCCGCGGTGCTTTTCTCTATCCTACATTGCCACTCAGTGCCTCTCCTAATTCAGACCCTCCGATTCACACCACCCCGTGATGTTTTTCTCACTCCTACTAGTGAATGTAATATTACACACCCATTCAATACGCACCACCATGTGAGGTTTTTGTCACTCCTACTAGTGAATGTAATGTTACACACCCATACAATGCGCACCACCCCGCGATGTTTTTCAGAAACCTATCCTACATTGAGACTGCATGTTCCCTGACCTCCCCATGGTGACCACCCCGCGGTGCTTTTCTCCATCCTACAGTGCCACTCACTGCCTATCCTAATTCAGACCCTCAGCTTCACACCACCCCGTGATGTCTTTCTCACTCCTACTAGTGAATGTAATGTTACACACCCATACAATGCGCACCACCCCGCGATGTTTTTCAGAATCCTATCCTACATTGCCACTGCATGTTCCCTGACCTCCCCATGCTGACCACTCCTCGGTGCTTTTCTCCATCCTACATTGCCACTCACTGCCTATCCTAATTCAGACCCTCCGATTCACACCACCCAGTGATGTTTTTCTCACTCCTACTAGTGAATGTAATGTTACACACCCATTCAATGCGCACCACCCTGTAATGTTTTTCTCACTCCTACTAGTGAATGTAATGTTACACACCCATACAATACGCACCACGCTGCGATGTTTTTCAGAAACCTATCCTACATTGCCACTGTATGTTCCTGACCTCCCCATGCTGACCACCCCGCGGTTCTTTTCTCCATCCTACATTGCCACTCACTGCCTATCCTAATTGAGACCCTCCGATTCACACCACCCCGTGATGTTTTTCTCACTCCTACTAGTGAATGTAATGTTACACACGCATACAATGTGCTCCACCCCGCTATGTTTTTCAGAAACTTGTCCTACATTGCCATTGCATGTTCCCTGACTTCCCCATGCTGACCACACCGCGGTGCTTTTCTCCATCCTACATTGCAACTCAGTGCCTATGCTAATTCAGACCCTCCGATTCACACCACCCCGTGATGTTTTTCTCACTCCTACTAGTGAATGTAATGTTACACACCCATACAATGCGCACCACCCCGTGATGTTTTTTCTCACTCCTACTATGAATGTAATGTTACACACCCATACAATGCGCACCACCCCGCAATGTTTTTCAGAAACATATCCTACATTGCCACTGCATGTTCCTGATCTCCCCATGCTGACCACCTCGCGGTGCTTTTCTCCAACCTACATTGCCACTGACTGCCTATCCTAATTCAGACCTTCCGATTCACGCCACCCCGTGATGTTTTTCTCACTCCTACTAGTGAATGTAATGTTACACACCCATACAATGCGCACCTCCCCGCGATGTTTTTCAGAAACCTATCCTAAATTGCCACTGCATGTTCCCTGACCTCCCCATGCTGAGAACCCCGCGGTGCTTTGCTCCATGCTACATTGCCACTCACTGCCTATCCTAATTCAGACCCTCCGATTCACACCACCCCTTGATGTTGTTCTCACTCCTACTAGTGAATGTACTGTTACACACCCATACAATGCGCACCACCCCGCGATGTTTTTCAGAAACCTATCCTACATTGCCACTGCATGTTCCCTGACCTCCCCATGCTGACCACCCCGTGGTGCTTTTCTCCATCCTACATTGCCACTCACTGCCTTACATATTTCAGATCCTCCGATTCACACCACCCCGTGATGTTTTTCTCACTCTTACTAGTAAATGTTATGTTACACACCCATACAATGTGCACCACCCCGCGATGTTTTTCAGAAACCTATCCTACATGGCCTCTGCATGTTCCCTGACCTCCCCATGCTGACCACCCTGCGGTGCTTTTCTCAATCCTGCATTGCCACTCACTGCCTATCCCAATTCAGACCCTCTGATTCACACCATACCGTGATGTTTTTCTCACTCCTACTCCTGAATGTAATGTTACACACCCATACAATGCGCACCACCCCGCGATGTTTTTCAGAAACCTATCCTACATTGCTACTGCATGTTCCCTGACCACACCATGCTGACCACCCCGCGGTGCTTTTCTCCATCTTACTTTGCCACTCACTGCCTATCCTAATTCACACACTCGGTTTCACACCACCCCGTGATGTTTTTCTCACTGCTACTAGTGAATGTAATGTAAAACACCCATACAATGCGCACCACCCCGCGATGTATTTCAGATACCTATCCTGCATTGTCACTGCATGTTCCCTGACCTCCCCATGCTGACCACCCCGCAGTGCTTTTCTCCATCCTACATTGCCACTCACTGCCTATCCTAATTCAGACCCTCCGATTCACACCACCTCGTGATGTTTTTCTCACTCCTACTATTGAATGTAATGTTACACACCCATACAATGCGTAATACCCCGCGATTATTTTCAGAAACCTATCCTACATTGCCACTGAATGTTCCCTGACTTCCCCAAGCCGACCACCCCGCGGTGATTTTCTCCATCCTACAGTGCCACTCACTGCCTATCCTAATTCAGACCCTCAGATTCACACCACCCCGTGATGTTTTTCTCACTCCTACTAGTGAATGTAATGTTACACACCCAACAATGCGCAACACCCCGCGATGTTTTTCAGAAACCTATCCTACATTGCCACTGCATGTTCCCAGACCTCCCCATGCTGACCACCCAGCGGTGCTTTTCTCCATCCTATATTGCCACTCACTGCCTATTCTAATTCAGACTTTCCGATTCACACCACCCCGTGATGTTTTTCTCCATCCTACTAGTGAATGTAATGTTACACACCCATACAATGCGCACCACCCTGTGATGTTTTTCTCACTCCTACTAGTGAATGTAATGTTACACACCCAAACAATGCACACCACCCCGCGATTATTTTCAGAAACCTATCCTACATTGCCACTGCATGTTCCCTGACTTCCCCATGCTGACCACCGCGGGGTGCTTTTCTCCATCCTACAGTGCCACTCACTGCCTATCCTAATTCAGACCCTCCAATTCACACCACCCCGTGATGTTTTTCTCACTCCTACTACTGAATGTAATATTACACACCCATTCAATGCGCACAACCCTGTGATGTTTTTCTCACTCATACTAGTGAATGTAATGTTACACACCCAAACAATGCGCACCACCCCGCGATGTTTTTCAGAAACCTATCCTACATTGCCACTGCATGTTCCTGACCTCCCGATGCTGACCCCCACGCGGTGCTTTTCTCCATCCTACATTGCCACTCACTGCCTATCCTAATTCAGACCCTCCGATTCACACCACCACGTGATATTTTTCTCACTCCTACTAGTGAATGTAATGTTACACACCAATACAATGCGCTCCACCCGGCGATGTTTTTCAGAAACCTATCCTATATTGCCACTGCATGTTCCCTGACCTCCCCATGCTGACCACCACGCGGTGCTTTTCTCCATCCTACATTGCCACTCACTGCCTATCCTAATTCAGACCCTCCGATTCACACCACCCCGTGATGTTTTTCTCACTCCTACTACTGAATGTAATATTACACACCCATTCAATGCGCACCACCCTGTGATGTTTTTCTCACTCATACTAGTGAATGTGATGTTACACACCCATACAATGCGCATCACCCCGCGATGTTTTTCAGAAACCTATCCTACATTGCCACTGCATGTTCCTGACCTCCCCATGCTGACCACCCCGCGGTGCTTTTCTCCATCCTACATTGCCACTCACTGCCTATCCTAATTCAGACCCTCCGATTCACACCACCCCGTGATGTTTTTCTCACTCCTACTAGTGAATGTAATGTTACAAACCCATTCAATACGCACCACCTTGTGAGGTTTTTCTCACTCCTACTAGTCAATGTAATGTTACACACCCATAAAATGCGCACCACCCCGCGATGTTTTTCAGAAACCTATCCTACATTGCCACTGCATGTTCCCTGACCTCCCCATGCTGACCACCCCGCGGTGCTTTTCTCCATCCTACATTGCCAGTCACTGCCTATTCTAATTCAGACCCTCCGATTCACACCACCCCGTGATGTTTTTCTCACTCCTACTGGTGAATGTATTGTTACACACCCATACAATGCGCACCACCCCGCAATGTTTTTCAGAAACCTATCCTACATTGCCACTGCATGTTCCTGATCTCCCCATGCTGACCACCTCGCGGTGCTTTTCTCCAACCTACATTGCCACTCATTGCCTATCCTAATTCAGACCTTCCGATTCACAACACCCCGTGATGTTTTTCTCACTCCTACTAGTGAATGTAATGTTACAAACCCATACAATGCGCACCACCCCGCGATGTTTTTCAGAAACCTATCCTACATTGCCACTGCATGTTCCCTGACCTCCCCATGCAGAGCACCCCGCGGTGCTTTTCTCCATGCTACATTGCCCCTCACTGCCTATCCTAATTCAGACCCTCCGATTCACACCACCGCTTGATGTTTTTCTCACTCCTACTAGTGAATGTAATGTTACACACCCATACAATGCGCACCAGCCCGCGATGTTTTTCAGAAACCTATCTTACATGGCCACTGGATGTTCCCTGACCTCCCCATGTTGACCACCCTGCGGTGCTTTTATCCATCCTGCATTGCCACTCACTGCCTATCCTAATTCAGACCCTCTGATTCACACCATCCCGTGATGTTTTTCTCACTCCTACTCCTGAAAGTAATGTTACACACCCATACAATGCTCACCACCCCGCGATGTTTTTCAGAAACTTATCCTACGTTGCTACTGCATGTTCCCTGACCTCCCCATGCTGCCCACCCCGCGGTGCTTTTCCCAATCCTACATTGCCACTCACTGCCTATCCTAATTCAGACCCTCCATTTCACACCACCCCGTGATGTTTTTCTCACTCCTACTAGTGAATGTAATGTAAAACACCCATACAATGCGCACGACCCCGCGATGTTTTTCAGATACCTATCCTGCATTGCCACAGCATGTTCCTTGACCTCCCCATGCTGACCACCCCACGGTGCTCTTCTCCATCCTACACTGCCACTCACTGCCTATCCTAATTCAGACCCTCTGAATCACACCACCCCGTGATGTTTTTCTCATTCCTACTAGGGAATGTAATGTTACACACCCATACAATGCGCACCACCCCGTGATGTTTTTCTCACTCCTACTAGTGAATGTAATGTTACACACCCATACAATGCGTACCACCCCGCGATTATTTTGAGAAACCTATCCTACATTGCCACTGCATGTTCCCTGACTTCCCCAAGCTGACCACCCCTCGGTGATTTTCTCCATCCTACAGTGCCACTCACTGCCTATCCTAATTCAGACCCTCAGATTCACACCACCCCGTGATGTCTTTCTCACTACTACTAGTGAATGTAATGTTACACACCCATACAATGCGCACCACCCCGCGATGTTTTTCAGAAACCTATCCTACATTGCCACTGCATGTTCGTGACATCCCCATGCTGACCACCCCGCGGTGCTATTCTCCATCCTACATTGCCACTCACTGCCTATCCTAAATCAGACCCTCCGATTCACAACACCCCGTGATGTTTTTCTCACTCCTACTAGTGAATGTAATGTTACATACCCATACAATGCGCACCACCCCGCGATGTTTTTCAGAAACCTATCCTACATTGCCACTGCATGTTCCCTGACCTCCACATGCTGACCACCCCGCGGTGCTTTTCTCCATCCTAAATTCCCACTCACTGCCTATCCTAATTCAGACCCTCCGATTCACACGACCCCGTGATGTTTTTCTCACTCCTATTAGTGAATGTAATGTTACACACCCATAAAATGCGCACCACCCCTTGATTTTTTTCAGAAACCTATCCTACATTGCCACTGCATGTTCCCTGACTTCCCCAAGCTGACCACCCCGTGGTGCTTTCCTCCATCCTACAGTGCCACTCACTGCCTATCCTAATTCAGACCCTCAGATTCACACCAACCCGTGATGTTTTTCTCACTCCTATTAGTGAATGTAATGTTACACACCCATTCAATGCGCACCACCCTGTGATGTTTTTCTCACTCCTACTAGTGATTGTAATGTTACACACCCAAACAATGCACACCACCCCGCGATTATTTTCAGAAACCTATCCTACATTGCCACTGCATGTTCCCTGACTTCCCCAAGCTGACCACCGCGGGGTGCTTTTCTCCATCCTACAGTGCCACTCACTGCCTATCCTAATTCAGACCCTCAGATTCACACCACCCCGTGATGTTTTTCTTACTCCTACTAGTGAATGTAATGTTACACACCCATTCAATGCGCACAACGCTGTGATGTTTTTCACACTCCTACTAGTGAATGTAATGTTACACACCCAAACGATGCGCACCACCCCGCGATGTTTTTCAGAAACCTATCCTACATTGCCACTGCATGTTCCTGACCTCCCCATGCTGACCACCACGCGGTGCTTTTCTCCATCCTACATTGCCACTCACTGCCTATCCTATTTCAGACCCTCCGATTCACACCACCACGTGATATTTTTCTCACTCCTACTAGTGAATGTAATGTTACACACCAATACAATGCGCTCCACCCGGCGATGTTTTTCAGAAACCTATCCTATATTGCCACTGCATGTTCCCTGACCTCCCCATGCTGACCACCACGCGGTGCTTTTCTCCATCCTACATTGCCACTCACTGCCTATCCTAATTCAGACCCTCCAATTCACACCACCCCGTGATGTTTTTCTCACTCCTACTACTGAATGTAATATTACACACCCATTCAATGCACACAACCCTGTGATGTTTTTCTCACTCATACTAGTGAATGTAATGTTACACACCCAAACAATGCGCACCACCCCGCGATGTTTTTCAGAAACCTATCCTACATTGCCACTGCATGTTCCTGACCTCCCGATGCTGACCCCCACGCGGTGCTTTTCTCCATCCTACATTGCCACTCACTGCCTATCCTAATTCAGACCCTCCGATTCACACCACCACGTGATATTTTTCTCACTCCTACTAGTGAATGTAATGTTACACACCAATACAATGCGCTCCACCCGGCGATGTTTTTCAGAAACCTATCCTATATTGCCACTGCATGTTCCCTGACCTCCCCATGCTGACCACCACGCGGTGCTTTTCTACATCCTACATTGCCACTCACTGCCTATCCTAATTCAGACCCTCCGATTCACACCACCCCGTGATGTTTTTCTCACTCCTACTACTGAATGTAATATTACACACCCATTCAATGCGCACCACCCTGTGATGCTTTTCTCACTCATACTAGTGAATGTGATGTTACACACCCATACAATGCGCATCACCCCGCGATGTTTTTCAGAAACCTATCCTACATTGCCACTGCATGTTCCTGACCTCCCCATGCTGACCACCCCGCGGTGCTTTTCTCCATCCTACATTGCCACTCACTGCCTATCCTAATTCAGACCCTCCGATTCACACCACCCCGTGATGTTTTTCTCACTCCTACTAGTGAATGTAATGTTACAAACCCATTCAATACGCACCACCTTGTGAGGTTTTTCTCACTCCTACTAGTCAATGTAATGTTACACACCCATAAAATGCGCACCACCCCGCGATGTTTTTCAGAAACCTATCCTACATTGCCACTGCATGTTCCCTGACCTCCCCATGCTGACCACCCCGCGGTGCTTTTCTCCATCCTACATTGCCAGTCACTGCCTATTCTAATTCAGACCCTCCGATTCACACCACCCCGTGATGTTTTTCTCACTCCTACTGGTGAATGTATTGTTACACACCCATACAATGCGCACCACCCCGCAATGTTTTTCAGAAACCTATCCTACATTGCCACTGCATGTTCCTGATCTCCCCATGCTGACCACCTCGCGGTGCTTTTCTCCAACCTACATTGCCACTCATTGCCTATCCTAATTCAGACCTTCCGATTCACAACACCCCGTGATGTTTTTCTCACTCCTACTAGTGAATGTAATGTTACAAACCCATACAATGCGCACCACCCCGCGATGTTTTTCAGAAACCTATCCTACATTGCCACTGCATGTTCCCTGACCTCCCCATGCAGAGCACCCCGCGGTGCTTTTCTCCATGCTACATTGCCCCTCACTGCCTATCCTAATTCAGACCCTCCGATTCACACCACCGCTTGATGTTTTTCTCACTCCTACTAGTGAATGTAATGTTACACACCCATACAATGCGCACCAGCCCGCGATGTTTTTCAGAAACCTATCTTACATGGCCACTGGATGTTCCCTGACCTCCCCATGTTGACCACCCTGCGGTGCTTTTATCCATCCTGCATTGCCACTCACTGCCTATCCTAATTCAGACCCTCTGATTCACACCATCCCGTTATGTTTTACTCACTCCTACTCCTGAATGTAATGTTACACACCGATACAATGCTCACCACCCCGCGATGTTTTTCAGAAACTTATCCTACGTTGCTACTGCATGTTCCCTGACCTCCCCATGCTGACCACCCCGCGGTGCTTTTCCCCATCCTACATTGCCACTCACTGCCTATCCTAATTCAGACCCTCCGTTTCACACCACCCCGTGATGTTTTTCTCACTCCTACTAGTGAATGTAATGTAAAACACCCATACAATGCGCACGACCCCGCGATGTTTTTCAGATACCTATCCTGCATTGCCACAGCATGTTACTTGACCTCCCCATGTGACCACCCCACGGTGCTCTTCTCCATCCTACACTGCCACTCACTGCCTATCCTAATTCAGTCCCTCCGAATCACACCACCCCGTGATGTTTTTCTCATTCCTACTAGGGAATGTAATGTTACACACCCATACAATGCGCACCACCCCGTGATGTTTTTCTCACTCCTACTAGTGAATGTAATGTTACAAACCCATACAATGCGTACCACCCCGCGATTATTTTCAGAAACCTATCCTACATTGCCACTGCATGTTCCCTGACTTCCCCAAGCTGACCACCCCGCGGTGATTTTCTCCATCCTACAGTGCCACTCACTGCCTATCCTAATTCAGACCCTCAGATTCACACCACCCCGTGATGTCTTTCTCACTCCTACTAGTGAATGTAATGTTACACACCCATACAATGCGCACCACCCCGCGATGTTTTTCAGAAACCTATCCTACATTGCCACTGCATGTTCGTGACATCCCCATGCTGACCACCCCGCGGTGCTATTCTCCATCCTACATTGCCACTCACTGCCTATCCTAAATCAGACCCTCCCATTCACAACACCCCGTGATGTTTTTCTCACTCCTACTAGTGAATGTAATGTTACATACCCATACAATGCGCACCACCCCGCGATGTTTTTCAGAAACCTATCCTACATTGCCACTGCATGTTCCCTGACCTCCACATGCTGACCACCCCGCGGTGCTTTTCTCCATCCTAAATTCCCACTCACTGCCTATCCTAATTCAGACCCTCCGATTCACACGACCCCGTGATGTTTTTCTCACTCCTATTAGTGAATGTAATGTTACACACCCATAAAATGCGCACCACCCCTTGATTTTTTTCAGAAACCTATCCTACATTGCCACTGCATGTTCCCTGACTTCCCAAGGCTGACCACCCCGTGGTGCTTTCCTCCATCCCACAGTGCCACTCACTGCCTATCCTAATTCAGACCCTCAGATTCACACCAACCCGTGATGTTTTTCTCACTCCTATTAGTGAATGTAATGTTACACACCCTTTCAATGCGCACCACCCTGTGATGTTTTTCTCACTCCTACTAGTGATTGTAATGTTACACACCCAAACAATGCACACCACCCCGCGATGTTTTTCAGAAACCTATCCTACATTGCCACTGCATGTTCCTGACCTCCACATGCTGACCACCAAGCGGTGCTTTTCTCCATCCTACATTGCCACTCACTGCCTATCCTAATTCAGACCCTCCGATTCACACCACCCCGTGATGATTTTCTCACTCCTACTAGTGAATGTAATGTTACACACCTATACAATGCGCTCCACCGCACGATGTTTTTCAGAAACCTATCCTACATTGCCACTGCATGTTCCCTGACTTCCCCATGCTGACCACCCCGCGGTGCTTTTCTCCATCCTACATTGCCACTCACGGCCTATCCTAATTCAGACCCTCCGATTCTCACCACCCCGTGATGTTTTTCTCACTCCTACTACTGAATGTAATATTACACACCCATTCAATGCGCACCACCCTGTGATGTTTTTCAAACTCATACTAGTGAATGTAAGGTTACACACCCATACAATGCGCACCACCCCACGATGTATTCCAGAAACCTATCCTACATTGCCAAGGCATGTTCCCTGACCTCCCCATGCTGACCAGCCCGCGGTGCTTTTCTCCATTATACATTGCCACTCCAGCCTATCCTACTTCAGACCCTCTGATTCACACCACCCCGTGATGTTTTTCTCACTCCTACTAGTGAATGTAATGTTGCACACCCATACAATGCGCACCACCCCGCGATGTTTTTCAGAAACCTTTCCTACATTGCCACTGCAGGTTCCCTGATCTCCCCATGCTGATCACCCCGCCTTGCTTTTCTCCACCCTACATTGCCACTTACTGCCTATCCTAATTCAGAACCTCCGATTCACACCACCCCGTGATGTTTTTCTCACTCCTACTAGTGAATGTAATGTTACACACCCATTCAATGCGCACCACCCCTTGATGTTTTTCAGAAACCTATCCTACATTGCCACTGCATGTTCCCTGACCTCCCCATGCTGACCACCCCGCGGTGCTTTTCTCCATCCTACATTGCCACTCACTGCCTATCCTAATTCAGAACCTCCGATTCACACCACCCCGTGATGTTTTTCTCACTCCTACTAGTGAATGTAGTGTTACGCACCCATACAATGCGCACCACCCCGCGATGTTTTTCAGAAACCTATCCTACATTGCCACTGCATGTTCCCTGACCTCCCCAAGCTGACCACACCGCGGTGCTTTTCTCCAACCTCATTGCCACTCACTGCCTATCCTAATTCAGACCCTCCGATTCACCCCACCCCGTGATGTTTTTCTCACTCCTACTAGTGAATGTAATGTTACACACCCATACAATGCGCACCACCCCGCGATTTTTTTCAGAAACCTATCCTACATTGCCACTGCATGTTCCCTGACTTCCCCAAGCTGACCACCCGCGGTGCTTTTCTCCATCCTACATTGCCACTCACTGCCTATCCTAATTCAGACCCTCCGATTCACACCACCCCGTGTTGTTTTTCTCACTCATACTAGTGAATGTAATGTTACAAACCCATACAATGCGCATCACCCCGCGATGTTTTTCAGAAACCTATCCTACATTGAGACTGCAAGTTCCCTGACCTCCCCATGCTGACCACCCCGCGGTGCTTTTCTCCATCCAACATTGCCACTCAGTGCCTCTCCTAATTCAGACCCTCCGATTCACACCACCCCGTGATGTTTTTCTCACTCCTACTAGTGAATGTAATGTTACACACCCATTCAATACGCACCACCATGTGAGGTTTTTCTCACTCCTACTAGTGAATGTAATGTTACACACCCAAAAAATGCGCACCACCCCGCGATATTTTTCAGAAACCTATCCTACATTGCCACTGCATGTTTTCTGACCTCCCCATGCTGACCACCCCGCGGTGCTTTTCTCCATCCTACATTGCTACTCACTGCCTATCCTAATTCAGACCCTCCGATTCACACCACCCCGTGATGTTTTTCTCACTCCTACTAGTGAATGTAATGTTACACACCCATACAATGCGCACCACCCCGCAATGTTTTTCAGAAACCTATCCTACATTGCCACGGCATGTTCCTGATCTCACCATGCTGACCACCTCGCGGTGCTTTTCTCCAACCTACATTGCCACTCATTGCCTATCCTAATTCAGAACTTCCGATTCACACCACCCCGTGATGTTTTTCTCACTCCTACTTGTGAATGTAATGTTACACACCCATACAATGCGCACCACCACGCGATGTTTTTCAGAAACCTATCCTACATTGCCACTGCATGTTCCCTGAACTCCCCATGCTGAGCACCCCGCGGTGCTTTTCTCCATGCTATGTTGCCACTCACTGCCTATCCTAATTCAAACCCTCCGATTCACACCACCGCTTGATGTTTTTCTCACTCCTACTAGTGAATGTAATGTTACACACCCATACGATGCGCACCACCCGGCGATGTTTTTCAGAAACCTATCCTACATGGTCACTGCATGTTCCCGGACCTCCCCATGTTGACCACCCTGCGGTGCTTTTATCCTTCCTACATTGCCACTCACTGCCTATCCTAATTCAGACCCTCCGATTCACACCACCCCGTGATGTTTTTCTCACTCCTACTAGTGAATGTAATGTTACACACCCATACAATGCGCACCACCCCGCAATGTTTTTCAGAAACCTATCCTACATTGCCACGGCATGTTCCTGATCTCACCATGCTGACCACCTCGCGGTGCTTTTCTCCAACCTACATTGCCACTCATTGCCTATCCTAATTCAGAACTTCCGATTCACACCACCCCGTGATGTTTTTCTCACTCCTACTTGTGAATGTAATGTTACACACCCATACAATGCGCACCACCACGCGATGTTTTTCAGAAACCTATCCTACATTGCCACTGCATGTTCCCTGAACTCCCCATGCTGAGCACCCCGCGGTGCTTTTCTCCATGCTATGTTGCCACTCACTGCCTATCCTAATTCAAACCCTCCGATTCACACCACCGCTTGATGTTTTTCTCACTCCTACTAGTGAATGTAATGTTACACACCCATACGATGCGCACCACCCGGCGATGTTTTTCAGAAACCTATCCTACATGGTCACTGCATGTTCCCTGACCTCCCCATGCTGACCACCCCGTGGTGCTTTTCTCCATCCTACATTGCCACTCACTGCCTTACATATTTCAGATCCTCCGATTCACACCACCCCGTGATGTTTTTCTCACTCTTACTAGTAAATGTTATGTTACACACCCATACAATGTGCACCACCCCGCGATGTTTTTCAGAAACCTATCCTACATGGCCTCTGCATGTTCCCTGACCTCCCCATGCTGACCACCCTGCGGTGCTTTTCTCAATCCTGCATTGCCACTCACTGCCTATCCCAATTCAGACCCTCTGATTCACACCATACCGTGATGTTTTTCTCACTCCTACTCCTGAATGTAATGTTACACACCCATACAATGCGCACCACCCCGCGATGTTTTTCAGAAACCTATCCTACATTGCTACTGCATGTTCCCTGACCACACCATGCTGACCACCCCGCGGTGCTTTTCTCCATCTTACTTTGCCACTCACTGCCTATCCTAATTCACACACTCGGTTTCACACCACCCCGTGATGTTTTTCTCACTGCTACTAGTGAATGTAATGTAAAACACCCATACAATGCGCACCACCCCGCGATGTATTTCAGATACCTATCCTGCATTGTCACTGCATGTTCCCTGACCTCCCCATGCTGACCACCCCGCAGTGCTTTTCTCCATCCTACATTGCCACTCACTGCCTATCCTAATTCAGACCCTCCGATTCACACCACCTCGTGATGTTTTTCTCACTCCTACTATTGAATGTAATGTTACACACCCATACAATGCGTAATACCCCGCGATTATTTTCAGAAACCTATCCTACATTGCCACTGAATGTTCCCTGACTTCCCCAAGCCGACCACCCCGCGGTGATTTTCTCCATCCTACAGTGCCACTCACTGCCTATCCTAATTCAGACCCTCAGATTCACACCACCCCGTGATGTTTTTCTCACTCCTACTAGTGAATGTAATGTTACACACCCAACAATGCGCAACACCCCGCGATGTTTTTCAGAAACCTATCCTACATTGCCACTGCATGTTCCCAGACCTCCCCATGCTGACCACCCAGCGGTGCTTTTCTCCATCCTATATTGCCACTCACTGCCTATTCTAATTCAGACTTTCCGATTCACACCACCCCGTGATGTTTTTCTCCATCCTACTAGTGAATGTAATGTTACACACCCATACAATGCGCACCACCCCGTGATGTTTTTCTCACTCCTACTAGTGAATGTAATGTTACACACCCAAACAATGCACACCACCCCGCGATTATTTTCAGAAACCTATCCTACATTGCCACTGCATGTTCCCTGACTTCCCCATGCTGACCACCGCGGGGTGCTTTTCTCCATCCTACAGTGCCACTCACTGCCTATCCTAATTCAGACCCTCAGATTCACACCACCCCGTGATGTTTTTCTTACTCCTACTAGTGAATGTAATGTTACACACCCATTCAATGCGCACAACCCTGAGATGTTTTTCTCACTCCTACTAGTGAATGTCATGTTACACACCCAAACGATGCGCACCACCCCGCGATGTTTTTCAGAAACCTATCCTACATTGCCACTGCATGTTCCTGACCTCCCCATGCTGACCACCACGCGGTGCTTTTCTCCATCCTACATTGCCACTCACTGCCTATCCTATTTCAGACCCTCCGATTCACACCACCACGTGATATTTTTCTCACTCCTACTAGTGAATGTAATGTTACACACCAATACAATGCGCCCCACCCGGCGATGTTTTTCAGAAACCTATCCTATATTGCCACTGCATGTTCCCTGACCACCCCATGCTGACCACCACGCGGTGCTTTTCTCCATCCTACATTGCCACTCACTGCCTATCCTAATTCAGACCCTCCAATTCACACCACCCCGTGATGTTTTTCTCACTCCTACTACTGAATGTAATATTACACACCCATTCAATGCGCACAACCCTGTGATGTTTTTCTCACTCATACTAGTGAATGTAATGTTACACACCCAAACAATGCGCACCACCCCGCGATGTTTTTCAGAAACCTATCCTACATTGCCACTGCATGTTCCTGACCTCCCGATGCTGACCCCCACGCGGTGCTTTTCTCCATCCTACATTGCCACTCACTGCCTATCCTAATTCAGACCCTCCGATTCACACCACCACGTGATATTTTTCTCACTCCTACTAGTGAATGTAATGTTACACACCAATACAATGCGCTCCACCCGGCGATGTTTTTCAGAAACCTATCCTATATTGCCACTGCATGTTCCCTGACCTCCCCATGCTGACCACCACGCGGTGCTTTTCTCCATCCTACATTGCCACTCACTGCCTATCCTAATTCAGACCCTCCGATTCACACCACCCCGTGATGTTTTTCTCACTCCTACTACTGAATGTAATATTACACACCCATTCAATGCGCACCACCCTGTGATGTTTTTCTCACTCATACTAGTGAATGTGATGTTACACACCCATACAATGCGCATCACCCCGCGATGTTTTTCAGAAACCTATCCTACATTGCCACTGCATGTTCCTGACCTCCCCATGCTGACCACCCCGCGGTGCTTTTCTCCATCCTACATTGCCACTCACTGCCGATCCTAATTCAGACCCTCCGATTCACACCACCCCGTGATGTTTTTCTCACTCCTACTAGTGAATGTAATGTTACAAACCCATTCAATACGCACCACCTTGTGAGGTTTTTCTCACTCCTACTAGTCAATGTAATGTTACACACCCATAAAATGCGCACCACCCCGCGATGTTTTTCAGAAACCTATCCTACATTGCCACTGCATGTTCCCTGACCTCCCCATGCTGACCACCCCGCGGTGCTTTTCTCCATCCTACATTGCCAGTCACTGCCTATTCTAATTCAGACCCTCCGATTCACACCACCCCGTGATGTTTTTCTCACTCCTACTGGTGAATGTATTGTTACACACCCATACAATGCGCACCACCCCGCAATGTTTTTCAGAAACCTATCCTACATTGCCACTGCATGTTCCTGATCTCCCCATGCTGACCACCTCGCGGTGCTTTTCTCCAACCTACATTGCCACTCATTGCCTATCCTAATTCAGACCTTCCGATTCACAACACCCCGTGATGTTTTTCTCACTCCTACTAGTGAATGTAATGTTACAAACCCATACAATGCGCACCACCCCGCGATGTTTTTCAGAAACCTATCCTACATTGCCACTGCATGTTCCCTGACCTCCCCATGCAGAGCACCCCGCGGTGCTTTTCTCCATGCTACATTGCCCCTCACTGCCTATCCTAATTCAGAAACTCCGATTCACACCACCGCTTGATGTTTTTCTCACTCCTACTAGTGAATGTAATGTTACACACCCATACAATGCGCACCAGCCCGCGATGTTTTTCAGAAACCTATCTTACATGGCCACTGGATGTTCCCTGACCTCCCCATGTTGACCACCCTGCGGTGCTTTTATCCATCCTGCATTGCCACTCACTGCCTATCCTAATTCAGACCCTCTGATTCACACCATCCCGTGATGTTTTTCTCACTCCTACTCCTGAAAGTAATGTTACACACCCATACAATGCTCACCACCCCGCGATGTTTTTCAGAAACTTATCCTACGTTGCTACTGCATGTTCCCTGACCTCCCCATGCTGCCCACCCCGCGGTGCTTTTCCCAATCCTACATTGCCACTCACTGCCTATCCTAATTCAGACCCTCCATTTCACACCACCCCGTGATGTTTTTCTCACTCCTACTAGTGAATGTAATGTAAAACACCCATACAATGCGCACGACCCCGCGATGTTTTTCAGATACCTATCCTGCATTGCCACAGCATGTTCCTTGACCTCCCCATGCTGACCACCCCACGGTGCTCTTCTCCATCCTACACTGCCACTCACTGCCTATCCTAATTCAGACCCTCTGAATCACACCACCCCGTGATGTTTTTCTCATTCCTACTAGGGAATGTAATGTTACACACCCATACAATGCGCACCACCCCGTGATGTTTTTCTCACTCCTACTAGTGAATGTAATGTTACACACCCATACAATGCGTACCACCCCGCGATTATTTTGAGAAACCTATCCTACATTGCCACTGCATGTTCCCTGACTTCCCCAAGCTGACCACCCCGCGGTGATTTTCTCCATCCTACAGTGCCACTCACTGCCTATCCTAATTCAGACCCTCAGATTCACACCACCCCGTGATGTCTTTCTCACTACTACTAGTGAATGTAATGTTACACACCCATACAATGCGCACCACCCCGCGATGTTTTTCAGAAACCTATCCTACATTGCCACTGCATGTTCGTGACATCCCCATGCTGACCACCCCGCGGTGCTATTCTCCATCCTACATTGCCACTCACTGCCTATCCTAAATCAGACCCTCCGATTCACAACACCCCGTGATGTTTTTCTCACTCCTACTAGTGAATGTAATGTTACATACCCATACAATGCGCACCACCCCGCGATGTTTTTCAGAAACCTATCCTACATTGCCACTGCATGTTCCCTGACCTCCACATGCTGACCACCCCGCGGTGCTTTTCTCCATCCTAAATTCCCACTCACTGCCTATCCTAATTCAGACCCTCCGATTCACACGACCCCGTGATGTTTTTCTCACTCCTATTAGTGAATGTAATGTTACACACCCATAAAATGCGCACCACCCCTTGATTTTTTTCAGAAACCTATCCTACATTGCCACTGCATGTTCCCTGACTTCCCCAAGCTGACCACCCCGTGGTGCTTTCCTCCATCCTACAGTGCCACTCACTGCCTATCCTAATTCAGACCCTCAGATTCACACCAACCCGTGATGTTTTTCTCACTCCTATTAGTGAATGTAATGTTACACACCCATTCAATGCGCACCACCCTGTGATGTTTTTCTCACTCCTACTAGTGATTGTAATGTTACACACCCAAACAATGCACACCACCCCGCGATTATTTTCAGAAACCTATCCTACATTGCCACTGCATGTTCCCTGACTTCCCCAAGCTGACCACCGCGGGGTGCTTTTCTCCATCCTACAGTGCCACTCACTGCCTATCCTAATTCAGACCCTCAGATTCACACCACCCCGTGATGTTTTTCTTACTCCTACTAGTGAATGTAATGTTACACACCCATTCAATGCGCACAACGCTGTGATGTTTTTCACACTCCTACTAGTGAATGTAATGTTACACACCCAAACGATGCGCACCACCCCGCGATGTTTTTCAGAAACCTATCCTACATTGCCACTGCATGTTCCTGACCTCCCCATGCTGACCACCACGCGGTGCTTTTCTCCATCCTACATTGCCACTCACTGCCTATCCTATTTCAGACCCTCCGATTCACACCACCACGTGATATTTTTCTCACTCCTACTAGTGAATGTAATGTTACACACCAATACAATGCGCTCCACCCGGCGATGTTTTTCAGAAACCTATCCTATATTGCCACTGCATGTTCCCTGACCTCCCCATGCTGACCACCACGCGGTGCTTTTCTCCATCCTACATTGCCACTCACTGCCTATCCTAATTCAGACCCTCCAATTCACACCACCCCGTGATGTTTTTCTCACTCCTACTACTGAATGTAATATTACACACCCATTCAATGCACACAACCCTGTGATGTTTTTCTCACTCATACTAGTGAATGTAATGTTACACACCCAAACAATGCGCACCACCCCGCGATGTTTTTCAGAAACCTATCCTACATTGCCACTGCATGTTCCTGACCTCCCGATGCTGACACCCACGCGGTGCTTTTCTCCATCCTACATTGCCACTCACTGCCTATCCTAATTCAGACCCTCCGATTCACACCACCACGTGATATTTTTCTCACTCCTACTAGTGAATGTAATGTTACACACCAATACAATGCGCTCCACCCGGCGATGTTTTTCAGAAACCTATCCTATATTGCCACTGCATGTTCCCTGACCTCCCCATGCTGACCACCACGCGGTGCTTTTCTCCATCCTACATTGCCACTCACTGCCTATCCTAATTCAGACCCTCCGATTCACACCACCCCGTGATGTTTTTCTCACTCCTACTACTGAATGTAATATTACACACCCATTCAATGCGCACCACCCTGTGATGCTTTTCTCACTCATACTAGTGAATGTGATGTTACACACCCATACAATGCGCATCACCCCGCGATGTTTTTCAGAAACCTATCCTACATTGCCACTGCATGTTCCTGACCTCCCCATGCTGACCACCCCGCGGTGCTTTTCTCCATCCTACATTGCCACTCACTGCCTATCCTAATTCAGACCCTCCGATTCACACCACCCCGTGATGTTTTTCTCACTCCTACTAGTGAATGTAATGTTACAAACCCATTCAATACGCACCACCTTGTGAGGTTTTGCTCACTCCTACTAGTCAATGTAATGTTACACACCCATAAAATGCGCACCACCCCGCGATGTTTTTCAGAAACCTATCCTACATTGCCACTGCATGTTCCCTGACCTCCCCATGCTGACCACCCCGCGGTGCTTTTCTCCATCCTACATTGCCAGTCACTGCCTATTCTAATTCAGACCCTCCGATTCACACCACCCCGTGATGTTTTTCTCACTCCTACTGGTGAATGTATTGTTACACACCCATACAATGCGCACCACCCCGCAATGTTTTTCAGAAACCTATCCTACATTGCCACTGCATGTTCCTGATCTCCCCATGCTGACCACCTCGCGGTGCTTTTCTCCAACCTACATTGCCACTCATTGCCTATCCTAATTCAGACCTTCCGATTCACAACACCCCGTGATGTTTTTCTCACTCCTACTAGTGAATGTAATGTTACAAACCCATACAATGCGCACCACCCCGCGATGTTTTTCAGAAACCTATCCTACATTGCCACTGCATGTTCCCTGACCTCCCCATGCAGAGCACCCCGCGGTGCTTTTCTCCATGCTACATTGCCCCTCACTGCCTATCCTAATTCAGACCCTCCGATTCACACCACCGCTTGATGTTTTTCTCACTCCTACTAGTGAATGTAATGTTACACACCCATACAATGCGCACCAGCCCGCGATGTTTTTCAGAAACCTATCTTACATGGCCACTGGATGTTCCCTGACCTCCCCATGTTGACCACCCTGCGGTGCTTTTATCCATCCTGCATTGCCACTCACTGCCTATCCTAATTCAGACCCTCTGATTCACACCATCCCGTTATGTTTTACTCACTCCTACTCCTGAATGTAATGTTACACACCCATACAATGCTCACCACCCCGCGATGTTTTTCAGAAACTTATCCTACGTTGCTACTGCATGTTCCCTGACCTCCCCATGCTGACCACCCCGCGGTGCTTTTCCCCATCCTACATTGCCACTCACTGCCTATCCTAATTCAGACCCTCCGTTTCACACCACCCCGTGATGTTTTTCTCACTCCTACTAGTGAATGTAATGTAAAACACCCATACAATGCGCACGACCCCGCGATGTTTTTCAGATACCTATCCTGCATTGCCACAGCATGTTACTTGACCTCCCCATGTGACCACCCCACTGTGCTCTTCTCCATCCTACACTGCCACTCACTGCCTATCCTAATTCAGTCCCTCCGAATCACACCACCCCGTGATGTTTTTCTCATTCCTACTAGGGAATGTAATGTTACACACCCATACAATGCGCACCACCCCGTGATGTTTTTCTCACTCCTACTAGTGAATGTAATGTTACAAACCCATACAATGCGTACCACCCCGCGATTATTTTCAGAAACCTATCCTACATTGCCACTGCATGTTCCCTGACTTCCCCAAGCTGACCACCCCGCGGTGATTTTCTCCATCCTACAGTGCCACTCACTGCCTATCCTAATTCAGACCCTCAGATTCACACCACCCCGTGATGTCTTTCTCACTCCTACTAGTGAATGTAATGTTACACACCCATACAATGCGCACCACCCCGCGATGTTTTTCAGAAACCTATCCTACATTGCCACTGCATGTTCGTGACATCCCCATGCTGACCACCCCGCGGTGCTATTCTCCATCCTACATTGCCACTCACTGCCTATCCTAAATCAGACCCTCCCATTCACAACACCCCGTGATGTTTTTCTCACTCCTACTAGTGAATGTAATGTTACATACCCATACAATGCGCACCACCCCGCGATGTTTTTCAGAAACCTATCCTACATTGCCACTGCATGTTCCCTGACCTCCACATGCTGACCACCCCGCGGTGCTTTTCTCCATCCTAAATTCCCACTCACTGCCTATCCTAATTCAGACCCTCCGATTCACACGACCCCGTGATGTTTTTCTCACTCCTATTAGTGAATGTAATGTTACACACCCATAAAATGCGCACCACCCCTTGATTTTTTTCAGAAACCTATCCTACATTGCCACTGCATGTTCCCTGACTTCCCCAAGCTGACCACCCCGTGGTGCTTTCCTCCATCCTACAGTGCCACTCACTGCCTATCCTAATTCAGACCCTCAGATTCACACCAACCCGTGATGTTTTTCTCACTCCTATTAGTGAATGTAATGTTACACACCCATTCAATGCGCACCACCCTGTGATGTTTTTCTCACTCCTACTAGTGATTGTAATGTTACACACCCAAACAATGCACACCACCCCGCGATTATTTTCAGAAACCTATCCTACATTGCCACTGCATGATCCCTGACTTCCCCATGCTGACCACCGCGGGGTGCTTTTCTCCATCCTACAGTGCCACTCACTGCCTATCCTAATTCAGACCCTCAGATTCACACCACCCCGTGATGTTTTTCTTACTCCTACTAGTGAATGTAATGTTACACACCCATTCAATGCGCACAACCCTGTGATGTTTTTCTCACTCCTACTAGTGAATGTAATGTTACACACCCAAACGATGCGCACCACCCCGCGATGTTTTTCAGAAACCTATCCTACATTGCCACTGCATGTTCCTGACCTCCCCATGCTGACCACCACGCGGTGCTTTTCTCCATCCTACATTGCCACTCACTGCCTATCCTATTTCAGACCCTCCGATTCACACCACCACGTGATATTTTTCTCACTCCTACTAGTGAATGTAATGTTACACACCAATACAATGCGCTCCACCCGGCGATGTTTTTCAGAAACCTATCCTATATTGCCACTGCATGTTCCCTGACCTCCCCATGCTGACCACCACGCGGTGCTTTTCTCCATCCTACATTGCCACTCACTGCCTATCCTAATTCAGACCCTCCAATTCACACCACCCCGTGATGTTTTTCTCACTCCTACTACTGAATGTAATATTACACACCCATTCAATGCACACAACCCTGTGATGTTTTTCTCACTCATACTAGTGAATGTAATGTTACACACCCAAACAATGCGCACCACCCCGCGATGTTTTTCAGAAACCTATCCTACATTGCCACTGCATGTTCCTGACCTCCCGATGCTGACCCCCACGCGGTGCTTTTCTCCATCCTACATTGCCACTCACTGCCTATCCTAATTCAGACCCTCCGATTCACACCACCACGTGATATTTTTCTCACTCCTACTAGTGAATGTAATGTTACACACCAATACAATGCGCTCCACCCGGCGATGTTTTTCAGAAACCTATCCTATATTGCCACTGCATGTTCCCTGACCTCCCCATGCTGACCACCACGCGGTGCTTTTCTCCATCCTACATTGCCACTCACTGCCTATCCTAATTCAGACCCTCCGATTCACACCACCCCGTGATGTTTTTCTCACTCCTACTACTGAATGTAATATTACACACCCATTCAATGCGCACCACCCTGTGATGCTTTTCTCACTCATACTAGTGAATGTGATGTTACACACCCATACAATGCGCATCACCCCGCGATGTTTTTCAGAAACCTATCCTACAATGCCACTGCATGTTCCTGACCTCCCCATGCTGACCACCCCGCGGTGCTTTTCTCCATCCTACATTGCCACTCACTGCCTATCCTAATTCAGACCCTCCGATTCACACCACCCCGTGATGTTTTTCTCACTCCTACTAGTGAATGTAATGTTACAAACCCATTCAATACGCACCACCTTGTGAGGTTTTTCTCACTCCTACTAGTCAATGTAATGTTACACACCCATAAAATGCGCACCACCCCGCGATGTTTTTCAGAAACCTATCCTACATTGCCACTGCATGTTCCCTGACCTCCCCATGCTGACCACCCCGCGGTGCTTTTCTCCATCCTACATTGCCAGTCACTGCCTATTCTAATTCAGACCCTCCGATTCACACCACCCCGTGATGTTTTTCTAACTCCTACTGGTGAATGTATTGTTACACACCCATACAATGCGCACCACCCCGCAATGTTTTTCAGAAACCTATCCTACATTGCCACTGCATGTTTCTGATCTCCCCATGCTGCACACCTCGCGGTGCTTTTCTCCAACCTACATTGCCACTCATTGCCTATCCTAATTCAGACCTTCCGATTCACAACACCCCGTGATGTTTTTCTCACTCCTACTAGTGAATGTAATGTTACAAACCCATACAATGCGCACCACCCCGCGATGTTTTTCAGAAACCTATCCTACATTGCCACTACATGTTCCCTGACCTCCCCATGCAGAGCACCCCGCGGTGCTTTTCTCCATGCTACATTGCCCCTCACTGCCTATCCTAATTCAGACCCTCCGATTCACACCACCGCTTGATGTTTTTCTCACTCCTACTAGTGAATGTAATGTTACACACCCATACAATGCGCACCAGCCCGCGATGTTTTTCAGAAACCTATCTTACATGGCCACTGGATGTTCCCTGACCTCCCCATGTTGACCACCCTGCGGTGCTTTTATCCATCCTGCATTGCCACTCACTGCCTATCTTAATTCAGACCCTCTGATTCACACCATCCCGTGATGTTTTTCTCACTCCTACTCCTGAATGTAATGTTACACACCCATACAATGCTCACCACCCCGCGATGTTTTTCAGAAACTTATCCTACGTTGCTACTGCATGTTCCCTGACCTCCCCATGCTGACCACCCCGCGGTGCTTTTCCCCATCCTACATTGCCACTCACTGCCTATCCTAATTCAGACCCTCCGTTTCACACCACCCCGTGATGTTTTTCTCACTCCTACTAGTGAATGTAATGTAAAACACCCATACAATGCGCACGACCCCGCGATGTTTTTCAGATACCTATCCTGCATTGCCACAGCATGTTCCTTGACCTCCCCATGCTGACCACCCCACGGTGCTCTTCTCCATCCTACACTGCCACTCACTGCCTATCCTAATTCAGACCCTCCGAATCACACCACCCCGTGATGTTTTTCTCATTCCTACTAGGGAATGTAATGTTACACACCCATACAATGCGCACCACCCCGTGATGTTTTTCTCACTCCTACTAGTGAATGTAATGTTACACACCCATACAATGCGTACCACCCCGCGATTATTTTCAGAAACCTATCCTACATTGCCACTGCATGTTCCCTGACTTCCCCAAGCTGACCACCCCGCGGTGATTTTCTCCATCCTACAGTGCCACTCACTGCCTATCCTAATTCAGACCCTCAGATTCACACCACCCCGTGATGTCTTTCTCACTCCTACTAGTGAATGTAATGTTACACACCCATACAATGCGCACCACCCTGTGATGTTTTTCTCACTCCTACTAGTGATTGTAATGTTACACACCCAAACAATGCACACCACCCCGCGATGTTTTTCAGAAACCTATCCTACATTGCCACTGCATGTTCCTGACCTCCACATGCTGACCACCAAGCGGTGCTTTTCTCCATCCTACATTGCCACTCACTGCCTATCCTAATTCAGACCCTCCGATTCACACCACCCCGTGATGATTTTCTCACTCCTACTAGTGAATGTAATGTTACACACCTATACAATGCGCTCCACCGCACGATGTTTTTCAGAAACCTATCCTACATTGCCACTGCATGTTCCCTGACTTCCCCATGCTGACCACCCTGCGGTGCTTTTCTCCATCCTACATTGCCACTCACGGCCTATCCTAATTCAGACCCTCCGATTCTCACCACCCCGTGATGTTTTTCTCACTCCTACTACTGAATGTAATATTACACACCCATTCAATGCGCACCACCCTGTGATGTTTTTCAAACTCATACTAGTGAATGTAAGGTTACACACCCATACAATGCGCACCACCCCACGATGTATTCCAGAAACCTATCCTACATTGCCACTGCATGTTCCCTGACCTCCCCATGCTGACCAGCCCGCGGTGCTTTTCTCCATTATACATTGCCACTCCAGCCTATCCTACTTCAGACCCTCTGATTCACACCACCCCGTGATGTTTTTCTCACTCCTACTAGTGAATGTAATGTTACACACCCATACAATGCGCACCACCCCGCGATGTTTTTCAGAAACCTTTCCTACATTGCCACTGCAGGTTCCCTGATCTCCCCATGCTGATCACCCCGCCTTGCTTTTCTCCACCCTACATTGCCACTTACTGCCTATCCTAATTCAGAACCTCCGATTCACAACACCCCGTGATGTTTTTGTCACTCCTACTAGTGAATGTAATGTTACACACCCATTCAATGCGCACCACCCCTTGATGTTTTTCAGAAACCTATCCTACATTGCCACTGCATGTTCCCTGACCTCCCCATGCTGACCACCCCGCGGTGCTTTTCTCCATCCTACATTGCCACTCACTGCCTATCCTAATTCAGAACCTCCGATTCACACCACCCCGTGATGTTTTTCTCACTCCTACTAGTGAATGTAGTGTTACGCACCCATACAATGCGCACCACCCCGCGATGTTTTTCAGAAACCTATCCTACATTGCCACTGCATGTTCCCTGACCTCCCCAAGCTGACCACACCGCGGTGCTTTTCTCCAACCTCATTGCCACTCACTGCCTATCCTAATTCAGACCCTCCGATTCACCCCACCCCGTGATGTTTTTCTCACTCCTACTAGTGAATGTAATGTTACACACCCATACAATGCGCACCACCCCGCGATTTTTTTCAGAAACCTATCCTACATTGCCACTGCATGTTCCCTGACTTCCCCAAGCTGACCACCCTCGGTGCTTTTCTCCATCCTACATTGCCACTCACTGCCTATCCTAATTCAGACCCTCCGATTCACACCACCCCGTGTTGTTTTTCTCACTCATACTAGTGAATGTAATGTTACAAACCCATACAATGCGCATCACCCCGCGATGTTTTTCAGAAACCTATCCTACATTGAGACTGCAAGTTCCCTGACCTCCCCATGCTGACCACCCCGCGGTGCTTTTCTCCATCCAACATTGCCACTCAGTGCCTCTCCTAATTCAGACCCTCCGATTCACACCACCCCGTGATGTTTTTCTCACTCCTACTAGTGAATGTAATGTTACACACCCATTCAATACGCACCACCATGTGAGGTTTTTCTCACTCCTACTAGTGAATGTAATGTTACACACCCAAAAAATGCGCACCACCCCGCGATATTTTTCAGAAACCTATCCTACATTGCCACTGCATGTTTTCTGACCTCCCCATGCTGACCACCCCGCGGTGCTTTTCTCCATCCTACATTGCCACTCACTGCCTATCCTAATTCAGACCCTCCGATTCACACCACCCCGTGATGTTTTTCTCACTCCTACTAGTGAATGTAATGTTACACACCCATACAATGCGCACCACCCCGCAATGTTTTTCAGAAACCTATCCTACATTGCCACGGCATGTTCCTGATCTCACCATGCTGACCACCTCGCGGTGCTTTTCTCCAACCTACATTGCCACTCATTGCCTATCCTAATTCAGAACTTCCGATTCACACCACCCCGTGATGTTTTTCTCACTCCTACTTGTGAATGTAATGTTACACACCCATACAATGCGCACCACCACGCGATGTTTTTCAGAAACCTATCCTACATTGCCACTGCATGTTCCCTGAACTCCCCATGCTGAGCACCCCGCGGTGCTTTTCTCCATGCTATGTTGCCACTCACTGCCTATCCTAATTCAAACCCTCCGATTCACACCACCGCTTGATGTTTTTCTCACTCCTACTAGTGAATGTAATGTTACACACCCATACAATGCGCACCACCCGGCGATGTTTTTCAGAAACCTATCCTACATAGTCACTGCATGTTCCCGGACCTCCCCATGTTGACCACCCTGCGGTGCTTTTATCCTTCCTACATTGCCACTCACTGCCTATCCTAATTCAGACCCTCTGTTTCACACCAGCCCGTGATGTTTTTCTCACCCCTACTGGTGAATGTAATGTAAAACACCCATACAATGCGCACGAACACGCGATGTTTTCCAGATACCTATCCTGCATTGCCACAGCATGTTCCCTGACCTCCCCATGCTGACCACCCCGCGGTGCTTTTCTCCATCCTACATTGCCAATCACTGCCTATCCTAATTCAGACCCTCCGAATCACAACACCCCATGATGTATTTCTCATTCCTACTAGTGAACGTAATGTTACACACCCATACAATGCGCACCACCCCGTGATGTTTTTCTCACTCCTACTAGTGAATGTAATGTTACACACCCATACAATGCGTACCACCCCGCGATTATTTTCAGAAACCTATCCTACATTGCCACTGCCTGTTCCCTGACTTCCCCAAGCTGACCACCCCGCGGTGACTTTCTCCGTCCTACAGTGCCACTCACTTCATATCCTAATTCCGACCCTCAGATTCACACCACCCCGTGATGTCTTTCTCACTCCTACTAGTGAATGTAATGTTACACAGCCATACAATGCGCACCACCCCGCGATGTTTTTCAGAAACCTATCCTACATTGCCACTCTATGTTCGTGACCTCCCCATGCTGACCACCCCGCGATGCTTTTCTCCATCCTACATTGCCACTCACTGCCTATCCTAAATCAGACCTTCCGATTCACAACACCCCGTGATGTTTTTCTCACTCCTACTAGTGAATGTAATGTTTCACACCCATACAGTGCGCACCACCCCGTGATGTTTTTCTCACTCCTACTAGTGAATGTCATGTTACACACCCATACAATGCGCACAACCCCGCGATGTTTTTCAGAAACCTATCCTACATTGCCACTGCATGTTCCCTGACCTCCCAATGCTGACCACCCCGCGGTGCTTTTCTCCATCCTACATTGCCACTCACTGCCTATCCTAATTCAGACCCTCCGATTCACACCAACCCGTGATGTTTTTCTCACTCCTACTAGTGAATGTAATGTTACACACCCATACAATGCGCACCACACCTTGATTTTTTTCAGAAACCTATCCTACATTGCCACTGCATGTTCCCTGACCTCCCCATGCTGACCACCCATCGGTGCTTTTCTCCATCCTACATTGCCACTCACTGCCTATCTTAATTCAGACCTTCCGATTCACATCACCCCGTGATGTTTTTCTCAATCCTACTAGTGAATGTAATGTTACACACCCACACAATGCGCACCCCCCGGTGATGTTTTTCTAACTCCTACTAGTGAATGTAATGTTACACACCCATACAATGCGCACAACCCCGCGATTATTTTCAGAAACCTATCCTACATTGCCACTGCATGTTCCCTGACTTCCCCAAGCTGACCACCCCGCGGTGCTTTTCTCCATCCTACATTGCCACTCACTGCCTATCCTAATTCAGACCCTCCGTTTCACACCACCCCGTGATGTTTTTCTCACTCCTACTCCTGAATGTAATGTTACACACCCATACAATGCTCACCACCCCGCGATGTTTTTCAGAAACCTATCCTACATTGCTACTGCATGTTCCCTGACCTCCCCATGCTGACCAGCCCGCGGTGCTTTTCTCCATCCTACATTGCCACTCACTGCCTAACCTAATTCAGACCCTCCGTTTAACACCACCCCGTGATGTTTTTCCCACTCCTACTAGTGAATGTAATGTAAAACACACATACAATGCGCACGACCCCGCGATGTTTTTCAGATACCTATCCTGCATTGCCACAGCATGTTCCTTGACCTCCCCATGCTGACCACCCCGCGGTGCTCTTCTCCATCCTACACTGCCACTCACTGCCTATCCTAATTCAGACCCTCCGAATCACACCACCCCGTGATGTTTTTCTCATTCCTACCAGTGAATGTAATGTTCCACACCCATACAATGCGCACCACACCTTGATTTTTTTCAGAAACCTATCCTACATTGCCACTGCATGTTCCCTGACCTCCCCATGCTGACCACCCATCGGTGCTTTTCTCCATCCTACATTGCCACTCACTGCCTATCTTAATTCAGACCTTCCGATTCACACCACCCCGTGATGTTTTTCTCAATCCTACTAGTGAATGTAATGTTACACACCCACACAATGCGCACCCCCCGTGATGTTTTTCTAACTCCTACTAGTGAATGTAATGTTACACACCCATACAATGCGCACAACCCCGCGATTATTTTCAGAAACCTATCCTACATTGCCACTGCATGTTCCCTGACTTCCCCAAGCTGACCACCCCGCGGTGCTTTTCTCCATCCTACATTGCCACTCACTGCCTATCCTAATTCAGACCCTCCGTTTCACACCACCCCGTGATGTTTTTCTCACTCCTACTCCTGAATGTAATGTTACACACCCATACAATGCTCACCACCCCGCGATGTTTTTCAGAAACCTATCCTACATTGCTACTGCATGTTCCCTGACCTCCCCATGCTGACCAGCCCGCGGTGCTTTTCTCCATCCTACATTGCCACTCACTGCCTAACCTAATTCAGACCCTCCGTTTAACACCACCCCGTGATGTTTTTCCCACTCCTACTAGTGAATGTAATGTAAAACACCCATACAATGCGCACGACCCCGCGATGTTTTTCAGATACCTATCCTATATTGCCACTGCATGTTCCTGACCTCCACATGCTGACCACCAAGCGGTGCTTTTCTCCATCCTACATTGCCACTCACTGCCTATCCTAATTCAGACCCTCCGATTCACACCACCCCGTGATGATTTTCTCACTCCTACTAGTGAATGTAATGTTACACACCTATACAATGCGCTCCACCCCACGATGTTTTTCAGAAACCTATCCTACATTGCCACTGCATGTTCCCTGACTTCCCCATGCTGACCACCCCGCGGTGCTTTTCTCCATCCTACATTGCCACTCACGGCCTATCCTAATTCAGACCCTCCGATTCTCACCACCCCGTGATGTTTTTCTCACTCCTACTACTGAATGTAATATTACACACCCATTCAATGCGCACCACCCTGTGATGTTTTTCAAACTCATACTAGTGAATGTAAGGTTACACACCCATACAATGCGCACCACCCCACGATGTATTCCAGAAACCTATCCTACATTGCCCCTGCATGTTCCCTGACCTCCCCATGCTGACCAGCCCGCGGTGCTTTTCTCCATTATACATTGCCACTCCAGCCTATCCTACTTCAGACCCTCTGATTCACACCACCCCGTGATGTTTTTCTCACTCCTACTAGTGAATGTAATGTTACACACCCATACAATGCGCACCACCCCGCGATGTTTTTCAGAAACCTTTCCTACATTGCCACTGCAGGTTCCCTGATCTCCCCATGCTGATCACCCCGCCTTGCTTTTCTCCACCCTACATTGCCACTTACTGCCTATCCTAATTCAGAACCTCCGATTCACACCACCCCGTGATGTTTTTCTCACTCCTACTAGTGAATGTAATGTTACACACCCATACAATGCGCACCACCCCGTGATGTTTTTCAGAAACATATCCTACATTGCCACTGCATGTTCCCTGACCTCCCCATGCTGACCACCCCGCGGTGCTTTTCTCCATCCTACATTGCCACTCACTGCCTATCCTAATTCAGAACCTCCGATTCACACCACCCCGTGATGTTTTTCTCACTCCTACTAGTGAATGTAGTGTTACGCACCCATACAATGCGCACCACCCCGCGATGTTTTTCAGAAACCTATCCTACATTGCCACTGCATGTTCCCTGACCTCCCCAAGCTGACCACACCGCGGTGCTTTTCTCCAACCTCATTGCCACTCACTGCCTATCCTAATTCAGACCCTCCGATTCACCCCACCCCGTGATGTTTTTCTCACTCCTACTAGTGAATGTAATGTTACACACCCATACAATGCGCACCACCCCGCGATTTTTTTCAGAAACCTATCCTACATTGCCACTGCATGTTCCCTGACTTCCCCAAGCTGACCACCCGCGGTGCTTTTCTCCATCCTACATTGCCACTCACTGCCTATCCTAATTCAGACCCTCCGATTCACACCACCCCGTGTTGTTTTTCTCACTCATACTAGTGAATGTAATGTTACAAACCCATACAATGCGCATCACCCCGCGATGTTTTTCAGAAACCTATCCTACATTGAGACTGCAAGTTCCCTGACCTCCCCATGCTGACCACCCCGCGGTGCTTTTCTCCATCCAACATTGCCACTCAGTGCCTATCCTAATTCAGACCCTCCGATTCACACCACCCCGTGATGTTTTTCTCACTCCTACTAGTGAATGTAATGTTACACACCCATTCAATACGCACCACCATGTGAGGTTTTTCTCACTCCTACTAGTGAATGTAATGTTACACACCCAAAAAATGCGCACCACCCCGCGATATTTTTCAGAAACCTATCCTACATTGCCACTGCATGTTTTCTGACCTCCCCATGCTGACCACCCCGCGGTGCTTTTCTCCATCCTACATTGCCACTCACTGCCTATCCTAATTCAGACCCTCCGATTCACACCACCCCGTGATGTTTTTCTCACTCCTACTAGTGAATGTAATGTTACACACCCATACAATGCGCACCACCCCGCAATGTTTTTCAGAAAACTATCCTACATTGCCACGGCATGTTCCTGATCTCACCATGCTGACCACCTCGCGGTGCTTTTCTCCAACCTACATTGCCACTCATTGCCTATCCTAATTCAGAACTTCCGATTCACACCACCCCGTGATGTTTTTCTCACTCCTACTTGTGAATGTAATGTTACACACCCATACAATGCGCACCACCACGCGATGTTTTTCAGAAACCTATCCTACATTGCCACTGCATGTTCCCTGAACTCCCCATGCTGAGCACCCCGCGGTGCTTTTCTCCATGCTATGTTGCCACTCACTGCCTATCCTAATTCAGACCCTCCGATTCACACCACCGCTTGATGTTTTTCTCACTCCTACTAGTGAATGTAATGTTACACACCCATACGATGCGCACCACCCGGCGATGTTTTTCAGAAACCTATCCTACATGGTCACTGCATGTTCCCGGACCTCCCCATGTTGACCACCCTGCGGTGCTTTTATCCTTCCTACATTGCCACTCACTGCCTATCCTAATTCAGACCCTCTGTTTCACACCAGCCCGTGATGTTTTTCTCACCCCTACTGGTGAATGTAATGTAAAACACCCATACAATGCGCACGAACACGCGATGTTTTCCAGATACCTATCCTGCATTGCCACAGCATGTTCCCTGACCTCCCCATGCTGACCACCCCGCGGTGCTTTTCTCCATCCTACATTGCCAATCACTGCCTATCCTAATTCAGACCCTCCGAATCACAACACCCCATGATGTATTTCTCATTCCTACTAGTGAACGTAATGTTACACACCCATACAATGCGCACCACCCCGTGATGTTTTTCTCACTCCTACTAGTGAATGTAATGTTACACACCCATACAATGCGTACCACCCCGCGATTATTTTCAGAAACCTATCCTACATTGCCACTGCCTGTTCCCTGACTTCCCCAAGCTGACCACCCCGCGGTGACTTTCTCCATCCTACAGTGCCACTCACTTCATATCCTAATTCCGACCCTCAGATTCACACCACCCCGTGATGTCTTTCTCACTCCTACTAGTGAATGTAATGTTACACAGCCATACAATGCGCACCACCCCGCGATGTTTTTCAGAAACCTATCCTACATTGCCACTCTATGTTCGTGACCTCCCCATGCTGACCACCCCGCGATGCTTTTCTCCATCCTACATTGCCACTCACTGCCTATCCTAAATCAGACCTTCCGATTCACAACACCCCGTGATCTTTTTCTCACTCCTACTAGTGAATGTAATGTTTCACACCCATACAGTGCGCACCACCCCGTGATGTTTTTCTCACTCCTACTAGTGAATGTCATGTTACACACCCATACAATGCGCACAACCCCGCGATGTTTTTCAGAAACCTATCCTACATTGCCACTGCATGTTCCCTGACCTCCCAATGCTGACCACCCCGCGGTGCTTTTCTCCATCCTACATTGCCACTCACTGCCTATCCTAATTCAGACCCTCCGATTCACACCAACCCGTGATGTTTTTCTCACTCCTACTAGTGAATGTAATGTTACACACCCATACAATGCGCACCACACCTTGATTTTTTTCAGAAACCTATCCTACATTGCCACTGCATGTTCCCTGACCTCCCCATGCTGACCACCCATCGGTGCTTTTCTCCATCCTACATTGCCACTCACTGCCTATCTTAATTCAGACCTTCCGATTCACACCACCCCGTGATGTTTTTCTCAATCCTACTAGTGAATGTAATGTTACACACCCACACAATGCGCACCCCCCGGTGATGTTTTTTAACTCCTACTAGTGAATGTAATGTTACACACCCATACAATGCGCACAACCCCGCGATTATTTTCAGAAACCTGTCCTACATTGCCACTGCATGTTCCCTGACTTCCCCAAGATGACCACCCCGCGGTGCTTTTCTCCATCCTACATTGCCACTCACTGCCTATCCTAATTCAGACCCTCCGTTTCACACCACCCCGTGATGTTTTTCTCACTCCTACTCCTGAATGTAATGTTACACACCCATACAATGCTCACCACCCCGCGATGTTTTTCAGAAACCTATCGTACATTGCTACTGCATGTTCCCTGACCTCCCCATGCTGACCAGCCCGCGGTGCTTTTCTCCATCCTACATTGCCACTCACTGCCTAACCTAATTCAGACCCTCCGTTTAACACCACCCCGTGATGTTTTTCCCACTCCTACTAGTGAATGTAATGTAAAACACACATACAATGCGCACGACCCCGCGATGTTTTTCAGATACCTATCCTGCATTGCCACAGCATGTTCCTTGACCTCCCCATGCTGACCACCCCGCGGTGCTCTTCTCCATCCTACACTGCCACTCACTGCCTATCCTAATTCAGACCCTCCGAATCACACCACCCCGTGATGTTTTTCTCATTCCTACCAGTGAATGTAATGTTACACACCCATACAATGCGCACCACACCTTGATTTTTTTCAGAAACCTATCCTACATTGCCACTGCATGTTCCCTGACCTCCCCATGCTGACCACCCATCGGTGCTTTTCTCCATCCTACATTGCCACTCACTGCCTATCTTAATTCAGACCTTCCGATTCACACCACCCCGTGATGTTTTTCTCAATCCTACTAGTGAATGTAATGTTACACACCCACACAATGCGCACCCCCCGTGATGTTTTTCTAACTCCTACTAGTGAATGTAATGTTACACACCCATACAATGCGCACAACCCCGCGATTATTTTCAGAAACCTATCCTACATTGCCACTGCATGTTCCCTGACTTCCCCAAGCTGACCACCCCGCGGTGCTTTTCTCCATCCTACATTGCCACTCACTGCCTATCCTAATTCAGACCCTCCGTTTCACACCACCCCGTGATGTTTTTCTCACTCCTACTCCTGAATGTAATGTTACACACCCATACAATGCTCACCACCCCGCGATGTTTTTCAGAAACCTATCCTACATTGCTACTGCATGTTCCCTGACCTCCCCATGCTGACCAGCCCGCGGTGCTTTTCTCCATCCTACTTTGCCACTCACTGCCTAACCTAATTTAGACCCTCCGTTTAACACCACCCCGTGATGTTTTTCCCACTCCTACTAGTGAATGTAATGTAAAACACCCATACAATGCGCACGACCCCGCGATGTTTTTCAGATACCTATCCTGCATTGCCACAGCATGTTCCTTGACCTCCCCATGCTGACCACCCCGCGGTGCTCTTCTCCATCCTACACTGCCACTCACTGCCTATCCTAATTCAGACCCTCCGAATCACACCACCCCGTGATGTTTTTCTCATTCCTACCAGTGAATGTAATGTTACACACCCATACAATGCGCACCACCCCGTGATGTTTTTCTCACTCCTACTAGTGAATGTAATGTTACACACCCATACAATGCGTACCACCCCGCGATTATTTTCAGAAACCTATCCTACATTGCCACTGCATGTTCCCTGACTTCCCCAAGCTGACCACCCCGCGGTGATTTTCTCCATCCTACAGTGCCACTCACTGCCTATCCTAATTCAGACCCTCAGCTTCATACCACCCCGTGATGTCTTTCTCACTCCTACTAGTGAATGTAATGTTACACACCCATACAATGCGCACCACCCCGCGATGTTTTTCAGAAACCTATCCTACATTGCCACTGCATGTTCGTGACATCCCCATGCTGACCACCCCGCGGTGCTTTTCTCCATCCTACATTGCCACTAACTGCCTATCCTAAATCAGACCCTCCGATTCACAACACCCCGTGATGTTTTTCTCACTCCTACTGGTGAATGTAATGTTACAAACCAATACAATGCGCACCACCCCGCGACGTTTTTCAGAAACCTATCCTACATTGCCACTGCATGTTCCCTGACCTCCACATGCTGACCACCCCGTGGTGCTTTTCTCCATCCTAAATTCCCACTCACTGCCTATCCTAATTCAGACCCTCCGATTCACACGACCCCGTGATGTTTTTCTCACTCCTATTAGTGAATGTAATGTTACACACCCATAAAATGCGCACCACCCCTTGATTTTTTTCAGAAACCTATCCTACATTGCCACTGCATGTTCCCTGACTTCCCCAAGCTGACCACCCCGTGGTGCTTTCCTCCATCCTACAGTGCCACTCACTGCCTATCCTAATTCAGACCCTCAGATTCACACCAACCCGTGATGTTTTTCTCACTCCTATTAGTGAATGTTATGTTACACATCCATTCAATGCGCACCACCCTGTGATGTTTTTCTCACTCCTACTAGTGATTGTAATGTTACACACCCAAACAATGCACACCACCCCGCGATGTTTTTCAGAAACCTATCCTACATTGCCACTGCATGTTCCTGACCTCCACATGCTGACCACCAAGTGGTGCATTTCTCCATCCTACATTGCCACTCACTGCCTATCCTAATTCAGACCCTCCGATTCACACCACCCCGTGATGATTTTCTCACTCCTACTAGTGAATGTAATGTTACACACCTATACAATGCGCTCCACCCCACGATGTTTTTCAGAAACCTATCCTACATTGCCACTGCATGTTCCCTGACTTCCCCATGCTGACCACCCCGCGGTGCTTTTCTCCATCCTACATTGCCATTCACGGCCTATCCTAATTCAGACCCTCCGATTCACACCACCCCGTGATGTTTTTCTCACTCCTACTACTGAATGTAATATTACACACCCATTCAATGCGCACCGCCCTGTGATGTTTTTCAAACTCATACTAGTGAATGTAAGGTTACACACCCATACAATGAGCACCACCCCACGATGTATTCCAGAAACCTATCCTACATTGCCACTGCATGTTCCCTGACCTCCCCATGCTGACCAGCCCGCGGTGCTTTTCTCCATTATACATTGCCACTCCAGCCTATCCTACTTCAGACCCTCTGATTCACACCACCCCGTGATGTTTTTCTCACTCCTACTAGTGAATGTAATGTTACACACCCATACAATGCGCACCACCCCGCGATGTTTTTCAGAAACCTTTCCTACTTTGCCACTGCAGGTTCCCTGATCTCCCCATGCTGATCACCCCGCCTTGCTTTTCTCCACCCTACATTGCCACTTACTGCCTATCCTAATTCAGAACCTCCGATTCACACCACCCCGTGATGTTTTTCTCACTCCTACTAGTGAATGTAATGTTACACACCCATACAATGCGCACCACCCCGTGATGTTTTTCAGAAACCTATCCTACATTGCCACTGCATGTTCCCTGACCTCCCCATGCTGACCACCCCGCGGTGCTTTTCTCCATCCTACATTGCCACTCACTGCCTATCCTAATTCAGAACCTCCGATTCACACCACCCCGTGATGTTTTTCTCACTCCTACTAGTGAATGTAGTGTTACGCACCCATACAATGCGCACCACCCCGCGATGTTTTTCAGAAACCTATCCTACATTGCCACTGCATGTTCCCTGACCTCCCCAAGCTGACCACACCGCGGTGCTTTTCTCCAACCTCATTGCCACTCACTGCCTATCCTAATTCAGACCCTCCTATTCACCCCACCCCGTGATGTTTTTCTCACTCCTACTAGTGAATGTAATGTTACACACCCATACAATGCGCACCACCCCGCGATTTTTTTCAGAAACCTATCCTACATTGCCACTGCATGTTCCCTGACTTCCCCAAGCTGACCACCCGCGGTGCTTTTCTCCATACTACATTGCCACTCACTGCCTATCCTAATTCAGACCCTCCGATTCACACCACCCCGTGATGTTTTTCTCACTCATACTAGTGAATGTAATGTTACAAACCCATACAATGCGCATCACCCCGCGATGTTTTTCAGAAACCTATCCTACATTGAGACTGCAAGTTCCCTGACCTCCCCATGCTGACCACCCGCGGTGCTTTTCTCCATCCAACATTGCCACTCAGTGCCTATACTAATTCAGACCCTCCGATTCACACCACCCCGTGATGTTTTTCTCACTCCTACTAGTGAATGTAATGTTACACACCCATTCAATACGCACCACCATGTGAGGTTTTTCTCACTCCTACTAGTGAATGTAATGTTACACACCCAAAAAATGCGCACCACCCCGCGATATTTTTCAGAAACCTATCCTACATTGCCACTGCATGTTTTCTGACCTCCCCATGCTGACCACCCCGTGGTGCTTTTCTCCATCCTACATTGCCACTCACTGCCTATCCTAATTCAGACCCTCCGATTCACACCACCCTGTGATGTTTTTCTCACTCCTACTGGTGAATGTAATGTTACACACCCATACAATGCGCACCACCCCGCAATGTTTTTCAGAAACCTATCCTACATTGCCACGGCATGTTCCTGATCTCACCATGCTGACCACCTCATGGTGCTTTTCTCCAACCTACATTGCCACTCATTGCCTATCCTAATTCAGAACTTCCGATTCACACCACCCCGTGATGTTTTTCTCACTCCTACTTGTGAATGTAATGTTACACACCCATACAATGCGCACCACCACGCGATGTTTTTCAGAAACCTATCCTACATTGCCACTGCATGTTCCCTGAACTCCCCATGCTGAGCACCCCGCGGTGCTTTTCTCCATGCTACGTTGCCACTCACTGCCTATCCTAATTCAGACCCTCCGATTCACACCACCGCTTGATGTTTTTCTCACTCCTACTAGTGAATGTAATGTTACACACCCATACGATGCGCACCACCCGGCGATGTTTTTCAGAAACCTATCCTACATGGTCACTGCATGTTCCCGGACCTCCCCATGTTGACCACCCTGCGGTGCTTTTATCCTTCCTACATTGCCACTCACTGCCTATCCTAATTCAGACCCTCTGTTTCACACCAGCCCGTGATGTTTTTCTCACCCCTACTGGTGAATGTAATGTAAAACACCCATACAATGCGCACGAACACGTGATGTTTTCCAGATACCTATCCTGCATTGCCACAGCATGTTCCCTGACCTCCCCATGCTGACCACCCCGCGGTGCTTTTCTCCATCCTACATTGCCAATCACTGCCTATCCTAATTCAGACCCTCCGAATCACAACACCCCATGATGTTTTTCTCATTCCTACTAGTGAACGTAATGTTACACACCCATACAATGCGCACCACCCCGTGATGTTTTTCTCACTCCTACTAGTGAATGTAATGTTACACACCCATACAATGCGTACCACCCCGCGATTAGTTTCAGAATCCTATCCTACATTGCCACTGCCTGTTCCCTGACTTCCCAAGCTGACCACCCCGCGGTGATTTTCTCCATCCTACAGTGCCACTCACTTCATATCCTAATTCCGACCCTCAGATTCACACCACCCCGTGATGTCTTTCTCACTCCTACTAGTGAATGTAATGTTACACACCCATACAATGCGCACCACCCCGCGATGTTTTTCAGAAACCTATCCTACATTGCCACTCTATGTTCGTGACCTCCCCATGCTGACCACCCCGCGATGCTTTTCTCCATCCTACATTGCCACTCACTGCCTATCCTAAATCAGACCTTCCGATTCACAACACCCCGTGATGTTTTTCTCACTCCTACTACTGAATGTAATGTTTCACACCCATTCAATGCGCACCACCCTGTGATGTTTTTCAAACTCATACTAGTGAATGTAAGGTTACACACCCATACAATGCGCACCACCCCACGATGTATTCCAGAAACCTATCCTACATTGCCACTGCATGTTCCCTGACCTCCCCATGCTGACCAGCCCGCGGTGCTTTTCTCCATTATACATTGCCACTCCAGCCTATCCTACTTCAGACCCTCTGATTCACACCACCCCGTGATGTTTTTCTCACTCCTACTAGTGAATGTAATGTTACACACCCATACAATGCGCACCACCCCGCGATGTTTTTCAGAAACCTTTCCTACATTGCCACTGCAGGTTCCCTGATCTCCCCATGCTGATCACCCCGCCTTGCTTTTCTCCACCCTACATTGCCACTTACTGCCTATCCTAATTCAGAACCTCCGATTCACACCACCCCGTGATGTTTTTCTCACTCCTACTAGTGAATGTAATGTTACACACCCATACAATGCGCACCACCCCATGATGTTTTTCAGAAACCTATCCTACATTGCCACTGCATGTTCCCTGACCTCCCCATGCTGACCACCCCGCGCTGCTTTTCTCCATCCTACATTGCCACTCACTGCCTATCCTAATTCAGAACCTCCGATTCACACCACCCCGTGATGTTTTTCTCACTCCTACTAGTGAATGTAGTGTTACGCACCCATACAATGCGCACCACCCCGCGATGTTTTTCAGAAACCTATCCTACATTGCCACTGCATGTTCCCTGACCTCCCCAAGCTGACCACACCGCGGTGCTTTTCTCCAACCTCATTGCCACTCACTGCCTATCCTAATTCAGACCCTCCTATTCACCCCACCCCGTGATGTTTTTCTCACTCCTACTAGTGAATGTAATGTTACACACCCATACAATGCGCACCACCCCGCGATTTTTTTCAGAAACCTATCCTACATTGCCACTGCATGTTCCCTCACTTCCCCAAGCTGACCACCCGCGGTGCTTTTCTCCATACTACATTGCCACTCACTGCCTATCCTAATTCAGACCCTCCGATTCACACCACCCCGTGATGTTTTTCTCACTCATACTAGTGAATGTAATGTTACAAACCCATACAATGCGCATCACCCCGCGATGTTTTTCAGAAACCTATCCTACATTGAGACTGCAAGTTCCCTGACCTCCCCATGCTGACCACCCGCGGTGCTTTTCTCCATCCAACATTGCCACTCAGTGCCTATACTTATTCAGAGCCTCCGATTCACACCACCCCGTGATGTTTTTCTCACTCCTACTAGTGAATGTAATGTTACACACCCATTCAATACGCACCACCATGTGAGGTTTTTCTCACTCCTACTAGTGAATGTAATGTTACACACCCAAAAAATGCGCACCACCCCGCGATATTTTTCAGAAACCTATCCTACATTGCCACTGCATGTTTTCTGACCTCCCCATGCTGACCACCCCGTGGTGCTTTTCTCCATCCTACATTGCCACTCACTGCCTATCCTAATTCAGACCCTCCGATTCACACCACCCCGTGATGTTTTTCTCACTCCTACTGGTGAATGTAATGTTACACACCCATACAATGCGCACCACCACGCGATGTTTTTCAGAAACCTATCCTACATTGCCACTGCATGTTCCCTGAACTCCCCATGCTGAGCACCCCGCGGTGCTTTTCTCCATGCTACGTTGCCACTCACTGCCTATCCTAATTCAGACCCTCCGATTCACACCACCGCTTGATGTTTTTCTCACTCCTACTAGTGAATGTAATGTTACACACCCATACGATGCGCACCACCCGGCGATGTTTTTCAGAAACCTATCCTACATGGTCACTGCATGTTCCCGGACCTCCCCATGTTGACCACCCTGCGGTGCTTTTATCCTTCCTACATTGCCACTCACTGCCTATCCTAATTCAGACCCTCTGTTTCACACCAGCCCGTGATGTTTTTCTCACCCCTACTGGTGAATGTAATGTAAAACACCCATACAATGCGCACGAACACGCGATGTTTTCCAGATACCTATCCTGCATTGCCACAGCATGTTCCCTGACCTCCCCATGCTGACCACCCCGCGGTGCTTTTCTCCATCCTACATTGCCAATCACTGCCTATCCTAATTCAGACCCTCCGAATCACAACACCCCATGATGTTTTTCTCATTCCTACTAGTGAACGTAATGTTACACACCCATACAATGCGCACCACCCCGTGATGTTTTTCTCACTCCTACTAGTGAATGTAATGTTACACACCCATACAATGCGTACCACCCCGCGATTAGTTTCAGAATCCTATCCTACATTGCCACTGCCTGTTCCCTGACTTCCCGAGCTGACCACACCGCGGTGATTTTCTCCATCCTACAGTGCCACTCACTTCATATCCTAATTCCGACCCTCAGATTCACACCACCCCGTGATGTCTTTCTCACTCCTACTAGTGAATGTAATGTTACACACCCATACAATGCGCACCACCCCGCGATGTTTTTCAGAAACCTATCCTACATTGCCACTCTATGTTCGTGACCTCCCCATGCTGACCACCCCGCGATGCTTTTCTCCATCCTACATTGCCACTCACTGCCTATCCTAAATCAGACCTTCCGATTCACAACACCCCGTGATCTTTTTCTCACTCCTACTACTGAATGTAATGTTTCACACACATTCAATGCGCACCACCCTGTGATGTTTTTCAAACTCATACTAGTGAATGTAAGGTTACACACCCATACAATGCGCACCACCCCACGATGTATTCCAGAAACCTATCCTACATTGCCACTGCATGTTCCCTGACCTCCCCATGCTGACCAGCCCGCGGTGCTTTTCTCCATTATACATTGCCACTCCAGCCTATCCTACTTCAGACCCTCTGATTCACACCACCCCGTGATGTTTTTCTCACTCCTACTAGTGAATGTAATGTTACACACCCATACAATGCGCACCACCCCGCGATGTTTTTCAGAAACCTTTCCTACATTGCCACTGCAGGTTCCCTGATCTCCCCATGCTGATCACCCCGCCTTGCTTTTCTCCACCCTACATTGCCACTTACTGCCTATCCTAATTCAGAACCTCCGATTCACACCACCCCGTGATGTTTTTCTCACTCCTACTAGTGAATGTAATGTTACACACCCATACAATGCGCACCACCCCGTGATGTTTTTCAGAAACCTATCCTACATTGCCACTGCATGTTCCCTGACCTCCCCATGCTGACCACCCCGCGGTGCTTTTCTCCATCCTACATTGCCACTCACTGCCTATCCTAATTCAGAACCTCCGATTCACACCACCCCGTGATGTTTTTCTCACTCCTACTAGTGAATGTAGTGTTACGCACCCATACAATGCGCACCACCCCGCGATGTTTTTCAGAAACCTATCCTACATTGCCACTGCATGTTCCCTGACCTCCCCAAGCTGACCACACCGCGGTGCTTTTCTCCAACCTCATTGCCACTCACTGCCTATCCTAATTCAGACCCTCCTATACACCCCACCCCGTGATGTTTTTCTCACTCCTACTAGTGAATGTAATGTTTCACACCCATACAGTGCGCACCACACCGTGATGTTTTTCTCACTCCTACTAGTGAATGTCATGTTACACACCCATACAATGCGCACAACCCCGCGATGTTTTTCAGAAACCTATCCTACATTGCCACTGCATGCTCCCTGACCTCCCAATGCTGACCACCCCGCGGTGCTTTTCTCCATCCTACATTGCCACTCACTGCCTATCCTAATTCAGACCCTCCGATTCACACCAACCCGTGATGTTTTTCTTACTCCTACTAGTGAATGTAATGTTACACACCCATACAATGCGCACCACACCTTGATTTTTTTCAGAAACCTATCCTACATTGCCACTGCATGTTCCCTGACCTCCCCATGCTGACCACCCATCGGTGCTTTTCTCCATCCTACATTGCCACTCACTGCCTATCTTAATTCAGACCTTCAGATTCACACCACCCCGTGATGTTTTTCTCACTCCTACTAGTGAATGTAATGTTACACACCCACACAATGCACACCCCCCGTGATGTTTTTCTAACTCCTACTAGTGAATGTAATGTTACACACCCATACAATGCGCACAACCCCGCGATTATTTTCAGAAACCTATCCTACATTGCCACTGCATGTTCCCTGACTTCCCCAAGCTGACCACCCCACGGTGCTTTTCTCCATCCTACATTGCCACTCACTGCCTATCCTAATTCAGACCCTCCGTTTCACACCACCCCGTGATGTTTTTCTCACTCCTACTCCTGAATGTAATGTTACACACCCATACAATGCTCACCACCCCGCGATGTTTTTCAGAAACCTATCCTACATTGCTACTGCATGTTCCCTGACCTCCCCATGCTGACCAGCCCGCGGTGCTTTTCTCCATCCTACATTGCCACTCCCTGCCTATCCTAATTCAGACCCTCCGTTTAACACCACCCCGTGATGTTTTTCTCACTCCTACTAGTGAATGTAATGTAAAACACCCATACAATGCGCACGACCCCGCGATGTTTTTCAGATACCTATCCTGCATTGCCACAGCATGTTCTTTGACCTCCCCATGCTGACCACCCCGCGGTGCTCTTCTCCATCCTACACTGCCACTCACTGCCTATCCTAATTCAGACCCTCCGAATCACACCACCCCGTGATGTTTTTCTCATTCCTACCAGTGAATGTAATGTTACACACCCATACAATGCGCACCACCCCGTGATGTTTTTCTCACTCCTACTAGTGAATGTAATGTTGCACACCCATACAATGCGTACCACCCCGCGATTATTTTCAGAAACCTATCCTACATTGCCACTGCATGTTCCCTGACTTCCCCAAGCTGACCACCCCGCGCTGATTTTCTCCATCCTACAGTGCCACTCACTGCCTATCCTAATTCACACCCTCAGATTCACACCACCCCGTGATGTCTTTCTCACTCCTACTAGTGAATGTAATGTTACACACCCATACAATGCGCACCACCCCGCGATGTTTTTCAGAAACCTATCCTACATTGCCACTGCATGTTCGTGACATCCCCATGCTGACCACCCCGCGGTGCTTTTCTCCATCCTACATTGCCACTCACTGCCTATCCTAAATCAGACCCTCCGATTCACAACACCCCGTGATGTTTTTCTCACTCCTACTGGTGAATGTAATGTTACACACCAATACAATGCGCACCACCCCGCGACGTTTTTCAGAAACCTATCCTACATTGCCACTGCATGTTCCCTGACCTCCACATGCTGACCACCCCGCGGTGCTTTTCTCCATCCTAAATTCCCACTCACTGCCTATCCTAATTCAGACCCTCCGATTCACACGACCCCGTGATGTTTTTCTCACTCCTATTAGTGAATGTAATGTTACACACCCATAAAATGCGCACCACCCCTTGATTTTTTTCAGAAACCTATCCTACATTGCCACTGCATGTTCCCTGACTTCCCCAAGCTGACCACCCCGTGGTGCTTTCCTCCATCCTACAGTGCCACTCACTGCCTATCCTAATTCAGACCCTCAGATTCACATCAACCCGTGATGTTTTTCTCACTCCTATTAGTGAATGTAATGTTACACACCCATTCAATGCGCACCACCCTGTGATGTTTTTCTCACTCCTACTAGTGATTGTAATGTTACACACCCAAACAATGCACACCACCCCGCGATGTTTTTCAGAAACCTATCCTACATTGCCACTGCATGTTCCTGACCTCCACATGCTGACCACCAAGCGGTGCTTTTCTCCATCCTACATTGCCACTCACTGCCTATCCTAATTCAGACCCTCCGATTCACACCACCCCGTGATGATTTTCTCAGTCCTACTAGTGAATGTAATGTTACACACCTATACAATGCGCTCCACCCCACGATGTTTTTCAGAAACCTATCCTACATTGCCACTGCATGTTCCCTGACTTCCCCATGCTGACCACCCCGCGGTGCTTTTCTCCATCCTACATTGCCACTCACGGCCTATCCTAATTCAGACCCTCCGATTCACACCACCCCGTGATGTTTTTCTCACTCCTACTACTGAATGTAATATTACACACCCATTCAATGCGCACCACCCTGTGATGTTTTTCAAACTCATACTAGTGAATGTAAGGTTACACACCCATACAATGCGCACCACCCCACGATGTATTCCAGAAACCTATCCTACATTGCCACTGCATGTTCCCTGACCTCCCCATGCTGACCAGCCCGCGGTGCTTTTCTCCATTATACATTGCCACTCCAGCCTATCCTACTTCAGACCCTCTGATTCACACCTCCCCGTGATGTTTTTCTCACTCCTACTAGTGAATGTAATGTTACACACCCATACAATGCGCACCACCCCGCGATGTTTTTCAGAAACCTTTCCTACATTGCCACTGCAGGTTCCCTGATCTCCCCATGCTGATCACCCCGCCTTGCTTTTCTCCACCCTACATTGCCACTTACTGCCTATCCTAATTCAGAACCTCCGATTCACACCACCCCGTGATGTTTTTCTCACTCCTACTAGTGAATGTAGTGTTACGCACCCATAAAATGCGCACCACAACGCGATGTTTTTCAGAAACCTATCCTACATTGCCACTGCATGTTCCCTAACCTCCCCAAGCTGACCACACCGCGGTGCTTTTCTCCAACCTCATTGCCACTCACTGCCTATCCTAATTCAGACCCTCCTATTCACCCCACCCCGTGATGTTTTTCTCACTCCTACTAGTGAATGTAATGTTACACACCCATACAATGCGCACCACCCCGCGATTTTTTTCAGAAACCTATCCTACATTGCCACTGCATGTTCCCTGACTTCCCCAAGCTGACCACCCACGGTGCTTTTCTCCATCCTACATTGCCACTCACTGCCTATCCTAATTCAGACCCTCCGATTCACACCACCCCGTGATGTTTTTCTCACTCCTACTAGTGAATGTAGTGTTACGCACCCATACAATGCGCACCACCCCACGATGTATTCCAGAAACCTATCCTACATTGCCACTGCATGTTCCCTGACCTCCCCATGCTGACCAGCCCGCGGTGCTTTTCTCCATTATACATTGCCACTCCAGCCTATCCTACTTCAGACCCTCTGATTCACACCACCCCGTGATGTTTTTCTCACTCCTACTAGTGAATGTAATGTTACACACCCATACAATGCGCACCACCCCGCGATGTTTTTCAGAAACCTTTCCTACATTGCCACTGCAGGTTCCCTGATCTCCCCATGCTGATCACCCCGCCTTGCTTTTCTCCACCCTACATTGCCACTTACTGCCTATCCTAATTCAGAACCTCCGATTCACACCACCCCGTGATGTTTTTCTCACTCCTACTAGTGAATGTAATGTTACACACCCATACAATGCGCACCACCCCGTGATGTTTTTCAGAAACCTATCCTACATTGCCACTGCATGTTCCCTGACCTCCCCATGCTGACCACCCCGCGGTGCTTTTCTCCATCCTACATTGCCACTCACTGCCTATCCTAATTCAGAACCTCCGATTCACACCACCCCGTGATGTTTTTCTCACTCCTACTAGTGAATGTAGTGTTACGCACCCATACAATGCGCACCACCCCGCGATGTTTTTCAGAAACCTATCCTACATTGCCACTGCATGTTCCCTGACCTCCCCAAGCTGACCACACCGCGGTGCTTTTCTCCAACCTCATTGCCACTCACTGCCTATCCTAATTCAGACCCTCCTATACACCCCACCCCGTGATGTTTTTCTCACTCCTACTAGTGAATGTAATGTTTCACACCCATACAGTGCGCACCACACCGTGATGTTTTTCTCACTCCTACTAGTGAATGTCATGTTACACACCCATACAATGCGCACAACCCCGCGATGTTTTTCAGAAACCTATCCTACATTGCCACTGCATGCTCCCTGACCTCCCAATGCTGACCACCCCGCGGTGCTTTTCTCCATCCTACATTGCCACTCACTGCCTATCCTAATTCAGACCCTCCGATTCACACCAACCCGTGATGTTTTTCTTACTCCTACTAGTGAATGTAATGTTACACACCCATACAATGCGCACCACACCTTGATTTTTTTCAGAAACCTATCCTACATTGCCACTGCATGTTCCCTGACCTCCCCATGCTGACCACCCATCGGTGCTTTTCTCCATCCTACATTGCCACTCACTGCCTATCTTAATTCAGACCTTCCGATTCACACCACCCCGTGATGTTTTTCTCACTCCTACTAGTGAATGTAATGTTACACACCCACACAATGCACACCCCCCGTGATGTTTTTCTAACTCCTACTAGTGAATGTAATGTTACACACCCATACAATGCGCACAACCCCGCGATTATTTTCAGAAACCTATCCTACATTGCCACTGCATGTTCCCTGACTTCCCCAAGCTGACCACCCCACGGTGCTTTTCTCCATCCTACATTGCCACTCACTGCCTATCCTAATTCAGACCCTCCGTTTCACACCACCCCGTGATGTTTTTCTCACTCCTACTCCTGAATGTAATGTTACACACCCATACAATGCTCACCACCCCGCGATGTTTTTCAGAAACCTATCCTACATTGCTACTGCATGTTCCCTGACCTCCCCATGCTGACCAGCCCGCGGTGCTTTTCTCCATCCTACATTGCCACTCCCTGCCTATCCTAATTCAGACCCTCCGTTTAACACCACCCCGTGATGTTTTTCTCACTCCTACTAGTGAATGTAATGTAAAACACCCATACAATGCGCACGACCCCGCGATGTTTTTCAGATACCTATCCTGCATTGCCACAGCATGTTCCTTGACCTCCCCATGCTGACCACCCCGCGGTGCTCTTCTCCATCCTACACTGCCACTCACTGCCTATCCTAATTCAGACCCTCCGAATCACACCACCCCGTGATGTTTTTCTCATTCCTACCAGTGAATGTAATGTTACACACCCATACAATGCGCACCACCCCGTGATGTTTTTCTCACTCCTACTAGTGAATGTAATGTTGCACACCCATACAATGCGTACCACCCCGCGATTATTTTCAGAAACCTATCCTACATTGCCACTGCATGTTCCCTGACTTCCCCAAGCTGACCACCCCGCGCTGATTTTCTCCATCCTACAGTGCCACTCACTGCCTATCCTAATTCACACCCTCAGATTCACACCACCCCGTGATGTCTTTCTCACTCCTACTAGTGAATGTAATGTTACACACCCATACAATGCGCACCACCCCGCGATGTTTTTCAGAAACCTATCCTACATTGCCACTGCATGTTCGTGACATCCCCATGCTGACCACCCCGCGGTGCTTTTCTCCATCCTACATTGCCACTCACTGCCTATCCTAAATCAGACCCTCCGATTCACAACACCCCGTGATGTTTTTCTCACTCCTACTGGTGAATGTAATGTTACACACCAATACAATGCGCACCACCCCACGACGTTTTTCAGAAACCTATCCTACATTGCCACTGCATGTTCCCTGACCTCCACATGCTGACCACCCCGCGGTGCTTTTCTCCATCCTAAATTCCCACTCACTGCCTATCCTAATTCAGACCCTCCGATTCACACGACCCCGTGATGTTTTTCTCACTCCTATTAGTGAATGTAATGTTACACACCCATAAAATGCGCACCACCCCTTGATTTTTTTCAGAAACCTATCCTACATTGCCACTGCATGTTCCCTGACTTCCCCAAGCTGACCACCCCGTGGTGCTTTCCTCCATCCTACAGTGCCACTCACTGCCTATCCTAATTCAGACCCTCAGATTCACATCAACCCGTGATGTTTTTCTCACTCCTATTAGTGAATGTAATGTTACACACCCATTCAATGCGCACCACCCTGTGATGTTTTTCTCACTCCTACTAGTGATTGTAATGTTACACACCCAAACAATGCACACCACCCCGCGATGTTTTTCAGAAACCTATCCTACATTGCCACTGCATGTTCCTGACCTCCACATGCTGACCACCAAGCGGTGCTTTTCTCCATCCTACATTGCCACTCACTGCCTATCCTAATTCAGACCCTCCGATTCACACCACCCCGTGATGATTTTCTCAGTCCTACTAGTGAATGTAATGTTACACACCTATACAATGCGCTCCACCCCACGATGTTTTTCAGAAACCTATCCTACATTGCCACTGCATGTTCCCTGACTTCCCCATGCTGACCACCCCGCGGTGCTTTTCTCCATCCTACATTGCCACTCACGGCCTATCCTAATTCAGACCCTCCGATTCACACCACCCCGTGATGTTTTTCTCACTCCTACTACTGAATGTAATATTACACACCCATTCAATGCGCACCACCCTGTGATGTTTTTCAAACTCATACTAGTGAATGTAAGGTTACACACCCATACAATGCGCACCACCCCACGATGTATTCCAGAAACCTATCCTACATTGCCACTGCATGTTCCCTGACCTCCCCATGCTGACCAGCCCGCGGTGCTTTTCTCCATTATACATTGCCACTCCAGCCTATCCTACTTCAGACCCTCTGATTCACACCTCCCCGTGATGTTTTTCTCACTCCTACTAGTGAATGTAATGTTACACACCCATACAATGCGCACCACCCCGCGATGTTTTTCAGAAACCTTTCCTACATTGCCACTGCAGGTTCCCTGATCTCCCCATGCTGATCACCCCGCCTTGCTTTTCTCCACCCTACATTGCCACTTACTGCCTATCCTAATTCAGAACCTCCGATTCACACCACCCCGTGATGTTTTTCTCACTCCTACTAGTGAATGTAGTGTTACGCACCCATAAAATGCGCACCACAACGCGATGTTTTTCAGAAACCTATCCTACATTGCCACTGCATGTTCCCTAACCTCCCCAAGCTGACCACACCGCGGTGCTTTTCTCCAACCTCATTGCCACTCACTGCCTATCCTAATTCAGACCCTCCTATTCACCCCACCCCGTGATGTTTTTCTCACTCCTACTAGTGAATGTAATGTTACACACCCATACAATGCGCACCACCCCGCGATTTTTTTCAGAAACCTATCCTACATTGCCACTGCATGTTCCCTGACTTCCCCAAGCTGACCACCCACGGTGCTTTTCTCCATCCTACATTGCCACTCACTGCCTATCCTAATTCAGACCCTCCGATTCACACCACCCCGTGATGTTTTTCTCACTCATACTAGTGAATGTAATGTTACAAACCCATACAATGCGCATCACCCCGCGATGTTTTTCAGAAACCTATCCTACATTGAGACTGCAAGTTCCCTGACCTCCCCATGCTGACCACCCGCGGTGCTTTTCTCCATCCAACATTGCCACTCAGTGCCTATCCTAATTCAGACCCTCCGATTCACACCACCCCGTGATGTTTTTCTCACTCCTACTAGTGAATGTAATGTTACACACCCATTCAATACGCACCACCATGTGAGGTTTTTCTCACTCCTACTAGTGAATGTAATGTTACACACCCAAAAAATGCACACCACCCCGCGATATTTTTCAGAAACCTATCCTACATTGCCACTGCATGTTTTCTGACCTCCCCATGCTGACCACCCCGCGGTGCTTTTCTCCATCCTACATTGCCACTCACTGCGTATCCTAATTCAGACCCTCCGATTCACACCACCCCGTGATGTTTTTCTCACTCCTACTGGTGAATGTAATGTTACACACCCATACAATGCGCACCACCCCGCAATGTTTTTCAGAAACCTATCCTACATTGCCACGGCATGTTCCTGATCTCACCATGCTGACCACCTCGCGGTGCTTTTCTCCAACCTACATTGCCACTCATTGCCTATCCTAATTTAGAACTTCCGATTCACACCACCCAGTGATGTTTTTCTCACTCCTACTTGTGAATGTAATGTTACACAACCATACAATGCGCACCACCACGCGATGTTTTTCAGAAACCTATCCTACATTGCCACTGCATGTTCCCTGAACTCCCCATGCTGAGCACCCCGCGGTGCTTTTCTCCATGCTACGTTGCCACTCACTGCCTATCCTAATTCAGACCCTCCGATTCACACCACTGCTTGATGTTTTTCTCACTCCTACTAGTGAATGTAATGTTACACACCCATACGATACGCACCACCCGGCGATGTTTTTCAGAAACCTATCCTACATGGTCACTGCATGTTCCCGGACCTCCCCATGTTGAGCACCCTGCGGTGCTTTTATCCTTCCTACATTGCCACTCACTGCCTATCCTAATTCAGACCCTCTGTTTCACACCAGCCCGTGATGTTTTTCTCACCCCTACTGGTGAATGTAATGTAAAACACCCATACAATGCGCACGAACACGCGATGTTTTCCAGATACCTATCCTGCATTGCCACAGCATGTTCCCTGACCTCCCCATGCTGACCACCCCGCGGTGCTTTTCTCCATCCTACATTGCCAATCACTGCCTATCCTAATTCAGACCCTCCGAATCACAACACCCCATGATGTTTTTCTCATTGCTACTAGTGAACGTAATGTTACACACCCATACAATGCGCACCACCCCGTGATGTTTTTCTCACTCCTACTAGGGAATGTAATGTTACACACCCATACAATGCGTACCACCCCGCGATTATTTTCAGAAACCTATCCTACATTGCCACTGCCTGTTCCCTGACTTCCCCAAGCTGACCACCCCGCGGTGATTTTCTCCATCCTACAGTGCCACTCACTTCATATCCTAATTCCGACCCTCAGATTCACACCACCCCGTGATGTCTTTCTCACTCCTACTAGTGAATGTAATGTTACACACCCATACAATGCGCACCACCCCGCGATGTTTTTCAGAAACCTATCCTACATTGCCACTCTATGTTCGTGACCTCCCCATGCTGACCACCCCACGATGCTTTTCTCCATCCTACATTGCCACTCACTGCCTATCCTAAATCAGACCTTCCGATTCACAACACCCCGTGATGTTTTTCTCACTCCTACTAGTGAATGTAATGTTTCACACCCATACAGTGCGCACCACCCCGTGATGTTTTTCTCACTCCTACTAGTGAATGTCATGTTACACACCCATACAATGCGCACAACCCCGCGATGTTTTTCAGAAACCTATCCTACATTGCCACTGCATGTTCCCTGACCTCCCAATGCTGACCACCCCGCGGTGCTTTTCTCCATCCTACATTGCCACTCACTACCTATCCTAATTCAGACCCTCCGATTCACACCAACCCGTGATGTTTTTCTCACTCCTACTAGTGAATGTAATGTTACACACCCATACAATGCGCACCACACCTTGATTTTTTTCAGAAACCTATCCTACATTGCCACTGCATGTTCCCTGACCTCCCCATGCTGACCACCCATCGGTGCTTTTCTCCATCCTACATTGCCACTCACTCCCTATCTCTAATTCAGACCTTCCGATTCACACCACCCCGTGATGTTTTTCTCAATCCTACTAGTGAATGTAATGTTACACACCCACACAATGCGCACCCCCCGTGATGTTTTTCTAACTCCTACTAGTGAATGTAATGTTACACACCCATACAATGCGCACAACCCCGCGATTATTTTCAGAAACCTATCCTACATTGCCACTGCATGTTCCCTGACTTCCCCAAGCTGACCACCCCGCGGTGCTTTTCTCCATCCTACATTGCCACTCACTGCCTATCCTAATTCAGACCCTCCGTTTCACACCACCCCGTGTTGTTTTTCTCACTCCTACTCCTGAATGTAATGTTACACACCCATACAATGCTCACCACCCCGCGATGTTTTTCAGAAACCTATCCTCCATTGCTACTGCATGTTCCCTGACCTCCCCATGCTGACCAGCCCGCGGTGCTTTTCTCCATCCTACATTGCCACTCACTGCCTATCCTAATTCAGACCCTCCGTTTCACACCACCCCGTGATGTTTTTCTCACTCCTACTAGTGAATGTAATGTAAAACACCCATACAATGCGCACGACCCCGCGATGTTTTTCAGATACCTATCCTGCATTGCCACAGCATGTTCCTTGACCTCCCCATGCTGACCACCCCGCGGTGCTCTTCTCCATCCTACACTGCCACTCACTGCCTATCCTAATTCAGACCCTCCGAATCACACCACCCCGTGACGTTTTTCTCATTCCTACTAGTGAATGTAATGTTACACACCCATACAATGCACACCACCCCGTGATGTTTTTCTCACTCCTACTAGTGAATGTAATGTTACACACCCATACAATGCGTACCACCCCGCGATTATTTTCAGAAACCTATCCTACATTGCCACTGCATGTTCCCTGACTTCCCCAAGCTGACCACCCCGCGGTGATTTTCTCCATCCTACAGTGCCACTCACTGCCTATCCTAATTCACACCCTCAGATTCACACCACCCCGTGATGTCTTTCTCACTCCTACTAGTGAATGTAATGTTACACACCCATACAATGCGCACCACCCCGCGATGTTTTTCAGAAACCTATCCTACATTGCCACTGCATGTTCGTGACATCCCCATGCTGACCACCCCGCGGTGCTTTTCTCCATCCTACATTGCCACTCACTGCCTATCCTAAATCAGACCCTCCGATTCACAACACCCCGTGATGTTTTTCTCACTCCTACTGGTGAATGTAATGTTACATACCCATACAATGCGCACCACCCCGCGATGTTTTTCAGAAACCTATCCTACATTGCCACTGCATGTTCCCTGACCTCCACATGCTGACCACCCCGCGGTGCTTTTCTCCATCCTAAATTCCCACTCATTGCCTATCCTAATTCAGACCCTCCGATTCACACGACCCCGTGATGTTTTTCTCACTCCTATTAGTGAATGTAATGTTACACACCCATAAAATGCGCACCACCCTTGATTTTTTTCAGAAACCTATCCTACATTGCCACTGCATGTTCCCTGACCTCCCCATGCTGACCACCCATCGGTGCTTTTCTTCATCCTACATAGCCACTCACTGCCTATCCTAATTCAGACCTTCCAATTCACACCACCCCGTGATGTTTTTCTCAATCCTACTAGTGAATGTAATGTTACACACCCATACAATGCGCACAACCCCGCGATTATTTTCAGAAACCTATTGTACATTGCCACTGCATGTTCCCTGACTTCCCCAAGCTGACCACCCCGCGGTGCTTTCCTCCATCCTACAGTGCCACTCACTGCCTATCCTAATTCAGGCCCTCTGATTCACACCAACCCGTGATGTTTTTCTCACTCCTATTAGTGAATGTAATGTTACACACCCATTCAATGCCCACCACCCTGTGATGTTTTTCTCACTCCTACTAGTGATTGTAATGTTACACACCCAAACAATGCACACCACCCCGCGATGTTTTTCAGAAACCTATCCTACATTGCCACTGCATGTTCCTTACCTCCACATGCTGACCACCAAGCGGTGCTTTTCTCCATCCTACATTGCCACTCACTGCCTATCCTAATTCAGACCCTCCGATTCACACCACCCCGTGATGATTTTCTCACTCCTACTAGTGAATGTAATGTTACACACCTATACAATGCGCTCCACCCCACGATGTTTTTCAGAAACCTATCCTACATTGCCACTGCATGTTCCCTGACCTCCCCATGCTGACCACCCCGTGGTGCTTTTCTCCATCCTACATTGCCACTCACGGCCTATCCTAATTCAGACCCTCCGATTCACACCACCCCGTGATGTTTTTCTCACTCCTACTACTGAATGTAATATTACACACCCATTCAATGCGCACCACCCTGTGATGTTTTTCAAACTCCTACTAGTGAATGTAATGTTACACACCCATACAATGCGCACCACCCCGCGATGTATTCCAGAAACCTATCCTACATTGCCACTGCATGTTCCCTGACCTCCCCATGCTGACCAGCCCGCGGTGCTTTTCTCCATCCTACATTGCCACTCCAGCCTATCCTACTTCAGACCCTCTGATTCACACTACCCCGTGATGTTTTTCTCACTCCTACTAGTGAATGTAATGTTACACACCCATACAATGCGCACCACCCCGCGATGTTTTTCAGAAACCTGTCCTACATTGCCACTGCAGGTTCCCTGATCTCCCCATGATGACCACAACGCCTTGCTTTTCTCCACCCTACATTGCCACTCACTGCCTATCCTAATTCAGAACCTCCGATTCACACCACCCCGTGATGTTTTTCTCACTCCTACTAATGAATGTAATGTTACACACCCATACAATGCGCACCACCACGTGATGTTTTTCAGAAACCTATCCTACATTGCCACTGCATGTTCCATGACCTTCCCATGCTGACTACCCCGCGGTGCTTTTCTCCATCCTACATTGCCACTAACTGCCTATCCTAATTCAGAACCTCCGAATCACACCACGCCGTGATGTTTTTCTCACTCCTACTAGTGAATGTAGTGTTACGCCCCCATACAATGCGCACCACCCCGCGATGTTTTTCAGAAACCTATCCTACATTGCCAATGCATGTTCCCTGACTTCCCCAAGGTGACCACCCGCGGTGCTTTTCTCCATCCTACATTGCCACTCACTGCCTATCCTAATTCAGACCCTCCGATTCACACCACCCCGTGATGTTTTTCTCACTCCTACTAGTGAATGTAATGTTACACAGCCATACAATGCGCACCACCCGGCGATGTTTTTCAGAAAACTATCCTACATGGCCACTGCATGTTCCCTGAACTCCCCATGCTGAGCACCCCGCGGTGCTTTTCTCCATCCTACATTGCCAATCACTGCCTATCCTAATTCAGACCCTCCGAATCACACCACCCCATGATGTTTTTCTCATTCCTACTAGTGAACGTAATGTTACACACCCATACAATGCGCACCATCCCGTGATGTTTTTCTCACTCCTACTAGTGAATGTAATGTTACACACCCATACAATGTGTACCACCCCGCGATTATTTTCAGAAACCTATCCTACATAGCCACTGCATGTTCCGTGACTTCCCCAAGCTGACCACCCCGCAGTGATTTTCTCCATCCTACAGTGCCACTCACTGCATATCCTAATTCAGACCGTCACATTCACACCACCCCGTGATGTCTTTCTCACTCCTACTAGTGAATGTAATGTTACACACCCATACAATGCGTACCACCCCGGGATGTTTTTCAGAAACCTATCCTACATTGCCACTGCATGTTCGTGACATCCCCATGCTGACCACCCTGCTGTGCTTTTCTCCATCCTACATTGCCACTCACTGCCTATCCTAAATCAGACCTTCCGATTCACAACACCCCGTGATGTTTTTCTCACTCCTACTAGTGAATGTAATGTTACATACCCATACATTGCGCACCACCCCGCGATGTTTTTCAGAAACCTATGCTACATTGCCACTGCATGTTCCCTGACCTCCACATGCTGACCACAACGCGGTGCTTTTCTCCATCCTAAATTCCCACTCACTGCCTATCCTAATTCAGACCCTCCGATTCACACCAACCCGTGATGTTTTTCTCACTCCTACTAGTGAATGTAATGTTACACACCCATACAATGCGCACCACCCCTTGATTTTTTTCAGAATCCTATCCAACATTGCCACTGCATGTTCCCTGACCTTCCCATGCTGACCACCCATCGGTGCTTTTCTCCATCCTACATTGCCACTCACTGCCAATTTAATTCAGACCTTCCGATTCACACCACCCCGTGATGTTTTTCTCAATCCAACTAGTGAATGTAATGTTACACACCCATACAAGGCGCACCCCCCGTGAAGTTTTTCTAACTCCTACTAGTGAATGTAATGTTACACACCCATACAATGCGCACAACCCCGCGATTATTTTCAGAAACCTATCCTACATTGCCACTGCATGTTCCCTGACTTCCCCAAGCTGACCACCCCGCGGTGCTTTTCTCCATCCTACAGTGCCACTCACTGCCTATCCTAATGCAGACCCTCAGATTCACACCACCCCGTGATGTTTTTCTCACTCCTATTAGTGAATGTAATGTTACACACCCAAACAATGCGCACCACCCTGCGATGTTTTTCAGAAGCCTATCCTACATTGCCACTGCATGTTCCTGACCTCCACATGCTGACCACCACGCGGTGCTTTTCTCCATCCTACATTGCCACTCACTGCCTATCCTAATTCAGACCCTCCGATTCACACCACCACGTGATGATTTTCTCACTCCTACTAGTGAATGTAATGTTACACACCTATACAATGTGCTCCACCCCGCGATGTTTTTCAGAAACCTATCCTACATTGCCACTGCATGTTCCTTGACCTCCCCATGCTGACCACCACACGGAGCATTTCTCCATCCTACATTGCCACTCACAGCCTATCCTAATTCAGACCCTCCGATTCACACCACCCCGTGATGTTTTTCTCACTCCTACTACTGAATGTAATATTACACACCCATTCAATGCGCACCACCCTGTGATGTTTTTCAAACTCATACTAGTGAAAGTAATGTTACAAACCCATACAATGCGCATCACCCCGCGAAGTTTTCCAGAAACCTATGCTACATTGCCACTGCATGTTCCCTGACCTCCCCATGCTGACCACCCCGCGGTGCTTTTCTCCATCCTACATTGCCACTCACAGCCTATCCTACTTCAGACCCTCTGATTCACACCACCCCGTGATGTTTTTCTCACTCCTACTAGTGAATGTAATGTTACACACCCATACAATGCGCACCACCCCGCGATGTTTTTCAGAAACCTATCCTACATTGCCACTGCATGTTCCATGATCTCCCCATGCTGACCACCCCGCCTTGCTTTTCTCCACCCTACATTGCCACTCACTGCCTATCCTAATTCAGAACCTGCGATTCACACCACCCCGTGATGTTTTTCTCACTCCTACTAGTGAATGTAATGTTACACACCCATACAATGCGCACCACCCCGCGATGTTTTTCAGAAACCTATCCTAAATTGCCACTGCATGTTCTCTGACCTCCCCATGCTGAGCACCCCGCGGTGCTTTTCTCCATGCTACATTGCCACTCACTGCCTATCCTAATTCAGACCCTCCGATTCACACCACTCCGTGATGTTTTTCTCACTCCTACTAGTGAATATAGTGTTACGCACCCATACAATGCGCACCACCCCGCGATGGTTTTCAGAAACGTATCCTACATTGCCACTGCATGTTCCATGACCTCCCCAATCTGACCACACCGCGGTGCTTTTCTCCAACCTACATTGCCACTCACTGCCTATCCTAATTCAGACCCTCCGATTCACCCCACCCCGTGATGTTTTTCTCACTCCTACTAGTGCATGTAATGTTACACACCCATACAATGCGCACAACCCCGCGATGTTTTTCAGAAACCTATCCTACATTGCCACTGCATGTTCCCTGACCTCCCCAAGCTGACCACACCGCGGTGCTTTTCTCCAACCTACATTGCTACTCACTGCCTATCCTAATTCAGACCCTCCGATTCACACCACCCTTGATGTTTTTCTCGCTCCTACTAGTGAATGTAATGTTTCACACCCATAAAATGCGCACCACCCCATGATGTTTTTCTCACTCCTACTAGTGAATTTCATGTTACACACCCATCCAGTGCGCACCTCCCCGCGATGTTTTTCAGAAACCTATCCTACATTGCCACTGCATGTTCCCTGACCTCCCCATGCTGACCATCCCGCGGTGCTTTTCTCCATCCTACATCGCCACTCACAGCCTATCCTACTTCAGACCCTCTGATTCACACCACCCGTGATGTTTTTCTCACTCCTACTAGTGAATGTAATGTTACCCAGCCATACAATGCGCACCACCCCGCGATGTTTTTCAGAAACCTATCCTACAATGCCACTGCATGTTCAATGACTTCCCCATGCTGACAACCCTGCGGTGCATTTCTCCATCCTACATTGCCACTCACTTCCTATCCTAATTCAGACCCTCCGATTCACACCACCCCTTGATGTTTTTCTCACTCCTACTAGTGAATGTAATGTTACACAGCCATGCAATGCGCACTACCCTGCGATGTTTTTCAGAAACCTATCCTACAATGCCACTGCATGTTCCCTGACCTCACAATGCTGACCACCCCGCGGTGCTTTTCTCCATCCTACATTGCCACTCACTGTCTATCCTAATTCAGACCCTCCGATTCACACCACCCCGTGATGTTTTTCTCACTTCTACTAGTGAATGTAATGTTACACACCCATAAAATGCGCACCACACCGCGATGTTTTTCAGAAACCTATCCTACATTGCCACTGCATGTTCCCTGACCTCCGTATGCAGACCACCCCGCGGTGCTTTTCTCCATCCTACCTTGCCACTCACTGCCTGTCCTAATTCAGACCTTCTGATTCACACCACCCCGTGATGTTTTTCTCACTCCTACTAGTTAATGTAATGTTACACACCCATACAATGCGCACCACCCCAAGATGTTTTTTAGAAACCTATCCTACATTGCCTCAGCATTTTCCCTGACCTCCACATGCTGACCACCTTGCAGTGCTTTTCTCCAACCTACATTGCCACTCACTGCCTATCCTAATTCAGACCCTCCCATTCACACCACCCCGTGATGTTTTTCTCTCTCTGACTTGTGAATATAATGTTACACACCCATACAATGCGCACCACCCCCTGATGTTTTTCTCACTCCTACTAGTGAATGTAATGTTACACACCCATACAATGCGCACCACCCCGCGACGTTTTTCAGAAACCGATCCTACATTGCCCCTGCATGTTCCCTGACCTCCCCATGCTGACCACCCCGCCTTGCTTTTCTCCATCCTACATTGCCACTCACTGCCTATCCTAATTCAGACCCTCCGATTCACACCACCACTCGATGTTTTTCTCACTCCTACTAGTGAATGTAATGTTACACACCCATACAATGCGCACCACCGCGCGATGTTTATCAGAAACCTATCCTACATTGCCACTGCATGTTCCCTGACCTCCCCATGCTGACCATCTCGCAGTGCTTTTCTCCAACCTACATTGCCACTCACTGCCTTTCCTAATTCACACCCTCCGATTCACACCACCCCATGATGTTTTTCTCACTCCTACTAGTGAATGTAATGTTAAACACCCATTCACTGGGCACCACCCTGGGATGTTTTTCTAACTCCTACTAGTGAATGTAATGTTACACACCCATACAATGCGCACCACCCCGCGATGTTCTTCAGAAACTTATCCTATATTGTCACTGCATGTTCCCTGACCTCAACATGCTGACCACCCCGCGGTGCTTTGCTCCATCCTACATTGCCACTCACTGCCTATCCTAATTCAGACCCTCTGATTCATACCACCCCGTGATGTTTTTCTCACTCCTACTAGTGAATGTAATGTTAAACACACATACAATGCGCAGCACCCCACAATGTTTTTCAGAAACCTATCCTACATTGCCACTGCATGTTCCCTAACCTCCCCATGCTGACAACCCCGCGGTGCTTTTCTCCATTCTACATTGCCAGTCACTGCCTTTCCTAATTCAGGTCCTCCGATTCACACCACCACGTGATGTTTTTCTCACTCCTACTATTGAATGTAATGTTTCACACCCATACAATGCGCACCACCCCGCTATGTTTTTCAGAATCCTATCCTACATTGCCACTGCATGTTCCCTGACCTCTCCTTGCTGACCACCCCTCGGTGGTTTTCACCATCCTACATTGCCACTCACCTCCTATCCTAATTCAGACCCTCCGATTCACACCACCCCTTGATGTTTTTCTCACTTCTACTAGTGAATGTAATGTTACACACCCATAAAATGCGCACCACACCGCGATGTTTTTCAGAAACCTATCCTACATTGCCACTGCATGTTCCCTGACCTCCGTATGCTGACCACCCCGCGGTGCTTTTCTCCATCCTACATTGCCACTCACTGCCTGTCCTAATTCAGACCCTCTGACTCACACCACCCCGTGATGTTTTTCTCACTCCTACTAGTGAATGTAATGTTACACACCCATACAATGTGCACCACCCCGCGATGTTTTTCAGAAAACTATGCTACATTGCCACTGCATGTTCCCTGACTTCCCCATGCTTACCACCCCGCGGTGCATTTCTCCATCCTACTTTGCCAATCACTGCCTATGCTAATTCAGACTCTCGGATTTACAACACCCCGTGATGTTTTTCTCACTCCTACTACTGAATGTAGTGTCACACACACATACAATGCGCACAACCCGTGATGTTTTTCTCACTCCTACTAGTGAATGTAATGTAACACACACCCATACAATGCACACCACCCCGCGATGTTTTTCTCACTCCTACTAGTGAATGTAATGTTACACACCCATACAATGCGCACCACCCCGCGATGTTTTTCAGAAACCTGTCCTACATTGCCACTGCAGGTTCCCTGATCTCCCCATGATGACCACAACGCCTTGCTTTTCTCCACCCTACATTGCCACTCACTGCCTATCCTAATTCAGAACCTCCGATTCACACCACCCCGTGATGTTTTTCTCACTCCTACTAATGAATGCAATGTTACACACCCATACAATGCGCACCACCACGTGATGTTTTTCAGAAACCTATCCTACATTGCCACTGCATGTTCCATGACCTTCCCATGCTGACCACCCCGCGGTGCTTTTCTCCATCCTACATTGCCACTAACTGCCTATCCTAATTCAGAACCTCCGAATCACAACACGCCGTGATGTTTTTCTCACTCCTACTAGTGAATGTAGTGTTACGCCCCCATACAATGCGCACCACCCCGCGATGTTTTTCAGAAACCTATCCTACATTGCCAATGCATGTTCCCTGACTTCCCCAAGGTGACCACCCGCGGTGCTTTTCTCCATCCTACATTGCCACTCACTGCCTATCCTAATTCAGACCCTCCGATTCACACCACCCCGTGATGTTTTTCTCACTCCTACTAGTGAATGTAATGTTACACAGCCATACAATGCGCACCACCCGGCGATGTTTTTCAGAAAACTATCCTACATGGCCACTGCATGTTCCCTGAACTCCCCATGTTGAGCACCCCGCGGTGCTTTTCTCCATCCTACAGTGCCACTCACTGCATATCCTAATTCAGACCGTCACATTCACACCACCCCGTGATGTCTTTCTCACTCCTACTAGTGAATGTAATGTTACACACCCATACAATGCGTACCACCCCGCGATGTTTTTCAGAAACCTATCCTACATTGCCACTGCATTTTCGTGACATCCCCATGCTGACCACCCCGCTGTGCTTTTCTCCATCCTACATTGCCACTCACTGCCTATCCTAAATCAGACCTTCCGATTCACAACACCCCGTGATGTTTTTCTCACTCCTACTAGTGAATGTAATGTTACATACCCATACATTGCGCACCACCCCGCGATGTTTTTCAGAAACCTATCCTACATTGCCACTGCATGTTCCCTGACCTCCACATGCTGACCACCACGCGGTGCTTTTCTCCATCCTAAATTCCCACTCACTGCCTATCCTAATTCAGACCCTCCGATTCACACCAACCCGTGATGTTTTTCTCACTCCTACTAGTGAATGTAATGTTACACACCCATACAATGCGCACCACCCCTTGATTTTTTTCAGAAACCTATCCAACATTGCCACTGCATGTTCCCTGACCTTCCCATGCTGACCACCCATCGGTGCTTTTCTCCATCCTACATTGCCACTCACTGCCAATCTTAATTCAGACCTTCCGATTCACACCACCCCGTGATGTTTTTCTCAATCCAACTAGTGAATGTAATGTTACACACCCATACAAGGCGCACCCCCCGTGAAGTTTTTCTAACTCCTACTAGTGAATGTAATGTTACACACCCATACAATGCGCACAACCCCGCGATTATTTTCAGAAACCTATCCTACATTGCCACTGCATGTTCCCTGACTTCCCCAAGCTGACCACCCCGCGGTGCTTTTCTCCATCCTACAGTGCCACTCACTGCCTATCCTAATGCAGACCCTCAGATTCACACCACCCCGTGATGTTTTTCTCACTCCTATTAGTGAATGTAATGTTACACACCCAAACAATGCGCACCACCCTGCGATGTTTTTCAGAAGCCTATCCTACATTGCCACTGCATGTTCCTGACCTCCACATGCTGACCACCACGCGGTGCTTTTCTCCATCCTACATTGCCACTCACTGCCTATCCTAATTCAGACCCTCCGATTCACACCACCACGTGATGATTTTCTCACTCCTACTAGTGAATGTAATGTTACACACCTATACAATGTGCTCCACCCCGCGATGTTTTTCAGAAACCTATCCTACATTGCCACTGCATGTTCCTTGACCTCCCCATGCTGACCACCACACGGAGAATTTCTCCATCCTACATTGCCACTCACAGCCTATCCTAATTCAGACCCTCCGATTCACACCACCCCGTGATGTTTTTCACACTCCTACTACTGAATGTAATATTACACACCCATTCAATGCGCACCACCCTGTGATGTTTTTCAAACTCATACTAGTGAAAGTAATGTTACAAACCCATACAATGCGCATCACCCCGCGAAGTTTTCCAGAAACCTATGCTACATTGCCACTGCATGTTCCCTGACCTCCCCATGCTGACCACCCCGCGGTGCTTTTCTCCATCCTACATTGCCACTCACAGCCTATCCTACTTCAGACCCTCTGATTCACACCACCCCGTGATGTTTTTCTCACTCCTACTAGTGAATGTAATGTTACACACCCATACAATGCGCACCACCCCGCGATGTTTTTCAGAAACCTATCCTACATTGCCACTGCATGTTCCATGATCTCCCCATGCTGACCACCCCGCCTTGCTTTTCTCCACCCTACATTGCCACTCACTGCCTATCCTAATTCAGAACCTGCGATTCACACCACCCCGTGATGTTTTTCTCACTCCTACTAGTGAATGTAATGTTACACACCCATACAATGCGCACCACCCCGCGATGTTTTTCAGAAACCTATCCTAAATTGCCACTGCATGTTCTCTGACCTCCCCATGCTGAGCACCCCGCGGTGCTTTTCTCCATGCTACATTGCCACTCACTGCCTATCCTAATTCAGACCCTCCGATTCACACCACTCCGTGATGTTTTTCTCACTCCTACTAGTGAATATAGTGTTACGCACCCATACAATGCGCACCACCCCGCGATGGTTTTCAGAAACCTATCCTACATTGCCACTGCATGTTCCATGACCTCCCCAATCTGACCACACCGCGGTGCTTTTCTCCAACCTACATTGCCACTCACTGCCTATCCTAATTCAGACCCTCCGATTCACCCCACCCCGTGATGTTTTTCTCACTCCTACTAGTGCATGTAATGTTACACACCCATACAATGCGCACAACCCCGCGATGTTTTTCAGAAACCTATCCTACATTGCCACTGCATGTTCCCTGACCTCCCCAAGCTGACCACACCGCGGTGCTTTTCTCCAACCTACATTGCTACTCACTGCCTATCCTAATTCAGACCCTCCGATTCACACCACCCTTGATGTTTTTCTCGCTCCTACTAGTGAATGTAATGTTTCACACCCATAAAATGCACACCACCCCATGATGTTTTTCTCACTCCTACTAGTGAATTTCATGTTACACACCCATCCAGTGCGCACCTCCCCGCGATGTTTTTCAGAAACCTATCCTACATTGCCACTGCATGTTCCCTGACCTCCCCATGCTGACCATCCCGCGGTGCTTTTCTCCATCCTACATCGCCACTCACAGCCTATCCTACTTCAGACCCTCTGATTCACACCACCCGTGATGTTTTTCTCACTCCTACTAGTGAATGTAATGTTACCCAGCCATACAATGCGCACCACCCCGCGATGTTTTTCAGAAACCTATCCTACAATGCCACTGCATGTTCAATGACTTCCCCATGCTGACAACCCTGCGGTGCATTTCTCCATCCTACATTGCCACTCACTTCCTATCCTAATTCAGACCCTCCGATTCACACCACCCCTTGATGTTTTTCTCACTCCTACTAGTGAATGTAATGTTACACAGCCATGCAATGCGCACTACCCTGCGATGTTTTTCAGAAACCTATCCTACAATGCCACTGCATGTTCCCTGACCTCACAATGCTGACCACCCCGCGGTGCTTTTCTCCATCCTACATTGCCACTCACTGTCTATCCTAATTCAGACCCTCCGATTCACACCACCCCGTGATGTTTTTCTCACTTCTACTAGTGAATGTAATGTTACACACCCATAAAATGCGCACCACACCGCGATGTTTTTCAGAAACCTATCCTACATTGCCACTGCATGTTCCCTGACCTCCGTATGCAGACCACCCCGCGGTGCTTTTCTCCATCCTACCTTGCCACTCACTGCCTGTCCTAATTCAGACCCTCTGATTCACACCACCCCGTGATGTTTTTCTCACTCCTACTAGTTAATGTAATGTTACACACCCATACAATGCGCACCACCCCAAGATGTTTTTTAGAAACCTATCCTACATTGCCTCAGCATTTTCCCTGACCTCCACATGCTGACCACCTTGCAGTGCTTTTCTCCAACCTACATTGCCACTCACTGCCTATCCTAATTCAGACCCTCCCATTCACACCACCCCGTGATGTTTTTCTCTCTCTGACTTGTGAATATAATGTTACACACCCATACAATGCGCACCACCCCCTGATGTTTTTCTCACTCCTACTAGTGAATGTAATGTTACACACCCATACAATGCGCACCACCCCGCGACGTTTTTCAGAAACCGATCCTACATTGCCCCTGCATGTTCCCTGACCTCCCCATGCTGACCACCCCGCGGTGCTTTTCTCCATCCTACATTGCCACTCACTGCCTATCCTAATTCAGACCCTCCGATTCACACCACCACTCGATGTTTTTCTCACTCCTACTAGTGAATGTAATGTTACACACCCATACAATGCGCACCACCCCGCGATGTTTATCAGAAACCTATCCTACATTGCCACTGCATGTTCCCTGACCTCCCCATGCTGACCATCTCGCAGTGCTTTTCTCCAACCTACATTGCCACTCACTGCCTTTCCTAATTCACACCCTCCGATTCACACCACCCCATGATGTTTTTCTCACTCCTACTAGTGAATGTAATGTTAAACACCCATTCACTGGGCACCACCCTGGGATGTTTTTCTAACTCCTACTAGTGAATGTAATGTTACACACCCATACAATGCGCACCACCCCGCGATGTTCTTCAGAAACTTATCCTATATTGTCACTGCATGTTCCCTGACCTCAACATGCTGACCACCCCGCGGTGCTTTGCTCCATCCTACATTGCCACTCACTGCCTATCCTAATTCAGACCCTCTGATTCATACCACCCCGTGATGTTTTTCTCACTCCTACTAGTGAATGTAATGTTAAACACACATACAATGCGCAGCACCCCACAATGTTTTTCAGAAACCTATCCTACATTGCCACTGCATGTTCCCTAACCTCCCCATGCTGACAACCCCGCGGTGCTTTTCTCCATTCTACATTGCCAGTCACTGCCTTTCCTAATTCAGGTCCTCCGATTCACACCACCACGTGATGTTTTTCTCACTCCTACTAGTGAATGTAATGTTTCACACCCATACAATGCGCACCACCCCGCTATGTTTTTCAGAATCCTATCCTACATTGCCACTGCATGTTCCCTGACCTCTCCTTGCTGACCACCCCTCGGTGGTTTTCACCATCCTACATTGCCACTCACCTCCTATCCTAATTCAGACCCTCCGATTCACACCACCCCTTGATGTTTTTCTCACTTCTACTAGTGAATGTAATGTTACACACCCATAAAATGCGCACCACACCACGATGTTTTTCAGAAACCTATCCTACATTGCCACTGCATGTTCCCTGACCTCCGTATGCTGACCACCCCGCGGTGCTTTTCTCCATCCTACATTGCCACTCACTGCCTGTCCTAATTCAGACCCTCTGACTCACACCACCCCGTGATGTTTTTCTCACTCCTACTAGTGAATGTAATGTTACACACCCATACAATGTGCACCACCCCGCGATGTTTTTCAGAAAACTATGCTACATTGCCACTGCATGTTCCCTGACTTCCCCATGCTTACCACCCCGCGGTGCATTTCTCCATCCTACTTTGCCAATCACTGCCTATGCTAATTCAGACTCTCGGATTTACAACACCCCGTGATGTTTTTCTCACTCCTACTACTGAATGTAGTGTCACACACACATACAATGCGCACAACCCGTGATGTTTTTCTCACTCCTACTAGTGAATGTAATGTAACACACACCCATACAATGCACACCACCCCGCGATGTTTTTCAGAAACCTATCCTACATTGCCACTGCATGTTCCCTGACCTCCCCAAGCTGACCACGTTGCGGTGCTTTTCTCCATCCTACATTGCCACTCACTGCCTATCCTAATTCAGACCCTCTGATTCACACCACCCCGTGATATTTTTCTCACTCCTACTAGTGAATGTAAAGTTACACACCCATTCAATGGGCACCACCCTGTGATGTTTTTCTAACTCCTACTAGTGAATGTAATGTTACACACCCATACAATGCGCACCACCCCGCGATGTTTTTCAGAAACCTATCCTACATTGCCACTGCATGTTCCCTGACCTCCCCATGCTGACAACCCCGTGGTGCTTTTCTCCATCCTACATTGCCAATCACTGCCTATCCTAATTCAGACCCTCCGATTCACACCACCCCGTGATGTTTTTCTCATTCCTACTAGTGAATGTGATGTTTCGCACCCATAAAATGCGCACGACCCCGCAATGTTTTTCAGAAACCTATCCTACATTGCCACTGCGTGTTCCCGGATCTCCCCATGCGGACCACCCCGCGGTGCTTTTCTCCAGCCTACATTGCCAGTCACTGCCTTTCCTAATTCAGGCCCTCCGATTCACACCACCCCGTGATGTTTTTCTCACTCCTACTAGTGAATGTAATGTTTCACACCCATACAATGCGCACCACCCCGTGATGTTTTTCTCACTCCTACTAGTGAATGTCATGTTACACACCCATACAATGCGCACCACCCCGCTATGTTTTTCAGAATCCTATCCTACATTGCCACTGCATGTTCCCTGACCTCTACTTGCTGACCACCCCTCGGTGGTTTTCACCATCCTACATTGCCACTCACCTCCTATCCTAATTCAGATCCTCCGATTCACACCACCCCGTGATGTTTTTCTCACTCCTACTAGTCAATGTAATGTTACACACCCATTCAATGCGAACCACCCCCTGATGTTTATCTCACTCCTACTAGTGAATGTAACGTTACACACCCACTAATGCGCACCACCCCGCGATGTTTTTCAGAATCCTATCCTACATTGCCACTGCATGTTCCCTGACATCCCCATGCTGACCACCCCGCGGTGCTTTTCTCCATCCTTCATTGCCACTTACTGCCTATCCTAATTCAGACCCACCGATTCACACCACCCGTTGATGTTTTTCTCACTCGTACTAGTGAATGTAATGTTACACACCCAACAATGCGCACCACCCCGTGATGTTTTTCAGAAACCTATCCTACATTGCCACTGCATCTTCCCTGACCTCCCCATGCTGACCACCCAGCGATGGTTTTCTCCATCGTACATTGCCACTCACTGCCTATTATAATTCAGACTCTCCGGTTCACACCACCCCGTGATGTTTTTCTCAGTCCTACTAGTGAATGTAATGTTACACACCCATACAATGCGACCCACCCCGTGATGTTTTTCTCACTCCTACTAGTGAATGTAATGTTACACACCCATTCAATGCACACCACCCTGTGATGTTTTTCTCACTCCTACTAGTGAATGTAATGTTACACACCCAAACAATGCGCACCACCCCGCGATGTTTTTCAGAAACCTATCCTACATTGCCAATGCATGTTCCTGACCTCCCCATGCTGACCACACCGCGGTGCTTTTCTCCATCCTACATTGCCACTCACTGCCTATCCTAAATCAGACGCTCCGACTCACACCACCCCGTGATGTTTTTCTCACTCCTACTAGTGAATGTAATGTTACACACCCATATAATGCGCACCACCCCGCGATGTTTTTCGGAGACCTATCCTACATTGCCTCTGCATGTTCCCTAACCTCCCCATGCTGACCACCACGCGGTGCTTTTCTCCATCCTACATTGCCACTCACTGCCTATTCTAATTCAGACCCTAAGATTCACACCACCCCGTGATGTTTTTCTCTCTCCTACTAGTGAATGTAATGTTACACACCCATACAATGCGCTCCACCCCGCGATGTTTTGCAGAAACCTATCCTACATTGCCACTGCATGTTCCCTGACCTCCCAATGCTGACCACCACGCGGTGCTTTTCTCCATCCTACATTGCCACTCACTGCCTATCCTAATTCAGACCCTCCGATTCACACCACACCGTGATGTTTTTCTCACTCCTACTAGTGAATGTAATGTTACACACCCATACGAAGCACACCACCCTGCGATGTTTTTCAGAAACCTATCCTACATTGCCACTGCATGTTCCCTCACCTCCCCATGATGACCACCCCGCGGTGCTTTTCTCCATCCTACATTGCCACTCACTGCCTATCCTAATTCAGACACTGCGATTCACTCCACCCTGTGATGTTTTTCTCACTCCTACTAGTTAATGTAATGTTACACACCCATAGAATGCGCACCACGCCGCGATGTTTTTCAGAAACCTATCCTATATTGCCACTGCATGTTCCCTGACCTCCCCATGCTGACCACCACGCGGTGCTTTTCTCCATCCTACATTGCCACTCACTGCCTATTCTAAGTAAGACCCTCCGATTCACACCACGCCGTCATGTTTTTCTCACTCCTACTAGTGAATGTAATATTACACACCCATTCAATGCGCACCAGCGTGTGATGTTTTTCTCACTTCTACTAGTGAATGTAATGTTACACACCCATACAATGCGCACCACCCCGCGATGTTTTTCAGAAACCTATCCTACATTGCCACTGCATGTTCCCTGACCTCCCCATGCTGACCACCCCGCGGTGCTTTTCTCCATCCTACATTGCCACTCACTGCCTATCCTAATACAGACCCTCCGATTCACACCACCCCATGATGTTTTTCTCACTCCTACTAGTGAATGTAATGTTACACTCCCATAAAATGCGCAACACCCGCGATGTTTTTCAGAATCCTTATCTAAATTGCCACTGCATGTTCCGTGACCTCCCCATGCTGCCCACCCCGCGGTGCTTTTCTCCATCCTTCATTGCCACTTACTGCCTATCCTAATTCAGACCCTCCGATTCACACCATCCCGTGATGTTTTTCTCACTCCTACTAGTGAATGTAATGTTACACACCCATACAATGCGCACCACCCCGCGATGTTTTTCAGAAACCTATCCTACATTGTCACTGCATGTTCCCTGACCTCCCCATGCTGACCACCCCGCGGTGTTTTTCTCCATCCTACATTGACACTCACTGCCTATCCTCATTCAGACACTCCGATTCACACACCCCATGATGTTTTTCTTACTCCTACTGGTGAATGTAATGTTACACACCCATACAATGCACACCACCCAGCGATGTTTTTCAAAAACCTATCCTACATTGCCACTGCATGTTTCCTGACCTCCCCATGCTGACCACCCCGCGGTGCTTTCTCCAGCCTACATTGCCTCTCACTGCCTATCCTAATTCAGACCCCCCGATTCACACCACCCCGTGATGTTTTTCTCACTCCTACTAATGAATGTAATGTTACACACCCATACATTGCGCACCACCCCGCGATGTTTTTCAGAAACCAATCCTACATTGCCACTGCATGTTCCCTGACCTCCCCATGCTGACCACCACGCGGTGCTTTTCTCCATCCTACACTGCCACTCACTGCCTATCCTAATTCAGACCCTCCAATTCACACCAACCCGAGATGTTTTTCTCACTCCTACTAGTGAATGTAATGTTACACACCCATACAATGCACACCACCCAGCGATGTTTTTCAAAAACCTATCCTACATTGCCACTGCATGTTTCCTGACCTCCCCATGCTGACCACCCCGCGGTGCTTTCTCCAGCCTACATTGCCTCTCACTGCCTATCCTAATTCAGACCCCCCGATTCACACCACCCCGTGATGTTTTTCTCACTCCTACTAGTGAATGTAATGTTACACACGCATAAAATGCGCACCACCCCGCGATGTTTTTCAGAAACCAATCCTACATTGCCACTGCATGTTCCCTGACCTCCCCATGCTGACCACCCCACGGTGCTTTTCTCCAACCTACATTGCCACTCACTGCCTATCCTAATTCAGACCCTATGATTCACACCACCCCGTGATGTTTTTCTCACTCCTACTAGTGAATGTAATGTTTCACACCCATACAATGCGCACCACCCCGTTATGTTTTTCTCACTCCTACTAGTGAATGTCATGTTACACACCCATACAATGCGCACCACCCTGCGATGTTTTTCAGAAACCTATCCTACATTGCCACTGCATGTTCCCTGACCTCCCCTTGCTGACCACCCCTCGGAGCTTTTCTCCATCCTACATTGCCACTCACAGCCTATCCTAATTCAGACCCTCTGATTCACACCACCCCGTGATGTTTTTCTCACTCCTACTAGTGAATGTAATGTTACACACCCATGCAATGTGCACCACCCCGCGATGTTTTTCAGAAACCTATCCTACATTGCCACTGCATGTTCTCTGACCTCCCAATGCTGACCACCCCGCGGTGCTTTTCTCCATCCTACATGGCCACTCACTGCCTATCCTAATTCCGACCCTCCGATTCACACCACCCCGTGATGTTTTTCTCACTCCTACTAGTGAATGTAATGTTACACACCCATACAATGCGCACCACCCCGCGATGTTTTTCAGAAACCTATCCTACATTGCCACTGCATGTTCCCTGACCTCCCCATGCTGACCACCCCGCGGTGCTTTTCTCCAACCTACATTGCCCTCACTGCCTATCCTAATTCAGACCCCCCGATTCACACCACCCCGTGATGTTTTTCTCACTCTTACTAGTGAATGAAATGTTACACACCCATACAATTCGCACCACCCCGTGGTGTTTTTCTCACTCCTACTAGTGAATGTAATTTTACACACCCATACAATGCGCACCACCCCGCGATGTTTTTCAGAAACCTTTCCTACATTGCCACTGCATGTTCCCTGACCTCCCCATGCTGACCACCCGCGGTGCTTTTCTCCAAGCTACATTGCCCTCACTGCCTATCCTAATTCAGACCCTCCTATTCACACTAACCCGTGATGTTTTTCTCACTCCTACTAGTAAATGTAATGTTTCACACCCATACAATGCGCACCACCCCGCGATGTTTTTCTGAAACCTATCCTACATTGCCACTGCATGTTCCATGACCTCCCCATGCTGACTCCCACGCGGTGCTTTTCTCCATCGTACATTGCCACTCACTGCCTATCCTAGTTCAGACCCTCCGATTCACACCACCCCGTGGTGTTTTTCTCACTCCTACTAGTGAATGTAATGTTACACACCCATACAATGCGCACCACCCCGAGATGTTTTTCAGAAACCTATCCTACATTGCCACTGCATGTTCCCTGACCTCCCCATGCTGACCACCCCGCGGTGCTTTTCTCCATCCTACATTGCCACTCCGTGTCTATCCTAATTCACACCCTCCAATTCACACCACCCCGTAATGTTTTTCTCACTCCTACTAGTGAATGTAATGTTACACACCCATACAATGCGCTTCACCCCGCGATGTTTTTCAGAAACCTATCCTATTTGCCACTGCATGTTCCCTGACTTCCCGATGCTGACCACCCCGCGGTGCTTTTCTCCAACCTACATTGCCACTTACTGCCTATCCTAATTCAGACCATCCGATTCACACCAAACCGTGATGTTTTTCTCACTCTTACTAGTGAATGAAATGTTACACACCCATACAATTCGCACAACCCCGTGGTGTTTTTCTCACTCCTACTAGTGAATGTAATTTTACACACCCATACAATGCGCACCACCCCGCGATGTTTTTCAGAAACCTTTCCTACATTGCCACTGCATGTTCCCTGAACTCCCCATGCTGACCACCCGCGGTGCTTTTCTCCAACCTACATTGCCCTCACTGCCTATCCTAATTCAGACCCTCCTATTCACACTAACCCGTGATGTTTTTCTCACTCCTACTAGTAAATGTAATGTTTCACACCGATACAATGCGCACCACCCCGTGATGTTTTTCTCACTCCTACTAGGGAATGTCATGTTACACACCCATACAATGCGCACCACCCTGCGATGTTTTTCAGAAACCTATCCTACATTAACACTGCATGTTCCCTGACCTCCCCATGCTACGCACCCCGCGGTGCTTTTCCCCATCCTACATTGCCAATCACTGCCTATCCTAATTCAGACCCTCCGATTCACACCACCCGGTGATGTTTTTCTCACTCCTACTAGTGAATGTATTGTTACACACCCATACAATGCGCACCACCCCGCGATGTTTTTCAGAAACCTATCCTACATTGCCACTGCATGTTCCATGACCTCCCCATGCTGACTCCCACGCGGTGCTTTTCTCCATCGTACATTGCCACTCACTGCCTATCCTAGTTCAGACCCTCCGATTCACACCACCCCGTGGTGTTTTTCTCACTCCTACTAGTGAATGTAATGTTACACACCCATACAATGCGCACCACCCCGAGATGTTTTTCAGAAACCTATCCTACATTGCCACTGCATGTTCCCTGACCTCCCCATGCTGACCACCCCGAGGTGCTTTTCTCCATCCTACATTGCCACTCCGTGTCTATCCTAATTCACTCCCTCCAATTCACACCACCCCGTAATGTTTTTCTCACTCCTACTAGTGAATGTAATGTTACACACCCATACAATGCGCTTCACCCCGCGATGTTTTTCAGACACCTATCCTATTTGCCACTGCATGTTCCCTGACTTCCCGATGCTGACCACCCTGCGGTGCTTTTCTCCAACCTACATTGCCACTCACTGCCTATCCTAATTCAGACCATCCGATTCACACCAAACCGTGATGTTTTTCTCACTCTTACTAGTGAATGAAATGTTACACACCCATACAATTCGCACCACCCCGTGGTGTTTTTCTCACTCCTACTAGTGAATGTAATTTTACACACCCATACAATGCGCACCACCCCGCGATGTTTTTCAGAAACCTTTCCTACATTGCCACTGCATGTTCCCTGACCTCCCCATGCTGACCACCCGCGGTGCTTTTCTCCAACCTACATTGCCCTCACTGCCTATCCTAATTCAGACCCTCCTATTCACACTAACCCGTGATGTTTTTCTCACTCCTACTAGTAAATGTAATGTTTCACACCCATACTATGCGCACCACCCCGCGATGTTTTTCTGAAACCTATCCTACATTGCCACTGCATGTTCCATGACCTCCCCATGCTGACTCCCACGCGGTGCTTTTCTCCATCGTACATTGCCACTCACTGCCTATCCTAGTTCAGACCCTCCGATTCACACCACCCCGTGGTGTTTTTCTCACTCCTACTAGTGAATGTAATGTTACACACCCATACAATGCGCACCACCCCGAGATGTTTTTCAGAAACCTATCCTACATTGCCACTGCATGTTCCCTGACCTCCCCATGCTGACCACCCCGCGGTGCTTTTCTCCATCCTACATTGCCACTCCGTGTCTATCCTAATTCACACCCTCCAATTCACACCACCCCGTAATGTTTTTCTCACTCCTACTAGTGAATGTAATGTTACACACCCATACAATGCGCTTCACCCCGCGATGTTTTTCAGAAACCTATCCTATTTGCCACTGCATGTTCCCTGACTTCCCGATGCTGACCACCCCGCGGTGCTTTTCTCCAACCTACATTGCCACTCACTGCCTATCCTAATTCAGACCATCCGATTCACACCAAACCGTGATGTTTTTCTCACTCTTACTAGTGAATGAAATGTTACACACCCATACAATTCGCACAACCCCGTGGTGTTTTTCTCACTCCTACTAGTGAATGTAATTTTACACACCCATACAATGCGCACCACCCCGCGATGTTTTTCAGAAACCTTTCGTACATTGCCACTGCATGTTCCCTGAACTCCCCATGCTGACCACCCGCGGTGCTTTTCTCCAACCTACATTGCCCTCACTGCCTATCCTAATTCAGACCCTCCTATTCACACTAACCCGTGATGTTTTTCTCACTCCTACTAGTAAATGTAATGTTTCCCACCGATACAATGCGCACCACCCCGTGATGTTTTTCTCACTCCTACTAGGGAATGTCATGTTACACACCCATACAATGCGCACGACCCCGCGATGTTTTTCAGCAACCTATCCTATATTGCTACTGCATGTTCCCTGACCTCCCCTTGCGGACCACCCCTCGGTGCTTTTCTCCATCCTACATTGCCACTCACTGCCTATCCTAATTTAGACCCTCCGATTCACACCACCCCGTGATGTTTTTCTCACTCCTACTAGTGAATGTAATGTTACACAGCCATACAATGCGCACCACAGCGTGATGTTTTTCAGAAACCTATCCTACATTGCCACTGCATGTTCCCTGACCTCCCCATGCTGACCACCCCGCGGTGCTTTTCTCCATCCTATATTGCCACTCACTGCCTATCCTAATGCAGACACTCCGATTCACACCACCAAGTAATGTTTTTCTCACACCTACTAGTGAATGTAATGTTACACACCCATTCAATGCGCACCACCCTGTGATGTTTTTCTCAATCCTACTAGTGAATGTAATGTTACACACCCAAACAATGCGCAGCACCCCGCGATATGTTTCAGAAACCAATCCTACATTGCCACTGCATGTTCCCTGACCTCCCCATGCTTACCACCCCGCGGTGTTTTTCTCCATCCTACATTGACACTCACTGCCTATCCTCATTCAGACACTCCGATTCACACACCCCATGATGTTTTTCTTACTCCTACTAGTGAATGTAATGTTACACACCCATACAATGTGCACCACCCCGCGATGTTTTTAAGAAACCTATCCTACATTGCCACCGCATGTTCCCTGACCTCCCCTTGCTGACCACCCCGCGGTGTTTTTCTCCATCCTACATTGACACTCACTGCCTATCCTCATTCAGACACTCCGATTCACACACCCCATGATGTTTTTCTTACTCCTACTAGTGAATGTAATGTTACACACCCATACAATGCGCACCACCCCGCGATGTTTTTCAGAAACCAATCCTGCATTGCCACTGCATGTTCCCTGACCTCCCCATGCTGACCACCACGCGGTGCTTTTCTCCATCCTACACTGCCACTCACTGCCTATCCTAATTCAGACCCTCCAATTCACACCACCCCGTGATGTTTTTCTCACTCCTACTAGTGAATGTAATGTTACACACCCATACAATGCACACCACCCAGCGATGTTTTTCAAAAACCTATCCTACATTGCCACTGCATGTTTCCTGACCTCCCCATGCTGACCACCCCGCGGTGCTTTTCTCCAGCCTACATTGCCTCTCACTGCCTATCCTAATTCAGACCCCCCGATTCACACCACCCCGTGATGTTTTTCTCACTCCTACTAGTGAATGTAATGTTACACACGCATAAAATGCGCACCACCCCGCGATGTTTTTCAGAAACCAATCCTACATTGCCACTGCATGTTCCCTGACCTCCCCATGCTGACCACCCCACGGTGCTTTTCTCCAACCTACATTGCCACTCACTGCCTATCCTAATTCAGACCCTATGATTCACACCACCCCGTGATGTTTTTCTCACTCCTACTAGTGAATGTAATGTTTCACACCCATACAATGCGCACCACCCCGTTATGTTTTTCTTACTCCTACTAGTGAATGTCATGTTACACACCCATACAATGCGCACCACCCTGCGATGTTTTTCAGAAACCTATCCTACATTAACACTGCATGTTCCCTGACCTCCCCATGCTACGCACCCCGCGGTGCTTTTCCCCATCCTACATTGCCAATCACTGCCTATCCTAATTCAGACCCTCCGATTCACACCACCCGGTGATGTTTTTCTCACTCCTACTAGTGAATGTATTGTTACACACCCATACAATGCGCACCACCCCGCGATGTTTTTCTGAAACCTATCCTACATTGCCACTGCATGTTCCATGACCTCCCCATGCTGACTCCCACGCGGTGCTTTTCTCCATCGTACATTGCCACTCACTGCCTATCCTAGTTCAGACCCTCCGATTCACACCACCCCGTGGTGTTTTTCTCACTCCTACTAGTGAATGTAATGTTACACACCCATACAATGCGCACCACCCCGAGATGTTTTTCAGAAACCTATCCTACATTGCCACTGCATGTTCCCTGACCTCCCCATGCTGACCACCCCGAGGTGCTTTTCTCCATCCTACATTGCCACTCCGTGTCTATCCTAATTCACTCCCTCCAATTCACACCACCCCGTAATGTTTTTCTCACTCCTACTAGTGAATGTAATGTTACACACCCATACAATGCGCTTCACCCCGCGATGTTTTTCAGACACCTATCCTATTTGCCACTGCATGTTCCCTGACTTCCCGATGCTGACCACCCTGCGGTGCTTTTCTCCAACCTACATTGCCACTCACTGCCTATCCTAATTCAGACCATCCGATTCACACCAAACCGTGATGTTTTTCTCACTCTTACTAGTGAATGAAATGTTACACACCCATACAATTCGCACCACCCCGTGGTGTTTTTCTCACTCCTACTAGTGAATGTAATTTTACACACCCATACAATGCGCACCACCCCGCGATGTTTTTCAGAAACCTTTCCTACATTGCCACTGCATGTTCCCTGACCTCCCCATGCTGACCACCCGCGGTGCTTTTCTCCAACCTACATTGCCCTCACTGCCTATCCTAATTCAGACCCTCCTATTCACACTAACCCGTGATGTTTTTCTCACTCCTACTAGTAAATGTAATGTTTCACACCCATACAATGCGCACCACCCCGCGATGTTTTTCTGAAACCTATCCTACATTGCCACTGCATGTTCCATGACCTCCCCATGCTGACTCCCACGCGGTGCTTTTCTCCATCGTACATTGCCACTCACTGCCTATCCTAGTTCAGACCCTCCGATTCACACCACCCCGTGGTGTTTTTCTCACTCCTACTAGTGAATGTAATGTTACACACCCATACAATGCGCACCACCCCGAGATGTTTTTCAGAAACCTATCCTACATTGCCACTGCATGTTCCCTGACCTCCCCATGCTGACCACCCCGCGGTGCTTTTCTCCATCCTACATTGCCACTCCGTGTCTATCCTAATTCACACCCTCCAATTCACACCACCCCGTAATGTTTTTCTCACTCCTACTAGTGAATGTAATGTTACACACCCATACAATGCGCTTCACCCCGCGATGTTTTTCAGAAACCTATCCTATTTGCCACTGCATGTTCCCTGACTTCCCGATGCTGACCACCCCGCGGTGCTTTTCTCCAACCTACATTGCCACTCACTGCCTATCCTAATTCAGACCATCCGATTCACACCAAACCGTGATGTTTTTCTCACTCTTACTAGTGAATGAAATGTTACACACCCATACAATTCGCACAACCCCGTGGTGTTTTTCTCACTCCTACTAGTGAATGTAATTTTACACACCCATACAATGCGCACCACCCCGCGATGTTTTTCAGAAACCTTTCCTACATTGCCACTGCATGTTCCCTGAACTCCCCATGCTGACCACCCGCGGTGCTTTTCTCCAACCTACATTGCCCTCACTGCCTATCCTAATTCAGACCCTCCTATTCACACTAACCCGTGATGTTTTTCTCACTCCTACTAGTAAATGTAATGTTTCACACCGATACAATGCGCACCACCCCGTGATGTTTTTCTCACTCCTACTAGGGAATGTCATGTTACACACCCATACAATGCGCACGACCCCGCGATGTTTTTCAGCAACCTATCCTATATTGCTACTGCATGTTCCCTGACCTCCCCTTGCGGACCACCCCTCGGTGCTTTTCTCCATCCTACATTGCCACTCACTGCCTATCCTAATTCAGACCCTCCGATTCACACCACCCCGTGATGTTTTTCTCACTCCTACTAGTGAATGTAATGTTACACAGCCATACAATGCGCACCACAGCGTGATGTTTTTCAGAAACCTATCCTACATTGCCACTGCATGTTCCCTGACCTCCCCATGCTGACCACCCCGCGGTGCTTTTCTCCATCCTATATTGCCACTCACTGCCTATCCTAATTCAGACACTCCGATTCACACCACCAAGTAATGTTTTTCTCACACCTACTAGTGAATGTAATGTTACACACCCATTCAATGCGCACCACCCTGTGATGTTTTTCTCAATCCTACTAGTGAATGTAATGTTACACACCCAAACAATGCGCAGCACCCCGCGATATGTTTCAGAAACCAATCCTACATTGCCACTGCATGTTCCCTGACCTCCCCATGCTTACCACCCCGCGGTGTTTTTCTCCATCCTACATTGACACTCACTGCCTATCCTCATTCAGACACTCCGATTCACACACCCCATGATGTTTTTCTTACTCCTACTAGTGAATGTAATGTTACACACCCATACAATGTGCACCACCCCGCGATGTTTTTAAGAAACCTATCCTACATTGCCACCGCATGTTCCCTGACCTCCCCATGCTGACCACCCCGCGGTGTTTTTCTCCATCCTACATTGACACTCACTGCCTATCCTCATTCAGACACTCCGATTCACACACCCCATGATGTTTTTCTTACTCCTACTAGTGAATGTAATGTTACACACCCATACAATGCGCACCACCCCGCGATGTTTTTCAGAAACCAATCCTGCATTGCCACTGCATGTTCCCTGACCTCCCCATGCTGACCACCACGCGGTGCTTTTCTCCATCCTACACTGCCACTCACTGCCTATCCTAATTCAGACCCTCCAATTCACACCACCCCGTGATGTTTTTCTCACTCCTACTAGTGAATGTAATGTTACACACCCATACAATGCACACCACCCAGCGATGTTTTTCAAAAACCTATCCTACATTGCCACTGCATGTTTCCTGACCTCCCCATGCTGACCACCCCGCGGTGCTTTTCTCCAGCCTACATTGCCTCTCACTGCCTATCCTAATTCAGACCCCCCGATTCACACCACCCCGTGATGTTTTTCTCACTCCTACTAGTGAATGTAATGTTACACACGCATAAAATGCGCACCACCCCGCGATGTTTTTCAGAAACCAATCCTACATTGCCACTGCATGTTCCCTGACCTCCCCATGCTGACCACCCCACGGTGCTTTTCTCCAACCTACATTGCCACTCACTGCCTATCCTAATTCAGACCCTATGATTCACACCACCCCGTGATGTTTTTCTCACTCCTACTAGTGAATGTAATGTTTCACACCCATACAATGCGCACCACCCCGTTATGTTTTTCTCACTCCTACTAGTGAATGTCATGTTACACACCCATACAATGCGCACCACCCTGCGATGTTTTTCAGAAACCTATCCTACATTAACACTGCATGTTCCCTGACCTCCCCATGCTACGCACCCCGCGGTGCTTTTCCCCATCCTACATTGCCAATCACTGCCTATCCTAATTCAGACCCTCCGATTCACACCACCCGGTGATGTTTTTCTCACTCCTACTAGTGAATGTATTGTTACACACCCATACAATGCGCACCACCCCGCGATGTTTTTCTGAAACCTATCCTACATTGCCACTGCATGTTCCATGACCTCCCCATGCTGACTCCCACGCGGTGCTTTTCTCCATCGTACATTGCCACTCACTGCCTATCCTAGTTCAGACCCTCCGATTCACACCACCCCGTGGTGTTTTTCTCACTCCTACTAGTGAATGTAATGTTACACACCCATACAATGCGCACCACCCCGAGATGTTTTTCAGAAACCTATCCTACATTGCCACTGCATGTTCCCTGACCTCCCCATGCTGACCACCCCGAGGTGCTTTTCTCCATCCTACATTGCCACTCCGTGTCTATCCTAATTCACTCCCTCCAATTCACACCACCCCGTAATGTTTTTCTCACTCCTACTAGTGAATGTAATGTTACACACCCATACAATGCGCTTCACCCCGCGATGTTTTTCAGACACCTATCCTATTTGCCACTGCATGTTCCCTGACTTCCCGATGCTGACCACCCTGCGGTGCTTTTCTCCAACCTACATTGCCACTCACTGCCTATCCTAATTCAGACCATCCGATTCACACCAAACCGTGATGTTTTTCTCACTCTTACTAGTGAATGAAATGTTACACACCCATACAATTCGCACCACCCCGTGGTGTTTTTCTCACTCCTACTAGTGAATGTAATTTTACACACCCATACAATGCGCACCACCCCGCGATGTTTTTCAGAAACCTTTCCTACATTGCCACTGCATGTTCCCTGACCTCCCCATGCTGACCACCCGCGGTGCTTTTCTCCAACCTACATTGCCCTCACTGCCTATCCTAATTCAGACCCTCCTATTCACACTAACCCGTGATGTTTTTCTCACTCCTACTAGTAAATGTAATGTTTCACACCCATACAATGCGCACCACCCCGCGATGTTTTTCTGAAACCTATCCTACATTGCCACTGCATGTTCCATGACCTCCCCATGCTGACTCCCACGCGGTGCTTTTCTCCATCGTACATTGCCACTCACTGCCTATCCTAGTTCAGACCCTCCGATTCACACCACCCCGTGGTGTTTTTCTCACTCCTACTAGTGAATGTAATGTTACACACCCATACAATGCGCACCACCCCGAGATGTTTTTCAGAAACCTATCCTACATTGCCACTGCATGTTCCCTGACCTCCCCATGCTGACCACCCCGCGGTGCTTTTCTCCATCCTACATTGCCACTCCGTGTCTATCCTAATTCACACCCTCCAATTCACACCACCCCGTAATGTTTTTCTCACTCCTACTAGTGAATGTAATGTTACACACCCATACAATGCGCTTCACCCCGCGATGTTTTTCAGAAACCTATCCTATTTGCCACTGCATGTTCCCTGACTTCCCGATGCTGACCACCCCGCGGTGCTTTTCTCCAACCTACATTGCCACTCACTGCCTATCCTAATTCAGACCATCCGATTCACACCAAACCGTGATGTTTTTCTCACTCTTACTAGTGAATGAAATGTTACACACCCATACAATTCGCACAACCCCGTGGTGTTTTTCTCACTCCTACTAGTGAATGTAATTTTACACACCCATACAATGCGCACCACCCCGCGATGTTTTTCAGAAACCTTTCCTACATTGCCACTGCATGTTCCCTGAACTCCCCATGCTGACCACCCGCGGTGCTTTTCTCCAACCTACATTGCCCTCACTGCCTATCCTAATTCAGACCCTCCTATTCACACTAACCCATGATGTTTTTCTCACTCCTACTAGTAAATGTAATGTTTCACACCGATACAATGCGCACCACCCCGTGATGTTTTTCTCACTCCTACTAGGGAATGTCATGTTACACACCCATACAATGCGCACGACCCCGCGATGTTTTTCAGCAACCTATCCTATATTGCTACTGCATGTTCCCTGACCTCCCCTTGCGGACCACCCCTCGGTGCTTTTCTCCATCCTACATTGCCACTCACTGCCTATCCTAATTCAGACCCTCCGATTCACACCACCCCGTGATGTTTTTCTCACTCCTACTAGTGAATGTAATGTTACACAGCCATACAATGCGCACCACAGCGTGATGTTTTTCAGAAACCTATCCTACATTGCCACTGCATGTTCCCTGACCTCCCCATGCTGACCACCCCGCGGTGCTTTTCTCCATCCTACATTGCCACTCACTGCCTATCCTAATTCAGACACTCCAATTCACACCACCAAGTAATGTTTTTCTCACACCTACTAGTGAATGTAATGTTACACACCCATTCAATGCGCACCACCCTGTGATGTTTTTCTCAATCCTACTAGTGAATGTAATGTTACACACCCAAACAATGCGCAGCACCCCGCGATATGTTTCAGAAACCTATCCTACATTGCCACTGCATGTTCCCTGACCTCCCCATGCTGACTATCCCGCGGTGCTTTTCTCCATCGTCTATTGCCACTCACAGCCTATCCTATTTCAGACCCTCTGATTCACACCACCCCGTGATGTTTTTCTCACTCCTACTAGTGAATGTAATGTTACACACCCATACAATGCGCACCACCCCGCGATGTTTTTCAGAAACCTATCCTACATTGCCACTGCATGTTCCCTGACCTCCCCATGCTGACCACCACGCGGTGCTTTTCTCCATCCTACATTGCCACTCACTGCCTATCCTAATTCAGACATTCTGATTCACACCACCCCGTGATGTTTTTCTCACTCCTACTAGTGAATGTAATGTTACACACCCATACAATGCGCACCACCCCGCGATGTTTTTCAGAAACCTATCCTACATTAACACTGCATGTTCCCTGACCTCTCCATGCTACGCACCCCGCGGTGCTTTTCCCCATCCTACATTGCCAATCACTGCCTATCCTAATTCAGACCCTCCGATTCACACCACCCCGTGATGTTTTTCTCACTCCTACTAGTGAATGTATTGTTACACACCCATACAATGCGCACCACCCCGCGATGTTTTTCTGAAACCTATCCTACATTGCCACTGCATGTTCCATGACCTCCCCATTCTGACTCCCACGCGGTGCTTTTCTCCATCCTACATTGCCACTCACTGCCTATCCTAATTCAGACCCTCCGATTCACACCACCCCGTGGTGTTTTTCTCACTCCTACTAGTGAATGTAATGTTACACACCCATACAATGCGCACCACCCCGAGATGTTTTTCAGAAACCTATCCTACATTGCCACTGCATGTTCCCTGACCTCCCCATGCTGACCACCCCGCTGTGCTTTTCTCCATCCTAAATTGCCACTCCGTGTCTATCCTAATTCACACCCTCCAATTCACACCACCCCGTAATGTTTTTCTCACTCCTACTATTGAATGTAATGTTACACACCCATACAATGCGCTTCACCCCGCGATGTTTTTCAGAAACCTATCCTATTTGCCACTGCATGTTCCCTGACCTCCCGATGCTGACCACGCCACGGTGCTTTTCTCCAACCTACATTGCCACTCACTGCCTATCCTAATTCAGACCATCCGAATTCACACCAAACCGTGATGTTTTTCTCACTCTTACTAGTGAATGAAATGTTACACACCCATACAATTCGCACCACCCCGTGGTGTTTTTCTCACTCCTACTAGTGAATGTAATTTTACACACCCATACAATGCGCACCACCCCGCGATGTTTTTCAGAAACCAATCCTACATTGCCACTGCATGTTCCCTGACCTCCCCATGCTGACCACCCGCGGTGCTTTTTTCCACCCTACATTGCCCTCACTGCCTATCCTAATTCAGACCCTCCTATTCACACCACCCCGTGATGTTTTTCTCACTCCTACTAGTAAATGTAATGTTTCACACCCATACAATGCGCACCACCCCGTGATGTTTTTCTCACTCCTACTAGTGAATGTCATGTTACACACCCATACAATGCGCACCAACCCGCTATGTTTTTCAGAATCCTATCCTACATTGCCACTGCATGTTCCCTGACCTCCCCTTGCTGACCACCCCTCGGTGGTTTTCACCATCCTACATTGCCACTCACCTCTTATCCTAATTCAGACGCTCCGATTCACACCACCCCGTGATGTTCTTCTCACTCCTACTAGTGAATGTAATGTTACACACCCATTCAATGCGCACCACCCCCTGATGTTTTTCTCACTCCTACTAGTGAATGTAATGTTGCACACCCATACAATGTACACCACCCCGCGATGTTTTTCAGAAACCTATCCTACATTGCCACTGCATGTTCCCTGACCTCCCCATGCTGACCACCCCGCGGTGCTTTTCTCCATCCTACATTGCCACTCACTGCCTATCCTAATTCAGACCCTCTGATTTACACCACCCCGAGATGTTTTTCTCACTCCTACTAGTGAAAGTAATGTTACACACCCAACAATGCGCACCACCCCGCGACATTTTTCAGAAACCTATCCTACATTGCCACTGCATGTTCCCTTACCTCCCCATGCTGACCACCCCTCGGTGGTTTTCACCATCCTACATTGCCCCTCACCTCTTATCCTAATTCAGACCCTCCGATTCACACCACCCCGTGATGTTTTTCTCACTCCTACTAGTGAATGTAATGTTACACACCGATACAATGCGCACCACCCCGCGACGTTTTTCAGAAACCTATCCTACATTGCCACTGCATGTTCCCTGACCTCCCCATGCTGACCACGCCGCGGTGCTTTTCTCCATCCTACATTGCCACTCACTGCCTATCCTAATTCAGACCCTCCGATTGACAACACCACGTGATCTTTTTCTCACTCCTACTATTGAATGTAATGTTACACACCCATACAATGCGCACCACCCCACGATGTTTTTCAGAAACCTATCCTACATTGCCACTG